>NC_081292.1:161156496-161781496 GCF_030435805.1 Mustela lutreola
TAGAACTCAACAACAAGAGGAAGTTTGGAAAGCACCCAAATACATGGAGACTAAACAGCATCCTTCTAAAGAATGAATGGGTCAACCAGGAAATTAAAGAAGAATTAAAAAATTTCATGGAAACAAATGATAATGAAAACACAACGGTTCAAAATCTGTGGGACACAAAAAAGGCCGTCCTGAGAGGAAAATATATAGCGGTACAAGCCTTTCTCAAGAAACAAGAAAGGTCTCAGGTACACAACCTAACCCTACACTTAAAGAAGCTGGAGAAAGAACAGGAAAGAAAACCTAAACCCAGCAGGAGAAGAGAAATCATAAAGATCAGAGCAGAAATCAATGAAATAGAAACAAACAAACAAAAAAAAACAATAGAACAAATCAATGAACTAGGAGCTGGTTCTTTGAAAGAATTGATAAGATTGATAAACCCCTGGCCAGTCTTATCAAAAAGAGAAGAGAAAGGACCCAAATAAATAAAATCATGAATGAAAGAGGAGAGATCACAACTAACACCAAAGAAATACAGACAATTATAAGAACATACTATGAGCAACTTTACGCCAACAATTTTGGCAATCTGGAAGAAATGGATGCATTCCTAGAGACATATAAATTACCACAACTGAACCAGGAAGAAATAGAATGCCTGAACAGGCCCATAACCAGAAAGGAGATTGAAACAGTCATCAAAAATCTCCAAACAAACAAAAGCTCAGGGCCAGCTTCCCAGGGAATTCTACCAAACATTTAAAGAACTAATTCCTAATCTCCTGAAACTGTTCCAAAAAATAGAAATGGAAGGAAAACTTCCAAACTCATTTTATGAGGCCAGCATCACCTTGATCCCAAAACCAGACAAGGATCCCATCAAAAAAGAGAACTATAGATCAGTATCCTTGATGAACATGGATGCGAAAATTCTCACCAAAATACTAGCCAATAGGATTCAACAGTACATTAAAAGGATTATTCACCACGACCAAGTGGGATTTATTCCAGGGTTGCAAGGTTGGTTCAACATCTGCAAATCAATCAACGTGATACAACACATCAATAAAAGAAAGAACAAGAACCATATGATACTCTCAGTAGATGCTGAAAAAGCATTTGACAAAGTACAGCATCCCTTCCTGATCAAAACTCTTCAAAGTGTAGGGATAGAGGGCACATACCTCAATATCATCAAAGCCATATATGAAAAATCCACCATAAATATCATTCTCAATGGAGAAAAACTGAAAGCTTTTCCGCTAAGATCAGGGATGTCCATTATCACCACTGCTATTCAAAATAGTACTAGAAGTCCTAGCCTCAGCAATCAAACAACAAAAGGAAATTAAAGGCATCCAAATCGGCAAAGAAGAAGTCAAATTATCACTCTTCGCAGATGATATGATACTATATATGGAAAACCCAAAAGACTCCACTCCAAAACTGTTAGAACTTGTACAGGAATTCAGTAAAGTATATAAAGGATATAAAATCAATGCACAGAAATTAGTTGCATTTCTCTACACCAACAAGAAGACAGAAGAAAGAGAAATTAAGGAGTCAATCCCATTTACAATTGCACCCAAAACCATAAGATACCTAGGAATAAACCTAACCAAAGAGGCACAGAATCTATACTCAGAAAACTATAAAGTACTCATGAAAGAAATTGAGGAAGACACAAAGAAATGGAAAAATGTTCCATGCTTCTGGATTGGAAGAATAAATATTGTGAAAATGTCTATGCTACCTAAAGCAATCTGCACATTTAATGCAATTCCTATCAAAGTACCATCCATCTTTTTCAAAGAAATGGAACAAATAATCCTAAAATTTATATGAAACCAGAAAAGACCTTGAATAGCCAAAGGAATATTGTAAAAGAAAGCCAACGTTGGTGGCATCACAATTCCAGACTTCAAAGCTCTATTACAAAGCTGTCATCATCAAGACAGCATGGTACTGGCACAAAAACAGACCATAGATCAATGGAACATAATAGAGAGCCCAGAAATAGACCCTCAACTCTATGGCCAACTAATCCTTCGACAAAGCAGGAAAGAATGTCCAGTGGAAAAAAGACAGCCTCTTCAATAAATGGTGTTTGGAAAATTGGACAGCCACATGCAGAAAAATGAAATTGGACCATTTCCTTACACCACACACAATAATAGACTCAAATTGGATGAAGGACCTCAATGTGAGAAAAAAAACCATCAAAATCCTTGAGAACACAGGCAGCAACCTCTTCGACCTAACCAAAGCACATCTTCCTAGGAACATTGCCAAAGGCAAGGGAAGCAAGGGCAAAAATGAACTATTGGGATTTCATCAAGATCAAAAGCTTTTGCACAGCAAAGAAAGTTAACAAAACCAAAAGACAACTGACAGAATGGGAGAAGATATTTGCAAACGACATATCAGATACAGGGCTAGTGTCCAAAATCTATAAAGAACTTAGCAAACTCAACACCCAAAGAACAAATAATCCAATCAAGAAATGGGCAGAAGACATGAGCAGACATTTCTGCAAAGAAGACATCCAGATGGCCAACAGACACATGAAAAAGTGCTCCATATCACTTGGCATCACGGAACTACAAATCAAAACCACAATGAGATACCACCTCACACCAGTCAGAATGGCTAAAATTAACATGTCAGGAAATGACAGATGCTGGCGAGGATGGGGAGAAAGGGGAACCCTCCTACACTGTTGGTGGGAATGCAAACTGGTGCAACCACTCTTGAAAACAGCATGGAGTTTCCTCAAAATGTTGAAAATAGAACTACCCTATGACCCAGCAATTGCACTCCTGGGTATTTACCCTAACGATACAAACGTAGTGATCCGAAGGGGCATGTGCACCCGAATGCTTATAGCAGCAATGTCCACAGTAGACAAACTATGGAAAGAACCTATATGTCCATCAACAGATGAACGGATAAAGAAGACGTGGTATATATACATAATGGAATACTATGCAGCCATCAAAAGAAATGTAATCTGCCATTTGCGACGACGTGGATGGAACTAGAGGGTATTATGCTTAGTGAAATAAGTCAAGCAGAGAAAGACAACTATCATATGATCTCCCTGATATGAGGAAGTGGAGATACAACATGGGGGGTTAAGGGGGTAGGAGAAGAATAGATGAAACAAGATGAGATTGGGAGGGAGACAAACCATAAGTGACTCTTAATCTCACAAAACAAACTGAGGGTTGCTGGGGGGAGGGGGGTTGGGAGAAGAGGGATGGGGTTATGGACATTGGGGAGGGTATGTGCTATGATGAGTGCTGTGAAGTGTGTAAACCTGGCGATTCACATACCTGTACCCCGGTTAAAAATATATTATATGTTTATAAAAAATTAAAAAAATTTTTTTAAAGTAGAAAGAGGGGCTCCTGGGTGGCTCAATGGGTTGAGCCTCTCTGCCTTTGGCTCAGGTCCTGGGATTGAGTTTCGCATTGGGCTCTCTGCTCAGTGGGGAGCCTGCTTCCCCCTTCTCTCTCTCTGCCTGCCTCTCTGCCTACTTGTGATCTCTGTCTGTCAACTAAATAAATAAATAATCTTTAAAAAAATAAAGTAAAAATAGAAAGAAAGTACATTGGTAACTCTTTTTCCACTGAGCAATCAAGACCAGGGTAAAAAAAAGCATCAATAGGTGAAGAGTTTCTTCATACTAATTAAGAAGGAAATTGAAGACAATGTTGAATTTCTCTCAAAAATCAAAGCAGTCAAATCACAAGGAGTAGATCTGCAGAGAAAATAAATTAGGTTAGTGATCTGTGTTTTCCAATCTGGTGTGTGAAGTGGTTTCACGTGCCAGTTTTATTCTGAATGTTGACAATTACCGAAAAATTTTGAACAACTTTTCACATACTTATGAGCCAGGTCTGCTTCACCTTGGCAAAATTTCTAGTTATTTCTATTGACATCTTTCTTTTGGAGTATTTTTCTAATTGAGTCACAGGAATTATTTAAACATTTTGGATAAATCCTTTGTTAGTTACATGTGTTGCCACTACCTTCTCCCAGCTTAGGGTTTGTCTTTTCACTCTCTTAATGGTATCTTTTGATGAACAGAAATTCTAAACTTGAATATAGTCAGTTCATTGTTTTTTATACTTTTCTGTCTTAAGAAATCTTTCCCCTACCATAATACAATAAAGATATTATCCAATATTGTCTTCTAAAATTTTGTGGTATTATTTTTCTATTAGGTCTTTGACCCCTCTTTTTTGTATGTATGGCATGAGGTAGGGTGTGCAATTTCATTCTCCCTTCTACGGTTTATAGAAATGCAATATATTAATATTGATGTATCTAGCAACTTGCTTAGCTTTTTAAATTAATTCTAATGATTAATCCATAGATTATGTTAGGTTTTTATATAGACAATCATATCTTGTCACCTGCAAAAAAAAGGGGGGGGGGCTTTTTTTCTTCCTTTTCATCTCTGTTCTTTTTCTTTCTGCCTTTCTGTTTACTTGGAATATTCAGTACACTATTGAATATAAATAGCTATTATGGCTATCCTTGTCATTTTCCCAATGCCAGGAATAGGCTTTCACCATTTCATGAATAAAATCTCATAGGTGATTTTATACATACCTTTGTCAAATTTCAAAAGTTCTCTTTTATTCCTAGTTTTCTAAGAATTTTATCATGAATAAATGATGTTTCATCATACAAGCTTTCTCCTTTATATTATTAAAGTGATCATTTAAACCATGTTTTTCTGGAATTAAAGCCAATTTTGTGATGATACATTATTTTTTTTTTAGCTGGATTTGATTTGCTGATGCTATGGTTAAGTTTTGCACTTCACTACATGAACAATACCAACCTGTAAATTTTCGTTCTCACACTTTCCCTGTAAGTTTTTCTTTTCTTCTACTTAATTTGCTCCTTTTTCTAGCTTCTTAGGTGAAAACTTAGGTCATTGATTTCAGATGTCTTCTCACATATAAACATTCAACACTGTCAGTTAGGACAAAGTAGAAGGTAATGTTGTTTATAATCAGGTCTTTACTGATTTTTTTTTCTGGTAATTTCATCAATTTCTGAGAGAAATCTCCAACTATAATTGTGGAGTTGTCGATTTTGTCAACTTTTATTTATGAATTACACATTCTCTTGGATTGCTTGATATTTCCACAGGTCCTTGTAGTTCTGTTCTTTTTACTTTTAACCCTTTCTGCTCTCTTCAGACTGAATCATTTCCACTAATTATCTTCAGTTTCTCTGACTCCTTCATCCATCGTGTTCACTCTGCTATGACATCCATCCAGTTGAATGTTAGTTTCACATATTGAATTCTTCAATTCTGGAAGTTCATTTTATTTGTTTAGAATTTCTATTTTGGAAAAAAAAAAAAAGAATTTCTATTTCGGGGCACCTGGGTGGCTCAGTGGGTTGAGCCGTTGCCTTCGGCTCGGGTCATGATCTCGGGGTCCTGGGATCAAGTCCACATCGGGCTCTCTGCTCAGCAGGGAGCCTGCTTCCTCCTCTCTCTCTCTGCCTGCCTCTCTGCCTACTTGTGATCTCTCTCTGTCAAATAAATAAATAAAATCTTTAAAAAAAAAAAAGAATTTCTATTTCTCTGTGGTGTTTTCCTATCCTTTCATTCCAATCATATTGTCCTTTATCTCACTGAGCATAACTATAATCGTTGCTTCAAAGTCTTTGACATTTCCAACATCTGGGTAATCTGGGATCTGCTGCTATTATTTTTTTCTTCTACATCCTCTTAATTCTTTGAATGTCAAGAAAATGTGTGTTGTATCCTGGATATTATAAACATTATGCTGTGGATTCTGGACTCTGGCTTCTTCCATATTTCTCCAAAGAGTAATGAGGTTGTCTTTTAGCAGGACACTCATTGGTTAGTATCCTTGGTTAGTTAGATTGGTTAGTTAGTTAACTAACTCATTGGTTAATGAGTTAACTAACTCATTGGTTAGTTAGATACTCATTGGTTACCCATAGCCAGTGGAAGCTCAAATTCCAGATCAGATCTTTTTTTTTCCCCTTTCTTTTTTTAGGGGAACTGCTATAGTCTGCCCTGTGTATGTGTTGTTTAGAGGTCAGCCTTGGGTAGAGTGTACACAGAGGAATTTTGGTTTCCCTTTCTTAGGCTCTTTCTTGTCTGGGATTTTGGTCTCAGTCTCTGGAAGCTCTTGTTATGCCAGGTTCTGTCCCTTCCTTGGCTGCTCAGGACAGAGAATGGCTGATTCTCTTACCAGAGTTTTAGCTGCTCTTGCTATACTTCATCTGTACAGTCTATACTGGGGTCAAGCTGTAAAACAAAATAGGAAATTCACCCCACACTGGTTATGTCTTTCAAATTTAATTTCACCCAAATGTGTGCTGTCTTTTGTTCACTCTGCAGAGCTCCCAGGTAATTTTTCTCTTTTGTTATCTGGTTGGAATTTTGGCCTGTGAGGAGCGCGCTGTTCTGTGCTAGGAGAGAAACTTTTTCACATCTGAAGTTATAAAGTCATGTTTTAAGAAGAGATGTTAACTAAATAAACACTTAAAATTTAAGGACAATTGACAGAAGTAACATGTGCCCTTGAAAGCTACACTACATTTACTGAAGAGAGGGTAAACGTGCTTTTTCCCATCATTGTGACTATGCTACAGCTGGCAAACCTACTCACGGTCTTCTCAGGGTTGTTCCTGAAGGCAAGAAAGACTGTGAAGAAGCTGGGGATGATTCTATCATAAGCCTTTCAGATGTCCCTCACAGTATGGCTTATTCTAAATCACTGACTTTCAGTATGGAGAACTCCTCTGACACAGTGCAGAACCTCTGGGTTTTCTCGGTCATCATTGTCACTGATGGCTTATTAATGTTGCAGCAACAATTTCCCAGCACAGATATCACTTTAATGGCACTTTTTGGGTGGCAGGGTTCATTTACTTTAGAGAAACTTCAAAAGCACTCATTGTTGTATTTTTGTTTTGAAGGACAGAGGGTAAATTGCCGAAGGCTGTACACATCACTGGTTAATGTGGGGTCGGGGAGCCAGGGCCCCTGGGGGTACTGATGGCATGTTCAGGGGCATCTCATGATAGACCATGTAGAATGTTGGGCATACATTTAAATGCCAGACTTGTCAGAAACATATTTTTCTTTTCACTGTTCCCATGTTTACTAATAAGGTAATCTCAATAAAACTTGGTAAGTCTGAAAATGTTCCATAATCCTTAAGCTGGTCTGTACATCTTAGAGTAATAGTTATGGGTCAGAGATAATAATAGTTATGGTTAGAGATAATATTCATGACTGTGACAGTAGGTTGTGCCCCTTAGATTCCCAAATTGTGTGTGTGTGTGTGTTTAAATAACACACAGCTTCAGGTCATGTTTAAGTATTTTAAAGCACTATTTTTCAAAATGTGGCCCAAAGATCTTTTGCATTAAAACCCCCTGTGGTGTTGCCATGTAGGGATAGAGGGAGTATACCTCAATATCATTAAAACCATGTACAAAAAACCCACAGCGAATATTATCCACAATGGGGAAAATCTGAAAGCCTTTCCCCTAAGGTCAGGAACATGACAGGGATGGTCCACTCTCACCACTATTGTTCAACATAGTACTAGAAGTCCTTGCCTCAGAAATCAAACAAAAGAAATAAATGGCATCCAAATCAGCGAAGAAGTCAAACTTTCACTCTTCATAGATGATATGATACTTTATATAGAAAACCCAAAAGATCCCACCAAGAAATTGCTAGAACTGATACAGGAATTCATCAAAGTTGCCATCAAATCAATGCAGAGAAGTCAGTTGTATTTCTATACACTAACAATGAGGCAGAATAAAGAGAAATCAAAGAATCAACCCATTTACAAGTACACCAAAAACCATAAGATACCTAGGAATAAACCTAAGCAAAAAGATAAAGGATCTGTACTCTGAAAAACTATAGAATATTTATGAAAGAAATTGAGGAAGACACACACAAAAAAATAGAAAAATATTCCATGCTCATGGATTGGAAGAACAAATATTGTTAAACTGTCTGTGCTACTCAAAACAATCTACATGTTCAATTCAATCCTTATCAAGATACCATCATTTTTCACTGAGCTGGAATAAACAACCCTAAAATTCATATAGAACCAGAAAAGACCCCAATAACCAAGGTAATGTTAAAAAAGAAAACCAAAGCTGGGGGCATCACAATTCCAGACTTGAAGCTCTATTACAAAGCTATAATCATCAAGACAGTATGGTTGGTATTGGCACCAAAACAGACATGTAGATCAATGGAACAGAATAGAGTCCAGAAATGTACCCTCAACTCTATGGTCAACTAATCTTCAACAAAGCAGGAAAGAATATCAAATGGAAAAAAGACAGTCTCTTCAACAAACGGTGTTGGGAAAATTGGACAGCCACATGCAGAAGGATGAAACTGGACCGCTTTCTTACACCATACACAAAAATAAACTCAAAATGGATGAAAAGATCTCAATGTGAGACAGGAATCCATCAAAATCCTTGAGGAGAACACAGGCAGAAATGTCTTTGACCTCAGCCACAGCAACTTCTTCCTAGAAATATTGCCAAAAGCAAGGGAAGCAAGGGCAAAAATGAAACTATTGGGATTTCATCAAGATCAAAAGCTTTTGCACAGCAAAGGAAACAGTCAACAAAACCAAAAGACAACTGAGAGTGGAAGAAGATGTTTGGAAATGACATAGCAGATAAGAGCTAGTATCCAAAATCTATAATGAATTTATCAAACTCAACACCCAAAGAACAAATAATCCAATCAAGAAATGGGCAGAAGACAGGAACAGACATTTCTGCAAAGAAGACATCTAAATGGCCAATAGACACATGAAAAAGTTCTCCACATCATTTGACATCAGGGAAGTACAAATCAAAACCACAGTGAGATACCACCTCACACCAGTGAGAATGGCTAAAATTAACAAGTCAGGAAATGACAGATGTTGATGAGGATGTGGAGAAAGGGGAACCCTCCTACATGGTTGGTGGGAATGTAGGCTGGTACAGCCACTCTGGAAAACAATATGGAGGTTCCTTGAAAAGTTGAAAATAGAGCTATCCTATGACCCAGGAATCGCACTACTGGGTAAATACCAGTAGTGATCCAAAGGGGCATATGCACCGAACATTTATAGCAACAATGTTTACAATAGCCAAACTATGGAAAGAACCTAGATGTCCATCCACAGATGAATGGATAAAGAAGATGTGGTGTTTATAATACAATGGAGTACTATGCAGCCATCAAAAGAAATGAAATCTTGCCATTTGCAATGATGTGGATGGAACTAGAGGGTATTATGCTAAGCGAATTAATTCAGAGAAAGACAATTATCATATGATCTCTCTGATATGAGGAGTTTGAGAGGCAGTGTGGTGGGTCGTGGAGGGTAGGGAGGGAAAAAGGAAACAGGATGGGATCAGTGAGGTGTCAAACCATAAGAGAGGGTGGGTGTCAAACCATAAGAGACTTTTAATCTCACAAAATAGACTGAGGGTTGCTGGGGGATTGGTGGGGGTAAGGGATAGGGTAGCTTGGTCATGGACACTGGGGAGGGTGTGTGCTATGGTGAGTGATATAAAATGTGTAAGCTTGATGATTCACAGACCTGTACCCCTGCGGCAAATAATACATTATATGTAAATTAATTAATTAATTAAAATGGGGGGGGGAATGTTTTAGCTTCCAACTATACAATTCAGAGATCTTTTTTTAGATTTGAGTGACCACACTATAGAGCCATCACAGAGATAGCTATAATGTCTGAGGCCCACAAAAAGGGAGTTCCCAAAGGTGTTTTATCTATTTTTTTCAAAAGATTTTATTTATTTATTTGAGAGTGTAAGCACTAGCAGGTGAAGGTGCAGAGGGAAAGGGAGAAGCAGGCTTCCACTGAGCAAGAAGCCCAATGCGGGACTCAATCCCAGGACACCAAGATCATGACCTGAGCTGAAGGCCAACACTTAACTGACTGAACCACCCGGATGCCCCCAAAAGGTGTTCTAAAATGAATTTCCTCAGTGTCTGTCAGGTCCCTGGCAGGAAAGCCTGAGATAGGGATTCATGTGCAATTGATTTATTGAGAGGCAACTTTCCCAACACACTGTAGGAGAGTGAGGGTAGCAAGACAGGGCGGGGGAAGAAGCCAGACAATGGTGTCATTGCAGGAGAGGTGTAGCCTTGGCCTTGCCAGACACTTCTAGGATCACCCGAGCATGAAGCAAGTGTCAAGCACTTGCCCCAGAGGCTTTCCTGAGCACCTGAACAGTGATGGGTTAAGCCAGGAGGCAGAGGCAACCTCCCAGCTCTCCTAACCATCTCTGGCCAGCCAAGGGCCATCCTCCTCCAACGGGTGCAGCTGGGAGCCAGCAGCAGCCAATACTCCCAGTGGGTGGGGGATGGGTGCACTATCCAGTAAGGTGGGCGAGCAGAGAGGACACTGAAGTCCTATGTCCTGCTCACTCAATGCCCCAGACGATTCTTCCTTTACGCTGCACTGACTCTGCTCTTGAGCCTCTGCTATCAGACTGCTTGGCAGCAAACCTCAGCTTCATCCCTCATTTGCCTGTCTTACCTTAGGCGCTTTGTACCTCAGGATTCTTATCTTAAAAATGCTATTTATACGGCGCCTTCTTAGCGCAGTAGGCAGCGCATCGGTCTCATAAAATGCTGTTTATAAAGCTAACTCCTAGAAGACCTTGGAGGAGATAATGAGATAACCCACACCAAGTGTTTTTGCATAGTGCCTGGTATACGAGAAGCACTCAATAAATTTTTGCAAATACTCGCCACGTATCTTCATTCCCTTACTGTAGTCCTCATTAAGACCTTGATTATGCCATGTCTATGATTTTCTGACTCAGATACCCCTCCCCTCCTCCAAAACACACCAAAAGGACACATATATTTTTCCCAAACTGCCCTACACACATAAGCACACATACAAGAGTTTCCCTCCTGAGAAGTTCCTTTCATCACATTCTCTCTCTATTTGAGACTCCATTATCTTCACAGTAAAAATCCCCGTTTTGCCTGCAATTAAGGTTGTTTCATAGCTTGGCCATTCATTGCCTCTACAGTCTTATCTGCTGCTATTCATTTACACCAGTGGTCTAAAAATTTGGGTCTCACGACCCCTTTTCATTCTTTTTTTTTTTTAGGTTTTAAAAAATTTACTTTTTAAAAGTTAACATGTGCATAAAAGGAAATTGAAAAACACAAGAAGCAAGGAACAAAGTCATCCATAATCACAAGCAGTTTATAGTTTGACTTCTAGGTCCCTTGTGTATATCTACAAAAGTAAGCATGTTAATGTAATTAAGATTGTAGTTATGTATCATGCTTTTTTACACACCATGAATATTTACCATTTCAAAGTCCTCAAACTATGAGTATTTCGATAACCAAGAAAACACCACACCAACTCCATCTGAAAGAAAAAAGTATAATCCTGCTTTTCTCGGTGACAAAGATTTCAGAAAAGAAAAAATGGCAACAGGCCTCTAGGTAAAGATACTGGCAGGGTTACCATTAAAATACTGCATTCCCTTAATGTTCAATTAAAACAGACATAAGTAAGAGTACACAATGTATAATGCTTCTAAAAGAATTCATTATCCAATCTATACTATTCACCCCTTTTCATTCTTAAAAGTAGCTTATATCTATGGATAGTTACTATATTTGAAATGAAAATTGAGAAATGTTGGAAAGATTTATTGGCTTGTTTAAAAATAACAATAAGCACCTTACATGTTACCATAAATGTATTTTTTTTAAGATTTTATTTATTTATTTGATAGACAGAGATCACAAGTAGGCAGAAAGGCAGGCAGAGGGGGAGGGGTGATCAGGCTCCCTGCTGAGCTCCATCAGAGGACCCCTGGGATCATGACCTGAGCCGAAGGTAGAGGCTTAACCCACTGAGCCACCCAGGTGCCCCAATAAATGTATTTTTATCAAAACTAAATGTATTTTCCTAATTAAATAAATTTAGTGAAAGAATATCCCTTTCATTTTTGCAAAGTTTTTGAACTCTCCGGCTTAATAGAAGTCAGCTGTATTCTAATATTTGTTTCTATGTTCAATACGTTGTTTTGGTCAAGTATATGAGGAAAAAATGGCCTTATGCAGATACGTAGTTGGAAAAGGAAGAAGTATTTTAAAAGCTTTACAGATAGCTGAAGATATTCTTTGAGACAATATCAGTATTCAACAAGTGATAAAGTTTCTCAAAGATCAGCTACAATGAGTAATCTGAAATTAACGGTGTTTCCATCCTCCATTACATTAAAATCCTTTGTGCCATTTTTTGCACTCTGAGAGGATCTTTTACTAGGTGCATGATTTTCATTTCTCAGACGTCCCTGAGACCCTCAGTCTCAGCCACCCCAGAGTTCCTCAGACTGCACGCTCAGAACCCACTTTTGTATTAACCCTGTACATTTTGCATCTGTTTTATTTATTTATTTGTTTGTTTGTTTATTTATTTATTTATTTGACAGACAGAGATCACAAGTAGGCAGAGAGACAGGCAGAGAGAGAGGAAGGGAAGCAGGCTCCCTGCCGAGCAGAGAGCACGATGCGGGGCTCCACTCCAGGACCCTGGGATCATGACCTGAACCGAAGGCAGAGGCTTCAACCCACTGAGCCACCTAGGCTCTTGTTTTTAAAATGTACCCAGTTGTGTTTTCACGGCCATGTCTCTCACTAAGACAACCAGAGGCCGGTGTGTCCATGACCCTGCAGTGTGGGTTACCTCAAATGGGTTACCAGAGGTCAGCATCCCACTCTGGCTCCTTTAAAGTGAAGTCCTGGAGAAAGCAATGGGGAGAGTCTCTTTGTGGTTAGGGCTCAGCCAGCTGGAGCAGGGCTGGGTGAGTGGTTCTCAGAAATCCCTAACTCTGTGCCTGTTCAGGGGGTCACTCTTCTTCATATGTGTAAGAAAAGCCAAGTTGCATCGCAGAATGTTGGGTCAACTCTGCTGTTTGCTTAGAGTAGAATAAAAATTAAAACATGGAATGGATGAAAAAAAAATTGTAATGAAATGTATCCGGGATTTTGTTCTTATTCAGTTATGTTAGTCCCACTGATCAAGAGACGGCTGCCATGGAAAAGACGGTTGGTTACGTACGGTTCCTGAGGAGAGGAGGAGTGGCGTGCCACCGAGGGCCACGGGAAGCTGCAGAGTCAGGCAGAAGGCAGAAGAAAAGGAGGGGGAAAAGGGGGCAAAAGCACATGATGGCAGTTTTCATGGGATGGAATGGAGGAGGCAGGGTAAGCGGCTGAGCCGGATTAGGATCAGAGAGTTTGAATAATTTCTGTGGGCTTGTGGCTACAGGTGTGGTCTCTCTAGGTGTCTGCTAAATCGCTCCGGAGTGATTTAAGGCAGGGATATAGGGTCCTGGACTGCAGGGGGCTGATAAAAGGAGGCAGGTGGGAGTAAGGACCTGGGATTTGTTAGTTTGCGTATCAAAAATGTGCTTGTCCTTCTCAGGCCAGGGGTTTGCTATCTGTAGGAATTAGCAACCGCCTGCAGGGGTGGGGGGAGGAGGGGCGTTCCCTCCTCAGGTTACAGGCTCCACAATGTCAAAGCATCAAGAAATAAAAAAAGGACACCGGGGTGGCTCACTTGGTTAAAGCGTCTGACTCTTGGTTTTGGCTTGGGTGGTGATCTTGGGGGTCCTGGGATCGAGCCCTACTTTGGGCTCCATGATCAGTGGGGAGTCAGCTTCAGGATTCTCTCTCTCTCCCTCTGACTCTCCTCCCCTGCTCTCTTTCTGTTTCTCTCTCAAATAAATAATTAAATCTTGAAAAAATACAAAAAATACAAACACCTGATATTAATGTAACATTGTATATCAACTACACTTCAATAAATATACATATATAATAAAAATTAAAATATGATCAATACACCGTTCAGGTTGGTTTACTTTCCCACGGTTTACCAGATATATTCTGCCCCCAATCCTTTTCTTTATCCTCTTAACCCCTATAACCCCTATATTTGCTTTACTCATTTGTATTTTCTCATTCATCGTAATCGAGATCAATGCTCCTCTCTACTTTGAAGCCTTCCCTGACAAATAATTTGGTATATTATCAATTGTACATTCCTCTGCAACACCACCTGAATTATTGTCCTATGTTGTTATTTAATTCCCAGGGGTGTAAGCTAAATCTCTCCAACTAGATTGTTAATCTCTTGAGATCAACACCCTCATTTTATACCGTTCTCATCTTTCAGACTGTCTACCTTTACTCTGTGTACGTAAACCTGCAACACACCCCCGCCAGGACTGAGCCTCTATCTACCCTTGTTGCTGTGGCTTGTCTCATCCTGGCTTGCCTATATCTCATTTTCTCTGCTCCTATCTTCTTGCGGGATCTCCTCTCTACGGTCCTTCCCTTTGAACTGGACAGATGTCTACGACCGGTCCTTTGGTGCTGCCGTCGCCTCCGTTTCTCAGGTGGTCTACACTTGTTTCTCAGAGCACATTTGCTTCTGGTCATTCTGGCTCTCGTCTATCTGCTGGGACTTTTCCTCAACTCTACTATGAGTTGTAGGAAGAGTGAAACAGACGTAAGCCTTGGGTTACTGTAGATTTTACACAGATGTGTGCAAACCTATGGCTTTAAAGGCTTTTAAGTCACATTGTTTTCAGCAACTTGAAATTTTATACATGGTTTGTGTCATCAAAAACAACACTTTAGCAAGCCTCTTCTGTGTTCCCCTTCTCTTGTGTCTTAAGAGCTTTAAGATAATTCATGAAAAATATCTAACTACTTTGTTTTCTCTGTCTTGTCTGACATGCAATCTTTGCCTAAAGGAGTTGGAAAGCCATCTCAACCTTCTTTGATTTAATTAAATGAGTCCTATTTGAAAGCTTATTCTAAAACAAAACCTCATAAATGTCATATCACTAAAATTAATACTATGGGGGTGCCGGGGTGGCTCTGCCTTCGGCTCAGGTCATGATCCCAGGGTCCTGGGATCAAGCCCCGCATCGGGCCCTCTGCGCAGCAGGGAGCCTGCTTCCTCCTCTCTCTGACTGCCTCTCTGTCTGCTTGTAATCTCTGTCTGTCAAATAAATTTTAAAAAAAAATTAATACTATGGTGGGGTCTTTGGAACTATATTTTCCTTTCTTTAGCTTTGGCTCAATATCACGGCCCGATTTGTTCTACAGTTAGATTAGATGTAGTCAGTAAACAACAACAAAATTTTTTTATGGTTTTTCTTCCCTTTTTGAATTAAATTTTTATTATTTTTTTTAAAGATTTACTCATTCATTTTTTAGAGCAAGAGCTGTGAGGGGCAGAAAGAAAGGGTCTTTCATTTTTTTTCCTTCTCCCTCTGCCTCTCCTTCTCCCTCTGCTCTCTCTTTTAAAGTAAACTGTGAACCCACTGTGGGGCTTGAACTTAAGACTGCAAAATTAAGAGTCACATACTCTAATAAATAACTGAGCCAGCCAGCTGCCCCTAAACAGAAACATTTTTTAAAAGTATTTGGGGACTATGGGACACCTGGCTGGCTCAGTTGGTTAAGCAGCTGCCTTCGGCTCAGGTCATGATCCCAGTGCCCTGGGATGGAGTCCCACATCAGGCTCCTTGCTCCGCAGGGAGCCTGCTTCTCCCTCTGACTCTGCCTGCCACTCTGTCTGCCTGTGCTTACTCTCGCTCGCTCGCTCTCTGACAAATAAATAAAATCTTAAAAAAAAAAAAAAAACCTTTAAAAAAAAAGTATTTGGGGACTAGCTAAAGAAAGAGATTTTCATTTGTCTTTGTTTAAACTACCAGATTCCTTCATGAATTCAAAGATCACGAACATTTTATTTTCTAATGGGCAAGAAACATGTGTTGGGTTTTAGAGTTGGGTTTAGAGTGGGTTTTAGAGTTGGGTTTTAGAGTGGGTTAAGTCATTCATTTGTTACCCAAGCGTTTCATTTCCATTTCTTTTTTATTTTTTATTTATTTTTTTTTAATTTATTTATTTGACAGACAGATCACAAGTAGGCAGAGAGGCAGGCAGAGAGAGAGGAGGAAGCAGGCTCCCCACTGAGCAGAAAGCCCCATGCGGGGCTTGATCCCAGGATCCTGGGATCACAACCCCAGCCAAAGGCAGAGGCTTTAACCCACTGAGCCACCCAGGTGTCTCTCATTTCCATTTCTCTGATAACTGATTTGTATGGATTCTGCTAGTGTGCTAATGAATTTGAGACATAGTTATATCATTTAAGTAGAATATGGAAGATGTTAGTCTTCTGACTAAAGGTTATATAGTAATTTGGTAGTAGAGTAAGACTCCCATACAGGGTATTTAGAAGAATACAGCAATTTATTTGATTTTCTGTGATATTTGTTTTCAGCATCTAAGATTTGACTCTTAAACACAGGAATGTTTTGTGCAAGAAAATTGTCTTCTATTTTCTCCTAACAACCCATTATGGATATATCATCTTCTTTGGAATCACTTAACTTTGAGGACTTTTCTAACCTGAATTTTAAAAAATTTTCATTTTAATTGTTACGTTCTTGTGTTAAATGTACCTCTTACAAACTACAAAGAAATCTTTCCCATTTCCCATACACTAGTCTTTAGTTAGGCAGTATATTATCATTTCACCAATTCCTGTCATTGTTTTACAGGTTGTTTTTTTTTTTAATTGATTACTATGCTTACTGTTTATTAAGCTTTTATAATTAAATGAAATAATGCATGACCATGTTTTAAAAAATATGTGTGAGCTATGCATGTGTGGGCTACAGTTTATAAACTCTAATCCTATTCCTTCTTAACATCTATCTTTCTGAAGTTATATCCTTAGTCATTTGGCTGGTTTCCAGATATTAGGATCCAATATAGTTTATCATTCTATGATGTGTTTCTGTTTTTTTTCAAGAGCCATCCTAGTCTTTTTGAAGTACCACATAACTAGAACCATAAAAATATTTCCACAGCTTTTAGAGTATGGTTTTATAGAAAAGTAAGTAAAGGTTTTCTGCATGGTTTCTAAATGTCTTTTCTATTTAAAAATATTAAATATCTTAAATACCTAAAAGTGTGGAGGGTGATCCACCACTACATTTGCTTGTCATGGAGTTTAATGTTACCTGATATTCATGGCACCTCCAATTTGGTCTTCACCATGTTTAAATTTATTTATTATTCAGCTTTATCGAATAAAGCAATTTAAGCTAATATAGTGATAAATAGAGATGGTAAAATGTCTCCCCCTGCCAAAAAAAAGCTCCTTTCAATTCTTGAAATTATTATTATACTGATTTATTTATTATAAATGAATTTTATTATTTATTTTAATTTATTATTTATTATATTTAATTATACTTTATTATACTGATGCTTTGATACTTACAACTTCTTGCCTCACTCTTTTTTTTGGGGGGGGAGCAAAATCTTTATATATTTCCCTATTTCTAGTCCAATTATTTCAGCTACTGAAGTTGTTAATATTCTACATTGTTTAAAATTTGCCAGTTCATTCTCACTTTCATACATTTTCCCTGAATCTCCCTCCCAGATTAAGTGGAAGTGTGGTGATGCAAGGCTGGGTTAAGGTGTGAGGGTAACAGGTCCTGAGGTCCAGGAAGATCTGAAATACAACGTCAGAACAAACTTGGCGGAGAGTTGAACCGGTGTGCGTGTTTACTGAGTTTGTTCTAGCCAAAGCGGCAATGAGAAGGGGCACAAAGAGTAGAGGATGGTGAGAATGAGGCACAGGCTGGGAATCAGATGCACTGAGTGGAACAAGCCTGTGCATAAGAGAAAGTAGGATGGAGATGCCTACAAAGACTTTACATGGGGCTTGAGGATAGCCATGGGAGCTCCTAATAGGACCACTGAGGCCCTATTCCATGGATGGAATCAAAGTGGCTCAGGACATAGAGAATGTTTAAGGGCATTCATTCAACCCCCAGTGGTTTTACACTTCCACCGAGCCAGATGCAGGTGATAGAAAGAATGTAAGTCTTGTTTTTGGTACATTAGAGAGGTATTATTTGATATAACATAAACCTGTTTGGGTGAAAACAAAACTTGAAGCTTTTTTTAAAATTTATTTAGTCAGAGAGAGAGAGAGCGAGAGCGAGCACAGGCAGAGTGGCAGGCAGAGTCAGAGGGAGAAGCAGGCTCCCCATGTAGCAAGGAGCCCGATGTGGGACTCGATCCCAGGACGCCGGGATCATGACCTGAGCCGAAGGCAGCTGCTTAACCAACTGAGCCACCCAGGCATCCCAAAACTTAAAGCTTTTTAAGAACATCTTGTCTCTACACTTAACCTGGGACCCATAAAATGTCTTATTAAAAACGTGAAAATAGGAGCACCTGGGTGTCTCAGTTGGTTAAGTGTCTGCCTTGGACTCAGGTCATGGTCCTGGCATTGAGTCCTGAGTCCAACTCCCTGCTCAGCGGAGAGTCTGCTTCTCCCACTGCTGCTGTGTGCTCTCCTTCTCTCTGTCAAATAAATAAAATCTTTTTTTTTAATGTGAATATACTTATAGAAAATATTGTGAATTCCTGCAGCAAATATGGTTTCTTATTCCTTATATAAATCATTGAAATGCTTCTTCAGTGGATAATTGCCCTTGACTAGAAAGAATAGATAAACTTTAAAGTGGAGCACCCGGGCAGCTCAGTGGGTTAAAGCCTCTGGCTTCGCTCAGGTCATGATCCCAGGGTCCTGCGATGGAGCTCAGCAGGGAGCCTGCTTCCCCCTCCCTCTCTCTGCCTGCCTCTCTGCCTACTTGTGATCTCTGTCTGTCAAATAAATAAATGAAATCTTAAAAAGAAAAACAAAAACTTTGACTAAAGTAAGAACAGGACAAGACAGGGGCATCTGGGTGGCTCAGTCATTACGCGTCTGCCTACAGCTCAGGTCATAATCCCAGGAGTTTCTCCCTGCTCAGTGGTAAGCCTGCTTCTCCTTCTCCCACTCCCCTAGCTTGTGTTCCATGTCTTGCTGTGTCTCTCTCTGTCAAATAAATAAAATCTTAAAAAGAAAACAAACAAACAAAACCATGGCAGGACATTTAGGGAAAGGTAACGTAAGCTGTGTGTATGTTGGGTTAGAAGGCATGTATTAATTATGGCCCAAAAAGGGATCTTAGAATTCTGTTGGTTTCCTAAAGCTATTAGTTCATATTTAGTATCCAGGAAGTTATTGAAAACCAAAAATAGAAATATAATCTTACCTGCTCTAAAACCATGTTACATCTCTACTTGGAATGTTTCATTTCAAATAAGACTATAGTGATCATGATCAAAAAAGGGAACCCAGGGCACCTGGGTGGCTCAGTGGGTTAAGCTGCTGCCTTCGTTTCAGGTCATGATCTCAGGGTCCTAGGATCGAGTCCCGCATCGGGCTCTCTGCTCAGCAGGGAGCCTGCTTCCTTCTCTCTCTCTCTGCCTGCCTCTCTGCCTACTTGTGATCTCTGTCTGTCAAATAAATAAATAAAAATCTTTAAAAAAAAAAAAAAAAAGGGAACCCAAACCGGACAAGAGATAAAGACAGATTTTTTTTAAAAATTCTTGTTGGGGCGCCTGGGTGGCTCAGTGGGTTAAGCCGCTGCCTTCGGCTCAGGTCATGATCTTGGGGTCCTGGGATCGAGTCCCGCATCGGGCTCTCTGCTCAGCAGGGAGCCTGCTTCCCTTTCTCTCTCTCTGCCTGCCTCTCCGTCTACTTGTGATTTCTCTCTGTCAAATAAATAAATAAAATCTTTAAAATAAAATAAAATAAAAAATAAAAATTCTTGTTTACTTTAGAGAAAGAAAGATTTAAAAAGTTGGATCTTAGGAAGCTAAAGCTGAGTACAAATACTGAATAAATTCCGAATACTAAAATTAGGCTGTATATTTTAAAGTAAAAAGAGGTGAATTGTAGGATAAATGACTACTCCATAGCATTTGTTAATGTGGCTAGCTATTGCATTACAGCAATGTTTTATTTATTTATTTTTAGATTTTTATTTATTTATTTGAGAGAGAGCTAGAGCGAGACAGCACATTAGCAGGGGAAGGGGCAGAAGAGGGAGAGGAAGACTCCCCGCTGAGCAGGGAGCCTGACTCCACTGGAGGTTCCATCCCAGGACCCTGGGATCATGACCTGAGCTGTAGGTGACGCTTAACCGATTGAACCACCCAGGTGCCCCTACAGCAATGTTTTAAATCTCAATTATACGTTGTTATTTTACCTGATGTTAGTGCTGCCCAGGTAACTGTTCTTCTAACTTGTACCTCTATAGAGATTCATGGAATTCAATCATCATGGGCCCAATAAACATTGCTGAATGACTAGCACAAAATGAAATTAAGTATAAATAAATAATTTCTGTACATTAAAACTAAAAAGGAGACAATTCATTACAATCTCATGTTGAAGATTAAATGAACATTATTTTTAAAAATAGCACAAACTGGTTTATTGACATTCATTGACAAAATGAATTAGTCAACAAATACTTTTCATTAAACTCAGTGTATTATACATATGACTTTTAAGGATAAATAGAAAGGGCAATGTTTTTATTTTTTTTATTAAGTATTATTTTTGTGTGATCTCTATGCCCATGGGCCTCAAATTCACTACCCCGAGATCAACAGTCTCATGGTCCACTGACTGAGCCAGACAGGCACCCTAGAAGGGCAATGTTTTTAATTTTGGCCAATTTAGTCATTGATATTTGTTACCAAGTTTGCGTCTAGGTTTTATGGTCAAAGTCAGTCCAGTTGATTCCACGAGTGATGCAATGTCGCCACCTACTGTGCAGAGTGTGGTAATGATAATGATAAAGGGAAAAATTAGTTAGGTTTCAAATAAACTATGAAGTACAAGCTCTATTACAAAGCTGCCATCATCAAGACAGCATGGTACTGGCACAAAAACAGAAACATAGATCAATGGAACATAATAGAGAGCCCAGAAATAGACCCTCAACTCTATGGTTAACTAATCTTCGACAAAGTAGGAAAGAATGTCCAATGGAAAAAAGACAGCCTCTTCAATAAATGGTGTTTGGAAAATTGGACAGCCACATGCAGAAAAATGAAATTGGACCATTTCCTTACACCACACACAAAAATAGACTCAAAATGGATGAAGGAACTCAATGTGAGAAAGGAATCCATCAAAATCCTTGAGGAGAACACAGGCAGCAACCTCTTTGACCTCAGCCACAACAACATCTTCCTAGGAACATCGCCAAAGGCAAGGGAAGCAAGGGCAAAAATGAACTATTGGGATTTCATCAAGATCAAAAGCTTTTGCACAGCAAAGGAAACAGTTAACAAAACCAAACGACAACTAACAGAATGGGAGAAAATATTTGCAAACGACATATCAGATAAAGGGCTAGTGTCCAAAATCTATAAAGAACTTAGCAAACTCAACATCCAAAGAACAAATAATCCAATCAAGAAATGGGCGGAGGACATGAACAGACATTTCTGCAAAGAAGATATCCAGATGGCCAACAGACACATGAAAAAGTGCTCCACATCACTTGGCATCAGGGAAATACAAATCAAAACCACAGTGAGATATCACCTCACACCAGTCAGAATGGCTAAAATTAACAAGTCAGGAAATGACAGATGCTGACGAGGATGCAGAGAAAGGGGAACCCTCCTACACTGTTGGTGGGAATGCAAGCTGGTGCAACCACTCTGGAAAACAGCATGGAGGTTCCTCAAAATGTTGAAAATAGAACTACCCTATGACCCAGCAATTGCACTACTGGGTATTTACCCTAAAGATACAAACGTAGTGATCCGAATGTTTATAGCAGCAATGTCCACAATAGTCAAACTATGGAAAGAACCTAGATGTCCATCAACAGATGAATGGATCAAGAAGATGTGGTATATATACACAATGGAATACTATTCAGCCATCAAAAGAAATGAAATCTTGCCATTTGCGATGATGTGGATGGAACTAGAGGATATCATGCTTAGCGAAATAAGTCAAGCGGAGAAAGACAACTATCATATGATCTCCCTGATATGAGGAAGTGGAGATGCAACGTGGGGGGTTTGGGGGGATAGAAAAAGAATAAATGAAACAAGATGGGATTGGGAGGGAGACAAACCATAAGTGATTCTTAATCTCACAAAACAAACTGAGGGTTGCTGGGGAAAGGGGCGTTGGGAGAGGGGGGTGGGGTTATGGACATTGGGGAGGGTATGTGCTATGGTGAGTGCTGTGACGTGTGTAAACCTGGCGATTCACATACCCGTACCCCGGGGGTTAAAAATATATTCTATGTTTATAAAAAATAAAAAATTTTAAAAAATAAACTATGAAGTAAATATTAAGCTAATTTTTGGTGTAATGTAATTACACCACTGTTCCATTGTATTGCCAGTAAACTGCACTACATAGAATCAATCAGTTCTGCTAGGAGTCTCATCAAGCTAGGCCTTTTTTGTAGCTGTGGACTTTTAAGGTAGACTTTCTGTCAGTATCTTTCTTTTTTTAACCTAAGTACAGTTGACACACAATGTTACATTAGTTTCAGGTATACAACTTAGTGACTAGATAGGTTTATACATTATGTAACATTCTTCACAAGCGTAGCCACCATCTGGCTTGTTACATCACTGTTGTAATATCACAACTGTATTCCTTATGCTGTGGGTTTTATTCTCGTGATTTCTACTATTACTGTATCACAATCAATTTCTCTCTTTGAGTCCATTAATATTTGCTTTCTGTGTTTAGGCTTTCCAGTGTTGGGTGTGTAGATACTTACAATTGTTATATTCTCTTGTTGGGTTCACTCCTTGTCATTATGTAACAACTTTGTGTCTTTTTACAGTCTGTTCTAAAGTCTGTTTTGTCACATACAGGTATTCTTATCCCAGTTGTTTTTTTTCCCTTCCATTTGCCCAGCGAATATTTTTCCATCGCTTTCCTTTCAGACTGTTCTAGTCTGGTCTTTTAAAGTGGAGTGGGAGAGAGTGTCCCTGAGGCTCTTCGGTCCTTTAAAACCGAAGCTCTTCCCGCCCCCCCCCCCCCATATCCCAGTGCTACCTGGGATGGTTTGGGTTTGTGGACCCTGGGCTTGCTGGGATTATAAGCTTCCTGTGAAGACCAGACCTGGCAGTTAAAGCACTGGGACCTGCCAGTTATGGCATCCAGATCTGCCCATTATGGTGTCCAGACCCTCACTGGGGTGGGTTTAGGTGGGAACAGAAACTGTCATTCTCCAAACCCCCTGACCTGATGAGTTTTCGGGTAGGTCCTCCACCGCTTGGTGAAGTTCGTGTTGTCTTTTTTATGTACTAACTGCTCTTTTAAACCACTGCTTTTGTTTTTCTGTGACCAAGGACAGAGGGATCTGTTTCCAACTCAGTACTACCCCTCCCCACTGCTGTTCACGACATAAGGGGCAAGGGTTCCCTTTGTCACTGTGACTTGTTCTCTCTTGCTGTTCTATCTTTGGTTGTTCCGTAGCTGCTCAGTCAGCCCTCAGGTCTTCCTCAGGAGGAATTTTTCTATTACTAGGTGTATTTTGGTGAGTTCCATGGAGGAGGTGAGTTCTTCTTACATTGCCATCTTGGGCTGGAAATCCTTAATACCTTTAAAACACATACATACATGTGCACACACACAATTTCCTGAATTTGTGCATCTTTTTCTCTTTTCCAACCCTTTTGACATGACCTTTTAATGTTATCATTGTTTCCATTTATCCTTTACTTTTCCGTAAGTTGATTTCCAATGTGATCTTCTTTCCAAACTGTTCATACAGTTTCTTTTTATTGTGCTAAGGATCCAATCTATCCAACTTGTGAGAGTTTAGTTTGAGATACATCTTATTTATTTTATTTATTTATTTGACAGAGAGAGAGAACAAGATCACAAGTAGGCATAGAGAGAGATACATCTTGTCAATTACAATCAGAACCATTACCAACACCAAATTTGTTGGGCTAACTACCCTCCATTAGGCAACTAAAATACTTTAAATGTGTACATACCAAAATACTGTTGCTCTATTTAGCCAACACTTGGTATTTTTCTTTTGCCTATGTAGTCTGTTAATTATTTTCATAAATGACCACTTCCATCTGAATATAACCCATTTGCAGACAGTTATTATATCATTTTCATGCCCCTCCATCATCAACTCTTGCCCTATCACTTGTATTTTGCAAATAGTAGGCACCTAATGTCTACTATATAAAATGTGAAAAAAACAATGTATCTGAAAGATGCTTTTATCCATTGTGAAGGAGAGGAGAAAATAAAGTAACACAAAGAAATGAAAAAAGCAGTAAGAATTTTATTGGATATTTGGGCACTTCTTTGTTCTTTTCAGCCAACTATAGGAGAACAGTGGTGAGGACTGGAAGGTGAGAGGAAGGAATTAGAGAGGTAAAGGACAAGTAATCAATCAAACATAGGGCTAGTCAAGTGTGTCTTAGCTCAGGCTGCTGTAACAAAATACTAACAAAATAGACTGGTGGTTTATAAACAATAGAAATTTCTTTCTTTCTTTTTTTTTTTTTTTTTAAGATTTTACTTATTTAACAGACAGATCACAAGTAGGCAGAGAGGCAGGCAGAGACAGAGGAGGAAGCAGGCTCCCTGCTGAGCAGGGAGCCTGATGCGGGGCTTGATCCCAGGACCCTGGGATCACGACCCAAGCCAAAGGCAGAGGCTCTAACCCACTGAGCCACCCAGGCGCCCCCAGAAATTTATTTCTCATAGTTCTGAAGGCTGGAAGTCTGGAATCAAGGTGTCATCATGGTCAGGTTCTGGTGAGGATCCTCTTCTGGGTTACAGAAGAGGATTGGGTTGAACATGGGTTGCCATGTTCTTGTGGTATCCTCATATGACAAAAAGAGAGTGAGCTAGCTCTCTGGCTTCTTCTCTTAAGGGCCCTCATCTTATTCCTGAGGACTCCATTCTCATGACCTAGTTACCTTTCAAAGACCCCACTTGCAAGTATCATTCTATTATGGGTAAGATTTCAAAGTATGAATTCGGGGAGGGGAGCACAAACATTCAGTCCTTAATGCAGTATTCTAAGTACTGGGCTAGTTTCTTGGGAGGGGAAAAGGATTTGAAAACCACACAGATCCTTATATTGTGCTCTTGGGGAGTTACAACTATCATACTCAATAGGTTAAAAGAACATTATGTGCTAAATAGTGCAGTGCTGACCATGTGTTCAGTAAACATTTCAGGAAGTGGAAGGCATATGGATTGGGACCAACAGAGGAATGCTTCTGCAGAAGATGGGTTTTGAATCAGATCTTAAATTTCCAGATGTGAAACAAAAAGAGGCAAAAGATGAAGACAGGTAAAAGAAGAAAGCATGCATTTTTGGAAAGTGGAATATCATAAAGCACATGTAATACTAACAAAATATGCTTCTATTTCTCCTTCAACTGGTTATCATGGTATTATCTAGTGCCGCTCTAATATACCAGTCACTGGCCACATGTGGCTATTTAAGTTAAAATTAATTTAAATGAAATAAGACTTAAAATTATGTTCTTTAAGCACTAGCCAATTTCAAGGGCTCCATCAGCCAGAGGTGGCTAGTGGTTACTGTATTGAAGAGAGCAAATGTGAGACACATCCACCATTGCAAAAAGTTCTTTTGTGCTTCAATAAGTGCTTTTGGGGACTTACTATATGAGAAGCTCTCATGATCCCATTTACTCTTTATAGCAAACTTAGGAAGTATATACTTACAGATAAGAAAACCAAGGTTCCTAGAACTTAAGTACTTTCCCAAAGTCACATAGTAATTGGCAGGGCTGTGACTTAAAGTTTCATCTGACTTCAAAAACTGATGCATTTGGTGACGCCTGGGTGGCTCAGTTGGTTGGGCGGCTGCCTTCAGCTCAGGTCATGATCCCAGCGTCCTGGGATCGAGTCCCGCATCGGGCTCCTTGCTCGGCAGGGAGCCTGCTTCTCCCTCTGCCTCTGCCTGCCATTCTGTCTGCCTGTGCTTGCTCTCTCACCTTCTCTCTCTGATAAATAAATAAAATCTTTAAAAAAAATGATGCATTTAAGCCATGGAAAATAAGGTTCCTGGGTAAGGAAAAGTGAGTTCTTCACCAGAGACGATGACATTCTAGACTGAACTGTTTGTGGCAGGAAAAATCTGGTAGGTTCTTGAGTAAAGGAACAAAACCATAAAAATGGTGTTTTGGGATCATTAAATTGGCTTATGTGCAGGGCTAGGCTAGGCATATGATGTTTTTAGAAGAAAAAAAAAGATACTTTCTGGGAGAGATGCAACCTTATGGGCTTGTGACTTGATTAACAAAGCAGGAAGTCGATCCCAGCCCCCTTTGTATCCTCTACATTTGGTGCCCTTCCTCAACAAGAATTGGAAGGCATGGTGGAAACAACGGCCTGGGATATAATGGAAGCAATGGAAGGAAGAAAGGGGGAAGGGAAAGGCAAACAAATTTTGAAAAAGGAAGTTAAAAAATTAGGCTTAAAAAGTTGGAATAATAGCAGATTTAGAGCACACTTCAAGGCTTGTAGTACATTGGTCCAAAACACTGTGGTACTTACTCTCGAACAGAGGGAGGAAAAGATATAGTCTAGTTTCTTCCAGTTTCTACTGTACCATCTAAGGAGTTTAGAAGCTGTTTCTTCCCAGAGTGGATAAAAAATACAAAACTCCCCTATATGTTGCCAAAAGGAGACTCATTTCAGACCTAAAATCATCTCTAAATTGAAAATGAGATGAATAAAGAAATATTTATCATGGAAATGCATGTCAAAGGAAAACCAAGGTAGCAATACCTATATCAGACAATATAGAATTTATTTATTTATTTATTTATTTTTTATTTTTTTCTGGTTTGTCTTTTTTTAAGATTTTGTCTTATTTATTTGAGAGAGAGAGAGAGCCGGAGCAGGGGAGAATCAGAGGGAGAGGGAGAAGAGACTCCCTGTTGAGCAGGGAGCCCAAAGCAGGGCTCAATCCTAGGATCCTGAGATCAGGACCTGACCCGAAGGCAGATGCTTCACTGACTGAGCCATCCGAGCGCCCTTGTTTCAAGTTTTTATTTAGATTCTATTTAGTTAACATACAGTGTGATATTGGTTTCAGGAGTAGAATTTACTGATTCATCACTTACATATAACACCTAGTGTTCATCACAAGTGCCCTCCTTAATTCCCATCACCCATTTAGCTCATCCCCTACCCACCTCCCTTCCAGCAGCCCTCAGTTTGTTTCCTATAGTTAAGAGTCTTGGAACAAAATATACTTTAAAATAAAGACTGTAACAAGAGGCAAAGAATAATACCATATAATAATAAAGGGGACAATCCAACAAGAAGATATAACAACTGCAAATATTTATGAACCCCACATGGGAACACCCAATACCAAAAATTGTTCATGACAAACATAAAGGAACTAATTAATAACAATGCAATAATAGTAGGGGACTTTAATTTTTTTATTTAAATTCAATTAGCCAACATACGTACATCATTAGTTTCAGATGTAATAGTAGGGGACTTTAACACCCCACTTACACTGATCATCCAAACAGAAAATCAACATGGGGAGAGTGGCTTGGAATGACACACTGGACCAGATGGATTTAATGGATATATTCAGAACACTCCATCCTAAAACAGCAGAATATACATTCTTTTCAAGTGCACATGGGACATTCTCCAGAATAGGCCACCTATTAGGCCAAAAAACAAGTCTCAACAAATTCAAAAAGATTGATGTCATTCCAGGGATGGCTGGGTGGCTCAATAGGTTAAGCTGCTCCCTTTGGCTCAGGTCATGATCCCAGGGTCCTGGAATTGAGTCCTGTATCGGGCTCCTTGCTCTGCAGGGAGCCTGCTTCTCTCTCTGCCTTTGCCTGCCACTCTGCCTGCTCACTCACTCACTCTCTCTCTCTGACAAATAAATAAATAATAAATAAAATCTTAAAAAAAAAGATTGAAGTCATTCCATACATCATTTCCAACCACACCAATATACCAGAAATAAACCACCAGAAAAAAACTGGAAAGAGACCAATACATGGAGTTAGATAAGATGCTACTAAACAATGAATGGGTCAATCAAGAAATCAAAAATTACATGGAAATACATGAAAATGAAAACACAATGATCCAAAATCTTTGGGATGCAGCAAAAGCAGATTTAAGAGGGAGTCTTACAGCAATACAGGTCTACCTCAACAAGCAAAAAACTCTCAAACTACCTAACCTTAAACCTCAAAGATCTAGAAAAAGAACATTACACAAAACCCCAAACCAGCAGAAGGAAGGAAATACTAAGACTAGAGCAAAAATAAATGAAACAAACTAAAAATCAAAGGAACAGGTCAGTGAGACCAAAAGCTGGTTCTTTAAAAAGATCAAAAAAATTGATAAACCTCTACTCAGACCCAGAGAGAAAGAGAGGACTCAAATAAACAAAATCAGAAATGAAAGAGGAGAAATAACTGATATTACAGAAATACAAAGGATTATAAGAGAATATGATGAAAAATTATATGCTAACAAATTGGATAACCTAGAAGAAATGGATACATTCCTAGATGTGTATAATATCCCAAAACTGAATCAGGAGGTAATAGAAAATTTGAACAGACATTACCAGCAATGAAATTCAATCAGCAATCAAAAAACCCCCAACAAGCAGAAGCCCAGGACCAGACTGCTTCACAGGTGAATTCTATCAAATATTTAAAGAAGAAGAAACCTATGTTTTTGGACTATTCCAAGAAAAAGAAAAAAAAAAAAAAGGAAAGCTTCCAAATTCATCCTATGAGACCAGAATCACCCTGATACCAAAATCAGATAAAGACACCACAAAAAAGAATTACAGGCCAACATCTCTGATGAACATAGATGCAAAAATCCTCAACAAGCTACTAGCAAACTGAATCCAACAATACATTTAAAACATCATTCACCACAATCAAGTGGAATTTATTCACAGGATGAGAGTTTGGTTCAATATTCTCAAATCAATCAACATGATACGTCTCATCATTAAAAGGAAGGATAAAAATGAAATGATCATTTTGATAGATGGAGAAAAAGCATGTGACAAAGTACATCAATTCATGATTAAAAAAAAAAAAACCCACTGTAGGGGGTGCCTGCCTGGTAGAGCATGTGACTCTTGATCTTGGACTCCAGAACACAAGTCCTCCTTTGGAAAGTAGAGCTAACTTAACAACAAAACAAAGAAAACAAACAAACAAACAAAAGTCTCAATAAAATAGATTTAGAGGAGGCATACCTCAACATAATAAAGGCTATCGATGAAAAACCTATAGTAAACATCATACTCAATGGGGGAAATCTGCTAGCTTTCTCCTAAGGCTAGGAACAAGATAAGGATGTTCACTCCCACCATTTTTATTCACTTTCTTCAACACAGTACTGGAAGTCTTAGCCAAGGCAGTCAGACAAAAAAAAAAAAAAAAAAAAGACAAAAAAAAAAAAAAAGGCATTCAAATTGGTAAGGAAGAAGTAAACCTTTCACTATTTACAGATGACACCATACTACATTCAGAAAACACTAAAGATTCTGCCAAAGAACTACTAGCACTGATAAATGAATTCAGTAAAGCTGCAGGATACAAAATCATTGTTCAGAAATCTGTTGTATTTCCACACACTAATAATGAAGCAGCAGAAGTTGAAATTAAGAAAACAATCCCCTTTGCAATTCCACCAAAAATAATAAAAAACCTAGAAAAAAACTTAACCGAAGAAGTGAAAGACTTGTATTCTGAATGCTATAAAACAGTGAAAGAAATTGAAGATGACACAAAGAAATGGAAAGAAATTCCATGCTTATGGATTGGAAGAACAGATATTGTTAAGATGTCTATACTGCCCAAAGCAATCTACACTTTAATACAATCCCTATCAAAACACCAACAGTGTTTCTCACAGAACTCGAGCAAATAATCCTAAAATTCATATGGAACCACAAAAGACCCTGAATAGCCAAAGCAATCTTGAAAAAGAAAAACAAAACTGGAGCTATTATCCAGACTTCAAGTTTGGAAACAGTACAGAACATTACAGTACTGGCACAAAGATAGACACATTGATCAATAGAACAGAACAGAAAACCCAGAAATAAACCCCAATTATATGTTCAATTAATCTTCGGCAAAGGAGGAAAGAATATGTAGTGGGAAAAAGATACTCTCTTCAACAAATGCTATTGGCAAAACCAGGCAGCTATATGCAAAAGTATAAAGCTGGACCACTTTCTTATACCACACACAAAAATGAAGTCAAAATAGATTAAAGACCTAAATGTGAGACCCGAAACCATAAAAATCTTAGAGGAAAACATAGGCAGTAATTTCTCTGACATTAACTTTAAAAACATTTTTCTAGATATGTCTCCTGAGGCAAGGAAAACAAAAGCAAAAATAAGCTATTGGGACTACATCAAAATAAAAAGCTTCTTTCTGCACAGCAAAGAAAACAATCAACAAAACAAAAAGGCAGCCTACTCAATGGGAGAATATATTTACAAATGACATATCTGTTAAAGTGTAAGTATCCAAAATACATAGAAAAGTGATACAACTCAACACACACACACAAAACAAATAATCCAATTCAAAAATGGGCAGAAGACATGAAAAGACATTTCTCCAAAGAAGACATACAGATGGCCAATATAGACAAGAAAAGATGCTCAGCATCACTTATTATCAGGAAAATGCAAATCAAAACCACTGTGAAATATCACCTGACACCTGTCAGAATGGCTGGAATGAAAAACACAAGAAACAAGTGTGGGCAATAATTTGGAGAAAAGGAACCCTAGTACACTGTTTGTGGGAGCGCAAACTGGTGCAGCCACTATGGAAAACAGTATGACAATTCTTCAAAAAGTTAAAAATAGAACCAAACCATGATCCAGTAATCACACTAGTAAGTATTTATCCAAAAAATACAAAAACACTAATTTAAAGGAATACATGCACTCTTTGTTTATTGCAGTATTATTTACAATAGCCAAATTATGGAAGCAACCCAAATGTCCAACAGTAGATGCATGGATAAGTAAGATGTGGTGTACATATATACAATGGAATATTATTCAGCCATAAAAAACAATGAAATCTTCTATTTGCTACAACATAGATGGATCTAGACAGTATAATGTTAAGTGAAATCAGTGAGTCAGAGAAAAACAAATACCATATGATTTCATTTATATGTGGAATTTAAGAAACAAAACAAACAAGCAAAGGATAGAGAGAGAGAAACCAAGAAACTGACTCTAACTATAGAGAACAAACTGATGGTTGCCAGAGGGGAGATGGGTGAAGCAGGTAAAGGTGCTTAAGAATACACTAATCCTGGGGGTGCCTGGATGGCTCAGTGAGTTAAAGCCTCTGCTTTCGGCTCAGGTCATGATCTCGGGGTCCTGGGATCAAGCCCCACATTGGGCTCAGTTGGAAGCCTGCTTCTCTCTCCCCCATTCCCCCTGCCTGTGTTCCCTCTCTCATTGTGTCTCTATCAAATAAATAAATAAAATCTTTAAAAAAAATTCTTAAGAATACACTAATCCTGATGCACTGAGTAATGCATGAACTGTTGAATCACTATGCTGTACTCCTGAAACTAAGATAACACTGTATGTTAACTATACTGGAATTAAAATAAAAAACTTTAAAAAAAAAAAAAAAGAAAGAAAGAAATAGTCACTCCCATCCACATGACAAGGGAAAAAAGCCGAGCTGAAAATCAGCAATTCTTAGATCCATCAGAGAACTGAGGACACAGGGTAAACAGCTTGCCTCAAAATTGGAGACAGATAAACAGATATAAAGAATCACAACTTACTGGAGCAGAAATTAGGAAAACCGGTGCTAGGGTAAGGAAAGCTAATCTGTCACTGAGGAATTACTGGAAGCTCAATGTGGACAAATCTGAGGGTTAAAAACTTAAGAAGGAACCAGGCAATGGGGAAAGGGCACACATTTTTGTGTGTTACCTCCAGGAGGCCTACCATGTTCCCACAGTGAAAATATGACAAAATGCCCTGGTGTTTCTGGCTGGAGGAGGGGACATGTAGCTGTTCTGAAAGAAGTCATGAACAAACATTCTCTTCTTAATGAAGCCTGACCTGCAGAGAAACTATTTTATGAGAGCCTAATCAACTAGGGTTTTACAAAAGCCTACCTAACCGGGGGAAAGGGAAATACCCAAATATCCTCTAGCCTTCCTGTCTTACCTAGAGGGGAAGGGGCAAACCCATGAAGTTTGTGTGAAGGTCATAGCCCAGAGACACAAGCTCAATAAAGACTGAGACGTAATCATAGGACTATAGAATTGTTCTCACCCAGGACCTCACATGAAGAGGGCTACAATAAAACAGTGGACTATAGTGGAAAGAACTACACACCTCAGACCTTATTTAAGAAGTCTTTGGGGGGGCACTTGGGTAGCTCAGTCGGTTAAGCACCTGCCTTCGGCTCAGGTCATGATTTCAGGGTACTGGGATCGAGCCCCATATTGGGTTTCCCTGCTCAGCAGGGAGTCTGCTTCTCCCTTTCCCTATGCCCCTCCTCCTTGTCCATGTTCTCGCTCTCAAATAAATAAATAATATATATATATATATATAAAAAAAGAAGTCTCTCAAACAAAACAAAACAAAACCGCTCAGGTGGTGGAGTGTTTGACTCCTGATTTCAGCTCAAGTCTTGATCACAGGGTCATGACTTCATGCCCTGCATTGGGCTCTACAATGGGTATAGAGTCTACTTTAAAGAAAATAAAAAAAAAGAAGAGGAAGTCTCTCAAGTCCTTGATTTCAAACTATATTACAAACCTACGGTATCAAAACACTATGGTATTAGCATAAAAGCAGACATATACCATCAATGGAATAGAATAAAGATATATATATATATAGATAGATATAGATATAGATATATATATATCTATATATATATTAAAGAGTGCAGAAATAGACCCAAGCATATATGGTCAATTAATTTATGACAAAAGAGGTAAGAATATACAATGGGAAAAGGACAGTCTCATCAATAAATGGTACTGGGAAAACTGGACATCCACATGCAAAAGAATGAAACTGAACCACTATCTTACACCATATACAAAAATTGACTCAAAATGGATTAAACACTTGAATTTAAGTCCAGAAACCATAGAACTCTTAGAAGACGACTTAGGCAGAATGCTCCTTGACGTCACTCTTGGGATATTTTCTGGATCTGACTCTAAGAGCAATGGCAACAATAGCAAAAAAACCCAAATGGTACTGCATTGAACTAAAAAGCTTCTGCACAGTAAAGGAAACCATCAACAAAATAGAAAGGTAGTCTACTCAATGGGAGAAGATAATTACAAAGGAAATATCTGATAAGCGGTTAATATCCAAAAAATATATATATATATACAATGAAATACTACTCAACCATATCTGATAAGCAGTTAGTATCCAAATATATATATATACACAATGAAATACTACTCAGCCATAGAAACACAGCCACATGTTTGTGACGACATGGATGGACCTGGAGGGTATTACACCAAGTGAAATAAGTCAGAAAGAGAAAGACAAATACCACAGATTTTATTTAAATATGGGATCTAGGGGCGCCTGGGTGGCTCAGTGGGTTAGGCCGCTGCCTTCGGCTCAGGTCATGATCTCAGGGTCCTGGGATCAAGTCCTGCATCGGGCTCTCTGCTCGGCAGGGAGCCTGCTTCCCTCTCTCTCTCTCTCTCTCTCTGCCTGCCTCTCCATCTACTTGTGATTTCTCTCTGTCAAATAAATAAATAAATAATCTTTAAAAAATAAATAAATAAATAAATAAATATGGGATCTAAAAAAGCAAAACAAACTAATATACAAAATAAAACTCAGAGAATAGATTGATTGGTAGTTGCAGGGGACAGGCAAGGTAGGGTGAAAGGGATCAAGAGGTATAAAATTCCCATTATACAATAGGTAAGTCATGGGGATGTAATATACAGCATGATGACTATAATCAGTAATATTGTACTGTAAATTTGAAAACTACAAAGAAAGCAAATCTTAAAATATTTCTTGTCACAAAAAAAAATGTTCTAAATTTGTATGGTGACAGATATTATCTAGATTTATTATGGTGACTGTTTTGCAATGTAAACAAATGTGGAATCACTATGTTGTATACCTGAAACTAATATAATGTCATATGTCAATTATACATACATATATACATACATACACATATATATATACATATCTAAAACTACTGATTCTGTCAGGAACCCAAATACAATAGGGGAGACACAAGGACATTAGAGGAAATTTAGTCTCTGATACCTACAGTTACAGCCAACAGTAAACACAGCCTAACCCCTAGCTAGATAAACAGGCATCAGAACTAAACTCAGATATGGCAGGGATATTAGAATAATGATACCAGGATTTAAATTAATTATATTAATATACTAAAGGTGCTAATGGAAAAAGTGTACAACATGTAATAACAGATGGGAAATTAGATGGTAACTACATGTCTAGTGGTCAGCATTTTGTAATGGATATACAGTTGATCCTTGAACAACATGAGTTGAACTGCACAGTTCCACTTACATGCAGACTTTTCTACAGTACTTTAAATTTATTTTATTTTATGATTTTTTTTAAAGATTTTAGTTATCTATTTGAGAGAAAGGGAGTAAGTGTGAGAGAGAGAGCACAAGCCAAGAGGGAGAGGTGGAGGGAGAAGCAGACTCTCTGCTGAGCAGGGAGCCTGATATGGGGCTCAATCCCAGGATACTGGGACCATGACCTGAGCCAAAGGCAGATGCTTAACCAACTGGGCCACCCAGGTGCCCATTTTCTTTATGATTTTATTAATAGCATTTTCTCTTCCTTAGCTTTATTGTCAGAATACAGTACATAATACATATAAAATTTAAAATATGTTAACTGTTTATGTTATTGTTAAGGCTTTTGGTCAACAGTAGGCGATTAGCAGCTAAGTTTTGGAGGAGTCAAAAGTTATTTGTGGATTTTTGACTGTGCAGGGTGTTAGCACCCCCAATCCCCATGTTATTCAAGGGTCAACTGTAATTGTCAAATCACTGTATGTACATCTAAATCTAATATGTCATCGATACTTCAACTTAAAAAAAATCGAATGGGTAACTAATCAGAGAGATGGAAACCCTAAGAAAAAATCAAGAGGCAATACTAATTAATATTGAAAATACTGTAAAGCGGGGCGCCTGGGTGGCTCAGTGGATTAAGCCTCTACCTTCGGCTCAGGTCATGATCCCAGGGTCCTGGGATCGAGCCCCGCATTAGGCTCTCTGCTCAGCAGGAGCCTGCTTCCTCCCTCTCTCTCTGCCTGCCTCTCTGCTACTTGTGCTCTCTCTCTGTCAAATAAATAAATAAAATCTTTAAAAAAAAAAAAAAGAAAATACTGTAAAGGAAATGAAGAATGTTTTTAATGCGTTCATCAGTGGACTGGACATGGCTGAAGAATCTGTGAGTTTAAGAAATGTCTGACATCTCTGCCATATCTGAGTCTGGTTATGATGCTTGCTCTTTCTGCTGTTTCATGTTGGTTTTTGTCTTTCAGTATGCCTTGTAATTATTGGTTGAAAGCCAGACATGATATGTTTAGTAAAAGAAAAAAAACTGAAGAAAATAGGTATGTAGTGGGAGATTCTACATTTGACCAGTTAGGGGTTAGGCTGTGTTTCGCAAAAGACTTACTAAATCAGAAACTATAGAATTAGGTCCAGCAATTAGTGTTTTTAACAAACCCTCCCACTGGTTCTCGTGGATGCAAAATTTGAAAACTACTTCTGTACCATCATAATTACTAAGACCATGGTAAACTGGGGGGAAGTATAGGTAGAATGGCATGCACTGGCTTTTATAATAGCTCTAGCATTTGAGAAAGATAAGGACAATTCTAAGAACTGTAGAGTTGGTTGGTTGGTCCTAATTATTATTAATGTGTTACAGGAAGGAAATGACAAGCTCATGTTAGCCAGCTATCTACTCAAGGCATAACACGAAACCTAGAAACCACCCATAGCAGCCTTTAAAGAGACTTTCAAAACCAAGGTTCCTTTGAGAAATGTTTCATTCTAAGACTGAGACAGAGAAAATACAAAGTGAGACTGAAGCATTATGATACCAGAAAGTAAAGAAATGCTCAAAAAAAAAAAAAAAAAAAAAGAATAGGGGCATATCAAAGGGACATGGAAGGTAAAGCTTAATTCCCTCCCTTGCCTTTGAGGATGGCCTAGACTCAGTAACCTGCTTCCTTGGAGTAGGGAAAGGGAAAACATTAACTATAAAATGGAAATGCTGAACAGTTACCATCACCAGAAATCATGTGACTATCTCGTACCCCCTACAATGACGTGATGAAGACACCTTCTTTCCAAACCCTGTAGCACCCATCAAAGCATGAAAAAGTCATCAGACAAATCTAGATTTGGGGACAGTCTATAGGATATCTGATCAAGGCTATCAAGGTCATGAAAAACAAGACTAAGAAATTGCTACAAATCAGAGGAGACTAGGGAGACATGACAACTAAATGAAATGTACTACCTTGGTATGCAGAAAAGAGTTAACAGAAATGCCTGGGTGGCTTAGTCAGTTGGGCATCTGCCTTCAGCTCCAGTCATGACCCTGAGGTCCTGGGATCGAGTTCTGCATCAGATTCTTTGCCCAGTGTGGAGCCTACTTCTCCCTTTGCCCCTACCCCATTCATGCCTGCTCTCTTTCTCACACACAAATAAATAAAATCTTTAAAAAAAAAAAAAAAAGAGTTGGGGCGCCTGGGTGGCTCAGTGGGTTAAGCCGCTGCCTTTGGCTCAGGTCATGATCTCAGGGTCCTGGGATCAAGTCCCACATCCGGCTCTCTGCTCAGCAGGGAGCCTGCTTCCTCCTCTCTCTCTCTGCCTGCCTCTCTGCCTACTTGTGATCTCTCTCTGTCAAATAAATAAATAAAATCTAAAAAAAATTTAAAAAAGAGTTAACAAAGCAGTCTTGAGATTGCTGTCCTTGGAAAGGCCTGTTTGCCTGGCTGGCCCTTGACTGGTGTCTGGGAACTTAGATTTTGGGAGAGTTCCCACAATTCCCTTATAAGAATGGTTCATGGTGCCTAAACTGTCCATACAAACAATACAGTTCAGTAAAAAACACTTTTTTGCTTTTCCTCTGAGAGTCTAGAAATTTGTTAGTTAGAAGGTACCTGAGTGACTAGCTCTTAATAGAAATCCTAGGCACTGAATCTGCAGTGAGCTTACTGGCAGACAACAGTTCTAGTTATCACAACTTGTTCCTAAAGAAAGTAAACATGTCCTGTGTGACTTCACTAAGACAGGACTCTTGGAAGCTTGTACTTCTGGACTTTACCCCAGATTTTGCTGATTTTGTTTTGTATCCTTTCACTGTAATAAATCAGAGACATGAGGATGACTATATGCTGATTCCTGAGCCCTGGCAAATCATTAAACTTGGGGGTGGTCTCAGAGAAACTTGACACAGCTGGATTGGATCCCTGGGAAAAAAGAGGATGTAATGTAAACATTGGTAAAATCCAAATAAAGTTTGGAGTTTAGTTAATGGCAATGAGTCAATATTGTTTTTTTTTTTTAGCTTTGCAAATATTTCATGGAACTATAAGATCTTAACAATGGGAGAAACAAAGTGAGGGGCAAGTGAGAACTCTCTGCACTATCCTTGTAACTTCTCTGTAAATCTAAAATTATTCCAAAATTTAAAAAAAATTTAAAAACTCAAACAAAATGCTTTAGAAATTAACTTCAAAAAAGACTAAACCATTTATGTACCATTAATCAGGAAGAGAAAGAGAGATTATCTAAACTAAAACACAAAGGAAAAAATGAAAAAGTGAGAGAGAATGCAAGAGCTTTATTTACTGTAGCCACAGAGACAGATTATAGTTTAAACAAAAAGAAATCAAACTCAGGTCCTGACTGTGAGAGTAGTGAAATTAGAAGTTTGAATTCATAACCCACCGCATGTTTCCTAAATTAAAGTCAGGGCCGGGAAGGGAGAATCATGAGACCTTGAGATCTAGGATGGAGATATCATGGTGGAAACTCTTGAGAACATTGAGCTGATAGATTTACCTCAATCCTCTGGACAAGGTACACTTGCCCTTGCTGTAGGATAGTGACCTCCCCTTGAAAACCATGCAGAAGTCTCACCGGAGAAAAATGCCTTCCAAGATGTTAGATTCCCTTAAGATTTGCCACATCTCCAGTGTTTCTAAGCCAATAACTAGGGTCAACTTCCATCATGGCCTTACTGGGGAAGCACTGTCCCTGTTTTGGAATATAAAAGATTATTCACCAAACACATACTGGCAGAATTGGAAGAACATACCTGGCTGGGGATGGATCTTGGTCTGTGTTTAGGGAATGTGCTCTGAGATAAGGATATTGTAGATCTGTTTAGTGTAAATCCAAAATAACCAAGAACTGAACTGAACTGAACTTGATAAGATTATTTTCTATTATCAGGGAGCCCCTGTTATAGGGGCCCAAAAGATGTTTATCACAGAAAAATATAAAAGCTGTATTTCTTCACATGGCAGAATTTGTGAGCTGCCATTGACGTATCTTTTAATTCTTCAATAACTTCATCAGGGGAAGTTGCAATGAACAATCTCTGTATCCTCTTGTTTCTAACAGAATCTGGCTCTTAGGGACTCTTAAGAAATTTGCTAATTGGACAAACTCACCAAGAGGCTGAGTACACACAGAGAAAAGTAAATACTTAGATTCTTGAGTATGCTTGGCATTCAAGGTGAGAAATGTCTTTAAAATGTGAATACTTGAGGCACCTGGGTGGCTCAGTGGGTTAAAGCCTCTGCCTTCGGCTCAGGTCATGATCCCAGGGTCCTGGGATGGAGCCCCACATCCGGCTCTTTGCTCAGTGGGGAGCCTGCTCCCCACCCCCTCTCTCTCTGCCTGCCTCTCTGCCTACTTGTGATTTCTGTCAAATAAATAAAATAAAATCTTTAAAATGGGAATACCTTCCAAAGGCTAATCCTCAGCCTTTTGTTCTTAGTACGCACTCTTCTACTATATCCCCTTTAATGGCTTTCAAGCGCTGCAATAACCTGCTGAACTATTCTGAGATTCTGCTACTTCAAAACATGTGCCCATTGATGTCAGATTACTATCCAGATACTTTTTTTTTTTTTTAAACTATGTTACTCTGCTACTCAAAATCTTTAAATGAGTATTTAGGGCCTTATATACTGAAATTAAAATATTTTTGCTTCTTGAAAGCTCTTCCCAATATGTTTCCTCTTTATTTAGTCCTGTTTTCCATTCCAACTCTAAGTCTTAATCCTAGGAAGTCTCCAAATGTAACTTTTGGAAAACCATTTCCCTTCACCTGCAAATCTTTCTCATTTGTGGACCAGCTTCATAGAACATGCAATCACCTTTCTGAACTATTTTATGTGTAAGGGTTCTGTGGTTGCAAATGCTTTTATTTGACCCATTGTTGAAATGTGGAAATAATTCTTAACATTTAAAAATTGTTGAAAAACTGTAAGTTCGGGCGCCTGGGTGGCTCAGTGGTTAAGCCGCTGCCTTTGGCTCAGGTCATGATCTCAGGGTCCTGGGATCCAGTCCCGCATCGGGCTCTCTGCTCAGCAGGGAGCCTGCTTCCTCCTCTCTCTCTCTCTCTGCCTGCCTCTCTGCCTACTTGTGATTTCTCTCTGTCAAATAAATAAATAAATAAATCTTGAAAAAAAAAAACAAAAAAACTGTAAGTTCTCGTAGGGCCCAGACTTCCGCAAATGACTCGCGTTCACTAGCAGCTGCCATCTTTGGATGTGTGTTGTCCAGCTGGACAGTCATAACTACACGGGGAAAGTATTTACTGAGCACCTAACACTTGCCAGACACTCCTTGGGATGCTGGAGATAAAGCGGTGAACAAAACTGGTCACGGAGTTTCTATGCGAACGAGGAGACAGAAAACAGGACAGTTGAAGTTTAGGAAGCGGTAACTGCTATAGATAAAGCAAGCATGGGGCGGGAAGTTTGTGGTTGGGAAGTGCACCTGCACTTCCTATTCACGGAAATAGCTGGGTGGGTCCTACGGAAACTTCATTTGTGGCTCCTATCAGGATCGTTATACACGGTCTTGCTCAGGCTACACTGGCCCTAAAGGACTGTCAGGGACTTGAAGGTAGGAAGTGTGTGCCTCATTCGTCTTTGGAACCCCAGAGTCGAGCAGTGTTTTCAGGGCGAAAACAAGACGGAAAGCGAACAGTTAGGGAATCCCCACAGAGCTCTAGGTACTTCGACCACTGCTTTCCAGGGTGGTTATTCCAGCAGGGGTCAGAAGCCGAGACTCCATCCGTTCCCGGGGCAACGGGACTGTGACGCAACGCAGCCACGGGTCCGCCCTCGAGGGATTAGGCTGCGAGTTTAGGAACGAATTAAGCGAGCGAGAATTAGATCCTCTGAACGCGGAACACCCCGCACGACCGCACCCCTTCAGTGCCGCCGCCCGCACGGTGGCTTCCGGGCTTTTAGGGTCGCCCAGTTCTAGGAACGACAACTTCCGGCCGCGAAGGTCCCCCGCTCCGTGGCTTGCCGGGGTCCTAGCGAAGGAAAGGTGGCCGCGGCGGCCGCCTGACCCCTCACGGAACACGGCGACAAGGGCTGCTGCCTTTTCCCGGGAGGCGGCGGCGACAGGAGCGCTGAGAGGATCCGCACGCCGGCGGAGCTCGTCCAGGGAAGAGAATTAGGTCGGAACGCGGCGTGAAGTGCGGACCCGGAGTGGCCCGTCAGGCGGGAGCCGGGCAGGTGCTGGGGCGGAAGTGCGAAGACGCGGTCGGAGCGGAGCCGTCTAGGAAGCGCCGGCCGCGGGTCACCCAACCTGGAACGGCGGCCGCGCTACAGCCAGACCGCAGCGATTAGGGCTCGGGGACGGCAAGATGCCTCTGTTCACCGCTAACCCCTTCGAGCAGGACGTGGGTAAGTGCTGGGCACGGGCTCGGACCGCCGCCGCTGTTTGTTGTGCTAGAAAGTGGGCGGCGGCGACTCCGGGGACTGGAAAGCCGAGCTAAGGGAGAGAAGGGGGCGGCGCCGCTGCCTCGCCGCCCGGAGTTTTCGGGGGGGATTCCTTGACGCGTCGCTAGCGGCCTGGGGAGTGCCTCTTGCACACCTGAGGTCGGAATCCCGGAAAGAAGATTCTTCTCCTCGCCGAGCGTAGGAATAGGGAAGAGCCTGTGGCTCGCCGGGGACTGGACCAAGTAAGCAATCGCGGAGTTGATGATACAAACTTCCTGCTCCGTCTACAGTTGGTTCATCACCACCACCTCCCCCCCCCCCCAACTTGTAGATGATGCAGCGGTGGAAAGACCCTCCTGTCTGAGGCAGCCCCACACGAGAGACCCCGACTTGCCTCCATTCGATAGGAAAACCCTCTTTCACCTCGCTCCTCTACAAACGCGTCCAAGCTCGGTTAGCACAGCTTCAGGATTTACTCACAATGGTTTGAAGTGTGACTCTCTATCCCTGGATGGCGCAGGTGCTCCGAGATGTTCTGTCTTAGGGCATGAACAAGCTCTAGGATCTCAAAACAGTTTAGAACTGCTGTTTTATTTGTTGGGAGTTGTAAGAGCGATGATGTTTTGAGTGACCGTGGAATGAGAGAAAAGATGTTAGGGTATGCGAACTTACTTTGGGCACTAGAAGGACAGTAAAATAAACTGGCCTTCCCCTCAGTGATTCCTAAAGTCCCTGCATGGCGTAGTGGATCCCAGTTTAATATTACGGAAGGAAAGGAGGCACTGCTGTTCAAACAAAACACTGCCGTGTATGGATTATTTCATTGGCAATGCCACCAGTCACAGCTTCAAGTACTTGTTAGTTGAACTGTGATTGAAGTCACTATCCAAAACACAGTTTGAGGATAAAAGAGCGAGTTTGATTGAGGCCCACCAGTAACAACAACAACATCATCTACTACTATTTCTTCTTTGCCATGAAGGGAAGTGGGGAGAGAGAGAGAGACTATCTCAAGTAGGCTCTGTGCCCAACACGGCCTTGATCTCATGACTCTGCGATCATGTCTTGAGCTGAAATCAAAAGTCAGATGCTCAACCAACTGAGCCATCCAGGTGCCCCCCCCCCTAATAACTTCTTTTAGACATGTGAATGGGTGGCACCTAAGTGACTCAGTCAGATAGGCCTTCAGCTCAGGTCATGATTTCTGGGTCCTGGGTTCCAGCCCAGCATCCAGCTCCCCACTCCCCACTCTGCTTCTTCCACTCCCGCTATCCCTTCCCACTGCTCACTTGCTTTCTCTCTCAAATAAATAAATAAATACCTTTTTAAAAAAATAGACACGTGAATGGGATTAATAGAAAAAGTGGAATGAAATTATATGGAGTTTAAATTGCCCTTAAATCCATATCACAGAAGAAAAGTTATATGTTAACGTTTTTCAGAACAGAAATTTCCTTTTAATTTGAAATAGTTAAGTAATATAAGCAAGTTGTTATTTAACGTGAGATGTCTAGAGTATGTTCCTTTGCAGTGTCATTGCCTTTTCACTTACCCTTTTTGTTTCAGTCTGATTTTTATTACCATTGGGGTTTTTTCTGGTCATTCTTCTGTTCACTTTTCATTCAGAAAACATCATTGAATGATTAGTGTGTGTATCTGTATTGTGTTAATTTCTGGGGACACAAAAATTTAATAGACTGAATTCTTGCCCTCAAGGAACTCTTAGTCTAACGGAGGATGCATACATCTGTAAAATGATAATGTAATATAATGTAATAAATATATTGCTGGAAATACACAAGGTGCCTTACATTCTTTCTCTTTAAAAGTCATCTTCCCTGAAAAGACAACAAGGACTTTCAGGCACATGCTTTCTTTGTAAGGATGTTAACATTATCATCTCTCTCTCTCCCTCTCCTTTCTTGACAGTAATATGTATATGGTCATTTTATAATTAAGGGTTTTTAAAGATGAACATTCCTTTTGTAGGTGCAGTTTCACTGGAGGTCGAGCATTCTTGTCTTGACATCATTCATGTCGGGAAGAAATTCTTCCCTCAGACCTTGAGAAAAAGCTGTAGTGGGTCAAGATGTCTACAAAGGCATTCCTAAGTTGTTGATGGTATATGACTTGTCAGATGGAAGCAAGCCAAAGCCTAGGAAGTAAGGATCTCCAACAGGTTCCTGTTTTTTCTTGGAGTCAGATCGTACAAACCCTGAAGGGTATGTTAGCAATGTGAGCTCTTCAAGTATTTTATTTGATTTCTTCAAATCTGGACTTTTGTTTTGTTCAGTAAAATTCCTTTGAAGCTGTGTCAAGCAAAAAAATAAAACATATCGGGGCACTGGGTGGCTCAGTGGGTTAAAGCCCCTGCCTTCGGCTCAGGTCATGATCTCAGCATCCTGGGATAGAGTCCTGCATCAGGCTCTCTGCTCAGCCAGGAGCCTGTTCCCCCGGCTGCCCACCCCGCCCACGCCGCCCCTGCCTGCCTCTCTACCTACTTGTGATTTCTCTCTGTCAAATAAATAAATAAAATCTTTTTTTTTTTTTTTAAGATTTTTTCTTTATTTATCTGACAGAGATCACAAGTAGGCAGAGAGGCAGGCAGAGAGAGAGGAGGAAGCAGGCTCCCTGCTGAGCAGAGAGCCCGATGTGGGACTCGATCCCAGGACCCTGGGATCATGACCTGAGCCGAAGGCAGAGGCTTAACCCACTGAGCCACCCAGGCGTCCCATAAATAAATAAAATCTTAAAAAAAAAAATAAATAAAACATATCCACATACCTCCCACCATCCTCCCCTACCTCCACATCTTTTTTTTTTTTTTTTTAAATATTTTATTTATTTATTTGACAGAGAGAAATCACAAGTAGATGGAGAGGCAGGCAGAGAGAGAGGGAAGCAGGCTCTCCGCTGAGCAGAGAGCCCGATGCGGGACTCGATCCCAGGACTCTGAGATCATGACCTGAGCGGAAGGCAGCGGCTCAACCCACTGAGCCACCCAGGCGCCCCGCCCTACCTCCACATCTTAAAGTGGTTGTATAGGGTTCTTGAGGTGGAGCTTGGTTGGGACAGCCATTCTGAGAGATTTCAAGGGAAGGTGAAATACGAGGGACAGAGCTACAGTAAGAAGACTGAGAAGATAATATTAAAAAGGAAGATGTCATTTTCTTATATTTTATGCCAGTTTTTCCAGTGTCATTACATTGCTTCCCAGGTCACGACTTGGCTTTTCTCTCCCCAACTCTAGCTCAGTTGTGACTTGCACATCTTTTTTCTCCCTACTCAAGCCAGACAACCTTTTTTGAGGGGGGGGAGGGGGTGGTATTTTCTGCCTTTGTGCCATTTTCTTTTACTGATATCCTTTTTCTTTTTTCAACAACCTTAGTATTGCCTTCCTTATAGATAGACTAACTTGTGCCCCACAAAGCTGAGCTCAAATTCTACCTCTATAAAACACTTAATGACACAGTGGATTGAAGTGTGAAGTTTTATCTTGAAAGGAGACTTCTTAAAAAAGAAAAGATTTATTTGAGTTTGTGAGAGCGGTAGGGGAAGGGCAGAGGGGGAGGGAGAGAGAGAGAACCTAAAGCAGTCTCCACACCCAGTGTGGAGCCCAGCTTAGGGGCTCAGTCTCACTACCTGAGATCATGACCTGAGCTGAAATCAAGAGTTGAATGCTTAACCAACTGAGCTACCCAGGTGTACCGAAAGACATTTTTTTTTTTAAGGTTGTATTTATTTATTTGACAGACCGAGATCACAAGTAGGCAGAGAGGCAGGCAGAGAGAGAGGGGGAAGCAGGTTCCCTCCTGAGCAGAGAGCTGGACGTGGGGCTCCATCCCAGGACCCTGGGATCATGACCTGACCCAAAAGCAGAGGCTTTAACCCACTGAGCCACCCAGGCTCCCCTCTTAAGACAATTCTTGAACACAGTGAAGTTGCTGTAAATTTTGCAAAAAATTAGTTAAATTTTTTGTTATGGATGAGAGTGATCACTTTAATAGTTAATTTCTTTCTGTATTTTGTTTATAACCTTAAGTCTTCACATTCTTAACTAAAATTTTAATTGATGTATTTTATTTTATTTTTTAAAAGATTTTATTCATTTATTTGACAGAGAGAGATCACAAGTAGGCAGAGAGGCAGGCAGAGAGAGAGAAAGGGAAGCAGGCTCCCCGCTGAGCAGAGAGCCCGACGCGGGACTCGATCCCAGCACCCTGAGATCATGACCTGAGCCGAAGGCAGCGGCCCAACCCATTGAGCCACCCAGGCACCCTAATTGATGTATTTTAACATAAAGGACAGGATATGATATAAAGTCCTTTTCCTATTAGCCAATTCTATCAAGCCTAACATTGCCACACTTTTTTTTTTTTTCTTTTTTAAGAAAACATTCAAGATAGGTTGAAATTCTTTGGAACATTTAGCAGCTATTCTTTTCCTGTTTTATTCCTAATCCTATTCTTTCTCCTCCTTTCTCAGTGTTAAACACTCTCCAAAAAGATAAAACTATTTTATAATAAAATTAACACATACACCAATACACTATATGTATTGTTTTGCGTGTTTTTAAACTTCATAAAAAATAGTGTGATTCTTTGTCATTTGTATCTTGTCATTCAGCGTTTAGTGAATTTCTGTTATTTGTAGCTCTAGTTCATTAATTTTAACAGTTGTGGTGTGGTATTCCACTGTATGAATATACCACATTATTTGTTAATTTTCCTATTGATGGACATGAAGTTTTTTTTCCAGGTTTTTGCCATAGACAACAGTGTGTGAAAGTTCTTACCCAGGTTTTCTTGTTTACATGAGTGAGAGATTCCCTAGGAGTTATATCTTGAAGTAAAATTCCTTACTTAAAGGATAGATAGTGCAGACTTGCAAATTATTAGTGCAGAACTTCCTTTCCAGGTGCTTGTGGGAGATTTTACTCCCACCAGCAGTGGCAGTAAAGTTCTTTCTTGTTCATCATCCTTATGAACACTGGGTGTTATTTTTTTTTTTTAAGATTTTATTTATTTATTGGACAGACAGAGATCACAGATAGGCAGAGAGACAGGCAGAGAGAGAGGAGGAAGCAGTCTCCCCGCTGAGCAGAGAGGCCGATGTGGGGCTCGATCCCAGGACCCTAGGACCATGACCTGAGCTGAAGACAGACGCTTGAACAAGTAAGCCACCCGGGCGTCCCAACAAAATTTAAGTTTTAATTCATTGATACTGTCTTTCTTGATTTCATTTTTCTCATTTCAAGAAAGCCTTCTCTACCCTGAAGTTATAAGGATCTTGTCATATTTTTTCTGAAAGATTTTTCATTTTGATTTTCACAGTTCGGTCTTTAATCCACCTGGACTTGATCTTTGTGCAAGGTCTGAGGAGGAATTTGATTAGATAATCAGCTGTAGTAGACAATAATTTATTGTCTAATCACTACCTACTGAATTGTCTGTCCTTTCCCGATGATTTTGGGACACTTTCATACAGTACATTCCTTATATGAAGCCTGTGTCTGTGCTTTCGGTCCTTCTACACTGTTCTCTGTCTAGTCTGCCAACAATACCACATTTAAATGTCAGTGGCCTTGGACAAGTTCCCCTGTTTTGTTTTCCTTCATTTTCATAGTCTTGACTGTTTTTAGACTTTGTTCTTTCATACAGGTTTATGGATCAGAGTGGTATAATCATAAAAGGGAATCTCTTTTAGCATTTAAGATAAAGGCATTGCAATTTATATTTTTGTTTCCTGTGAACTGATGATGTTGATAATTAAAAGTAGATGTTTTTATTCCTTTTAATAATAATTAATTCTAAGCTTACTTAGATTATAGTTTGAAAATAAGGCAAGAGGGCAAGAGGATTATTTTTCTACAAGTAAATATGCAAGATAATACTGTAGCTGTGTTCTTGGGTGGATGTGTCTCTTTTTGTTTAAATGAAAGAACCTTAAAGGTGTTCTGAGTGTTAAAAGAGTAGACCTTGGGGATGCCTGGGTGGCTCAGTTGGTTGGACGACTGCCTTCGGCTCAGGTCATGAGCCGGGAGTCCCTGGATCGAGTCCCACATCGGGCTCCCAGCTCCATGGGAAGTATGCTTCTCCTTCTGACCTTCTCCTCGCTCATGCTCTCTCTCACTGTCTCTCTCTCAAATAAATAAATAAAATCTTTAAAAAAAAAAAAAAAGAGTAGACCTTGTTTATAGTATGTTGTATAGAACATCAAACTCCAGTGACTTGACAACTTATAATTCTAACCATCATTTTTTTCTTTCCTTGGTTACCTTGCCTCCCCAGATCTAACCACCTCCTTCTCCCCTCCTTTTGGCTTTTCACTTTGTCTTTTACAAAGGTTTTTTTTTTTTTTTTTTTTTTTTTAATTTCTTTTATTTATTTGAGGGAGAGCATGAGAGGCGAGAAGGTCAGAGGGAGAAGCAGACTCCCTGTGGAGCTGGGAGCCTGATGTGGGACTTGATCCCAGGTCTCCGGGATCACGACCTGAGCTGAAGGCAGTTGCTTAACCAAATGAGCCACGCAGGCACCGCCTTTTTTTAAAATTTTGTTTATTCCTTTGAGAGGGCACAAGTTGGGGGGAGGGAGCAAAGAGAGGGGGATAAGCAAGTGGATTCCCCACTGAGCAGCCGCAGGGCTCAATCTTAGGACCTCGAGATCATGACCTAAGCCAAAGTCAGATGCTCAACTGACTGAGCCACCCAGGTGCCCTGTCTTTCACAAAGTTTCTAAAAATATTTTTGCTCATAGTCTGCCTTCCTGTATCGGTTATATGTCAAGCAGCAACATTTGTCAAACCCGCTTGGTGAGAATATTGTTTCTAGAAACCTGAGACATTTTGGTATTGCTCATCCTTTTCCCTTATACTTTCCTTTTTAGGACTGAAGTTCACATTAGTTTATTGGCATCTTCAAGTCTTCTTTTGGAGTAAAATCTTGCTCCCATCTTTTAGACTACCCTTAACATTGTTATTTTTTTTATTTTTTCAGTCAGTTAACATATAGTGCAATATTGGTTTCAGGAGTAGAATTCAGTGATTGATCACTTACATACCACACCCATTGCACATCCCAACATGTGCCTCCTTAATACCCATCACCCGTCTTGCCTGAATCCTACCCACCTCCCTCAGTCAGCCCTCTCTTCTCTGTTAAGAGTCCCTTATAGTTTGTGTCCCTCTTTTTTCCCCTTTTCCCCCTTTCCATATGTTCATCTGTTTTTGTTTCTTAAATTCCTCATATGAGTGAAATCATATGGTATTTGTCTTTCTAACACTTTTTAATGGACCTATAACTGCTAATGTCTGAAGAATAAGCACCTTTCCTATGACACTCTGTGGAACACTTAATATTTCTTTACCATTGAAGCTTGTTTGTGACAGCTATCACTGTTGCATTCAAAGATTTTCCTTAGAGTTCTCTAGTTAAAGAATGTTGAAAACTGAAAATCCCATGAAGTATTTACAGTTCTTTTTTTTTTTTTTTTTTAAGATTTTATTTATCAGGCAGAAACAGCAAGAGAGGAAACACAAGCAGGGGGAGTGGGAGAGGGAGAAGCAGGCTCCCCGCTGAGCAGGGAGCCGATCCCAAGATCCTGGAATCATGACCTGAGCCCAAGGCAGATGCTTAACAACTGAGCCACCCAGGTGCCCCGAAGTATTTACAGTTCTGACTCTTTTAATGCAACAACAGAAGTTGTATTTAATAGGTCTTTTATAAAACCATGAAGGGAAATGACAAAGAATTAAAAATTATTATGTACTCGTGTGCCTGGGTGCCTCAGTGGGTTAAAGCCTCTACCTTCGGCTTGGGTCATGATCCCAGGGTCCTGGCATCAGGCTCTCTGCTCAGCAGGGAGCCTGCTTCCTCTTCTCTCACTCTCTGCCTGCCTCTCTGCCTAAAACTTGGCAGACTCTTTGGTCAGTAAATATTCTTTCATGAAGCATTTGTTTATTTTCACATGAAACATGAGAATTGTAGAGGCTCAGGATTTAGGTTATGTGAACTAAAAGGGATTTTTTAAATTGTTATCTGAAGCAGATTCTTTTGCTTTTATGTGCCATGGGATGAAGTATCCTAACATTCTCTTCTAAAAGCTCTGCCTAAATCTAGCACTGCAGGTTTTGGTTTTCCTAGTAGTGCTATGCCCTTGAGGGTTGAAGGGAAAGTTGTGGTTTTTTTTGTTTTGTTTTTTGTTTTTTGTTTTTTATGTTGTTGTCTTACTTGGCTCTGTTACTCCACTTGATAGTGAATAAATCTTTGTGTTTAGTTTAGGGATTGAACCCAAGAAGGTCAGTGTGACATATATCAGACAACACCCTCTGAAAATCAGTGTTCTGAAGTGTCCCACCCATCTACTTATTTTTAGCTCATATTGCTTCAATTTCATGTCAGGAATTTGTCAGTACCTAGTGCTGTACTTTTAAGAGTTTAGTTATTCTAGTGTTATCTCATTGTAGTTTTAATATGTATTTATCTGATGACTGTTGATGTTGGACACCTTTAAGTAAAGTTATTTGGGGGGCACCTGGCTGGCTTAGTCAGTGGAACACACAACTCTTGATCTTGGGGTTTTGAGTTCAAGCCCCATGGTGGGTGTGGAGTTTGCTTACTTCAATCGGTCAGTCAGTCAATCAATCATAAGCAAACGAATAACCTCTTTTTTGAAGTATCTAGTTTTAAGTGTTTCATCCATGTTTCTTTTCACTTGATTTTCACAACTCCTCTTTTAAGCATGGCAGCCATTTTAATCTCTCATAATCTGAGTCAAGGTGAACTATGTAGAGACCTTGGGCTATATAGAAGTATAGAAGTATAGAAGGCGGGTCTTCAGTGCTTAATGGGCGGTATGTGTACCTCACAGATCCATACAGAGTGTGCATGGTGATTTCCTCAGTTTGCAGAGGTCATGTGATTGCCTGTCCAGTCTAATTGCTTTTGATTTTCCATCTTCGACATTTTAGCTACTTTGGAGATTTCATTTTTCCTTTTCTCCAGCTATCTTGCACGTGAAGCTTCCTGATAGGTCTGTTACAATAAAAATTATGCTTACTACATTTTTGTTTCTTCTCTATTCCCCAATGTAAGAGTGTCGAAATGAGCATGCCCATTTTGTGGAGTTGGGAGGGAGTTCGTGAGGCGTGGGTTTAGAGAGAGCATGTTAGGAGTATCAGCCAGGAAAAAAGTGAACTTGCAGAAATACAAAGACTGCTCGTATACCTTTTGCCTTTTTAATAGGTGGTTTACAATATTGCAAAGCAGTAAAAGATGATTTTGATGTGGTTTTCCCCCTCCTTCCTAACTGTCCTACATGCCCCCCCAAATTCTAATAATGATGTGTGAAATCTAAAGAGGGTCAGTCACTCTTCTGTATTCTACCAGATCAAGAAGCTCTTAAATAGATTATATTTTTAGATGATGTGGAGGTAGATTAGATGATCCTTTATTTATTTATTTATTTATTTATTTGACACAGAGAGAGAGAGAGAGGGATCACAAGTAGGCAGAGCAGCAGGCAGAGAGAGAGGGGGAAGCAGGCTCCCTGCTAAGCAGAGAGCCTGATGTGGGGCTAGATCCCAGGACCCTGAGACCATGACCTGAGCTGAAGGCAGAGGCTTAACCCACTGAGCCACCCAGGTGCCCCGATCCTTTTCTTTTAGATAGGACTTGAATTTACATTTGTCCTATTCAGTATGTGTAAAATATTCATACATAGGGAAACTGAAAACTAACTTGTTGTGAAGAGTTACTTAAGCAGTTTTGAACAAAAATTGCACTCAAGCAGCAGTTTGTTTAATACTCAAACTAGGGAGGAAACCCTGAATCAGATGTTCCACATGGAAGTCCCTGTTTAACTACTTATTAGTTGTATGTCCTTATGCTAGTAACTTTCTGTGTCTGTTTTCTCATCTCTAAAATGGAGAATCCTTACTTCAGTTGATTGAAGTGTAAGTGGTTTAGCATATATAAAATGTTTGAAGCTATTACTTACTGTTGTTCTTAATTAAATTATTACCTACCATTCAGTACTCAGAGCTGTAAGTTGATTTTCATTTTAGAAGATAATGAACAGTATAAAAAAAAAGATAATGAACAGTGTATTTTAAGGTAGAATTTACATTACTGCTTTCCCCAGAGTAAACTGAAGATTTGCATCAATGAAATATACCCAAACAAACCAAAACATTAAATGAGGAGGGAGGAGTAAATGAGAAAATGTACATTAAACCCAGATATTCTAGAATGCTAGAAGTTTGGTTGTTATTAAGTCATAGAAAGAGGTGAAATATTATCTATCGGGTTGAATTTTTGAATATAAATATTTTAGTCAAATTTACACAAAAGTTGTGTGGTCTAGAAATTTAATAACAAGTATATATCATTATTTTTATTTATTTATTTATTTATTTATTTATTTATAAAAGTGTTTATTTATTTATTTGACTGACAGAGATCACAAGTAGGCAGAGAGGTAGGCAGAGAGAGAGAGGAAGGGAAGCAGGCTCCCTGCTGAGCAGAGAGCCCGATCCCAGGACCCTGGGATCATGACCCAAGCCGAAGGTAGAGGCTTTAATCAAACACTGAGGCACCCAGGCGCACCAGTATATATCATTATTTTAATCATTAAACACGTATGACTTATTTATAAACTAGAAAAATTTGGCTCACCTACATTTTCAATAATTATTTAGTTCATAATGAATTGGTCCAAAGAAAGAACATTTTTATATCTTTAGTAAAAGCTGTCAGCTATGGTTTCTTGTTAGATACCAAAAATGAATTCTATTTACTTACTTTCCATTTTCTAGTTTATTTCTGCTATTGAAAAAAATTTTTTTTCTGGTTTTCTCCTCTACTCCTACTATAATTTAAGGTATAAAAATAATTGGTGTTTTTCTTACTAATATATAAAAGACTATTCTTCCTTTAAGATCTAAGCATTGCTTTAGTCATATCTCAAGATATTAATATGTTGGGACACCTGGGTGGCTCATTTAGTTAAGCGTCTCCCTTTGGCTCAGGTCATGATCTCGGGGTGCTGGGATTGGATCCCACATGGGGCTTCTTGTTCAGTGGGGAGCCTGTTTCTCCCTCTGTCTGCTGCTTCCCCTGCTTGGGTGTACATGTGTGCTCTCTTTCTCTCTTACAAATAAATAAATGAAATCTTAAAAAAAAAATTGAAAAGATACTTATATATTGTATACTAATTACAACAAATTTGTATATTGCCCTCTGTTATAATCTTAATTATTTATATGTCCCGACTGTGAATTTCTGTTTGGTTGAATATTATACTTGGTCTAATTAAAAACAAAACATTGTATGTATGTCTTTTTTTAGAGTTTTGTTTTTTTTTTTTTTTTTACAAAGAGAGAGAGATTGAGATCACAAGTAGGCAGAGAAGCAGGCAGAGAGAGAGGGGGAAGCAGGCTCCCCACTGAGCAGAAAGCCTGATGTGGGGCTCAATCCCAGGACTCTGACACCATGACTTGAGCTGAAGTCAGAGGCTTAACCCTCTGAGCCACCCAGGCACCCCCAAAACATTGTATTTAGAGAATATACTGTGTATATTGTCCTGGATTATTTCCAGGTTTTGATAGTTCTATGCACATTTGAGGAAAGATTTAAACTCTGCTTTAATGTACAGATAGTCTTCTCTTTGTATAGTTCCAATTTATGTGAATTTAGTTATCATGTTTTAGTTAAGTAACACCAAACTCCCAATAAGAAGTCTTACAATACTCTGAGCATAGAACCCAGCCAAGCATACCTGGATTTTAACTATAGGACTATGAGGTATTAATGGATGGTGTTTTAAACTACTAACTTGTAGTAATTTGTTACATAGCAAGTTTAAAAAGTTAGTATTATACTGAGACTGTCCAGTTAAAATTTTTTTGTTCTTCAAATTTGAGAATTGCTATTGATTTTTCTTTACATTCACTGTTTCTCCAGTCTCCAGTCTGTTTTTAAGCCCGTCTAGTGAATTTTTTTAGTTGATAATCTGACTTTTTAGTTCTAGAAATTGTAATTTTATAGTTCCCTTTTCTCTGCTGAGTACTCACCATCTACTTACTTATTATGATAGTCTTTTGCTTTAAGTTCCTGGTAATACCTGCTATAAAGTACCTTTTTTGTGTGTGTGTGCTAATTCTGATATTTGAAGTATGCTATTTTCTATCAATTACTTATATTTTACTGGTGATTTTTCATATTATGCTGTTCTATATGATTCTTTTTAAGGAGGCTAGATTTTGTTGTCTTTGTTTTTTTTGTTGTTGTTTTTTGTTTGTTTGTTTGTTTTAATATTTTATTTATTCATTGGACAGAAAGAGATCACAAGTAGGCAGAGAGAGGAGGAAGCAGGCTCCCTGCCGAGCAGAGAGCCCAATGTGGGGCTCGATCCCAGGACCCTGGGATCATGACCCGAGCCGAAGGCAGAGGCTTTAACCCTCTGAGCCACCCAGGTGCCCCTCTGTTAGGTAATTTTGTTATGGGAGGATCTTTTAGGTTTTCATTAGGTTTGGTTTTCTTTGTGAGGCAGGCCTATTTTGATCTTGAACTAAATTACAGGGACCCTTACTCACTTTTTCTGTTTCAGTTGAATGCCTGAAATGTTCTCTCTACTCTAGTTGGGTGAAGTATTAGTTCACTTGGGCTTCTATAACAAAAAACCTTGAACTAGGTGAATTCAACAACAAATTTTTCTTCTTATGGTTGTGGAGACTGGAAGTCCAGGAGCAAGGTGCCAGCAGGGTTGGTGTCTGATTAAATGTCTCTTTCCTTGGGTTGCAGATGGCTGCCTTTTCACTGTGTGCTCACATAACCTCTTCTTTGTGCTTGTATGGAGAGATGGTTAGATATAGTGAGCTCCATGTTGTCTCTTATTAGGATACTAATCCTCTTGAATCAGGGTTCCATCCCTATGATCTCTTTTAACTTTTAGATAAAGGCTCAGTCTCCAAATATAACAACACTGTAGGTTGAGTCTTGAATATCTGAATTTTGTGGAGATATAACCGTTCAGTCCATAATAAGCAGGAACTCCAAAGACTTCCTGCACTGCCAAACCTTTCAGCTCCATAGTAGGTGATGATCTCTGCTAGACTTCATAGAGATTCAAGTAGCCTACCTCGCCCTTGACCAAGGACCCATGTCAAATCCCAGAACTTTGGTGCTCAGAAATACGGTCTTTTTATCCCAGCTGCTCTGCTTGGGCTAGCTTCCCTTGTGTTGGGACAGGAAAGTGTTCCCAAGCAAAAGCTTGGGCCATCATGGGGTCTTCATATTTCCCTTCCCTCAATGATCTCAGACCTGCACTACCTGTTATTCATTTCCTGAGCACAGTTGCCTCATATATTGTGGCCTGTTTTGTACTTATTTTTGGTAGAATAACAAACTGGTAGCAGATACTCTGCTGTGGTTGGAAGCAGATCAATCATGACTTTTTATTTCCAAAGTAGGAGGAGAATTATAGATGTCTTATGAGCATTTTTCTTTTATATAATTAACTTTTAAAAATTACTGGTAGAGCCTATTTCATTAAAAGTTTTATGGGTAGACTTGAATTCTTTTGGAAGTTGTATGCTGAACATAATCCGCTGTGTAGAGGGGGCGCCTTTTTGTGCTTTATAGGTATTGATGGACTGAATATGATATTGTTAGAGTCTTTGTGAAATATTTCAGTGTATTGAGTCTCTTTATATGCAGTAATCAAAACCTGGTGATGAGACGTTATGACTTACACCCACCAGACCCTGGAAATTAAGCATTTAGGCCCCAGGAGGGCTTTTTAAACTCTCCCCCTCCTCTATGCATTTGACACAGCATAATGTGAGGTATGGCCCCAACACTGGGCAGAGTGACAATGCTGTACAAGAATGATTCCTTAATTATAATATTTAAAATTTTTTCCAGGATTTAAAATACTCCTAAGTACATAATTTAACTGTGATTTAGTTCGCTTGAAAAATAAAATCCTTTTTGGCAGGCCATTATAAAGTCTTCAGATTTTACACTTTTTTAAAAGAGTAATTGCAAATCCTGTATTTGTAGAGCATAAACTATGCTGGATAGAGCATTCAAATCAGGATTTTTCCATTTTCTATAAAAATTAAATCAAGCAAAAAATATCGTTTAGATGTTTTTCAAATTGTTGGAAGCGTTTTTGGTATGTATTAAATAGGTTTCACATTTAATTGTATCACAGGCTGAAATCAAAAAAATAGTCATTAAAAGTTCAGTTTTATCAGTAAGAGGTTATTAGATGGTCTAAAATCAGACTCCACTCTTTGTACTCTCATGCATATGGTGTTCTGACAAAATTTGGTAAATGATTATGCTGGGTTCTGAGGTCAAAGAGGAAATGATAGATTCTTAAAATTGGAACTACTGACAAATAATTAGTAAAAATATTTTTCTGTCCCTACTTCATTCTATGTGCCAAATGAAATTCCAGAGAGACTAAAGATTTACCTATAAAAGAGAAATAATACATATACAGAAGATAATATAAGTGAATATTTAATCTTCAGGTAGTTCTGAATACTGTACCAGATGAGACTATAGAAAGGATGATAGATCTGTACAGCAAAAACCAAACCTTATCAAAAACAGGAAGAACTTCTGGACGCCTGGGTGGCTCAGTTGGTTAAGCGGCTGCCTTCGGCTCAGGGATCGAGTCCCACATCAGGCTCCTTGCTCAGCAGGGAGCCTGCTTCTCCCTCTGCCTCTAGCCTGCCACTCTGTCTGCCTGTGCTTGCACTCTAACAAATAAAATCTTTAAAAAAAAAAAAACAAAACAGGAAGAACTTCAAAGCAAAGAAAAGATGAGCCTAAAGTTGGCAAGTCATATGTAATACAGGGGATTGCTCTTCAGACTCTAGATCAAAGTTACTTATATATCACAGCACAGGAAGCCCTTTGCTTCCCTCTTGAGACATTGCCTCCCTGACTGACGACGTCTGTCTCTTGGTTGAGAGTCCCAAAGGTATCGTCATTCCTCTTCAGTAAACAAGCAGGGAATCGGAACCTCATAAAGCCCTCTAGTGCTATTGCCTTTTGTTGCCACATGATGTTGCTAGTGAAGTTGGATCCTCTGCAGCCCGTTTGGGTGTTTTCTTAGTAAACTTGTTGGTCCAGAAGCCCTTGCTGGTCCAAAACTTTGTACAGACTTTAGTGGGACTACATGGGGCATCGTTGTGCCCAGGGTAATAGGATATGGAGGAGGAACAATCATTCATTTATTCATCAAAGCACTGTTTGCTGAGTACCTGTGTGGTCCAGATACAGGTCTATGCACGAGAAATAATGGTAAACAAAACAAAAAATTCCTGCCTTCATGGAGCTTATGTTCATTCTGGGCATTGAGGAGAGAAAGAGAGGTGGGACAGAGACATTCAGTAGACAAAGTATTTATGCTATGCAACATCTGCAGAAGGGCCTCTGCATGAAATCCTGACCTCTTTTAATTATGTTACGTTTATTCTGTGGGGGCATCAATATGTATAATACCAGTGAGTATAACAGAGAGGCTGAGGGATTTAAAATCACGGTGTATTATAACTTCACACTATCTTGTAGAGGTACTTTGTGGCTACTCTCTATACAATGGTACAGCAGGCAGTTATTAAAAAGTATTGGTTATAGGTGTATATTTATGAACATAGATGGTTATGTAAGTGGAAATGCAGGCTAGCAAGTGATACATCTAGGATGATGACAAGTATTGGGGGAAATTTTTTCTCTACCTCTGAGGTTTTCTTCTTGAGAAAGAAATTCTGTTAGTGTTACCCTGAGTCTGCTCTGGCTCCTTTAAATCACTTCATTTTTGATGTAATGACTTACATGATTGGTAAATTTGAGAGCAGTTAGCCCTACGGATGCACTTCATTGACATGTAGGAGCTAGCTCGTCTTTCCACAGCCGTTGAGTGATTTTCATCTCCTCCTCTATCTTGTAAGCTGCGCAGGGGCGGCTTACCTATGCAGGGAGAGGTCAGCCCCTGTCTAGTGCTAAAGCATGTCGGGAAGTTGGAAGTGGAAGTTTTAAGTGTTGGAAGTTCACTGTCAGCAAGCCCATTTGTCTAGTACACCTACTGCTTCTATTAGTAAGAGCAGTCATATTTTATTATTTGTTTGTTCATAACTTTGGCAGAGAAGGAGTTAGCAGTTTTTGGGTGCTCTCTTTGGAGGTACCTCATATATGATTCTGTTTTAATTGGTTTTATATGTATTTTTAGTAGTTTTCCATATATGTGTAGAAAAAAGTCTGGAAAGATAAGCATTATAGTTTCAAAAGCAGTTGGTAGAATTAGGAGTGGAGTTTTTTTTGTTGGTGCTTTGGAATTCAATTAATTTATTAGATGTGTAATTAAGATGTAGTTAAGTATTTTAAACCTGTAAAATATACAGTATAGTCTGGACTTCCGTGTAGAAGAATTGGTCATCTTTGTATAAGAGAAAAAGCCGGACCTGAGTAGATGTTTCCACCTCATAGCATGGCGCTTGAGTCTAGAACTTATGGTAGGCAAAAATATATTTCTTTTCTAAAATCTCTGGCTTGTCATTTCAACACATATGTCACAATAATTGCTTTCCATCCACTAATAGTTTGAAGCAATTTGCATGATTTTTAAAAGCGAGTTCTAGCATTTAACTGAGGTTAACTGGATTCTGTATTTCTCTTTCCTACTTGCAAAGTTTGCTAAGCCTTTTTATTTTGTGGCTTCTTTTATTATTCCTTGCTTTTAAAAAAGGAATAGCTCTAAATTTCTACCATCCTTCCTGCTTCTCAGTGTGATAGGCCTATATGAATATAATACTCAGATTTGGCCATAATTGAAATTATAAATTTATTAAAAAGGAAAAAGATTAAACAGTGTTTCTAAAGTGGTTAAAAAAAAAAAAGTATTTCTTGACTTCAGAATTTTATAAAAGTTAGTAGAGTAGGGACATCTAGGTGGCTCAGTTAGTTAAGTGTCTGCTGTCAGCCCAGGTCATGATGCCAGAGTTGTGGAATTGAGTCCTGCATTGGACTCCCTGCTCAGCAGGCGGGAAGCCTGCTTCTCCCTCTGCCTGTCACTCCCCCTGCTTGTGCTTGTTCTCTCTCTCTGACAAATAAATAAAATCTTTAAAAAAAAAGGGGGGGGAGAGGAAAAATGCAACATAATTTAGTCATTATAGTCTCATCATGCTTTTTAAAAAATTTACTTTTTAGTTTTTATTTCAGTTAGGAAATATTTCAGACCACAAAAACATGCTGAGAATAAAGTAATATCTAGGTATTCCATGCCCAACGTAATAAAACAAAACTTTTTATAAATACAAGTAAGTCCCTGTATACCTCCATCCTACCTCCAGTTTGATGTTTACCATTATTATGCATATATTATTATTTCTACTACCTATAAAAGTGTCATGAATATTGGGTATTTTTAAGTATTTTCAAACTTAATATGAAACATTAATATAGAGTGAGAATGTAAAATGGAACAGCTGCTTTAGAAAACTGTTTGTCAGTTCCTGAAAAAATTAAGCATAGAATTACCGCACATCTCAGCATTTTTCTTAGTTAGATATATACCAAAGAAAGAAGTGTGTACCATACAAAACTTGTACACAAATGTTCATAGCAGCATTGGATTATTCATATTAGCCAAAAAGTTTAAAAACGAAATAAAACCAAACAACAACCAAATGTTCAGCTGGTGAATGGATAAATAAAATGAGATGTATCTACAATAATATTCAGCGGTAAAATTAACTGAAGTACTGATACATGCGTGTGGATGAACTTGAAAACATTCTGCTAGATAAAAGAAGCTAGTCACAAAAAGCCATATATTCTATGATTCTCTCTATATGAGAATTCCAGATTAGGCAAATTTATAGAAATGAAAAGCAGATTCATGGTTGTCTAGGGAAAGGATTATGGGGGGACATTGGGCTGTAACTGCCAGTGGGTATGGATTTCTTTTTAGGGTGATGAAATGTTCTAGAATTAGATAATGGTGGTAGTTGTACAGGTCTGTGAATAAGCTAAAAAAAATGAAATTGTACACTTTAAATGGGTGAATTGAGGAAATGGTACACTTTAAATGGGTGAATTGTATTGGGATGTGAATTATATCAGTAAAGCTATTTAGCAAGTTTATGTGATTGTTTTATATTCTCCTATTAACTTTTTAAATTCAGTATAAGCCAAATCACTGTATTTTGCGATTTATATATTTCTGTACATTTAGTTCTGTATAACTCTTTTCACATTACACTGTGTGAATTTACTGTATTAATCCATTTTCCTTTTTTGCCTTCAAAAGCAATGCTTTTGTGAACAGTCTAATCCATATTTCCTTTTACGATGATATATTTTTATTTTATTTTATTTATTTATTTATTTATTTTTAAGTTCAACACAGGGTTAAACTCACAGCCCTGAGATCAGGACTTGAGATGGTATCAAGAGTCAGACACTTAATTGACTGAGCCACCCAGGCAGTTCCAGTATGATACGTTATTAAGGCTTTATTCCAAACTAGAATTTGATAGGATTAGGGTTGATTTGTAATTTATTTAGTGTTATTTAACTATTTAGAACACATTTTATTGGTGTGCCTTAGAATTTAATTCATATAATAATAGTTCTACAATTTAAAGTTGAAAGTAGTAAAAGTACTCTGTCTTCTGAAGTTCTTCAATGGTTCTTTTGTATTTGGCAAAAGAAAAGGGCTTTTAACTACTGTTCCTTTCTTGGTATTTTACTGTTAAATACAACATGTCTTAATTTTTGTGTATGCTGATATTTTATAGAAAAAGCCACAAATGAGTACAACACTACAGAAGATTGGAGTCTTATCATGGACATATGTGACAAAGTTGGAAGCACTCCTAATGGGTAAGATTCCCAGCAATGCCCAGCACATGCCTAGGAGCGTAATAACCTGTGTCTCTTTTTCTGGTGTAACTTTGAAAGGAAAATGAAATTTTACTATTTACTTTTGGGGGACGAAAGTTAAGAGATCCTGGTGGCCCGATTTATGAGACAAGCCTTATCCTGAAAGAACTAGGGGGAAAGAGTTCAGCTGAAAACCTGAGATATCTAAAGCTTTGATGGAGGTGTGGACACATGTTAACAATGAATAGACTAGTTATTTAGGGAATTCCCCTGTGACTTAGACATGTATGGGAGCCTTTTAATAATGAAGTATATAAATATAATAATGTAGTACATAATAGACTGAAGAAGCCATTCAGTAATGAGTAGGTAAATATAATAACATCATTATGAAAAAGTGAATATAAAAAAGGGTGCTTTTGGGGGAGAATGCAGCAATTAAGCTGAACTGATTATACTTTAGTAGACTGGTAAAAGCATTTAAGGTTACAACTTCTCAAGGTGCCTTCATCCATGTTTATACTACACCTGTGAAGACTATGACTATATATCTTGCGGGTTATGTTTTTAAGATAAGAATTTGCCATCTATGAACACTAAACCTGTCTTGAAGAAATGAGAAGATAATTTATATGACATAGTTTTTTGTGTTGATATTTTGGAAATTATTTGACTCTTCTAAAAAATTTTTTTTTACAGTCAATTAATTAACATATAAGGTATTACTAATTAGTTTCAGAGGTAGAGGTCCGTGATTCATCTGTCTTACATAATACCCAGTGCTCATTAATCATGAGCCCTCCTCAGTGTCCATCACCCAGTTACCCCATTCCTTCATCCGCTTCCCCTCCAGCAACCCTTTTTTTTTTTTTTTAAGGAAACTCCCTTGTCTTTTTTTTTTTTTTTTAAGATTTTATTTATTTATTTGACAGACAGAGATCACAAGTAGGCAGAGAGGCAGGCAGAGAGAGAGGGAGGAAGCAGGCTCCCTGCTGAGCAGAAAGCCCCATGTGGGGCTCGATCCCAGGACGCTGAGATCACGACCTGAGCCGAAGGCAGGGGCTTTAACCCACTGAGTCACCCAGGTGCCCCTCCAGCAACCCTTTTGTTTCCTATGATTAAGAGTCCCCTTATGGTTTGTATCTCTGTCTGATTCTGGCTTGTTTTATTATTTCCTCTCTTCCCCTATGATCCTCTATTTTGTTTCTTAAATTCCACATATGAGTGAGATCATATAGTAATTGTCTGTCCCTGATTGATTTATTTCGCTTAGCTTACTTACTACACTCTAGTTCCATCCATGTCATTGCAAATGAAAAAATTTTCATTTTTTGGTGGCTGAGTAGTATTCCGTTATATATATATATACATATATATATATATGTATATATATATATATATATACATATACACCACATCTTCTTTATCCATTCATCTGTTGATGGACATCTGGGTTCTTTCCATAGTTTGGCCATTGTGGACATTGCTACTATAAATATTAGAGTGCAGGTGTCTCTTTGGATTCCTACATTTTGCTGAGTCACAGGTAGCTCTACTTTCAGCTTTTTGAGGAACATCTGTACTGTTTTCCAGAGTGGCTGCATCAGTTTCTATTCCCACCAACCATGTAAGAGAGTTCCCCTTTCTCTACATCCTTGCCAACATCTGTTGTTTCCTGATCTGTTAATTTTAGCGATTCTGACTGTTGTAAGGTGGTATCTTTTTGTGGTTTTGGTTTGTCTTTCCCTCATGCCGAGTGATGTTGATCATTTTTTCATGTGTCTGTTGGCCATTTGTAGGTCTTCTTTGGAGTAATGTTTGTTCATGTCTTCTGCCCATTTCTGGATTTTTTTGTTTTTTGGGTATTGAGTTTAATAAGTTCTTTATAGATTTTGGGTATTAGCCCTTTATCTGTTAAGACTTTTGGAAATATCTTCTCCCATTTGGTAGGCTGCCTTTCAGTTTTGTTGACTGTTTCCTTGCTCTGCAAAAGCTTTTTATCTTGATGAGATCCCCAATTGTTCATTTTTGCCTTTGTTTCCATTGCCTCCACCAATGTGTCTATCAAGAAGTTGCTGCCTCTGAGGTCAAAGAGGTTGCTGCCTGTGTTCTCTCTCTCTCTTTTTTTAAAAAAAGATTTTATTTATTTATTTGACAGACAGAGATCACAAGTAGGCAGAGAAGCAGGCAGAGAGAGGGGGAAGCAGGCTCCCCGCCAAGCAGAGAGCCCGGTGTGGGGCTCGATCCCAGGACCCCAGCATTATGACCTGAGCCGAGGGCAGAGGCTTTAACCCACTGAGCTACCCAGGCGCTCTGCCTGTGTTCTCTTTAAAGGGAAATTATTTGACTCTTGATTTTGGAATATACAACCTTTGCAACAAGCACCTCCTTTTTTTTAAGAGTTCCATAGTTCTATGAACAAAATATGTGGAATCATTTTACAGATGTATTCCTTTAATGATATGAAGCTTGCAGGATTTTGTTCTTAAGTTTAAAGTTATTTGGTAGTAGAATGCCTTATATTTTTAGTGTTTAAGTTGAAATTCTGAATAAATACTTAATATTCTTCGTTTTTTTTTTTTTCCCTTAGAGCAAAAGATTGCTTAAAGGCCATAATGAAGAGAGTAAATCATAAGGTTCCTCATGTTGCTCTGCAGGCATTAACTGTAAGTAAAAGTCATGTTATTATTTGATCCAAATTTTAAATGTGTATTTATTTTAGTAAGTTAAGTAAGATAATATCTCAACATTTGTATATTGATTTTTATTTTAATTAATAGCTTCTTGGGGCTTGTGTGGCAAACTGTGGAAAGATATTTCATTTAGAAGTATGTTCCCGTGATTTTGCAACAGAAGTACGTGCTGTGATAAAAAATAAGGTAAATTTTAAAAAGAGAAGAAATTTAAGTCATTAAAAAGTACATTTACTGTCTGTCATTTTAATCATTTTAACTATAATATATAGGATTAATGAAGTTGTATTATGAATGAAATCACTTTTAGCTAAGTTTGAAATGAAATAAATTTCCTGTTCTAAAATTTGGTATTTTCATTCATAGCACCAAAAACTGTTTTCCTTCGAAAAGCATATATACCAATGATAATAGCTAATCTTTATTTAGAGTTAGTAAGCAGTCACTGCTTTTAAAATTCTACATAAACCATCTTGTTTAATGCTCTTAATAATCCTTAGAGGTTAGATTCTCTTACCATCCCTGATTTATAAATGCAGAAGCTGAGGCTTAGAGATAAGTTCAGTAACTTATCCCAGGTCATGCAGCTAGTAAATGGCACAGCTAAAGTTCAGATCCAGGTTTCTTGAACTTCAGAGTCCAAACCAACTACTAATGGCAAGGAAAAGAGGACCTTTATTTTAGAACTGGGTTGGGGGGAGGTCTTCACAATAGAGTTTCTGGTGCTGATTTCTTTGGGACAGAAACTCTGAAGCTTCTTTTGCTATTAGTGGCAAAAATCCAGAAATTTTAGTTTAATTGATACAAAAACTTAATCTAATATTGAGCATATTTTTAAAAAAATAGAAGCAATAACTTCTGAGTATAAAAGATCATCATTGTAGTGAAAGTTAGGAATTGATGTTTAAAAGGGTAATTTTATAAGAAACAACTCTATCTTAAAATGAAAATAGGTATTTATGAAGTGCTCATCTAGGCTAGGGTTTGCTGAACTTTAGTTGATGTTTATATAATTAAAGAGAATTTTGGTGGTAATAATCTGTTAAATAATTCAAGTACTTACTTTAACCATTACCTTAACCACGGTTGTATTTCTTTCTTTGCATTGCCTTTAAAAGGCTCATCCTAAAGTATGTGAAAAACTGAAGTCTTTGATGGTAGAGTGGTCAGAAGAATTTCAGAAGGATCCTCAGTTTAGTCTGATATCTGCAACTATTAAATCTATGAAAGAAGAAGGAATTACTTTTCCTCCAGCAGGTTCTCAGGTAAGAGATTCATTTAGATACATGATTGACCTTACACTATTTTGAAGGTATATATTTTATATAAAGGCTAGGCAAGGTCTATCTTAATCATCCTTTCCCACCTGTACTCTCAAGGTGCCTATCTGAGATAGTGCCGTACATTTAGTAGGTGTTCTAATTGTTGAGTGAATGTGTCTTCTATATATCAGAACTTTGAGAATTGAATCAGCCATAAATAATCTGTTTAATGCTGCTCTAAGTCTAGAATCATGCAAAAGGCATAGATGTATGAGGGAGTCCTTATGTTTAAGAAATTTATAGTAAATTTGGAGGGTAGCTATATACATGTGAAAAATAAATTGTAAGTGACACATACAGATGAGGGAGGGGTAGCAAAGACTAGATGTGAGAAGAGAGAGGTTAATACAGACTGGGATGGTAAAGAGGTAGAATTTTTAGACTGGAATGCATTTCAGTAGATAGGAGGGAAGAGGTCCTATTAGGGAAGGAATGATGTCGACAAATTCATGGAATTGAGAAAGCTCAAGACCTGTTTGTTGAAGAGTGAATTTGCCTGGAGTGAACAGTTCGCATACAGATGAGTGGAACTATAAGACTTGAAATTTATTTTAGGAGATAGGGAAAAGCTTTAGTAGGACAGGGGTGTAGGTAGGGATAATGAGTCACAGAGTGGGCTATTTAAGTATTAGAGAAGAACACTATCTTGAGTTTGCTTCAGTGCCTCTTGCCTTCCACTTAATATTAGGATATGAGCTAGGGAAAGAAACTAAGAGGAGGAGTACTGTATATTTTATTTTAATTTAGACTGTAGACTAAACAGAATCTTTAGAGTTGACCAGAACGGATTCAAGGGGGCATTTGGGGACAAAAATCTTACATGTTATGAAAGCAAGCATTTTTCTGCTCTGTCTTCTGCATGTCAAAAACCTATGTCTAAAGAACTGGTTGATGGCTCAGAATCCTGGACATCTCTGTCTTCCGTGCCTTTATTTATTTATTTATTTGTTTTTAAAGATTTTATCTATTTGAGAGAGAGAGCGCGCACACAGGAGCTGGGAGAGATGGAAAAGCAGACTTCCCACTAAGCAGGGAGCCCAACGCAGGGCTCGATCCCAGGAGTCTGGGATCATGACCTGCGTGGAAGACAGACACTTAACCAACTGACCCACCCAGGTGCTCCTCTCCCGTGCCTTTAAATTTAAGCGTGACCTTCCTAAGTCCTCTGCTGTGCCCAGAGAAGCATCATGGTTTAAGTACAATGAGTATTAAATAACAGCTTAACATGTATTCCTAGAACTGCACCTGTTGTCTCTGTCCACCATCTCTCTTCAGTAATTATCGGCCTTTTGCTGCTGCTTCTCATGGAGCTTGGTGCCCCTCCCTGAATAAAAGACCTTGGGCAGTTGAGATCAGGGAAGTACAGTCAGGAGAGATTCATATTTAAGTACTTTCTCTATGGCATGTTCTGTGTTAGATATTAAGATGGAGGCAAAATGTAAGCCAGTCCATGCCTTTTGTGAGTTTATAGTGTTTTCTTGAGAACTCCGATGTTTTATTTTAGTATTTGAAAACTGCTACTTAAAATTTTTACAAAGAACTTCACTTTTAAAAGAAACTCATCAGTTTTTTAAAAATTAACATGTACGAGTAATTATAGAGCTTGTGTTTTCTTTGAAACGGTGGCTGTGTTCATTTTACTCATACATTACAGACTGTCTCAGCTGCTGCCAAGAATGATACATCATCGAACAAAAACAAAGAAGATGAAGACATAGCTAAAGGTAAATGCTCAAGCATGTATAATTTAGTGTTGCTTAAAACATCCTTGCTAGAACAGTTTATTTAAATAAAAATTATAATCAAACTGGGTATACTTTTAGTATTTCACCTCAAATCTAGTAGGGTCTGAAAAGTAAGGAAAACAATCAATATGATAAAAGATTGATTTAATTCATAATCCCTGTCAGTAATATGTATTTAATGTCCTACCTTTGGAGAGATTTCATTTCACCTTTTCTTTAATGCCAAAGTTATGAGTCAAGCACAGAAATATGTTCACGGCTTGTCCTATATGGAAAGCTACCCATATTATAATGTCACAATCTGTTTGCTATAAAAATAATAGCTGCTGTATATGACAGACTGTGATAATATGGAATGAGCAAAAACTTTATTTTAAAAAATGTCATGATTTTCTGCCCTGTCCTCCCACATTCCAAGAAAGTTAACTGTGTAGAATTTAATTGGACAAATAAAATATTAACTTCATTTATTCTTATTAAATATTACATTATTAAACATTTCTTTTTAAATTTTAAAAAATCAGAATTAATTCTGGCTCTCTTGTTTTTTACATTTCAATTTTTCAAATTAGCTATTGAATTATCATTGCAAGAGCAGAAGCAGCAGCATGCAGAAACAAAATCCTTATATCCCTCTGCAGAAATTCAGTTAAATAATAAAGTTGCAAGGAAAGTGAGAGCTTTATATGATTTTGAAGCCGTTGAGGACAATGAACTCACCTTTAAACATGGTGAAATTATTATTGTTTTGGATGACAGGTAAGTTTTATATCTTTATTTCTATAATATTTTGAAGTTATTAAGTATAATATTCTTTTTTTTTTTTTAAGATTTTATTTATTTATTTGACAGAGAGAAATCACAAGTAGATGGAGAGGCAGGCAGAGAGAGAGAGAGGGAAGCAGGCTCTCTGCTGAACAGGGAGCCCGATGTGGGACTCGATCCCAGGACTCTGAGATCATGACCTGAGCCGAAGGCAGCAGCTTAACCCACTGAGCCACCCAGGCGCCCAAGTATAATATTCTTTAGAATCCTGGATATTCAGGTCTTTGACTTTGGTGTATCTAAATCATAATAGAGCCTTTTCATACCTTAATTTTTTTTTCTAAAATAGAAGTTAGACTAGGTAATATGCGTTCTTTATTGTTTTATATCTTAGATAAAAGGTATATTAAATAATATTGTTGCTTATCATAGTTGTGAAGCATAAATATTCAGTCATCTGAATCCCTTTACATTGGGAGTTGTGTATATCAAAATTACTGGCAAAGAAAACAACTTTAGGAAGAAATATACCCATATTACCCTTTTTTTTTCCTTAAGTGCGGGAGAGAGAGGAGGGGCAGAGGGAGGAGAGCATGTGAGAATCTCAAGCAAACTCCATGTCCAGCTCAAACCCTGATGCCGGGCTTGAGTTCACAACCCCAGGGATCATGACATGAGCTGAAACCAAGAGCTGGATGCTTAACTTGACTGAGCTACCCAGGTGCCCCAGCTATATTATCTGATAAAAGCAACCAAAAGCTATGCTCAGTTCTTCCCCAATTCTTAACGCTACTATACTCTCCCTCACAATTTCTCTCTCATTTAAAGTTAGAGTAAAGAATAGATCTGGGGGGCTCCTGGGGGGCTCAGTGGGTTAAAGCCTCTGCCTTCAGCTCGGGTCATAATCCCAGGGTCCTGGGATCAAGCCCGACATCAGGTGCTCTCCTCAGCGGGGAGCCTGCTTCCTCCTCTCTTTCTCTGCCTGCCTCCCCCTCTGCCTACCTGTGATCTCTGTCTGTCAAATAAATAAATAAAATCTTTAAAAAAAAAAAAAAAAAAAAAAAAGAATAGATCTGTTTTACATCTGAAGCTAATATAATATTGTATGTCAACTACACTTCAACTTTTTTTTTTTTTTTAAGATTTTATTTATTTATTTATTTGACAGTTAGAGGCAGAGAGGCAGGCAGAGAGAGAGGAGGAAGCAGACTCCCTGCTGAGCAGAGAGCCCAATGTGAGGTTCGATCCCAGAACCCTGGGATCATGACCTGAGCCGAAGGCAGAGGCTTTAACCCACTGAGCCACCCAGGCGCCCCTACACTTCAACTTTTACAAAAGGATAAATCTGTCTCTATTGGGCCTAATTCTGTTTTTTACTTTGCTTTTAAAAGAAGTTGCTGAAATTTAGCAAGGGTGATACCTAACAGCCTATTGCTATGAACAGAGATTGCAGATGCATTTGATGTCTGTTATAAATAACTTAGTAAGGATATATTAGTCTAATGCATTTTTAAATGAGTAGATATACAAAATGGTTTTACTTTCACACAGTAAATAGTTACTGAGAATATGTTATGTAATGGGCTCTATTTATATAAAAATTGAATGAGGACACAGTTCTAGTTCTGTCTTTTAAAATCTAGACTAATGGGAGTTAAAATCTCTATTGATATTTGTATGAAATGCAGATTGCGAATGCCATGAAAGAGGTAATGTTGGGGTCCAGAAGAGAACAGCTTTGTACCAGGTACAAGCATCTGGGAAAGAAGGCTTAACCAGAGGGTTCATTTCAGGTGAACGTTGGTTTTGACAGGATAGGAAAAATTTTGCAAGAAATCAAGAATAGGAAAAGGAAGGTCTCCTAGGCAGTCAAGAAAGTAATCATTTTTCTTCTTTAATTTTTTTTTCTTTTTAAATAATCATTTGGAGTGGAACACATGATCCCTGAATGAAAGTAAATAAATATTAAGGTGCAGAAGTAGTGTGGGCTCTGAACACAGTCTGAAAGGTCAGGCTTTTTAGCGTGTGTGTTTTAGTTGGAATATTTGCAAAAGAATGTAGATTTATATTTCAGGTACTACTATATAACTAGAAATTAAATTTATAAAATAAATAGAGAATAAACTACAGTACGAGTAGTTTTTGCTCTAAGATTCAAATTTTGAGTGTTTTATTTAGTGAGAAAATACTCTAAAATAAATTGCTGTTTGGGGCACCTGGGTGGTGCAGTTGGTTGAGCATCTGATTCTTGATTTCAGCACAGGTTGTGATCTCAGGGTCATGAGGTCCAGCCCCATGTCAGGCTCTGCTCCGTCGGAGTCTGCTTCAGATTCTCTCTTCCTCTCCCTCTGTCTCTCCCACTCATGTGCATGCTTGTTCCCTCTCACGCATGCACTCTGTCTCTTTGAAATAAGTAAGTCTTTAAAAAATAAATTGCTACTTACAAGGTAGAGTACTGAGTAATGACACAGGTACTTTGTCACTTATCTTCAGCAGGCCTGTACTACCCTGTGCTGTGATAACTCAGTTCTCTTTTTCTTTTGTGCCTGTTGTGAGTCTTTCATACAGGCCGTATCCCTTGACATCACTGGATGTTCACGTGGCGTTACACTCTTACTGCAGTCTGTAGGCTTGCAGTGAGGGAAGGGTTATGTTGCTGGGCTGCATGTGTCTTTTCACACGTGTTAAAGCACAAAGTCATTGAACAACTTAGACTCTTATAAAACTATTTTCAGTTGAGACTTAACACTGCTAAAGAGAATCTTTTTCTTTATAACTTCTAAGAGAATTCAACATGAATATACTAGAATATGTAGGTTGATTGCTGTTATTTTAATGATAGAATACCCCAATCTTAAAGTTGCTATAGACATGTTTATTAACACCTATAGGTTAAATGTTGTCATTCTAGGTGATGGATTATCACTGGCAAGATTTTTAAGCACAAATGCAAACTGGGATCCTAACATTAAATGGTAGTCTTCGGTTAAAAGGAGGTTCGTCTCGATGATCCTATTCATTGTTTTCATATTGCTGTGGAAATGAAAGCACAAATTAAAATTTTCATATATAGAACTTAAAGTCCCTGGAAGATACATCATTCTTGGACTTCAACTTAAGAACAGCTAATAGAAGAGGGATGCATCTCTTATTTACAGGAGATACCAAAAAGGGGTACATGGGTGGCTTGGTGGGTGGGGCCTCTGCCTTTGGCTCGGATCATGATCCTGGAGTTCTGGGATCGAGCCCTGTATTGGGCTCTCTGCTTGGTGGGGAGCCTGCTTCCTCTTCTCTGTCTGTCTGCCTCTCTGCCTAGCTGTGATCTCTCTCTGTCAAATAAATAAATAAATCTTTAAAAAGAAGAAGAAGAAGAAGGAGAAGATACCAAAAGAAAATCTTTTCACTTTCCACATTTTTACCTTTATCTCACCACTTCTTATTTGTTCTTTATGTGCTCTTCCAAATAATCAAATAGGATTGGTTGCCTAAATTAAATAATAGGTATTTTAAGGAAATGACCCCCCCACACACAAGATTACCAAGATTTCCACATTTACTATTTGTGTGTTTGTGGTTTTATTCACATGATCATCATATCCGTAAAAAGGCATCAGTTATCTTTAGCCATTGTCATTATAAAAGTCAGCAAAGGGGCACCTGGGTGACTCAGTCGGTTGAGCATACAGGTCATGATTTCGACTCAGGTCATGATCTCATGGGTCATGGTATTGAGTCCCATGTCAGGTTCCACACTTAGTGGGGAGTCTACCTGAGATTCTCCCTCCCCTTAGATAAATAAATCTTAAAAAACAAAAGTCAGCAAATAAGTTGTTTTATTTGAGAAGTTAATGGCCTAATGGGGAGACTCAGGTTTTCATTTATTTTGAGACCTGAAATGAGCCAGGATAACTTAGTTTCTTTTTAGTGTACAAAGTTTTCTGTCTATATTTTAATTTTCTTGTTTATTTATGATGGCAACAGAGCAGATGTCATTTATATTTCCAAAGCCCTAATCTCCTTTGTTTCCTGGCAAATGCCTGTTTAATCCAAAACCCATGTAGATTTCACGTCTTCTGAGAAGCCTTTACTCTCTGTTACTAGTTTCCAGTAGTCAGGAGTTCTTTTTATGTGCTACTATAGCTCCCTGAACATAATAGCATTGCTCATCCTGTACTGTAATCACATCTGTACATATGTCTCTCCGGCTACATGATTCTGAAGAGGGTCGGTACTTCCTTGGGTGGGAGGAAGGGGGAAGGAGAAAACAAATCCCAGAAGGTAAAGCAAGGTTACATGTTCTTAGTAACAGGAGGGTTGAAAAATACTGCACTAGATTTTCATTCTTTTTTTTTTTTTTTTTAAGATTATTTATTTATTTATTTGACAGAGAGAAAGATCACAAGTAGGCAGAGAGACAGGCAGAGAGAGAGGGGGAAGCAGGCTCCCTGCAGGGAGCCCTATGCGGGGCTCGATCCCAGGACCCTGAGATCATGACCTGAGCTGAAAGCAGAGGCTTAACCCACTGAGCCACCCAGGCGCCCTAGATTTTCATTCTTGAAGGCAGAAACTCTCCATAAGCTTTGTAACTTCAGTGCTTAACCTGATGTTACTTGTCCCTCTTTGGTAGGTTTTCATGAAGTGTTTGGTGTATAATCAATTAATTGATAGTAAAGTTTCTGTCTTTATCATTTTTCACTCAGCTGTGATTTTTTTCTTAATATAAAAAGCTCTAAGTGGAAATGCTGCATATAATTATCAAATAATTTATGTAAAACATAGTGCTGAATTACTTGATTTAGAAGTTTAAAATTGAACGGTATTTTGTGTCATTAGCATTCCAAAGAATGAACAGATTGTCAGTGAGGAGAATATAGAGCTGAATTAGGGCTAGGTTGATTAGAGCTGAATTAGGGCTAGAACGGTCTTTGGCTGTTTTGCCTACTTTTATGCTTCATTAGAGAGTTTGTAGTAGTGGTTGGGAGGGAAATGATGCTACATTAGTAGGACCACTAGAGAAGGCTACATATAAAATTGTCGATAGGTTCAAATAAAATCCACATGTCCATTTCACAGGTTTGGCTGTTCTGGTTTTATATAAAATTTTCTCTGAGTTCAACTGTCCTTTTTAAAATGGGATGCTTAATTTTAAAAGCATGTAAGAGAATTCCTCATTTTATATAGACATCAGCAGACATGATAGATAACGTATTAGACATCTATATATTAGAATTGTCAGTACACCAATTATTTTCTCATTTTAAGAATTTGGGTGAGATATAGCTCACATCTTTGTGGTACTTTTTAAATGAAATGGTATTTCAGAGTTGTAGGAGTTAAATCATCCTCAAGTTTCATTTTTAGGAATGTCTACTTAGTCAAATTTTTGGAGAGGAATAGACAAAATTATCATTTCTACATTCTGTGATTGTTCATATAGAAAGTTCAAGGAAATCAGTGGACAAAGTATTAAAATTGGTAAGAGTTCATCAGGGCTGTTGGATATAAGCTCAACATAACAAAAATCAGTGGGTACTTTAATCGCAGCTATTTAGAAAATGTAATAGAAAAAAATTGCTATTCTCAATAGCAATAAAAATTATAAATGATCTAGGGCTAAATCTAATAAAGAAATGTGAGGACTTTTTGGAGAAAGTTAAAAAATTCCTTGAAAGATATGAAGAAATACAACTTCTTTTTTTTTTTAAGATTTATTTTTTCGAGAGAGAGAGAGAGCATGAATTGGAGAGGCGGAGGGAAAGAGAGAGAAAATCCCAAGCAGAGTCTGTGCTGAGTACAGAGCCCATTTCGAGGCTTGATCCTGGGACCCTGAGATCACGACCTGAGCTGAAACTGAGTCAGAGGCTCAATCGACTGCGCCACCCAGGCACCCCTATGACATATTAAATATAAATGGAGAGAAACACATATTCAGGGTAAAGAAAACTTTAATGTTGTAAAGATTTCATTTTCCCCATATTAAGACATAAATTCAGTGCATTTCTAATTCAAATCCCAATAGGACTTTTTTCAGAGACCTTGAACATGTTTTAATTTTAACATTAATATGGAAATATGAAAGTAGGGTACTTTCCCTGCCAAGTATCAAGGCATATTAATAAGCTGTAGTAAATAAATATATAGATAGTTCAACAGAATGGAATCCAGATCCATCTGCTCATGAACAGATAGCAGCCTGCTGTTTGAAAGATAGGATATCATAAATCAGTAGAAAAAACAATGTACTATGCAATAAATTTGGGGGATGAATGGCTCTTTGTAGAGTACAAATAAAACTGACTCAGTTTCACATAGTACATATGGTTTCATTCCAAATGGATTAAAGAGTGGAGTGGGGTGCCTGGATTAAGCTTCCAGCTCTTGGATTCTGCTCAGGTCACGATCTCAGGATTGTGAGATCGAGTTCTGTCCATGCTCAGCTCAGAGTCTGCTTGAGATTCTCTCTCCCTCTCCTTCTGCCCCTCCCTGCATTTAAGACACACTCTCTAAAATAAATTAATCTTTTATTTTTTTAAGATTTTATTTATTTGACAGGGAGAGCGAATACAAGCAGGAAGAGGGAGAGGGAGAAGCAGGCTCCCCATGGAGCAGGGAGCCCCATGTTGGGCTCAGTTCCAGGATCCTGGGATCATGATCTGAGCTGAAGGCAGCCGCTTAACCGACCAAGCCACCAAGGCGTGCATAAAATAAGTGAATCTTTAAGGGGAAAAAAAAAAAAAAAAGATTTAAACATAGGGAAGAGATAAGAAAGAAAACCAAAGCTACTAAGTGTATTAGAAAACAGATTTGGGAGTTCTGGGATAGAGATTGCTAAATTTGATTACATGGAACAAAAAACACCATGCAGTAAAAGAAACTATAAACATATGTTAAAAGACAAGTGACAGTTTGAGAGAAGGTATTTGCATAATTCAGACAAACAGTTGCTATCCAGAATATATAAAGAACTCCTACAGATCCATGAAAAGAAATAGCCCCATGGAAAAGAAAGGTAGACAGAAAAAATGAACCAACAGTTTATAGAAGAGGCGGTCTGAATGGCCAGCAAAACGTGTGGATGCCCCGGAAGGGCAAATGAGCATAGCCTTGAGAGATGATTTCTCTCCTGTCTGATACCAAGTATGGCTTGGACAGTTAACAAGCATGAGGGAAAATGACATTCTCACATGCTGCTGAGGGAAGGAGGATGGTGTATGGCCATAACCACTTAGGAGATTATTTGGCACTATTTGGTAAAATGGAAAATATTTTAATCCTGAGGCCCAGCAAGTCCACAACTGTGGGTAGGCCTAAAGAATTGTTGCTTGTGTGCCCCAGAATCTAGAATGATCATTACACCAGTCTTTATAAGGTGAAAGAATTTAAGTGCCCATCTGTATGGGGATGGATAAATCAAATATGCTGTATTCGGATGAGGGATCTTTAAAAGGGATAAACAAGATATGAAAATATTAACATATAAAATGTAAAAATATATAATGATTAATGTTTCTATAGACTTTTCTATATGTAACAAAAATACACTTGCAGGAAAACTACATACCAACTTTATGGTAACAGTTTGGTAGGCTGGATGTGGGGTTGGGACTTGGGGTTGTTGATAAAGGGACTTGATTGTGACCTGTAATGTACTTAAAATGTAGAGGAACAAGTGACATTTTTGTACTATATTTTCAGTGATGCCAATTGGTGGAAAGGAGAAAATCACAGAGGAATAGGACTCTTCCCATCTAATTTTGTAACAACTAATTTAAACATAGAGTCTGAGGCAGGTAAGTTAAATTTTAGGGAAGGTTAAACCTATTGAAGTTTTTTACACTTGAGTTTAATCGTTCAGTTTATCTTTGTTGATTTTTAAGTTATTTCTGTGCCCATCTTGGGGCTCAAACTCACAACCCTGAGATCAAGAGTCATATGCTCTACCAATTGAGCCAACCAGGTGTGCTGGTTCAATTTTGAGTATAAAGTATATTGACAGTTAACTTTGTTTTAAATTATTTATAGACAATACAGTTTAATTTCTTACAAATTAAAGGGTTAACTTACTCCAAGTCAATTCCATTATTTTTTAAACTCTGAGAATTAATGTACATAGTTACATATAAGGCATAAAATAATCTGTGATGACCATGCAGATATTTAATTCAACCTGATTATGGTTTAAGAGGTAGTTTGTGTCTTTAGTATAAAGAACACTGATTTTATTCATCACTGAACCACAGTATCAAGGGGAGTAGGTGGCAGGGTGGGGGCTGGTTGACAAGTGCCAAGTATGATTACAAGGGTTAGGAGTACTCCTAAATTTTAAATTTTTCTTCACCTTGATTTGATTCTAGGGAACTTGAAGTAATAAGGGTAATTAAGACAGTGGGTTCCTGCTTCAGATCTTCTGCTGTCAACCATGCAGAGAAAGCTTCCATTTGTTAGGCAGGCAGGAAAATGGGGGTTGCTAAGTGTAAAGAACAGCTAATAGTATTACTAACAGAGCTCATGATCAGAAATAATGCAGTTCAGTGGTGTTTGAGTACTCATTTATCAGGTATTATGCAAAGTCAGTGGCTTGCACTATTTCATTTAATCCTCATAACTCTGTGAGATAGGTACGTTTTTTACCCATTTACAGATAAGGAAACTGAAGCTGGGGGTTTATATGACTAGTAGGTGATAGAGCCATGATTCTGAAGTCAGCCAGTCTGCTCTTAGACGTACTGACACTGACTCACTGCAGGACATGTCCATGCTAGATTGTATTATCAGTGTTAAAGGAAGAGCTTGAATTGTGAAGGCTGTGTGCATTATGTGTAACATCATCTTTGTATGAGTGGAGCAATGGCATTCCGTTAAAGTAAACTTGAGAGACTTGAAGACTCATGTAAAGACTGTACTTTCCCAGTATTTATACTTTTTATTCCTCTAGTCTGACTCTCTAAGTAGTTGTGAAAATTGAAGACGCCATTTTTAATAACATAAGAAGACCATCCTTGGGGATTCTGTATGGAAATTTCCCCTTGGCATTGACTAGAGCACCTGAGCTGTAGTTTTAAAAATAAAAACTAATCTAGGTTTTCAGTGTATCCTTATGTTATGTTGAGGTTTGCTCCTTAGGCAATGTTTGAAAGTTAGCCAAATATTTGAAACAAGTGGCTAATTGTTGGGACTTAAAAATCCTTTGGTTATAGAGATTTTTTTCCCCGAGGGGTGTGCGTTTTATTGGGAACCATAAGTACTCTTCAGCCAGAACACAATGTCTTCATTCAAAGCTCTCACATGTCCTACATGGGATTTTTGGGTTAGAGGCAAGGTAGACTTTTATTGTAATTTTATTTTTATCAAAATTTACTTTATTAAAATATAGTTCATTACAGCAACACTCCAGTGAACATTTAAGTTGTGTTCTAGATGTATACATTTATAAATTATCTTTCAGCCTTCTCATTATGAAAGGTGGGGGGGGTGTTTGTTTTCTTTGGCTTTAAAACTTATCAAAGTTAGGTTGAAATTGAGTATTTCTTTGTTCATTTGGGAAATACATTTTTTATAGCAAGGAAAGCATAGAAGGAGCTCATATAGTTAACTCTGAATTTAGCTGTTCAGATTACGCTCTACTGTCTTGTGTATTCAGCCTAGTGGTAACTCTCAGTTTTTCAGAAAATGCCTATAATGACAGTTCCCGTTAATATTGCTCACTTGTTCCACTAGAAGGTAAGTTCCATCAGGGCAGAGATTCTTGTCTGTTATACTCAACTGATGTATTTCCAATGCCTGGCTCATAGTAAGGGCTAATAAATGTTTGTGGTATGAGTGAATGAACATATGTAATAACGTGTATTAATTATGAGATGTGATGACTAAAGGGTGTCCTTTTTTTTCTTATGGATAATCACAGGCTACTTACATATTAGTGACTAAAATACCTAAGTACATGCTGAGGAACTTAAAGTTTACTTTGTTTCCATAGCAGCTGTGGACAAATTGAATGTAATTGATGATGAGGAGGAGGAAATTAAGAAATCAGAGCCTGAGCCTGTTTATATAGATGAGGTAGAGTTTTTCTTTTGTTTAATAGTTAAATTATTAATACTTTTAAAAAACCTGTCCTTGAAAATGCTTGGTAAGAGTAATTTTTATGTTCACTGAAATGAAAGCTTTTGAATTTCTAAATATGCATTTACTTTTTTTTAGGATAAGATGGATAGAGCCCTGCATGTACTCCAGAGTATTGATCCAACAGATTCAAAACCAGACTCCCAAGACCTCTTGGATTTAGAAGGTACTTAGTGAGCGTTAGAGATTAATTTAATGTCTTTTTACTGTTTTAGCAATTTATAATGTCTTAAATGTCTTCTGCCTTGTATTTGCTTCTAGAAATTAAGAGATGTCTGTTGGGAAGCAGACTAGTGTAATAAAATAGTAAACATATAACTTGGAAGATGTTGTTACAAACCTGCCTAACATGTTCAGGAGGGGAGCCTTTATTTTTCTCTAAGCCTGCTAGTGATACTGGCTGAAGAGAGTTGGAATTCAGAAAAGGACAGAATTAAGAATAAGACCATATTAAATTAATTGAGTCAAAGTTTTAGAAATTCTTACTTAGAATTCTCTTGATTTTAAAGGGCGAAATTATACGTGATCGGTATTAACTTTGTAATGTAGACATTTGATGCCTGCTGATGTGTCTTTTTAATCCACAAGAAATTTGAAGTAAAAGAAATGTTTTTTCATGCCTTTTTTTTTTAATCTTTTGGGAGAAAAATATCTGATAAATGGATAAATCTTAAATCTTTTTATAGAATAAACTCTGGTTATGAATGTAGGATACTATGCTATCCACTTTATCAGTGTTTACATTTAGAAATAACACAGAATGTTTAATTTTAAAATGGCTTAAGCATTTGAGAAATGTTCTTTTGTAATCTGTACACAATTATATATTTGATACACTGGGACTCAAGTTCATTTACTTGGCTAATAATTTTCTAGGTTTTGAGGTAGATCCAAATTTCACAGTTGTAAACTTAGTACTTCAGAGAACATGGTCAGATTTCTCTTTTGATTTTGATTTTGCCTTTGGTCAGATATATTAACATCGGTGCTGAGTATTATTAAAATTAAGTCTTTTATAGTCCTTCTTCTAGCATAAACTTCATTTTTGTGTATTATGCATGGTGTTGTGTATTGGTATGTTCCGTTGTTAAAAATTGTCAAAATTGATTTAAACTGGTTTAAGTTTTAAGGTTCAAAATTATTTTTGTGTTTACAGATATCTGCCAACAGATGGGTCCAATGATAGATGAAAAACTTGAGGAGATTGATAGGTGAGTTTTTTTTGTGCAGGGAATAACATGTGTGGTTTCCTTCCTTCCTTTCTTTCCTTCTTTTTTTTTTTTTTTTGTTGTTTTTTGTTTTGTTTTGTTTTTCTTTGCTCTAAAATATATACTTTAGGGGCGCCTGGGTGGCTCAGTGGGTTAAGCCGCTGCCTTCGGCTCAGGTCATGATCTCAGGGTCCTGGGATCGAGTCCCGCATCGGGCTCTCTGCTTAGCGGGGAGCCTGCTTCCTCCTCTCTCTCTCTCTCTGCCTGCCTCTCTGTCTACTTGTGATCTCTCTCTGTCAAATAAATAAATAAAATCTTTAAAAAATAAAATATATACTTTATTATTTTTTTCAAAAACCATACTTTTGAAAGATTCCTACAAGATGAAGTTAAGACAAATTACATTTTTTTGTGTATAAGCATTGGTTTAGGAAATGTGTATAGAAACTGGTGACTTTGCATGGCTCTAAACAAGAAACATCATAATTCAGCCAGTAAACAACCTTCTCATTCACAAATCTATGAATATTATTAAAATGCAGAGAATAGTAAAGTTCCATGTCACACTACTACTGAAAAAAAAAAACAACAACTCAGGTTTCATTTCTAATATACTTTGGAATTTTTTTTTTTTTTTTAAACATTTTCTTTTCTTTTAAGATTTTATTTATTTATTTGACAGAGAGAGATCACAAGTAGGCAGAGAGGCAGGCAGAGAGAGAGAGAGGGAAGCAGGCTCCCCGCTGAGCAGAGAGCCCGATGCGGGGCTCGATCCCAGGACCCTGAGATCATGACCTGAGCCGAAGGCAGCGGCTTCACCCACTGAGCCACCCAGGCGCCCCACTTTGGAATTTTTTTAGTAATGCCTGTCTTCCTTCCTTCCTTCCTTTCTTTCTTTCTTTCCTCCTCTAAGATTTTATTTTCTTGTTTGAGAGAGAGCACGCACGTGATCTGGAGGGAGAAGAAGGGAGAATCTGAGGCACACTCTATACTGAGCACAGAGCCTGACATGGGGCTCAGTCTTGCAACAGCAAGATCATGACCTGAGTTGAAACCAAGAGTCAGATGCTTAAGCCACCCAGGCACCCCAACAAGAATAGTTTTCTTGTGGATTACTTGTTTTTTGGCAAAACTTTAAAGAGTTTTTTTTTTTTTTTTTTTTTTAAAAGATTTTATTTATTTATTTGACAGACAGAGAACACAAGTAGACAGAGGCAGTCAGATAGAGAGGAAGGGAAGCAGGCCCCCTGCTGAGCAGAGAGCCCGATGCGGGACTCGATCCCAGGAACCTGAGATCATGACCTGAGCCGAAGGCAGCGGCTTAACCCACTGAGCCACCCAGGCGCCCAAAACTTTAAAGAGTTTTGTGGAACTGTTCAATCTGTTGAAATTGTCTCTCAGTTTCCAAAACTCTTACAAACGGATAACAAGCTGGTACTTTTTACTTTGGTAGCATATTTTTCCCCCTGTGGCAGTATAGTATTGCCTAGAATGATGGACTCATGCTGTTATGGTACCAGTCTTCATTTTCTTACTTGGGCTGGAACTGAGGGATAATGAGTACTGAGGATTAAGCTGAATCAAGCACAGAATGAAGACTGGGTCTTGTTAGGTGATTAGAAGTAGTATTTGTAAAACTTTCAAATGAAATTTCCCTTGTGTTTGTGAAGCTAAATCCAAACACATGCCTCTCCTTGTTTTTCTTCTTGTATTTCTGTATTTCTCTTGTCCTTTTAATTTCTTTATCCCACATAGTCTTACTCTTCCTTAGAAAAAGCAGCAGCACTGAAGGATAGACTCAGCATTTTGAACTTTTCATTTCTTTTTGTCTTTTCTGGCTCTTCAGCTTTCTGTTTGAAGCCATAGTGAATGGAAGACAAGGATAAGACTTTAGTGTTCCATCATCATCCCTTTCTAGATTCTGTTTGTTGAATTACGGTATCAGACCTCACAAGAAGATGGAGCACCTGGGCGGCTCAGTCGGTTAAGCATTTGCGTTGGGCTCAGATTATGATCCTGGGGTCCTGGGATCAAGTTCTTCATTGGGCTCCCTGCTCAGTGGGGAGCCTGCTTCTCCCTCTCCTGCTTCTGTTTCCCCTGCTTGTTCTCTCTCTCTCTTGCACTCTGTCAAATAAAAGAAAATCTTTTAAAAAAATTTAAAAAACCCCTGCACGAGAAGAACAGGAATTACTTTACTTATCTGCCTTTATCAGAGAAGGGTAGTAATCTCAAGGTTTTTTTCTAGTCACTGAAGATTATAACCTTTTTCCATAAGATGTTTTTTATAAATCCCTTATATTTTCTACATAAACGAGAAACAAATCCCTGTCAAAAATTAATGAAATAGGATGGCTGGGTGGAGTTGTTAAGCATCTGCCTTCAGCTCAGGTCGTGATCTTAGGGTCCTGAGATCAAGCCCCTCGTCAGGCTCCCTGCTCACAGGAAGCCTGGTTCTCCCTCTCCCACTTACCCTGCTGGTGTTCCTGCTGTCACTGTCTCTCTGTCAAAAAAATAAATAAAATCTTTGGCCGGGGGAAGAATGTCAAGATGTTTTAAAAAAAATTTAATGAAATGATGGTGGTAGTTTCATTTTTGTTCTTATTTTGGAGAAAGCATTAAATATCTATGTATCTATCTACTGTGGTTTCAGTGCAAGAATATTAATGGTCAGTGAGTATTCGAACTGGAAATGATTAGAAAGAAAAATGTCAGTATTACCTTAGGGCTAGGAGTACAATCACTATAAACCTTTCTGTATCTTAAAAGTAATCCATATACTTTAACCCAGCAAATTCAGGCCCATACTAAATATATAAGGATATATGCAAAGATTTACCTCTTAGAAGATTCTTCACAGTATTATTTATAACAACAAAATTGGATTTATAACAGCAAAGTTGGAAGTAAATAAAACATCTTTCAGTGTAAGATTGATTTCTAAAATAAAAATACACATCTATACATTATACAGTAAAAAGCATTTCATTGATAAATGTCTGTTGACATGGAAGGGGCGCCTGGGTGGCTCAGTCGTTAAGCATTTGCCTTTGGCTCAGGTCATGATCCCAGGGTCCCGGGGATCTAGCCCCACAGGCTCCCTGCTCAGCGGGAGGCCTACTTCTCCCTCTTCCACTCCCCTGCTTGTATTCTATCCCTGTCTTCTTTCTCTCTGTCAAATAAATAAAATCTTTTAAAAAATAATAGTAAAAATAGGGGCACCTGGCTGGCTCAGTGGGTTAAAGCCTCTGCCTTTGGCTGGGGTCATGATCCCAGGGTTCTGGGATCGAGCCCCGAATCAGGCTCTCTGCTCAGCAGGGAGCCTGCTTCCTCTTCTCTCTCTCTCTCTGCCTGCTTTTTTGCCTGCTTGTGATCTCTGTCTGTAAAATAAATAAAATCTTTTAAAAATAATTAAAAATAATAAAAATAAGTATTGACATGGAAAAATTTCATACTATGTAATGCAAAAGCAGAGAATATTGGCAGTATAATCTTATTTTTGCTTATAAAAAGAGTATCTTCAAAGAAATAGATCTAGCACAGTTAAAAATCAGAGTAACCATTTCTGATATGAGTTTTTTGAGTCACAGCTCACCTGTGAGTTCAATTTCAGTTTCTGAATAGGCCAGTTGGCATTTTCTGTTTCATGGCCTCTGACTACAGATGCAGCTTCTATTCTGGAAAATACTTGCTGTTCTTCAACAAATTTTTATTGACTATTTACCTTTATCAGGCATTCAGAAATGAATAAAATACCATTTTTTTCCTTGAATGGATTATCATCAATTTGTTTTTCCTAGGGGTGCCTGGGTGGCTCAGCCTGTTAAAGCATCTGCCTTTGGCTCAGGTCATGATCCCAGGGTCCTGGGATCAAACCCTGCATCAGGCTCCCTGCTCAGCGGGAAGCCTGTTTCTCCCTCTCCCACTCCCGCTGCTTGTGTTCCCTCTCTTGGTATCTCTCTGTCAAGTAAATAAATAAAATCTTTTTTTTTTTTAATTTTGTTTTTCCTAATAAGAAAAACAACTTTACTGTCAGAAAAAGAAATTTGACATTTTTTTCTGCCATTGTTTGGAATGAGTTTTTTTTTAGATTTTATTTATTTATCTGAGAGAGAGAGAGCAGGAGCAGTGGGGAGGTGAAGAGGGAGAGGGAGAAGCAGGCACCCTGCTGAGCAGGGAGCCGGAGGAGGGGCTTAATCCCAGGACCTCGGGATCATGGCCCAAGTTGAAGGCAGATGCTTAACTGAGCCACCCAGGTGCCCCTGGAATGAGATTTTTTGACATTTATCTCACTAAGAAATTATACTGGGCAGACACATAAATTGACTCCAAAAACGTTATATAGATGTACTGAAGAGAGATCCATGGTCTGAACTTAACAATGTTCCAGATTACTCTTTTTCTTTTTTTTTAGAGAGTTGCAGGACTGGATCTCACCATCCTGAGATCATGACCTGAGCCAAAATCAAGAGTCAGATGTTTAACCAATTGAGCCCTTGTTCCAGACTATTCTAAGCTTATTTCCTATTGCCCTCCAAAAATCATTTTCTCCCACCTTGATTAAATTGCCCTTTTCATTCTTGCATTGTGTACCCTTCTCTCTCTTTTTTTTTTTTTTTTTTTAAGATTTTATTTATTTGTTAGAGAGAGAGAGAGCCTAAGTACAGACAGACAGAGTGGCAGGCTAGAGGCAGAGGGAGAAGCAGGCTCCCTGCCGAGCAAGGAGCCCGATGTGGGACTCGATCCCTGAGCCGAAGGCAGCCGCTTAACCAACTGAGCCACCCAGGCGTCCCTCCTTTTGCCTGTCTTAATTCACACTGTCCCACTGACCTGACCTACTCTTCCTTTTTGGCTTGGGCCTATCTACCCTTCCTCAGGTACCAGTTTAAGTCCCAGCTTCTCCATAAAGACTTTTCTAAACTCTTCTGTTCCTTACCTTTTTCATATAATTTTTAATTCAATTATATGCCATCTTACATTGCTTGCTATTTTCCATGTGCTTAGCTTTGTCCCCCCAGTAGATTGTAGTCTCTTTGAAAGAGAAAACTACATCTTCTCCATTTTCTTTGTGCTAGTATTGTATTTGGGCACAGTTAGTAAAGATTTTTTGTTTTTGGGTTGTGTCCCAAATCTTTGAAGGTGATTTCTGTGTTCTTCTGGTGTTTCATCAGTATTCTGAGTTACGTGGACCAAATACCTATGGTTAATTCTTAGTCACACCTTTATCAGCATGGACACTAATTTCTGAAGCTTTCTGTGTGGTGTACAAATGATACTCTGAAAATAGTTTGACTTGCTTTATATAGTCACACCTGCAAGAGAGGAAATAATACCTTTTTATTGGTTTCAGATATAACATTATAAAGGAAACATTATAGAGGAAAGGTGACAAGTCTTGATAGGATTCAGTCCAGGTCATTAATTTGGTAGTCCTGCGTCTGGTCATCCACCTCTGTTGCTTGTCTTTTGATCCTCTCTGTGCGTATATAAAAAGCTACATTTAATATACAGGCCGTGGGTGCCTCATGAAGTGCCCTCTAACTTGTATGAACTTGTCATTGCAGTGGAAGTTCTTTATTACTCCCCAGGGGAACAAACAAAATTGAACCAAGTCAGAAGGGTTTGCACTGGGGTTCCTTGGGCAAATTTGAAAAATGCCGTTACCTGGATTGCTTATACAAGAGAGTATCTGATTTCACTCACTTTCTCAAAAGAAACCAGCAAACAAGAGCAATAGGGGGCGCCTGGGTGGCTCAGTGGGTTAAGCCGCTGCCTTCGGCTCAGGTCATGATCTCGGTCCTGGGATCAAGTCCCGCATGGGGCTCTCTGCTCAGAAGGGAGCCTGCTTCCTCCTCTCTCTCTCTCTCTCTGCCTGCCTCTCTGCCTACTTGTGATTTCTCTCTGTCAAATAAATAAATAAAATCTTTGAAAAAAAAAAAGCAATAGGGACTAGTTTATATATTGTTTTTATTTGCATTTTCAAGGATAATTGTTAGATTTTTTTCATTTGATTCTCTATATAAGCAAATGAAAATCATTTGATTTTGTTCGTGTATGTGTTTTTATTTCAGTCATATCATGCTTCAAAGCAGGCTACTGACTTGCCTTGAGTACTACTTCTACTTGGATTTAATTAAGGCTTGGGTTCTTCCAAAATTGAGAAATTATTTTGCTTACTAATTGAGTTTTAACAGAAGCCTATAACATGTGAAACAAAATTGTCCTAGCACCAAAATTACGAATTGAGTGAATTTTTATGAGGTATGGAACGGACTTTTCCTAATATTATGAAGTCCTATCAGCCTGGTTATTACAAGAATTAAGGAATTCCTCCTCCCATTTTCCCATGGTGAATATTCTTTCATTGTATATAAAGAACCTTTTAAAATATGAATAGAAAATGTGCTAAATTTAAAAAGTAATTTATGTTCCTAAATACATGCTTAAAAGCATTGAAGAATATTAAAGTGCTTTTCTTCTCTATCAGGAAGCATTCAGAATTGTCTGAATTGAATGTAAAAGTCTTGGAAGCCCTGGAACTATATAACAAGTTGGTGAATGAAGCACCGGTATATCCAGTCTATTCAAAGCTCCATCCTCCGGCACATTACCCCCCTTCATCAACCGGGATTCCAATGCAGGTGAGCATATTTTTTAGAACATTTTTCAAAATTAGACAAAAGTTTTAAAGAAAATGTTTTAAAGTTTAGTATTAAAATTTCTATGGTCCATGTATAAAATCATAAAATTTATCTTCGATGGTCCAAAAAAGTATGGGCTAAACAGTTAGTGTTCGACAAATGAGATACAGGTATTTTATAACTAATTTTAGTTCTTTTTTTTTAATTTATTTTCTATTTATTTTCAGCATAACAGTATTCATTATTTTTGAACCACACCCAGTGCTCCATGCAATCCGTGCCCTCTATAATACCCACCACCTGGTTCCCCAACCTCCCACCCCCACCCCTTCAAAACCCTCAGATTGTTTTTCAGAGTCCATAGTCTCTCATGGTTCATTTTTAACATGAACTAAGAGACCATTAAATAGATGATGGGAGTCCTGGTTCTTCATTTGCTTTTGTAAATGGAAAGCAAAAATTCCTTAAGTAAAAAGTTCAAGTCCTTTGATTTAGGACAATGCCTGACCTACCAGAAGTTCCCTAGCTGAGGCACCAATGCTGTTCCTGTTTCTCAAAAAGCAAGAGGTAACATTTCTTTAAAAAATTTCTCAAGGGGTGCCTGGGTGGCTCAGTGGGTTAAAGCCTCTGCCTTTGGCTCAGGTCATGATCACAGGGTCCTGGCATTGAGCCCCGCATTGGGCTTTCTGCTCAACAGGGAGCCTGCTTCCTCCTCTCTCTCTCTGCCTCTCTCTCTGCCTGCCTCTCTGCCTACTTGTGATCGCTCTGTCAAATAAATAAATAAAATCTTTAAAAAAAAATTTTTTCTCGGGACGCCTAGGTGGCTCAGTGGGTTAAGCCGCTGCCTTCGGCTCAGGTCATGATCTCAGGGTCCTGGGATCGAGTCCTGCATCGGGCTCTCTGCTCAGCAGGGAGCCTGCTTCCCTCTCTCTCTCTCTGCCTGCCTCTCCATCTACTTGTGATTTCTCTCTGTCAAATAAATAAATAAAATCTTTAAAAAAAAAATTTTCTCTCAAGATTTCTTTGATTTACATGATGAGTAAAAGGCTTATTAGGGAACTTCTTTTGTCCTCTGGTCATGCTGTATATTTTTTCTTTGATGCACAACTTAAATGTTAAAAAGTCACGCGCAGCAAGGACGTGATGCAGGCCTTTCAGTGCAAGGTCAGAAGCCATTAATAAACAGCCTCTTCTCCCAGGACTGTACACCTTGTTGTGCTTCCTGCTGAATGAATACTTAATATTTATCTTTAGCAAGTATTCTGAAACCTTTTTTAAATTTCAGCCAGTTAGCAGTTGAATTCAGAATGGATTTGGACGAACAAAATTCATGTTAATTTATGAGAACTGATATATAAAGGAGCATGTGAAGGAGACACCAAGGAGAAAAGATAGAATGTGGGTGCATAAGCTAGATGACTTGACACGCCATAATTGTTAAGTAAAAATGAAGAGTTTCTATGGTAACTGTCACATCAGACAAGATGCATTTATCAAATATGCTATGTCCCGAACTTTTGAAAGTGGAGAAAAGAATCATTGCATATGAGGGTAGAAAGGATTTCTGGGTGCAAAAGATAGCTGGAGTTATTCAGTATTGCTTCTGTTTTCAATGAGTTTATTTGCTGCTACTGTGAAAGTGGAACAAAATAGAAGTATCTCCATCATTGTATGATAGAACTATGTTACATTTGCTTCTTTGTGTGTGTCTGAAGGGTTATTTATCATTCCTGTGTCAGGTTTTTCTGTTCAGTTGCATACTGTTTATAATCTGTTTTGGTAAGCATAACTCAGGTTTCTAAAAAGTTATCTTTCTGTCTGTCTGATTCTTCACATCCCTTCTATCTATACTGTTCATGTATAATAGCACTTAAAATATTCAAAGGTCCTATTCTCATTAGAAAAAAATTTCTTACTGAAAATGTTGGAGTAACACACCATGAGTTAAATCTGTGAAGTCTACTCAGGAACCCTGCACTGCGGAAGAGGTCCGTTCCTAGGCTCAGCCTGTTGTCATTGGGTTGGTACGTGTTGGCCGAGGAGGTGATATGATTGCAGCTACATTAAAGTCGATTTGGCACTTCCAGCATGCTAAATTTTCATGTCCATGCTCTTTTTTTCTTTTCTTTTAAGATTTTATTTATTTATTTGCCAGAGAGAGAGAGAACACAAGCAGGGGGAGTGGCAGAGGGAGAGGGAGAAGCAGGCTTCCCACCGAACAGGGAGCCCAACTTGGGGCTCCATCTTAGGACCCTGGGATCATGACCTGAGCTGAGGGCAGACACTTTAACTGACTGAGCCACCCAGGTGCCCTTCCATGGTCTTTGCTTTGCACATAGCTTTGTTTAAAACTGGAATGATGATAGTTACTGTATGATACTTAATTATTAAGTATGTGCACTATTATACTGGTAGGCAGATGGAGATATTACCAAAAGCATTAGGTAGGGCACATAAAATATCCAAAGAAATTTAGACCATTTTGCTGTTTCCTGAGGATACATCTCATTTACCTAAATATCTTCTTTACTTTTTTCCTATTTGTTGTGAAGGCAGAAAATAAAGGAGACATTGCCAGAGAGGGTCTGTGCCCTGCCCTGATACCACTTATTCTTACTCTCCCAAGTTTCATTCTTAGGAGTTGAATAAGTCATCCTGGGATATGGGTGAAGAAGGTTGTCATTGGGTTGGTGACTTGAAGTGATAATGGGCTGTCCTTCAAGGGAGTATGTAGTTTCCTGGGGGCTCTGCAGCAAGACATGTTCTTGAGTAATAGGCAACCTGGATGGATTCCAGCCTGCTGCTTAAAAATATGTCATCTCCTGCAAAGTAAAAGAACAATCAATTAAATCATAAATTTCCATAGGTTTGGCACTGTGATTTGGAAGTTCTCCACTTTTTGTACTAGGGTGGATAGGTTGGTAGAACCAGATTGTGCTCTAAAGAACTATAACATTTTATTTCATTTAAGTCTTTTAAAGTATTAAATATATTGTTAGATAGTAGTTTGGGAAATTAGTGAATCAACCTTTTCTCTTTGTTTAATAGACATACCCAGTTCAGTCACATGGTGGAAACTATATGGGTCAAGGCATTCACCAAGTCACTGTTCCCCAAAGCTATAGCATAGGACCAGATCAGATTGGTCCACTGAGATCTCTGCCTCCAAATGTCAATTCCTCGATGACAACACAGCCTGCACAGACTCCATATTTAAGGTAAGTTTTTGGGACCTGTGTTAATTTTGTAATTGTACACGTAAATTTTCACAGAATTTCATAATGAGAATAAACTGATTTTTCTTTTTATAATAATAATTGAGATAAAGTTGTAGAACTGCTCATTCCTAATGCTGTGAAGTCAGAATGTTCTTAGCTTTACTACCCCTACTAAAATGGTTGCCCAGACATGGCTTATAGTCTGGGTCTCAGGGACAAACTAAAGCTGTCCCTTATAAGGACAAGTCCATGATATACTTAGCACTCTTGCTATAATCAGCCTAGCAGAGGCATATGTATCAGGCATATGTATCTGCATGCACTCCTGAATATCAGAAAGCTTTACTTTGACTCCCAAGTGCCTTTGAGCTGTGGAATTTGTGGTCTAATTTTTTTTTTTTTTTTTTTTTTTTTTTGAGAGCAAGAGAGCATTGGAGGGGAGAGACATCTCAGGCACACTCCATGCCGGACTTGTGGGCTTGGAGCCAAACATGGGGCTCCATTTCATGACCCTGACCCCAAGATCATGACCTGAGCCTAAATCAAGAGTCTGATGTTTAACTGACAGAGCTACCCAGGCACTCCTGTGACCCAGTTGTTTATACTAACACTTCTGTTAAGTTTGAAAATGATGTTTAAATATTGCTTTTTATTAACTGGTTAGCAGTACGAAATGTTCCCTTCAATGTAGTCATGACAGATGATATTTAAGGTCTCTTTCCACTCGAATTCCCTGAATACAAATTTTAGGTAGTATCCAAAAATTAAGTAAACCTGTTCACATTGGTGTTTAGTTCAGTTAAAATGTAAAATTTTGTTACTCTGTTTGACGCTAGAAGTTATGCAGAAAAAAAATTGGAGGAGTATAGACATTAATTCTCATAATAAACAGTATATTTGGTATAATTTGAAATTAATGTCTTTTTTAAAAAAATGTATGTTTAGCGGCATCAGTGGGTTAAAGCCTCTGTCTTCAGCTCAGGTCATAATCCCAGGGTCCTGGATTCGAGCCCCGCAACGGGCTCTCTGCTCATCGGGGAGCCTGCTTCCTCCTCTCTCTCTCTGCCTGCCTCTCTCTGCCTACTTGTGATCTCTCTCTGTCAAATAAATAAATAAATCTTAAAAAAAAAAAAAAGTATGTTATATTAATTATAGGAATAAGCTGGAGTTCTGCAACTTGGTGTGATTTTTCAACTTGTTTTTTTGTTTTGATCTAGCGTTAGTAAGTAAGCTATATAGGTCAAGACTATCTTGAGGGTAGGGCGCCTGGGTGGCTCAGTGGGTTAAGCCACTGCCTTCGGCTCAGGTCATGATCTCAGGGTCCTGGGATCGAATTCCGCATCGGGCTCTCTGCTTAGCAGGGAGCCTGCTTCCTCCTCTCTCTCTCTGCCTACTTGTAATCTCTCTCTGTCAAATAAATAAATAAAATCTTTAAAAAAAAAAAAAAAAGACTATCTTGAGGGTAAATTCAGGGTCCTGTGTGGATTACACTGTTCTCCCTGCCTTTATTATTTTTATATAGAGATTCAGGTTCAGTTACCAGGGACTTTGAAAGTGCCACTATCGAAAGAAAGTGTAGAGCATGTGAGGAAAAGAGGCGGTCTCCTCTGTGCTGGATTGAGCTAGGAGAAGGGAGAACACGGTCCACAGGTGTACTTTGGAGGGTTCTGTGCTCATTGTAGCTGGCCAAGGATACCCCTGTGAGAAACACAGTCTGCATCTCCTCAAAAGATTTTTAAATATTTGCAATAAGAGGTTTTGGAGAAAACAAAATTAAATAGGCCTTAGAATCTTATAATTTTTGTTTTGTTTTGTTTTGTTTTATGATTTTATTTATTTATTTGAGAGAGAGAGAGCGCGAGCATGAGAGGAGAGAGATCAACTGGAGAAGCAGACTCCCTGCCGAGCAGGGAGTCCGATGTGGGACTCGATCCCAGGACTCCAGGATCATGACCTGAGCTGAAGGCAGTCGCTCAACCAACTGAGCCACCCAGGCGCCCTGTTTTTTGGTTTTTTGAGTACTTTCTTCTTGGCAGATATAAAGATTATGTTAACAGTGTTGGACAGTTGGAATAATTAAATTATAATCAGAACAGCAGTTATATAAACTTAAAAAGATAGAAAGGCATTTTTATTGTCTCGTGATGACTGACCATGACCTAGATAGTACAAAGTAAATATGGTTTTCTTTTAAATATTTTGTTTGTAGCACTGGACAAGACACTGTTTCCAACCCTGCTTACATGAACCAGAACTCTAACCTTCAGTCAGCTGCTGGTACTGCTGCTTACACACAGCAGATGGGAATGTCTGTGGATATGTCGTCTTACCAGAACGCTACTTCTTCCAGCTTGCCACAACTGGCCGGCTTTCCAGTGGCAGTTCCAGCTCATTCAGTCGCACAGCAGCAAACAAATTACCATCAGCAGCCTCTTCTTTAGAACAAACCAAGCATTTTCTTGAAAGCCTTCATATGTGTATTACTTGACCCTTGTGATTCTAATCTAAAAATATTAAAAGGAAAAAATTTTTTTCTCAACTCAAAAAAATCATGAATAAATAAAGCACAAAAACTTATCTTACTGTGCTAGGCCATGAAGGGCTTTTTCAGTCCAATTTGTTTGAAGTGCAACTTTGATCAGAGGCAGCTTCAGATAGCTTCCAGTTAATTTTGTCTTACTTTCAAATCTCTCTACGCAAATCTGGACACCCAGTAAGTAGCCTTATGACACTAAATAGCATGAGCTAGGAGTATGAAGTTTTTGCTTTAAAGACACCACTGTTTATCCCTAAAACATCATGGTAACTGGGAGAGCACCAAAACCTTTGAGTATTTTTTTTTTTTTTTGTCTGCTTATTTTTTTCAGTGTCCGCCACAAACCATTATTTTAAAAAAGGCAAACTTCTTTTTGGGTGAGCATTTAGTTTGCCAGCATATTTCCCTTTGGTTCCTTAAATTGCAGTTGTGTTTGCAGTACTGTCAGTTTTGCTCTCTTTTCTGTTGAGTAATAATTAGCATATAATTGTCTATAGAAGCAAGAGCAATTTGGAAGGAACAAAAATGTTTTCTGTTATTAACGTGAAGACTGTAGAAATGCAGATGTGTGCGATTAAGTGTTTAGCTACTTCCCTGTCATGGCGGCTGTGGGCTAAGGAATGCCCCACAAAACATTTCCATTCCCTGAAGACAAACGTTTTTCCTACAAGGCTCCCTTGTATTTAGTATTGCCACTAATGACCTTCTAAAGTGACCTTCTAAAGTGACTTTGGCCATTCTCTAATGAAAATAATAAGGTCCCCTGTTTTCCTTCCTGAAGTGTGGTGTGCAGAGATGCTGCATTTTCTTTTTACGGATTACTTGTCAATTTGACCCTTGAGACATTCCTAGTAATTTGATGTGATATATCCCAAGCATGAATAATAAGTGTGTTTTTATAGATGTGTTGTTCAAGTACCATTGCTATGCCAGGCTATTGAGAAATTTGGCCATTCCTTTCAGAGATAATTCTAAGCCTGTGGGATTGATAGGGTAGCTATCAGGACAGTTTTTCTGAAGTCTGCATTTTATAAATTTGCAGTGCTAATAGATTCCATATACTATAGGAATTACGTAGTAAACCAGTAGGGATTGTTTTCTCCTAAAAATACATACACTACTGCATCATCTACCAACTTGTTAGATAACGCAAAATAGAAGATGGCGAATATATATGCTTACAGATACACGGTACTTAGACTGGGAGAAACAAAGGACATAAGTGAAGTTACTTGCCTGGGAGCAAGATTTCTAAATTGTTTTTTAAAGAGAACCCTTAATCTTTCTGCTAAGAATCCATTTGAAGACAGTGCTCTGAAAATTTTTGTCATTTATCTATTTACAGAAATTTAATTACAAGTATGTTCTTTTTCCAAAGAAACTGTGTCCTAGAATAAAATAGTCTATATACTACTTGGTCTACATTTAAAGGAAAAAAACCAACAGTATTTGGAAGCCCAGTTTCTATCATTGTCTTATTTCAGATATAAGTAACTGAAAAAGTTTTAACCTTGAATGTCTCATATTCTTTTTTTCACCCAGTATTTTCCTCCCATGTGAATTCAATTATATATTTACAAAAAATGCTAAAAGGGTACCTTATTTTTTGGAAATGAATCTTCTGTTCTTTAAAGAAAAAACATAAAAAGCATTTATAAAGCTGCTCTTGATAATGTTGGCATATATATATCAAAAATCTTACATCTTTTCCTCCCAGTGTTTAATAAGGTTATTTTAATGTTTGTGTAAATATTTCATGTATAATTGTGATCAGAATTGTAAAAGCTTAACTTGAGTAAGTCTTTGAACTAGTATAAATACTGTACACCCGCTAAATTGGGATCAGCCAATTAAGTTCACCAAATGTAGTTTTGGAATAATATAACATGCGACATGTATATAAATCGTGTATATTGGCATTTATCTGTGAAATTTTATACATCCAGAAGTTTCTTCTCCCTCTTAAATTAAAAACAATTTTATTTTGGCCACACTGTAATGAATTTTGTGTTGCAGGTTGTCAGTAGTATAAAATGTTATTAAATCTGTGTACTAAGATGGTATTTTTTGTGTTAATAGGAAATAACAGGGTTGTTATTTTTCTTTCTTTTCCATGATCTTATGGGTTGTATTTATTTTAAGACCTCTTTATAATTAAATGTTTTCTGCCAAAGGAATTGTCTAATATCAGATTTCTACACTGGGTTCATACTTGCTGTTTTATAAAAAAAATAAAAATAACTTCTATTTCATATGAAATCTTGATACATTAGAAAAATTTTCTGAGAATTTATAATAAAATTACTTTTCATCAATGTAGAAAGAATTTCCCTTGGGTGTTAAAATACAGGAAGTAGATTATGGTCTTGTAGTTTGGAAAATGTACAGTCTGCCAACATTGTCTTATAATTTGGTAATCTACAAAATTACCTGAACATTAAATAATTATACTACTTATCAATTAGGATTTGAAATTATTTGCAAGTACATTGTCCTCTGATGTTATTTCAAGGAGTTGATACTTGACCACATAACAAATTTTCACTATGTTTTACAGAGGATTTATAAAGTTTCACCTTCCAGATTTTTTAAACATTTATTTTGAATGTTCAAAATATTATGGCTTTGGTATTTTTAAAATTTCTCGTAGAAATCGCAAGTGTCTAGTCTTTTGGCTTCTGGGGAGGATTTACTGAATTGTTATGATGAGAAAGCTCAAGTTATTTTTATAAGTAATAAATTATAAATAATATAGCATCAATCTATCATGCTTTGTTTCTGTGAGAAGACATTTTTCTTATTTACTTATATCAGTCTTAGTCAATAAATAAAGGGAGGACTCAATTCTAGGGATTTAATTTTTTTGTTGTTAGTACAATTTAGTTTCTTTTGGAGATTAAAGATTTAGATTTTTTTCAAGTTTTTTTCCCAGAAGAATTATTCTAATTTTACCAAGCTAAATTTGAGTTAGTTTTCTAAAAACCTTACTGTGTCAAAAAGAGAAATTATGTTGCTTCTTACAAAGTGTAGTGGGAGGAATCGTGTGCCCCCCCCCCCAAAAAAAAATTCATGTTTGCCTAGTTTGTCAGGATGTGACCTTATTTGGAAAAAGACTTTGCAGATGTAATTAAGGATCTTGAGGTGAGATCATCCTAGATTTAAGGTGTCCTTTTAAAAGAGAAAACACACAGATTACACAGCAAGCGGGACCTGTAAAGATAGAGACAGAGCCTGGAGTGAAGGTGCCACAAATCAGAGATGGCTGGGGGCCACCAGAAGCTGGAAAAAGCGTGGAAGGATTCTCCTCTAGAGCCGTCAGAGAGATCACAACTTAGCTGATACCTTGATTCCAGATTTCTGGCCTCTAAACATGAGAGAGAAGACATTGATGTTGTTTCAACCCTAGGAAACGAATAAACACGGATAAAAGTGTACAGCAAACTCCTGAGTACCAACGATTTCAAACATATAAAATTGGTTAAATTTGTTACGAGAATTTGGAGACAAATGTCTGTAGTCCAGAAGTAGCAGTCTTATCTTTTCTAAATTCTAATGAAATTGCATGGATTAATGAAAGATCCCTGTTGATTCCATTATCCCATTTTTACTTTTTTTTTTTTTTTTTTTACATCACATCTCAGTAATTTCCTATGCCAGAGAAGTTAACAGGATGACAATTTATGCGTTTTCTATCCAGTCTTCTATCTTCTGTCTACCCACTCTTCTGTAGTGGGTATTGACTGGACTGAAGAAATGTTTAAAGGCAGGCAGAGGAACAGAAGAAACAAAACTGGTGGGTGGGTATTTGCAACAAAGGCTACCAAAGAATGGAGTTTGCTTTTCTTATTTTACACCATTTGCTGCCCTGATAAGGAAAATAAAGGCTTTCCAATACCTATTCAGCAGGTCTTTGACCTCTACTGATTACCTGTTGGTCTAGGGAGCTGGCTACCTTTTTTTAAATACTGAAATGAACTCACATAAAACTAGCTGTTTTAAAGTGAAGAACTCAGTAGCATTTATTATATTTACAATGTTGTACAACCACTACCTCTAGTTCCAAAATTGACCTTTTGTGTCTGCTCTGACTTACCAGATATTTTTTGAGCTTTAACTCCACATATACCACAGTGTGTGTGTGTGTCTGTATGCCTTCGCACATGTGCATGTTTCATATTACCACAGTTTATCCATTCATGTGTTGGATACTTGGGTTGTTTTCATCTTTTGGTTATGTGCATAGTACCACTAGGAAGGTGTGTATATGTATTTGAGTACTAGTTTTTAGTTCCTTTGGCTATATATAAGGGTGGAATTAGTGGGCCAAATGACAATTCTATGTTTAATTTCTTGAGAAATTACCAAATCTCGCAGCTGAACCATTTTTATATTCCTGCCAACAGTGCAGAAAGATTCCAATTTATGTCCTCACCAGCACTTATTTCTAATTTTAAGAAATTCTAGCCATCTTTGTATATATGAAGTTGTACCTCGTGATTTTTATTTCCATTTCCCTAATGATAAATAATGTTGAGTGTCGTTCATGTGCCTTTTGGCCACTGTATATCTCTTTGGAGAAATATCTGTGTAAATCCTTTGCTCATTTTTTAACTGGGTTGCCTTTTGTTGCACTGTAAGAATTCGTTATGTTCTGGATACTAGACCTTCAAATAGATGCATACCTTCAAACACATTTTCCCATTCTGTAGGTTGTCATTTCACTTTCTTGATGATATTCTTTGATTAACAGAAGTTTTTAATTTTGATGATATCCACTTTACCTATTTTTTCCTTTGTTGCTCCTGCTTTTGGTATCACATCTAAGAGACTGTTGCAAATGCAAGACGAAGATTTTCTCCTGTTCTAAGAGTTCTATGGTTTTAACTCTTAACAATTACGTCATTGATTGATTTTTTAGTTCATTTTTGTGTATGAGCTAGGAATCTAGCTTCTTTTTTTTTCATATGGATATCCAGTTGTCCCAACACCATTTGTTGGAGAGACTGCTTTCACCAGCTGCTTTTGAACACCACTACAACCTACCCTATGGTCATCAGTAGCCACAGCTGCAGTGCACCCCCTCCATAGCTAGAGAGTTTGCAGTCTAAAAAGTAACAGCCTAGGGCGCCTGGGTTAAGCCGCTGCCTTCGGCTCAGGTCATGATCTCGGGGTTCTGGGATCGAGTCCCGCATCGGGCTCTCTGCTCAGCAGGGAGCCTGCTTCCCTCTCTCTCTCTCTGCCTGCCTCTCTATCTACTTGTGATTTCTCTCTGTCAATAAAAAAAAAAAAAAAAAAAAAAAAAAAAAAAACTTTAAAAAGTAACAGCCTTGTTCTCATCTCTTGTCATATACCTAAAGAGGAGTCCATGCCATCTAGTTAGGATAGAGCTCCCCAAGGTGAACAGATAGGATAGGTGTCAATGTAGTGATGGTTTCTAGCTGTCAGAGACTTTTGTCCCTCCAAGTAACTTCAGACAAGTATGTGAAAAATGCATTGTCCAGATAGCAAAATGAGACTTAGAACCCCAGCCAAAAATAATCTTTATCATATTTCCTTTCTGGGAAACTCTCCCCTCACAATTTTCACCCATATGTTATTGGTCAGAAATGTCCCCAAAAGCCACCATTAGCAGCAAGTGAGTCTGGAAAGTGAGTATTTTGCTTTCTAGCCTCTAGAGAAGATAGGGGGAAGATGATTGGGAATGAGTGTAGTGTGGGCTGTACTATAATCTGCCACAGGGACAGACATGTCCAAGTGTATTTACAACCTGCTGTTACTATTTGTGTGCCTAGTAAATAAATTCAAAGTTAAGTTCGTCTGTTATTCCACGGTCAAATAAGCTCTTGTTAAGATTCTCTAATATGGGGCGCCTGGGTGGCTCTGTCAGTTAAGCGGCTGCCTTCAGCTCAGGTCAGGGATCGAGGGGTCCTGGGATCGAGTCCCACATCAAGGCTCCCTGCTCAGCAGGGAGCCTGCTTCCTCTCCCTCTCCCTCTGCCTGCCGCTCTGCCTACTTGTGCTCTCTAACTCTGTCAAATAAATAAAATCTTAAAAAAAAAAAAAAAAAAAGATTCTCTACTATGAGGGGCGCCTGGGTGGCTTAGTTGGTTGAGCATCTGCCTTCGGCTCCGGTCATGATCTTGGGGTCCTGGGATTGAGCACCCCTCCAGCAGAGTGTCTGCTTCCCTTTCTCCACCTGCTGCCCCCCCCCACTTACACTCTAATAAATGGGTAGTCTTTAAACAAAATAAAGATTCTCTAATATGAGCATGTTAGGTCCCCAGTGTTGGGTCCCCCAATAATGGGTCCGTGATTAAAGGAGCGAGACTGATACAAAGCGAAAGTCAAGCAAAGCTTTATTTTGCGCCAAGCATCGAGAATCAAACCGACTGGTCAGGGCCACGCCTCTTACAGAGAGCGCGACCCCTCCCTGCCTCACAGACTAACTTTTATAGAGCAAAGGCCATGCGGTTGAGCCTGGCCACACACAGGTGGCCAGTGAGATTGCAACACACAGAGAAAGCTGCACAGTCATACTAGGTCACACACGGGTGGCCTGGCCAATTGAATTACAATTCACCCCATAGTAGTTATTTGAATTAGCCTATCACCTTAGTCAGAATGGGTGCCCAAAAGGCACACCAAGGGCGGGGCCCATACTTCTTGGTAGCTAGGAGACAGTATGGCCCCCCACTGATTGAATGTCTCCACCTGACCTGACCCGCCCTTGTATTTGGGCTTTGTTACCTGGGATGGTTTCCTGGACTTGCTTTTAAGTTCCCCTGGGGAGGGCAGGGTCAATTTAAGTTTTACTACTTAAACAACAAAATGGCAGTTCAGCTGGGGTGGGCCGCTCTGGCTGAGTTGGCCCTTACAAGCATACCATAGTTTCAGTCAGTAAAGGCTAGATTTAATATATTTACATCTGTCCTAATGGTTAAAACTAGGACTTTTTTTCTAACCTCATGAGAGATTTAAAAAAAAAAAAAAAAAAGACCCTGGAAATGGGGATGGGAATAAAAGCTACAACTGCTCCTTTCTCTTCTGTTTAGAAACATAAAAAAATTAAAGATGTATTAGCATTCAATAACATAATTATTATATGGTGGAGATGCTAGGACTTGAATTTCCAAGCCTGAATTGTATTTGTGGCTTTGCCATGCGCTAGTTGTATAATATCAGACATTGCACTTTGGCTTGATTGAAAACCATTTTCATATACATGGTCACTGAATTCTAACACTCGTTAGGTAGAGCGGTAAGCGAAGAGGGTACAGTCACACAGCTAGGAGTGGCCAAGCTGGGATTATAAACCAGGTTGTATCTGAGGCTCAAATATGTGCTTTTCTCCACTACATGGGTGTGACTCACGCCTAGAAATAATTTGTGTGTTGTGTTTGTCAGGTAACAACTGTAACAACTTCATTTCGCACACATTACTGAGATAGATGGGGTCCCAAGGGCTCACATGGTTACAAAATACCTTCAGATGTGAGAATGCTCATGTGAGAAAGAGCATAATAGCAGCTGGATCTGTCTAATGTGTGCACCGTAGTACTATTAGTTCTGTCGTAAGGGGAGGGAGTGTGGCTGATGAGACCAGAGCCTGATGTAAACAGACTGGCTCTTTATGAGACTCCGTGTGGAGGAGGGGTCAAACATGGGGGAAAGGAAGTGCACAGAGTTCTGTGTTTTCTTTTTCAAGATTTTATTTATTTATTTGACAGAGGGACAGTGAGAGAGGGAACACAAGCAGGGGTAGTGGGAGAGGGAGAAGCAGGCTTCCCGCTGAGCAAAGAGCCCCATGCTTGATCCCAGGACCTTGGGATCATGACCTGAGCTAAAGGCAGGTAATTAACGACTGAGCCACCCAGGCGTCCTGAGTTCTGTGTTTTCTGATCAGAAAAGAGCATAATCCAAGGGATTTCTAAGGAAAACAACAGGTGACAACTAGTTGAGGCTGATTTGAACAAGAGTGGTTCTGAGTTGAAGCCTAAAATCCCGGGAAGCCTAAAGCCCTCAAAACTGTCAGAATCCTAAAAACACATCTGTTACTGAGAGAAATCTTCGGCCTGAGCTTGGATTTCAGTTACATTCTGTATAGGGGCCAAACCTTTTTTTTTTTTTTTTTAAAGATTTTATTTATTTATTTGACAGAGAGAAATTACAAGTACACTGAGAGGCAGGCAGAGAGAGAGAGAGAGAAGGAAGCAGGCTCCCTGCTGAGCAGAGAGCCCGATGCGGGACTCGATCCCAGGACCCTGAGATCATGACCTGAGCCGAAGGCAGCGGCTTAACCCACTGAGCCACCCAGGCGCCCCACCTTTTTTTTTTTTTTTTTAAGATTTTATTTATTTATTTGAGAGAGAGAGACAGAGAGCACAAGCCAGGGAGGGTCTGAGGGAGAGGGACAAGTAGCCTCCGCACTGAGCGGGGAGCCTAATGCAGGGCTCAATTTCAGGACCCATGAGGTCATGACTTGAGCCAAAACCAAGAGCCAGACACTTAACTGACAGAGATGCCCAGGCGCCCCAAGGCCAAATTCTTCAGAATCACATAACTAGGTAGGGCCTTCACGGTCTCACCCTTGACAGCCCTTCTAACCTCTTCCACTTTCTTATATACACACTGGATTCCAACCCTCAAACCCTAAATTATTTGTGTGCCAATTTGGCTTTTTCATACCTGTGCTTGGCTCTGTTTCTTTGTCCGAAATTCTTTTGTCCATTGGATAAATTGTCTTTTCAGGTGTCAGCCTTTGCACGTTGCACTGATTGTAGCCCCCAGACCACGCTGCCCTACAGTAGCCTCTTGTAACTATGTCATAGTGGTTGCCACCTTGCACGGGATCTGTCCTGTGTATGTTGATCTGTCTCTGTCAGATACTATCATTTGGCTCATTCAACATGCATTCCCAACCACCTTCCTCTATATGGAAACCATATATTCCTCTACATGGAAGTCAGTAAACAAGATGCTTTCCAGAACAGCAAGCTCATTTCTCCAGCCTTAGCCCAAGGAGTTGCAGCAGAGGCAGAAGCATAGTGAACATTTCTTTCTGACTTATGGCAGAAAAGTCTAGATCACAGACCCTTGCAATGGTCTGGAGGAAGGCCAAATGGTTGTGAAAAGTATTCAATAAGGGAGTCACCTAGAAAAGGGAAAGAAAGGTGACAGTCAGACTCTGGGGCAGGTGACATCAGCAAGAGACACTGCAAGACAATATGGAGATGAAAGAAAAAGCAAATTCTATGTGGGGTCCCAACAGTACAGGATATCTCAATCTCCATGTCCCACACTTCATATTTATACCAGTTGTGAGCCGCCGCTGTAGGTTTATTCAAGGTCTCTTCCGCCTTTAAGTGTCTGTAAGCCTATGTTCCTCACTGGGAACAGAATGTGAAGATTATTTGGAATCTGATTTACATTGTTCAATCCCTTTCTGTGAACTTTAAAAAGAATTCTTCCTTAAGGGGCGCCTGGGTGGCTCAGTGGGTTAAGCCGCTGCCTTCGGCTCAGGTCATGATCTCAGGGTCCTGGGATCGAGTCCCGCATCGGGCTCTCTGCTAAGCAGGGAGCCTGCTTCCCTCTCTGCCTGCCTCTCCGACTACTTGTGATTTCTCTCTGTCAAATAAATAAATAAAATCTTAAAAAAAAAAAAAAAAAAAAGAATTCTTCCTTAAAACATTATAGAAAGAATTAGCCTAATTTATAAGCCATCAAAAATGTCAGAATGAAAATGAAGGACAGGGATCAGATTTTGTAACTGTCTAGTTAAGTTTCCTTCATGCAATGGCCTATATTGTTTTTTGTCTTTTTTTTTTTTTTTTAAATTTGTTTTTTGATTTGGGGGGGGGGGGTAAAGGGCAGAGGGAGAGAGAGAATCTCAAGCAGGCTCCATGTCCAGGGCAGAGCCTGAGGCATGGCTCAATCTCAGGACCCTGAGATCATAAGCTTAGCCGAAATCAAGAGTCAGACGCGTTACCAACTGAGCCACCCACGCGCTCCTGTTTGTTGGGTTTTTCTTCCCCTCCTTTCCTGTAAGAGAATTGTACATATCTGTACATGCCCTTGACTCTTAGAGTGTATTGTCCCCACTTGGTGATTTTCATGTTGATTTGGTCTTTGAATGATTAATTGATTTTTTTTTTATTTTTTAAAGATTTTATTTATTTATTTGACAGAGAAAGAGCACAAGCAGGGGGAACAGCAGGCAGAGGGAGAGGAAGGAAGAAGCAGACTCCCCACTGAGCAGGGAGACCGATGTGGGGCTCAATCCCAGGACCCTGGGATCAGGACCTGAGCCGAAGGCAGATGCTTAACTGACTGAGACAGCCGGGCACCTTTGGTCTTTGATTTAGAGTTCTGTTGGCTCTGCCGGCTCCTAGACTTTCCTTGCTTTTGATGACTTTGACAGTTTTGAGGAGTACCAGTCATATATTTTGTAGACTGTAGATTTGTATGGTGTCTTCTCATGATTCGTTAGAGGTTTGGGGGAGGAAGGTCACAAAGGTAAAGACCCTTCTCACATGGTATCAAGGGTATGTATTATCAACCTGACATCACTGTTGTTGTTGTTCTTAATCACGTGACTAAGGTAGTGTTTGTTAAGTTTCTCCAATTCCTCCATTCCCTGCTGTACTCTTTGGAAGAAGTCCCTAATGTGCAGCCTACACTTAAGAAGGGGGAATTATGCTTTCCTTCCTTAAGTGTGTAATATCCACATAAATTATGTAGAATTCTTCCACATGAGAACCTTGTCTCTTCTCTTTTTTTTTTTTTTTTTTTTTTTTAAAGATTTTATTTATTTATTTGACAGAGAGAAATTACAAGTACACTGAGAGGCAGGCAGAGAGAGAGAGAGAGAAGGAAGCAGGCTCCCTGCTGAGCAGAGAGCCCGATGCGGGACTCGATCCCAGGACCCTGAGATCATGACCTGAGCCGAAGGCAGCGGCTTAACCCACTGAGCCACCCAGGCGCCCCACCTTTTTTTTTTTTTTTTTAAGATTTTATTTATTTATTTGAGAGAGAGAGACAGAGAGCACAAGCCAGGGAGGGTCTGAGGGAGAGGGACAAGTAGCCTCCGCACTGAGCGGGGAGCCTAATGCAGGGCTCAATTTCAGGACCCATGAGGTCATGACTTGAGCCAAAACCAAGAGCCAGACACTTAACTGACAGAGATGCCCAGGCGCCCCAAGGCCAAATTCTTCAGAATCACATAACTAGGTAGGGCCTTCACGGTCTCACCCTTGACAGCCCTTCTAACCTCTTCCACTTTCTTATATACACACTGGATTCCAACCCTCAAACCCTAAATTATTTGTGTGCCAATTTGGCTTTTTCATACCTGTGCTTGGCTCTGTTTCTTTGTCCGAAATTCTTTTGTCCATTGGATAAATTGTCTTTTCAGGTGTCAGCCTTTGCACGTTGCACTGATTGTAGCCCCCAGACCACGCTGCCCTACAGTAGCCTCTTGTAACTATGTCATAGTGGTTGCCACCTTGCACGGGATCTGTCCTGTGTATGTTGATCTGTCTCTGTCAGATACTATCATTTGGCTCATTCAACATGCATTCCCAACCACCTTCCTCTATATGGAAACCATATATTCCTCTACATGGAAGTCAGTAAACAAGATGCTTTCCAGAACAGCAAGCTCATTTCTCCAGCCTTAGCCCAAGGAGTTGCAGCAGAGGCAGAAGCATAGTGAACATTTCTTTCTGACTTATGGCAGAAAAGTCTAGATCACAGACCCTTGCAATGGTCTGGAGGAAGGCCAAATGGTTGTGAAAAGTATTCAATAAGGGAGTCACCTAGAAAAGGGAAAGAAAGGTGACAGTCAGACTCTGGGGCAGGTGACATCAGCAAGAGACACTGCAAGACAATATGGAGATGAAAGAAAAAGCAAATTCTATGTGGGGTCCCAACAGTACAGGATATCTCAATCTCCATGTCCCACACTTCATATTTATACCAGTTGTGAGCCGCCGCTGTAGGTTTATTCAAGGTCTCTTCCGCCTTTAAGTGTCTGTAAGCCTATGTTCCTCACTGGGAACAGAATGTGAAGATTATTTGGAATCTGATTTACATTGTTCAATCCCTTTCTGTGAACTTTAAAAAGAATTCTTCCTTAAGGGGCGCCTGGGTGGCTCAGTGGGTTAAGCCGCTGCCTTCGGCTCAGGTCATGATCTCAGGGTCCTGGGATCGAGTCCCGCATCGGGCTCTCTGCTAAGCAGGGAGCCTGCTTCCCTCTCTGCCTGCCTCTCCGACTACTTGTGATTTCTCTCTGTCAAATAAATAAATAAAATCTTAAAAAAAAAAAAAAAAAAAAGAATTCTTCCTTAAAACATTATAGAAAGAATTAGCCTAATTTATAAGCCATCAAAAATGTCAGAATGAAAATGAAGGACAGGGATCAGATTTTGTAACTGTCTAGTTAAGTTTCCTTCATGCAATGGCCTATATTGTTTTTTGTCTTTTTTTTTTTTTTTAAATTTGTTTTTTGATTTGGGGGGGGGGGGGTAAAGGGCAGAGGGAGAGAGAGAATCTCAAGCAGGCTCCATGTCCAGGGCAGAGCCTGAGGCATGGCTCAATCTCAGGACCCTGAGATCATAAGCTTAGCCGAAATCAAGAGTCAGACGCGTTACCAACTGAGCCACCCACGCGCTCCTGTTTGTTGGGTTTTTCTTCCCCTCCTTTCCTGTAAGAGAATTGTACATATCTGTACATGCCCTTGACTCTTAGAGTGTATTGTCCCCACTTGGTGATTTTCATGTTGATTTGGTCTTTGAATGATTAATTGATTTTTTTTTTATTTTTTAAAGATTTTATTTATTTATTTGACAGAGAAAGAGCACAAGCAGGGGGAACAGCAGGCAGAGGGAGAGGAAGGAAGAAGCAGACTCCCCACTGAGCAGGGAGACCGATGTGGGGCTCAATCCCAGGACCCTGGGATCAGGACCTGAGCCGAAGGCAGATGCTTAACTGACTGAGACAGCCGGGCACCTTTGGTCTTTGATTTAGAGTTCTGTTGGCTCTGCCGGCTCCTAGACTTTCCTTGCTTTTGATGACTTTGACAGTTTTGAGGAGTACCAGTCATATATTTTGTAGACTGTAGATTTGTATGGTGTCTTCTCATGATTCGTTAGAGGTTTGGGGGAGGAAGGTCACAAAGGTAAAGACCCTTCTCACATGGTATCAAGGGTATGTATTATCAACCTGACATCACTGTTGTTGTTGTTCTTAATCACGTGACTAAGGTAGTGTTTGTTAAGTTTCTCCAATTCCTCCATTCCCTGCTGTACTCTTTGGAAGAAGTCCCTAATGTGCAGCCTACACTTAAGAAGGGGGAATTATGCTTTCCTTCCTTAAGTGTGTAATATCCACATAAATTATGTAGAATTCTTCCACATGAGAACCTTGTCTCTTCTCTTTTATTTATTTATTCAGTCATTTACTTTTGTCACTAAGAGCTCATGGAAACTTATTTTACACTGGGATGTATTCCAATAGTATCTCATTCTATTGCTCAAATTGTTCCAACTTTGGGCCTGGGGAGCCCTTTCAGTTTGTTCCTGTGTCCCCTTGACATCCCCCAGTCATTGCGCTTTTTGTTTCGTTTTGAAACATTCTTTACGTTCTGGCAGTGTAAGATACTCTGGGCTCATCTTGTGTATTTCCCGTCCAGACTTAGAATCAGCCACTTTGGGGCGCCTGGGTGGCTCAGTGGGGTAAGCCGCTGCCTTCGGCTCGGGTCATGATCTCAGGGTCCTGGGATAGAGCCCCGCATCGGGCTCTCTGCTCAGCAGGGGGCCTGCTTCCTCCTCTCTCTCTGCCTGCCTATCTGCCTGCTTGTGATCTCTGTCAAATAAATAAATAAAATCTTTAAAAAAAAAAAAAAAAAGAATCAGCCACTTCTTCAAGGTGCCCTGGTTGTTTTTATTAGAAGATGGTATTAGAGACCAAGACCTGAGTATTAGATGTATTTGTTGTTACTGACATGTTGTAATTTCTAGGTCCTGGCTGAAAGCAAGAAAATACGTCTGTAGACTAACCTGCACATATACCCACAAATTTATAAATATTTCTCTGTGTAGCTATCTATATCTATATTAAGCTACACCTGAATTTATGCTGCTGTTTCTTTTTTAATTAATTAATTAATTTTAAATTTAAATTAAATTAATTAGCATAGAATGTATTACTGGTTTCAGAGGTAGAGGTCAGCAATTCCTCTGTCTTTTATAACACCCAGTACTCATTACATCACGTGCCCTCCTTAATGTCCAGCACCCAGCTATCCACTCCCCTCCAGCAACCCTCACACGCTGATGTTTCTAACTCGAACCCATTACCACATGGATCATCCTAGCCTTTTTGCCTTACTTACCTGTAACTGTCCTCTCCAACAGTAGGAAACCTGGCTCCCACCATCTGCCACTGATGTACTTAATTGTTCAATTCCAAGATACATGTATCTTGACTTCAGAATTGTTAATCCATACCTCAGGTAGCAACCTTATAGAGGTTGCCATAGAGTACTTATGTACAGTTCCTTTTGTCTTTAGTCACAGACCCCACTCATTTCTAAAGATACTTAGGGGGCATCTGGGTGGCTCAGTGGGTTAAGCTTCTGCCTTTGGCACGGGTCATGATCTCAGGGGCCTGGGATCGAGCCCCACATCGGGCTCTCTGCTGGTCAGGGGGCCTGCTTTTCTCTCTCTGTCTGTGTCTCTGCCTACTTGTGATCTCTCTCTGTCAAATAAATAAATAAAATCTTTTTAAAAAATTAAAAAAAAAATACTTAAGCCGCCACCCTTCCCCCCCCCCTCCAATCTCCTTCAGGGAGATTGTTTCCTATATCTGTAACAGAGTTATATGCTTTTGTTACATTCTGCATTCCATCCTGGAACCTCCCAATTTCCTATATGTCTTTTTAAAGATTTGCACACATTAAGGCTTAAGTTTGTGCTGGAAAGTTCTACAGGTTTTAGCAGATGCATAGCATCATATAGCCACCGTTAGAGTATCATGCAGAATAATTTCACCACCCTAAAAAAAAACCCTGCTATGCTTCATGTAATCAACACTCCCCCTCCCGAACCTCTGACCTTTTACTGTTTTTACAGCTTTGACTCTTCTAGAATGTCACAAAAATGTAATCTTAAAGTATAGCTTTAAGTGACTGGCTTCCTTCACTTAGCAATATGCACTTAAGGTGTATCCATATCTTTTTTTTTTTTTTTTTAAGATTTTATTTATTTGACAGAGAGAGATCACAAGTAGGCACAGAGAGAGAGAGTAGAGAGAAAGAAGCAGGCTCCCTGCCGAGCAGAAAGTCTGATGTGGGACTTGATCCCAGAACTCTGAGATCACGACCTGAGCCGAAGGCAGAGACTTAACCCACTGAACCACCCAGGCACCCATGTATCTGTATCTTTTTATGGCTTGCTAACTCATTCTTTTTTCATTGAGTAGCATTCCATTTTACGATTATACCACACTGTATCCATTCACCTATTGAAGGACATCTTGGTTGCTAACAGTTTTGGGCAATTATGAATAAAACAAATATAAATGTATAAATATATAAATTTATATAATGCATAAAAATACATAAAAATATAAATATATACATTTTGTGAGATGGTTTTAAGGTGGTGTAAGTTTTCACATCCATCATGTAAATACCTAGGACAATGATTGCTGGCTTGTATGGAAAGACTATGTTGTTTATTAAGAAACTGACCAGGGGCACCTGGGTGGCTCAGTAGATTAAGCCTCTGCCTTTGGCTCGGGTTATGATGCCAGGGTTCTGGGATTGAGCCCCATATCGGGCTCTCTGCTTGGTGGGGAGCCTGCTTCTGTCTCTCTCTCTGTCTAGTTGTGATCTCTGTCTGTCAAATAAATAAATAAAATCTTAAAATAATAATAATAATAATAAATAAAATTTCAAAAATTTGGTCCTTTTTATTAAAAAAAAAAAGAAACTGACCAACTGTCTTCCAAAGTGGCTGTACCATTTAGAATTCCCATCACAAATGAATACGAATTTCTGTTGCTTCTAATACTAACAACTGGTATTGTCATTTTTTTTTTTTTAAAGATTTTATTTATTTACTTGAGAGAGAGACAGTGAGAGAGAGCATGAACGAGGAGAAGGTCAGAGAGAGAAGCAGACTCCCCATGGAGCTGGGAGTCTGATGCGGGACTCGATCCCAGGACTCCAGGATCATGACCTGAGCCGAAGGCAGTCGTCCAACCAACTGAGCCACCCAGGCATCCCTGGTATTGTCATCTTAAAAGAAAAACTTTTGCCATTCCAATAGGAGTGTAACAGTATCGTATTGTTTTATTTGTGTTCCCTTGATGATAAATGATGTTAAGCATCTTTTCACGTGTTTATTTGCTATCTATGTATCTTTTTTGGTAAGGTGTCTGTTCAAACATTTTCTCAATTTTTAACTGGGTTGTTTGTTTTCTTATTGCTGAGTTTTGAGTTATTTTTATATTTTGTTCACTAGTTCTTTTTTTAAGTTTTTTTTTTTTTTTAGTTTTTTTTTTTTTTTTTTTTTAAGTAATCACTGTATCTAACGTGGGGCTTGAACTCAGGATCCCAAGACCAAGTACTACACCCTCCACTGACTGGAGCCAGCCAGGTGCCCCTTTGTTTACAAGTTATTTATTTATGTATTTATTTATTTTTATTGTATTACGTTAGTCACATACATCATTAGTTTTTAATGTAGTATTCCAAGATTCATTGTTTACATATAACACCCAGTGTTCCAGGCAACACGTGCCCTCCTTAATACCCATCCCTGGGCCAACTCATTATTCTCCCCTCCTCCTCCCCTCCAAAACCCTCAGTTTGTTTCTTGAAGTCCACAGTTTCTCATGGCTCCTCTCCCTCTCCGATTTCTCCCCACTTCAATTTTCTTTTCCTTCTCCTAATGTCCTCTGTGTTATTCCTTATGTTCCACAAGTAAGTGAAACTGTATGATAATTGACTTTCTCTGCTTGACTTATTTCACTCAGCATAATCTCCTCTGTTTATAAGTTCCTTATCAGATTTGTGTCTTACAAATACTTTTCTTCCAGTCTATGACTTGTCTTTCATTATTTTCACAAAGTCTTTCACAGAGCAAAAATTTTAATTTTAATAAAGCCCAAGATACCAGTTTTACTTTCTTGGATCATGCTTGCATCTAAAATCTCATCTCCAAATCCAAAGTCCTGTAGGTTTTCTAGGAGAAGTTTTTATAGTTTTGCATTTCACACATAGATTTATGATCCATTTTGAGTTACTTTTTTATAAGGTCTGAAGATTTTTTAAAATAACAAATTTTTTCCCCCTCAAGTATAATTTAAATTTTCTGAAAAACTTCAAACATCCTTTGTAATTTTAAACAATATCCAAACATTTTAAGTACATAGGATAAAAATGCTTCTAATTAAGTGTTTTTCTTGGTGAAACATTTGTACTATATGGGCGCCTGGGTGGCTCAGTGGGTTAAGCCTCTGCCTTTCCGTTCAGGTCATGATCTCAGGGTTCTGCGACTGAGTCCTGCATTGGCGCTCTGCACAGCAGGGAGCTTGCTACCCAACGCCCCCCCACCCCACCCACCCCCCGCCTCTCTCTCTGCCTGCCTCTCTACCTACTTGCAATCTCTCTCTGTGTCCAATAAATAAATAAAAATCTTAAAAGAAAAGAAAAGAAAAGAAAAACATTTATGGGCACCTAGGTGGCTCAGTGTGTTAAGCCTCTGCCTTCGGCTCAGGTCATGATGTCAGGATCTTGGGATGGAGCCCCACATTGGGCCCTCTGCTCAGCAGGGAGCTTGCTTCCCTCCCCGTCTCTCTGTCTGCCTCTCTGCCTACTTGTGAGCTCTCTCTCTGTGTCAAATACATAAAATATTTAAAAAAAAAAGAAATATTTGTACTATATGAAAGTATATCAATTAAAATGTACCCTCTCCCTACATATATAGAGTGTATGTGTATACATATACACATTATTTTACACAAATGTGATCATTGGTTATAAAACTATTTTTTTTTCACTTAATATACTTTAGATGTCTAAATCTGTGCCTATACTCTCACCTCTCTTTAATAGCCATGGATTTATTTAGTTAGTTATTTTCAAAAGTAAATGGTAGACTTGGGAAATCAACTCCATTCACTTTATTTTGTAATTTTTAAAAATTCCAATAGAGTTAACATACAGAATTAAATTAGCTTCAGGTGTACAATATAGTGATTAAATAGTTGTATAGGCTACTCGATGCTCATCATGGTAAGTGTACTCTTAATCCTCATCTCCTAGTTAACCCATTCCCTGCATCCATCTCCCCTCTAGTAACCATCTGTTTGTTCTCTTTTTTCCTTTGTTCTTTTGTTTTGATTCTTCCACACATGGGTGAAATCATATGGTATTTGTCTTTCTCTGACTGGCTTATTTTGCTGAACATTATACTCTAGATCTACCTATGTTGTTGCAAATAGAGATTTCATATTTTTTTTAATGTCTGAATAATATCCCATTGCATATATACCACATTGTCTTTATCCACTCATTTATTTTTATTTATTTATTTAAAGATTTTTCTCCACATGCTTGACAACACCTGTTGTTTCTTGCGTTTTTAATTTTAGCCATTCTGGCAGGTGTGAGATGATATCTCATTGTAGTTTTTGTTGGCATTTCCCTGATGATGAATGATGTTGAGCATCTTTTCATCTGTCTGTTGATCATCTGTATGTCTTCTTTGGAGAAATGTCCATTCATGTTTTCTGCCCATTTTAAAATCTGATTATTATTATCATTATTTGGTGTTGAGTTGTAAAAGTTCTTTATATATTTTGGATACTAATCCTTTACTGGATATAGCATTCGTAAATATTTTCTCCTATTCAGTAGATTATCTTTCAGTTCTGTTGATGATTTCCTTTGCTGTGCAGAGCTTTTTATTCTGATGTAATCACAATAGTTTATCTTTGCTTTTGTTTCCCTTGCCTCAGGAGACATATCTAGAAAAATGTTGTTGCATCCAATGTAAGAGAAATTGCTGTCTGCGCTCTATTCTAGGATTTTTATGGTTTTACTTCTCCCATTTAGGTCCATATAAAAATAACAGCTTTATTGAGAGACTCCAAATACCATACAATTCATCCATTTAAAGTATACTCTTCAGTGGTTTTTAGCATATTCACAATATGTGCAACCATCACTATAATCAATTTTAGAACATTTTCTTCACCTCAAAAAGAAGCCTTGTATTTTTTTCCTTTTGTTTAACTTAAAATTTTTTTCTTCCTTCTCCCCTCCCCCCCCAAGTTTCTATTTCAATTCTAGTTAGTTAAGGTATGGTATAATATTGGCTTCAGGAGTGAAATTTAGTGATTCCTCACTTCCATACAACACGCAGTGCTCATCACAACAAGAGCTCTCCTCTATACACATCCCCCATCTAGCCCACCCCCCACCCACCTCCCTCCAGAAACCCTCAGTCTGAAGGAGCCCTGTACATTTAGTTATCACCTCAATAATTCCCAGCCTTCCTAGCCCTAAGAAGCTACTAATCCACTTTTAGTCTCTAAAAATATCCCCATTCTGGACATTGTATATAAGTGGAATCATACAATATATAACATTTTGTGACTGCTTTCTTTCACTTAGCATAATATTTTCAAGGCTCACCCATGTTGTAGCATGTACCGGTGCTTCATTCCTTTTTACTGAAGAACAATACTCCATTGATAGATATACCACACTTTTTTTTTTTTAAAGATTTTATTTATTTGATAGACAGAGATCACAACTAGGCAGAGAGGCAGGCAGAGAGAGAGGAGGAAGCAGGCTCCCTGCTGAGCAGAGCCCGATGCCAGCGATTCCAGGACCCTGGGATCATGACCTGAGCCAAAGGCAGAGGCTTTAACCCACTGAGCCACCCAGGCGCCCCTGTACCACACTTTTTTTTTTTTTTTTTTTTTTTTTTTAAAGATTTATTTATTTATTTGACAGAGAGAGATTACAAGTAGGCAGAGAGGCAGGCAGAGAGAGAGAGGAGGAAGCAGGCTCCCTGCTGAGCAGAGAGCCCGATGCGGGACTCGATCCCAGGACCCTGAGATCATGACCTGAGCCGAAGGCAGCGGCTTAACCCACTGAGCCACCCAGGCGCCCCTGTACCACACTTTTTTAAAACCATTCATCAGCTGGTACACATTTGGGTTGCTTATGGTTTGGGCAATTATGAATAATGCTGAACATTCTTGTGCAAGTTTTTACATGGACATACTCATTGATTTGTCTTAGCTACACACCTGGGAGTAGCTTGCTGCATCATATGGTAACTCAGTGTTTTACTTTTTGAAGAACTGTCAAAAGTGTTTTCCACGGTGGCTGTACTGTTTCATAATCCCATCAGCAGTGTAATATAGTTCCAATTTCTTTGTGTCTTTGCCAACACTTGTTTTTGATTATAGCTATCCTAGTGGATGTAATGTGGTATCTCATGATTTTGATTTTCATTCCCCTGATGACTAATGATATCAAGCATCTTTTCATGAGCTTATCAGCCATTTGGATAACTTTTTTGGAGAAATGTTAATTTGGATTCTTTGCCCATTTAAAAAAAGATTTTATTTATTTATTTGACAGAGGGAGAGATCACAAGTAGGCAGAGAGGCAGGCAGAGTGAGGGGGGAAGCAGACTCCCTGCTAAGCAGAGAGCCAATGTGGGTCTCGATTCCAGGACCCCGGGATCATGACCCAAGCTGAAGGCAGAGGCTTAACCCACTGAGCCACCCAGATGCCCCTGCCTATTCTTAATTAATTAATTAATTAGAGTGCTCAAGGGTATGGATGGGATGGGGTGGGGTAGGGCAAGAGGGAGGAGAGAGAGAATCTCCAGCAGACGATTAGCTGAGTGTAGAGGTCCATGCACAGCTTGATCCCACTACCCCAATATCATGACCTGAGCCAAAATCAAGACTCAGATGCTTAAATGACTAAGTCACCCAGCAGGCACCCTTCTTTGCCCATTTTTAAAATTGGATTTTTTAAATTACTGAGTTGTAAGATTTCCTTATACAATATTATAGATAGGAGTCCCTCATCTGATATACACTTTGCAAATATTTTCTCCCATTCTGTGAGTTGCCTTCACTTTCTTTTTTTTTTCCCCCAAAGATTTTATTTATTTATTTGACAGAGAGAGAGATCACAAGTAGGCAGAGAGGCAGGCAGAGAAAGAAGGGGAAACAGGCTCCCTGCTGAGCAGGGAGCCCAATGTGGGGCTTGATCCCGGGACCCTGAGATCATGACCTGAGCCATAGGCAGAGGCTTAACCCACTGAGCCACCCAAGCACCCCAGCCTTCACTTTCTTGATAGTGTTTTTAATTCTGGTGAAGTCCTATATCTCTCTTTCTATCTATCTATTTATTTATACTTTTGGTGTCATATCTAAGAATCCACTGCCAAATCTGAGTCATGAAGACTTACCCTTACATTTCCATCCAATAGTTTTATATTTTTATTTCTTTCATATTGATCCTTGGTCAATTTTGAGTTAATTCTTATATGTATATATAGTAAAGGTCTGGTGCTTGGGGCAGGGACAATGGTGTACCTCTCTTTGAGTGACACCCCCGCTTTAGGAACTGAGCACTTGGTAGGGAGAGGCAAGAATCCCAGATCTCCAGGCTTGCCTCTATATGAGTAGTCAGGGCCCCAGTGTTCTCAGTGGCACCATGCCAGAGGTAGAGCCTCCATCCCACAAGTGGGGGCTGGGCCAAAGCAGGGAGCCCATTCCTCTCCACTGTATTTGATGGGAATTTAACTTCAGCAACAAGGATGTGGAATAGGATGATAAATGCTGACGTCCTGTCCCTCCAAGGAAGAGAACCCTCCCACTGGAGCTGATGGGAGAGGAAAGGCTGTGTTCCAGGGTGCACCAGTGTGGAATGGAGTTTCTCTGCCGTTTCTCTGTAGGAAGCAGGGGAGGAGGGAGTGGATCCTGGTCAAATGCCACAGACTTTCACTTTTCTGTCTGAGTTTTAGTGAATTTTCTTGAATAAATATTTCTTTATTTGTTGTGTACCCTTAGGAGCATTCCAGAGATTTAAATTAAAGAAAAATAGCCATCTCACCAGTGTTGCTGGAGGGTAGATGCAGAGACCTCCTCGTTGTCAAGCTGCTATAGGTTCTTTTTTCATAACTCAAAGTCAGTGACTGTGGGCAGTGGAAAACGAGAAAACACAAATTTTGGTGCCCACATAATAACTCATTCTCTCTATATATTGATGAAATATCAGCTATTAAAATGGCTCAGAGCTAAAAATGGACCGAGTCGATGGTAACTAAAGCAAGGAGTTCTGCATTGGCAGACATACCACTACTCATAAACTTGAGAAAATATCTACTATATGTAAGGTATAAAAATACAAGATAAAAAGCTAAACATCCATTTTGGAAATTAGGCGATTTTCATAAAAAGAGAATAAACCGAGGCAGTCTATACTAAATGTCCAGGGAATAAGTACTCCAGTTTTTCATAGGCATGGGAACTCTTCAGGACTGGAGTGATCAGAGTGAGTTTGTGTGGAGGAAGCGTTTGGGGGAAAAGGTAGGATTCCACTGGGTGGATGGCCTGGAGGGAGGGCACATTCCAAGGCAAAAGCGTTGAAGTGGGATTGCATTTGGTCTGTTTGAGCAATAATGAGTAGACCTGCCTGCTTGCTGGAAGGTCTGTACAAAGATTTAAGTGAGAAATGGAGTGGTGACCAGAAAAGCAGCGGGGAGAGGAGGGGCTTGGTTGTTGGACCCTGTCTTGTGGGCTGCTGACAGCAAGGAGTGCTTTTTAGAGAAAAATGACTTCGGCCAAGAGATTTTAAGAAAATGACTTTGCCTGTAGTGTGTAGTTGGAATTTAGTGTGTGTGTGTGTGTGTGTGTGTGTGCGCGCGCGCGCTTGCGCGCTCACACAGGCAGAGCCCTGAGGCAAGAAGACTACTTATTAGACTGTTACAAAGAAATGAAGGTGTGGATTAAATGAAGAAGGCAGGAATGGAAAGTAAGTGGTGGGTGATAAAATATAAATCAGGACCTTGATAAGCACCCAATTGTTAAGACAAACATGGCACTTTCCATAAAAAATAATACTAGAATGTGAGGTGACATGGGCTGATTTAGCAGTTTGAGATACTATGTACATTTTATTGACGGGTTTCCCATGCAATAGCTATAAACGGGTCTCCTTAGTTTTGAATTCTCATATATTTTTCTTCCCTCTTCTTAGTACTCTAAATTCCTCTTCTCCACAGTTTGCATTTAATTTGACTTCAAATTAATCTCTTGTATGAGCGGGAGGAAACCAAGCTTTGCAACAATGGCACGGGTTGTGTATGGTTTTAAGGATGAGTTTCCTCCCTTGAAAACAGCTATCCGCGTAGAAATGGGAGGCACGCGGCCAACTCTTGCTTTTTAGCAGGTCGAACATGACCTTCAAAACTCCCTAGGACACGCTAATCTCCTGCCGGGCTGCATCTCCCTTCAGACTCAGGCTGGCAGGGTCTCCCGCGGCCGCCTGGATGTGTACGGCTCGGGAGTTGTGAAGCTATAGTTGACAAAACAATACAAAAACACGCACAGAAAACAAACCACAAACCCACATACCTTACCACAGTGGGCTGGTGAGTGAAGTTGCGGAAGGAAGGTTCTGCTCTTGCCCTTTTAAAATTCCAGTGCACCAAACACACACGCGCTTACACACACAGACACACGGACACACACACACGCCCAGTCCGCGCATCCCACTCTCTGCCACACTGCACCAGCATCCCTCCCCAAGTCCTGATTCATGAACCGTGCCACCTTTGTCTCATCTGAAACTGTGCAGACTATTTTAATCCTCCCACCCCCATCCCAGATTTTCCCCCTCCCTTCATCCTCTAGAAAGCTCTGATGTAAGGCGCTCGCTGGGGGGGGGGGGGAGCGCTTCTCCGATCAGCGCGGGTAGGCGAGATCCCCAGAAGCCCCCTCCGCGGTACCTCTGTCTGCGGGGGCCGCTGCTCGGGACCCCGCTGCGGAAGCGCCTAGGTCCCTTTAAGGGGTCGCGCTCTCCGAAGTGAGCCGGCGCGGGTCCCGCAGCCCCGCGGAGAAGTCCTGCCGCGGTCCTCTCCTCCAGCTCGCGAGCCTCCGGGGCCTGCCCGCCCGCCGCGCGCCGCCCACCGCCCCCCGCGCACCGCCCCCCGCGCACCGCGCGCCGTGCACCGACCCGCCATGCGGCCCTGAACCATGTCCTCCTCCTACGCCAAGAACGGGCCCGCGGACGCGCCGCACTCCCCCACCTCTCAGGTACCGCCCCCTCCTCCCCCCGCCCTCCTCCCCCAGCCCCGGCGGCCCGCGAGCGCCCCGCCTTCCAGCTGGCCGCGCGGGGCCCCCAGTCCTGGGAGTCTGTCGCCCCGCGCTGCCACCCCTCCTCCGCGTCCCTCTCTCCTCCAGCTCCTCCTCTGTCTTCTCCTCCCCTTCCTCCTCCTCCTCCTCCTCTTCACCTCGTAGGTCTCAGCCTTCCCGCTCTGGAGCCCGCAGCCTTCCCCAGCCGATGCCGGGGACTCGGACCCCGCACCCCAAGAGTCTTTGTTAATGGATGTGGTGGGTGCTCGCGGGCAGCTCTTCCCGGGCATCTTTTCAGCCGTCGAGGCTTGTGCTGGGTGGGTGGGGGTGGGGGCTGTATGTGGGGACCACGGAGGAGACCGGGGTGCGGGCTCTGGGAGACCCCGGCGAGCTGGTCCGCAGGCGGACTCTAGCCCGGGGTGGTCGCCCGGCTCCACGCTTCGGTCCTCACCGGCTTCTCTCTGGCCCCGTGTGTCGAGTCCAGGTGGCCCGAGGCACCACGACCCGGAGGAGCAGGTTGAAAAGATCCGATGGCAGCACCACTTCGACAAGCTTCATCCTCAGACAGGTAGGAGGCGGACTCGGGGCGGCGGCGGGGGGTGTGGGCAGGCTGGGGAGAAGGCCCGGTGCGCCGCGCTGGGGTCCGCGAGCCGAGCGCTGCCCCCCACGAGCCGGAGCGGCGGGTCTCCGGCCGGGGCGGCGCGCTGCCGCTGCGTCCTTCTCCCGCAGCCCCCCGCGCCCCAAGTCTTCGCGGCCGGGAGGCTCCGCGCCCCTCTGCAAGTTCGTGCGTGCGGACGCGAGTTGCTGGAGACCTGGCTTAGGGCAGGGATACTGAATTTGACTGAAAAGTGTTTCTAGTTGCACTTTCTGTGTGTGGAGACACGTCGTGTGCTTGAGTTTGAGTAACCAGAGCCCCCGGCGCCCGGTACACGGTTGACTGGGTGGACAGTCCGTGGTCTCTGCGATTTCTGCCCTATTTCGAACACTTCTCTCTCTAGGTCTTGAGAGAGACCCGCGAGCTCTGGTCAAATGAAAGACACTTTGAGCACAAAGTTTGGTGTCACTTGGGACCTATTCTTTGCTTCGCTTAACTAGGCAAGGACTGCTCAGATCTGGTTAAATCAGAATAAGCCTAGGCAGGCACTCAGTCCCGGGGTCTGGGTGGTCCTACACTTCGTGTTTGTTTTCTTAGTGATGGTTTCCTTCCGCGTACTTCTGGTGAGTGTTCTGTGTGCTGACGATCGCCGCTTGCACGGAATGCTTAGATCTCTTTCACCTTGACTCGGGAGATGGGTCCTTAGTGTTTGTACTGCCCATGTGCTGTAAATGAAAGCATCTCTCCACAGCTGCTGGGTGCTAGCGAGATCACGAAAAAGTGAATCACCTTGATCTTTCTTTGGAACAGAAGCTGGAGGTGTGTGCTTTCCGGGTGACTTAGGAAACCTTAGGTCGTCGCCCCAAGACGCCTTTATCCCGGGCTGTGTTGTGGGCTGCTGGAGTGACCTTGGGAAGTTCTTTTCCCTCTAGGTCACTCAGAGCATTGTGTAATGTGTTCCTAACCAATGACGGCAGCAGTGGTGGGTTTCCTTAGTGAATATCATCAATTTAAACAGATTATCCATGACAAATGGGTTTTAGATTCAAAATTGGGCTCAGACTTCTCCTAAAGAGTTCCTAAAACCTATTTAGATAATATTTATTATGCAGATACTAATATTCTGTAAACAAATTATTACTATTTAATTCAGTGAACACCAAGCATTTGCATTATTAAACTAAATATATTTTGAATCCTGAATTCATCCTAAAAGTGCATTCTATCCCCTTTGAAATGCTTGCTTAGGTCATTTGTGTATAAAGCAAAGACATTCCTCATCTTTAAAACATTTTTGACTTATGTGACTGAGATCTTGTTGATGTTTATTTTGTAGGTGCCTATTTTTGGTAGTGAATTTTTTGTTGTGAATTCTTAGAAATACTAATTATACAGCAGTGTAGTCCCTGAACTGTCTGACTAAAACTTTTGAGTTCATCTACACTATCACTTCACTAATGCTTTACTCTTCTAACCACAAACAAAACAATCTATATATTTTTTAATATTCCTATTCTTTCCTCAATTTACTCTGATAAATGATTGAGATTAATGCATGTATAAGTTCTTGTTAAGAGTGTTGTTATGTATTGTCTTAAAAATGTAAAATATTGCATGTTAATAATTTTGGGAGTTATTTAAACAATGTAGATTTTTATTTTTTATTTTTATTTTTAAAGATTTTATTTATTTATTTGATAGAGAGCACAAGCAGGGGGAGCTGTAGGCAGAGAGAGATGCAGGCTCCCCACTGATCAGGGAGCTGGATGTGGGGCTTGATCCTAGGATCCTGGGATCATGACTTGATCCAAAGGCAGATGATCCAAAGGCAGACACTTAATCGGCTTACCCTACTGAGCCACCAAGACACCCCAAACAATGCAGATTTTTAGAATAAATATATTTCATTAGTTTTTCTGAAAGTGGGATTTGTTGATTTAATAGAATGGTCTAATTTAAATTCAGGAGTTATCTGTATTTGCATTATATACACAACCTTCCTATTTTTTTCTGTGTAAAAATAATGCATAATTTTTGTGAGCACTTACAGTTCAATAAGTATCTTACACAGGATCTTGTTTAAATGGCATAATGTAGACTTATATAGTGGCTACAATAACTGGGATTTTTGTTTCTTTGACAAGATACGAAAAGTTATTGCAATATTAGAATTTAACAGTATTTTTTGAAGTAAAATTGAAGAGTTTTCACCTGAATGCCAAAAAAAATATTTTAAAAAAAAGCACAACAGCGGGGTGCCTGGGTGGCTCAGTGGGTTAAAGCCTCTGCCTTCGGCTCAAGTCATGATCCCAGGGTCCTGGGATCAAGCCCCACATTGGGCTCTCTGCTCCGTGGGGAGCCTGCTTCCTTCTCTCTCTCTGCCTGTCTCTCTGCCTACTTGTGATCTCTGTCTGTCAAATATATAAATAAAAAATGCTTTAAAAAAAAAAGCACAACAGCTGTTTATGTTATTCCTTTAGAATGACCAGTGACTTATTGTTTTTGAATTCTTGATACACTGGAGTGATGGAATTTCTTGGTGATATTTTAGTCTGTATGGTGCCTTCACACATGAAGAAGATAGTGGGAATGCTAGCAAAATAGTGCTGCTCATTTCTGGTGTCATATTATTTGTAAAATTAGGGAAAGTGTTCCCCTCACAAAAAAATATGGGTAAGATGGGGCTGGTGGTGAAGAACAGGGGACAATTGGCAAATTCACCTAGTAAAGCTGTTTTTTCTTTAAACTGGCAAAAAGTTTTTGTGTTTGTGTGTGTGCACATGTGAGTTGACCTGAAGACAAGCAACCTGAGAAAACGAGCCTGCTGTCCTCTGTGGACTACTGCTCACAGAGCCCTTTAGGCGTCTTTGACCTTGTTTCGTGGGCTCCTAGATCGCTGGCCTCCACAATGAAGGAGGGATGGAGATTTTGGAATGAGTCCAGGGAACACCTACATGGTTTCTTTGAGGAAAGGTGAGAAGATGAGGTATTTTGCCACTGAAAGAATAGAGAGCTGGGTGACCCAGTAATGATCTTCAAAGTATACACCAAAGGCATTCTCTGGAAATGTGACGGATGGCTCTCCGTCTCCACTGAGGATGAAACTCAAGAACTGCTACAGTCAGGAGAGGAATGATGTTTTACAGCAAGGCTTTCTTAATGAAGAAGGTTGCTATCGTTGGAATGGCCTTCCAAATGAGCTTGTAGAATTTTCTCCTAGGAGATCACTTCTGACAGACTATTTGTGAGTGGACTATTTAGTCAGGTTTTATTTATTTATTTATTTATTTGATTTTTTTTTTTTTTTTAAGATTTTATTTATTTATTTGAGAGAGAGAGAGAAAGAGAGAGAAAGCATGGAGCTGGGAGCCCGATGTGGGACTCGATCCCAGGACTCCGGGATCATGACCTGAGCCAAAGGCAGTTGCTTAACCAACTGAGCTACCCAGATGCCCCTGATTTATTTATTTATTTTTTAAATAATTATTTGAGAGAGAGAGTGAGCGAGCAAGGGAGAGAGCGAGCACGCACACAAGCAGGGGGCAGAGGGAGAAGCCAACGTCCTTGCTGAGCAAAGAGCCGGATTCAGGCTCGATCCTAGAGGACCCTGGGATCCTGACCTGAGCAGGAAAGCAGACGCTTAACCGACTGAGCCACCCAGGGACCCCTATTTATTTATGTTTCAAAGTTTTAGGAAACATTTATTAAACCTTTGCTATGTGCCCAGCACTGTGCTAGATACTATGAAAGAGGAATGAAAAGATGAATGAGACAGAGCCCCGAGATCCAAAGCATTTTGTAATCTACTTATGGAGACATAGGTGTGTACACATAATATAGTGAAATGTAGCAAGGAATGAGGGTGTGTGCGCTGCATATTGGAGTACTTTGGGTGTCATTGTACATAGAGTTTGTGTGATGGAGTCCTCCAGTTTACTCCCATTTTTTTTTTTTTTGAAAGATTTTATTTATTTATTTGACAGCGATCACAAGTAGGCAGAGAGGCAGGCAGAGAGAGTGAGAGGGAAACAGGCTCCCTGCTGAGCAGAGAGCCTAATGCAGGGCTCGATCCCAGGACCCTGGGATCATGACCTGAGCTGAAGGCAGCGGGTTAACCCCCTGAGCCACCCAGGTGCCCCTTACTCCCATTTTTCAAAGTGATCAAAGTATGATTGGTTTGTTGATCTTTCCTTGTTAAGGCTGCCCTTATGACGACTGCAAGTCTTACAAGACCTGGACCCTCCTAGTTTCCAGCCTCATATTGAACCATGATCTTTTAGCTTTGGACATAGATCTTGAATACACCATCTTTCCTTCTGCCATAGGCTCTTTGCACATGCTGAAACTTTTGTGTGGAGGGCTCTTGTTCTCTCGTCTGCCTACTTAACTTGTAATCTTCCTTGAAACCTAAGTTTTGTCTTTACTTCTTTTTTTTTTTTAAGTTTTTTTTATTTTTAAGTAATCTCTACACTCAAGGTTGGGCTCAAACTCACAACCCTGAGATCAAGAGTTGCATGCTCCACCAACTGAGCCTGCCAGACACCCCTAGTCTTTACTTATTTTTCTCATCTCTCTGATTATGCCAGTTCCTTAACCACCTACCTCATTCCAGAGTGCATTTTGCCAGTTCTCAATAATTAGATTTCTGTTAATATCTGTCCCCTCATTTAGATAATAAGCAAGGCCAGGTCTGCATTTGGTCTCCTTTGTATCCTCAGCATTTAGCGTAGTAGGTGTTCAATAAGTATTTATTTGAATGAATGAAGGAACAGATGGATGGAGAACCAGCTTGATATTTTAGGCATGGGGTTCTGTTCTAACATTAAACTCTGTGTTTAAAGGGTAGAAATTGCCTTCTAACAAAACTTCCCCAAATTTAACAGCTTAAAGCAACAACAGTTTTTTTGTTTTGTTTTGTTGTTTTTTTAAAATTTCAGTGTGCTGACCAGTGTATGGTATTATCTGGGCACTGGCATAGCTGAAAGATCTAAAATAGCCTCACACGTGTGGTTGGCAGTTGGTGCTGGCTGCTGGCTGAGAACTCGACTAGGGCTTTTGGCAGGGGGCTCAGTCTTCCTCCACCTGGGCTCCCAGCATGGTTGCTTGAACTTCCTTACAATATGGTGGCTGGGTTCCAAGAAGGGGCATCCCAGGAAGTAAAGGGTGAAGCTGCAGATTTTGTAAAACCTACTGTTAAAAGCTACATGACGTTGCTTCTGCTACAGTCTCTAAATCAAAACAAAGAGCTAGCTCAGTTTCAAAGGGAGAGGAAAGAGACTCTCTTTTGGTGGGGTGTAGCAAGGTCACCTTACAAAAGAGCATGTTATTATTGCAGTCATCTTTGGAACCATCTACTTTAGATCACAGAACCTTGGGCTTTTTTTAAGTATGCTAATCAAATGATCGTGATCATAATTCAGTAAACCCACACTGTATTTAGAGATTGAAAACATATTTAGTTACTAAGTTGGTACTATAATAAAACAAGCTGGCAAAAAATTCTTTGGGTTATAATTCAGAGACACATTTCTCCAATAAAATGCAGATTCATCAACAGAAGGTGTATGCTTTGTGCATAGCTCCAAGAATAATCATATGCTTAGAGGCGTGTATATATGCAAAATTCATCCATAAACTTAGAATTACAAAATTTTAGAACAGGAAGACATTGCAAAGGGAAAGTACGTCAGTTCCTCATTTTCAGATGAATGAGGAGACCCAAGGACATGAAGGCTGTACCGACATCACATCAGTAGTAATAGAACCAAGACAGGGGCAGGGGACCTTACTCAGATTCTCCAGTTTTTCCATCACAACACACTTCATCCCTGAAATATCAAGTCAGACATACAAACACAGAAATGTGGACACATGAAAGGACATATGGAGCTTATTCCTCTTAGATCCTAGAAATAGTATTTATTTTTTTTATTTTTTAAAGAGAGAGAGTATAGCACAGAGGAGCAGATGGAAGAGGAGAGAAAGGATCCCAAGCAGGCTCCACGCTCACTGAAGAGCCCGATGGAGGGCTCAGTGTCATGACCCTGAGATCACAACCCAAGCTGAACTGAAGAGTCTATCCTTTATTTATTTATTTTTTTAAAGATTTTTATTTATTTATTTGACAGAGATCACAAGTAGGCAGAGAGGCAGGCAGAAAGAGAGGAGGGGGGAAGCAGGCTCCCTGCTGAGCAGAGAGCCCGATGCGGGGCTCAATCTCAGGACCCTGATATCAAGACCCGAGCCGAAGGCAGAGGCTTTAACCCACTGACCCAGGCGCCCCATGAAGAGGTCTATCCTTTAAATGAGAGAGCCAACCAGGAGCCCCTGAACCTGGAAGTATTCTTTTTATTTATTTATTTATTTATTTGACAGTGAGAGAGAGACAGCGAGAGCAGGAACACAAGCAGAGGGAGTGGGAGAGGGAAAGCGGACTTCTTGCCGAGCAGGGAGCCTGATATGGGGCTCGATCCCAGGATTCTGGCATCATGACCTGAGCCAAAGGCAGGTGCTTAATGACTGACCCTGGTGCCCCCCTGGAAGTATTCTTAATTTATATGGTTACTGCGAAGAACAAAGCAACAACTAGAGAATCTTGAGATTGTAGGTTTCCCCCTAATTTTACCATGAGATGGAATTTTGGTTTGGATGGTTCATGGAAGTTTGTTTAGTAGTCATTATATTAGCCAGAGTCTACCCAGGAAACAAAGCTTTCTGGGATTTTACAACTGAGGGACTTGAATGTAGAGACATGTTAAACAGGTGATGGAAGAGTTTGGAAGCTAACCCTTTAGGTTAGCAACAGCTGGGAGCCACTGTGACCTCTAGGCTAGCAGGAAAAGGAAGCTGTTCCTGGAGCCCAAGGGCCAGAGTCACCTGGTAGACTCTGGAGCCTTTGGTGTACTGTTTTGTGGGAGCAAGAAACACAGAGGACATCATCTTACACTTGTTAGGATGGCTACAATAAAAAAGAGAAAAAATAGCTGTGTTCAAGAGGATGTAGAGAAATGGACACCCTGGTGCACTGTTGGTGGGAGTGGATATTGGTGCAGCTACTGTTGAAAACAGCATAGAGATCCTCAAAAAATTAAAATTAGAACTATCATATGATTTATCAACCCCAGTTCTGGCTATTTATTTGAAGAAAATGAAAACACAAGCTTGAAAAGATATATGCAGCCCATGTTAATTGCAGCCAATGTTTACAATAGCCAGGGCATGGCAAGAACCTAAGTGTTCATTGATGGATGAGTGTATTAAGAAGTTGTGGGGTGTGTGTATAGAGGAGTGTGTGTGTGTGTGTGTGTGTGTGTGTGTGTGTGTGTAATTCAGCCATGAGAGAATGAAATCTTGCTATTTGTGATAACATAGATGGACCTTAAAAGCATTATGCTAAGTGAAAGAAATCAAATAATAAGATAAATACTGTGTGATCTCACCTGCATGTGGAATCTAAAAACCCTCCCCAAACCAAAAAGAAGCCAAAAACAACAACAACAACAACAAAAAAAAGCAAACCAAAAACAAAAATTGAGCTTATAGATACAGAGAACAGATTAATGGTTGCCAGGTGCAGGCAGGGGTGCGGGAATAGGTGAAATGGGTGAAGGGGGTCACAGGTACAAGCTTTCAGTATCAAATAAGTCATGGTGGGTGTAATGTACAGCAGGGGACTGTAGTTAATAATCTATTGTGTATTTGAAAGTTGGTTAGAGAATAGATCTTGAAAGTTCTCATCAAAAGAAAAAAAATATGTTACTACTTATGTTGACGGGTGTTAATTAGCCTTGTGATTATTTTGCAATATATGGAAATATTGAATTGTTACGTTGTACACCCAAAATGAATATAATGATCTTTGTCAATTATACTTCAATTAAATAAAGAGAAAGAGAGACAGACAGGATATATAGCTTCCACTAAAGAAGCCACTTGAGGGCAGAGAAAGGGGAGGAATATTCTGCCCTCCCCATGCCCCCCGCCCAGCTAGTCCCCCAGTCTCCTGATGCACCAGCCCTTGGCTGAGCCCAGCTGGAAGTCGGCTGACTGGGAGCCTGGGAAGCAGCCTGCAGACCCTTAGCCCTCTTGAGATAGAGAGCAGCACAGAGGAAGGGCAGAATGATACTGAGGGAAGTGGGACAGGACCAGCACAACCATTATATTGTAGCTGCATGAGAATAGTAATGATTCGTTTTCATTAACAGAATTAGAAGTTTACTTGCTCTGTAAGTTACTTGCTCTACAGTTACAGTGAACCTGAGGGGAAAGTTCACACCTGTTTCCTGTGTGAATTTTATCTGGAATGCGTCTTCCCAAATTGAGACCAAGAAAGAACTCTGCCTCTCGTGGCAAAAACTGCTTTGTTTTAGCTCTTGGGCTTGAATACATGGAACTGAATTTACGACGTTTCTTACTGAGAAATCCGGTTCCTGGGCAGCTAACCCGTGAACTAGTCCCTTGTGCTTTGCTCCAAGACCCTGTTCCTGGCACACAGAGTTCCCTAATGTCTCATTTTTGTGGAATAAAGAACTATTTATCCTTCAGTTTAGGATGGTGAGGTTTTATTGAAACTTAGAGGATTCTGATTGAAATTTTAATCTTTCTAGAAAGTTATAGGATGCGGTGTGGATCCTTAAGCTGGAAAGGACCTTGGTGTTACCGTGGCCTTCTCTCTTTAATGACTCCAGTGCTGCCTCAGACACTGCCGTCCCTGGGTGTTAAGGAGCAGAGACTCGTTGTTCATTCATCAAGGGAAAAAGCAGGGGTGGCGCTGAAGAGAAGGTAGCTAAGTCACACCATGTGGTGTAGCTAGTTGTAGAAACCAGTCCCTCTGCTACTGGGGAGTCAATAGCTGAGCCCAGATAATCTAGTTCTGAGCCATCTTTCCTGGCTGATGCTGTAGCATTAGCCCAACTCTTCACTTTCCTCCTAGTTTGGTCATTTCTTGGTGTTATTTCTGCAGCTCAGACTCCGAGAAAGCATCGGCCCTGACCAGGGACAGCAGGCTTGTAGTTCGCTCACATTGACTGACGACTTGAAGAAGTGTCGGCAGGCATGGGCGCAGAGGGGCATGCGGGCCCCGTTCTGCTGTCTGGCCTCTGCGTGCTTTGTTTCAGGCAACACTTTGGAGCAGAGTGTTCCCTAGAACGGTGCCGTCCTCCGTGTTGCTTGCTCTTTGCTGGATCTTCCTTCCCAGCAGGCGTGTGTGCCCCGAGAATGGGTTACAGGCCTCAGCAACATGGGTCCTCGGAGTCTGTCCTTCAGCAGGGTGTGCCCGAGATGGGCCCAGAGCGCCTGGATGGTTTGCACTCCCCTGGAGCTCAGGGCGTTGCGCCACTATCTCCTCTGTGGGGCCATGCAGAGCATTTCCTTCACCCTCCCCCGTCACACACGGTCTTTACAGTACCTCTCCAGGTTCGAGTACAGCAAGGTGCTGAGTCCCAAGGGGAGCTAGGCTCTTAGCCCCAAAGAACCCCTACAGAAACCCATTCTGCCCTGCATCATCGTTGCCTGCCCTTGTCTTTCGTGACCCTGGAGAATGTTGAGGTAAAATACAGCACCCTTCGTTCTAGAAGAGTCGTTCCGAACTTGATTACATAGTGACACATCAGCAATTGTACGCGGCTTTAACCACATAAACTGGGACAGGGCGTGGGGGTGGGGCTAGAGCTAGAAGCCGAAATGAATGTCAAGGCAGAATTATTCCGTTTTCAGGGAGTACTTTTAGGGCTTTCAGGTAACAATAATGACAAGCTGTGAGCTATGGCAACCTGCTTTCAGAACCAGAGAAGGTTGATGTTTCAGGAACACCTGGCTGGAGTATAGAGCGGGCTTTGAAATTCCTTGATGAAAGCTCTCATTTTCACTGGCGTGAACATGCCCGTCTGCAGGCTTCCCTACTTTCTTGAACGTGTCCTTTCTTGTTACACACATACATGCACAGAGAAGAGGTGGTCCCTTGACTCTGAAGGAATGCCATTCAGGATTCGTGCTTTATGTCCCGAAAGCATTAATTAGACGGGGGATGTACAGCTTTTGCGACATCCCCTGACTCTCTCTGGTCATTTCCCTGTAATCATTGGATGGCAGACAGGGCCGATTCTATTTCTCAGTTTATGTTCTTTGTTGGTGGAGGCATCTTTGTCCAGGGCTGCAGTTTAATAGCTGTGGTCGCAGTCTTTTTGTTTTGAGAGGAAATATTTTGTAAACGTAAACCTGAGAAGAATCTGCATTTTTCTGGGTTGTCAAAATCACTAGAAATGGTGACTTTTTTGTAGTGCTCACTATATCATATTATAATACTAATTTTAAACTCCTTAGGGAGACTTTTTTGCAATTTCTCTTTTAGCACTGGAAAGACCAGCAGTAATGGAAATGCACAGTACCTTAACATGTAGATGGATTTATCATACCCTTCTACTTTCTTCTCAAGTAGCCCAGTGCTGGTGTCAACAACTCAACGTGCTGGGGCGCCTGGGTGGCTCAGTGGGTTAAGCCACTGCCTTCGGCTCAGGTCATGATCTCAGGGTCCTGGGATCGAGTCCCGCATTGGGCTCTCTGCTCGGCAGGGAGCCTGCTTCCCTCTCTCTCTCTCTGCCTGCCTCTCTGTCTACTTGTGATTTCTCTCTGTCAAATAAATAAATAAAATCTTTAAAAAAAAAAAAAAAACAACTCAACGTGCTGATTGTGTTTTCCAGTTACACAGGTGGGTAAAATGATCGCTGTTAGGGTTAGGGTGTTCAAAGGCATGACTTACTTATTTGGCCTCTGTGTGTGTGTGTGTGTTGTGTCTGTAACAGAGAGGAGGAAGTCATTTTTTCAGGAATTTAGAGGATGTACTCTGTTATCATCATAATCTCATTTTAGAACATTTTCATCACCCCCAAAAGAGACCTTTTACTCATTATCAGTCCTTCTCCACACTCTTCCTCAATCTTAATCTACTAGTCTCTATGTCTATAGATTTGCTTATTCTGAACATTTCATATAACTGGAATAATACAATAAAATGTAATCTTTGTGATTTGCTTTAGCTTTTTTTTTTTTTTTTAAGATTTTATTTATTTATTTGTCAGAGAGAGAGCGAGTGAGAGCGAGCACAGGCAGACAGAGTGGAAGGCAGAGTCAGAAGGAGAAGCAGGCTCCCTGCGGAGCAAGGAGCCTGATGTGGGACTCGATCCCAGGACGCTGGGATCATGACCTGAGCCGAAGGCAGCTGCTTAACCAACTGAGCCACCCAGGCATCCCTAGTTTTTGTTTTTTGTTTTTTGTTTTTTCATTTACTTATGCTCTACAGCAGGCTGAGGGTTTCAAGTTAGAGCCCCTGGTCCAGGGGTGCCTGGATGGCTCAGTGGGTTAAAGCCTCTGCCTTCAGCTCAGGGTCCTGGGATCAAGCCCCACATTGGGCTCTCTGCTTGGCGGGGAGCCTGCTTCCTCCTCTCTCTCCGCCTGCCTCTCTACCTACTTGTGATCTCGCTCTCTGTCAAATAAATAAAATCTTAAAACAAAACAAAAGAAAACAAAAAAAACAATAGAGCCCCTGGTCCACATGTGCAGCTGTTGGTCCACCTGTGTAAAGGGACTTGGCTTTCCTTAAGCCTGTGTTTCAGAGAGATTTTCAAGTCATGGTAGAACATATTTATATTCATTGTAGAGCTACAGTCTTAGGTCATAAAGATGAATTTTGTGGGGAGCCAAACTGTTTGACCCGCATGGAAGTCAAATCCCTGACCTTGGCCTCCTCGTCATCAGGATTGAACAAAATTGAGTGACTCTCATCTATAGAAGGGGCTTTCTCTAATAGGATGGGATCCCTGGGTTAAAAAAGTGAGCAACAAAAGTAGTTATTGCCTTCATTTTCAATAATTTTTCATCATAGAAGTGTCTTGAATATTTATAATCCAAAGTACTTAAAAAAATTTTATCTAGATGCTTATAATAAATCAGCTCTGGTAGTTATAATGTTTTTTTTCCTTGGGAGATACAATTAAGGAGAAAGCAGAGTGCTCGAGTCCCAAGTTAAGTACAATATTTATGGGAATTACTGGGTATATAAAACTGAACTCTCTATGTGGCAGGTGCTGCTCAATTATATTTGAGCACTTCCCTGGGGGACAAAAGTCAATTATCAACACAGTCGTGTGGGAGAGAAATAGGTCAGCTGCAAATATTCTCTGCTAATTTCAGAAAGCTTGAGGGGTGATTTAGTTTGGGGAACATTTTTTATTCGTTTGGTCTCTGTGCCATAGGGAGACCTTCTGGTAGGAAAGGCTCAGTGTTTCCTTTGGCATTAGTTGCCATATTCATTTACTTTAACATAAATATTTCTTTTGGTCCTATAAAATGAAAATTAAACCAAATAATATCAGTAAAAATGATGTCAAATACACACTGATGTCAAGAGTAATTGTACCATAGGTGTTATTATTACTATTGCTATCTACATTAGTAGCCATCTTCAGGGTTTAAACTAACCCAATAAAATGCAGATTTCATATTTCCAAGTATTTTGTTTTCTGTTTCTATATAAGAAGAATAAATAATGTTAATTGTGGAAAAAAAAGAAAAAGGAAGGACATTGGGTTTTTAAAAGATTATGTTTATTTATATTTTTATTGTGGTAAAATATACATAATGGGAAATTTACCATTTTAGCCAATCTTAAATGTATAATTTGGTGGCATTAAGTACTTTCACTAGTGTTACTTTTTTTTTTTAGTGGATTTGCACATTATTTAAAATGTGAGCAGGCAAAGCCTAAATATATCCAACTTATAAATGTGCTAAAAACATCCACCTGGATAGGCCTCCCACCACGACTGTGGCCTTGTTTAAAGTGCGGGCAGCAACAGAAAACAGCCCTTGGTGTTTCATGGAGCTCTGGCTTCTGAAGTTGAGAAGAACCAGGAAGCAGTCCAGAGGCAGGATGTGGCCTGGAAACTGCCTGGGGCCGTTGGGTGGGCTTAGGAAGCTGGGGCTGGGGGAAGGAGCCTGGAGGGTGGGGTTTTGCTCCCGAATACCTGTTTCTGTGTTTTTTTTTTTTTAATTTTTATTTTTTTTCTTTTCTCTCTCTCTCTCTCTCTCTCTTTTTCTTTCTTTTCTTTTCTTTTTCTTTTTTTTTTTTTTTGTTTTTATTTATTTGACGGAGATACAGCAAGAGAGGGAACATAAGCAGGGGGAGCGGGAGAGGGAGAAGCAGGCTTCACGCTGAGCAGAGAGTCTGATGAGGGGTTTGATTCCAGGATCCTGGGGTCATGACCTGAGCTGAAGGCAGACACTTAACGACTAAGCTACCCAGGCGCCACCCCCCCAATCCTGTTTTAGTACGCCCAAATGCTTTTCTTCTTCCTCTGAGGTCCAGTTTCAAATGATTTAGGTTAATGAGCATCCTATTTGAAACACATGCTTGTTCCCAGGAGTCTTCAGGGGCTCTAGTCATTCACACAGTATTGTAGCTTGACTTACTGTTTACAAACAGGCTCATCTTCCCATCCTTTAAAGGTGTGCCACTGCAGAGCAGACATGCTCTCCAATGATGACTCCCTGAGTCTGTGCTTTCTCACAGTCTCCCCCACTTTCCCATCTAAACTTGTCCCTTTCTGCCCTTGCTTCTAGCACACACCCCAGACTTGGACTCAAACCATGCTTTCTCTCCTCTGCCCATTCAGTCATGCCATTCCTCTCCTTGAGGAAGGTCTCACCATTTTCCATGATGATGATCTTTCCATCTGTCAAACCCCTCTAGAACCTTTATCCACAAAGCTCTGTAATATGGCTCTAGATTGCCTTCTCTTGGAACTTTTTTTTTTTTTAAGATTTTTATTTATTTATTCCAGAGTGTGAGTAAGGGAAGGGGTGGGGGGGGGAGAGAATCTTAAGCAGACTCCCTGTTGAGCATGGAGCCTGATGTAGGGCTCTGTCCCATGACCCGTGATATTATGACCTGAGCTGAAACCAAGAGTCAGATGCCTGACCAACTGGGCTACCCAGGTGCCCTTCGCTGGCCTTCTGTTTTGACCGTTCACCTATTAGATTCTCCTTTGGGTAAGCTGGATGTCCCTATACCCCACCAACCTGTGGTGCTGTACGGACAGGTACCACATGGGACAAGAGGAAGAAGGAGCTGAAGTTGTAAGGAATCAGCATTAATAATCCGCATTTCACTTGTTCACCTTTCCTACCTGTAGGGAGACATAGGACCTCAACATCTGCCTCCTAATATCTTGTGCATTATTTCTTTGAGTCCAGTGGGTGCTCACAGCTCTGTCCCTCATTATGTCTGCGTGACAGCTTTTGAGGAAGGCTTCTCCTGCTGCATTCACTCTGCCTCTTCTGTGAGAATACTGCTTTCTGCCAACTAGGAAGCTCCTTCTCAGGCAAAACACACAAGGTGACACACAGCATTATGTTCTTCAGCCTCTCTGGATCAGCTGTATTGCAGACCTCCTCAGCTCTGGGTCACACTCTGTCTCCTGGGCACTTGAGTAGCACTTCCTGTGCCCTGAATGTCCAAGAATCCCTTGTAAAGCCTGCATGCCTCTGTAGGGTCCTAAAGGGGAACAAGCATTATTCTGAATCTGCCCCAGGACTGTACATGGAACTTGGTTCTGTCGGCAGCTCTCATGCTTTGTTGACCTGTGCAAATTGTTGTACATGCAGACAAACTTCGAATCCCTTTTTAGGGTCTTCTGTAACATACTCATAATAAGTGATGTAGTTTTCTTTATTTTTGCTTTATGAATTTGTATTTGAGGGTGAGTAGAAGGAGGAAGAAAGGGGAAGGGGATGTTGGGGACTGAGTGTCTTTGGGAGTTAGTGCAGGTCTGGATAGGGTATCAGAATGGAGACCTTTGGAGAGAAGGAGGGTCCTGGGTGCCTGAAAAGAAAGACAGTGACCCATGGGAAAGGGTTTCAGAAAGGGAGGTGAATGGGGATCAAACTGGGTCGAATTTAAGCTTTGTTCTGGAATGTATCTGTTAGGACTCTTTCACAAATAAACAGGAACTCAGCACAAATTGACCAAGGCAAAATATAGAATTATTGGCTCATGCAAGTGAAAAGTCCTGGGGTGGGTGTGACTGGCTTCATGTATGGCTTGTTCTAGAAGTTCATGACTTCTTCAGGACTCCCTTTGTTTGCAGTTCTTCCAACACCGCATGCCTTTCTCTGCTCACCTCTCTGTGCTGGCTTGGACCTCAGCCTAGCCCCTGTTGTGGTGGCAGCAGGAGCTCAGGATCTCCCATCCATCCCCTGCCCTATTCAGAGGAGCAGAGAGCCTCTCTTAGGATAGCTCCAGCAGGAAGGAAAAGGGTTTTTGTTTGCTTGTTTTTTCAGAGCACCACCCTCCCCCTGAAACACAGCACACAGCGTGTGCACACATACACGTTTTGTGAATCTTATTGGCCTGAAATAGCACATGAACTAACATTGTGGGCTGAAGTCAGTAGTTGGTACCTCCTAGGGATGAGATTGGGATTACCCTATCATGGCTAAGCACTGAGACCAGTTTCCTAAGGGAATTTTGAGAGCTAGTGGTGGAGAGGAAGATGGATACTGCAAAAACAATTAGCCAGACATTTACTCAAGGAAGGACTCTTTTTTTTTTTTTTTAATTTTATTTATTTAACACACAGAGAGAGATCACAAGCAGGCAGAGAGAGAGGAGGAAGCAGGCTCCCTGCTGAGCAGAGAGCCCGATGTGGGGCTCGATCCCAGGACCCTGGGATCATGACCTGAGCCGAAGACAGAGGCTTAACCCACTGAGCCACCCAGGCGCCCCAAGGAAGGACTTTTTATGCAGACCCAGGCAAGATGATCTGAATTTCTTCCTTCTCCTGCCCCTCCTTCCTCTTTTACCATGTTTAACCATGTCATGAATTAAAATAGAATTAAAAAAAAAATTGTTGCATACATATAACCCTAAAATTTACCATATTAACCATTTTTCCATGTATGGTCCAGTGACTTTAAGAATATCCCCATTGTTGCCACCAGCTATCCTAAATATAGTTTTGTAGGTAATCTGGAGTCTTTCTGTTGTAACATTGTTTCTTTCTTTTTTTTTTTTTTTAAAGATTTTATTTATTTATTTGTCAGAGAGAGAGGGAGCGAGCACATGCAGACAGAGTGGCAGGAAGAAACAGAGAGAGAAGCAGGCTCCCTGCCTAGCAGGGAGCCCGATGTGGGACTCGATCCCAGGATGCTGGGATCATGACCTGGGCTGAAGGCAGCTGCTTAACCAACTGAGCCACCCAGGCGTCCCTGTAACATTGTTTCTTAATGAGGAAAATATATACCAAGTTTCAAATAACTGACTCAACAGTGAATTTCTGGGACACAAGCATTAACTCAGGAAGGACTACTGAATGAATATTTCCTAGGAACCCCATTTTTCTGTCTGCAAAATGGGGGTTTAAGTGGGGAGGGCTAATTACCTCTGGGGTTCCTTTAAGCTCTAGTATTATAGGACTTTATGTCTGTGCCTGCAGATGTGTGTGGTCAACTCATGCATTGTGCTAGACACCACTGTATTTTGTATTTTTTGCATCTTTCCTGGGTCGCCTAGGTGCTGAGATGAACTCATAAAATGTAGGGTCATTCGATATCAAATATTATGGAAAGTATTAGATGACAATATCCTTTTTAGAGGGTAATAAAGAGATGATGTGGAGAAGCTTACAAGAAGAAAGATAATTTGGAATAGAGCTGGAATTTATAACTCTTTCAGGCATATGCATGAGGCATGAAAGAATATGTGGAGAATAGAGTGGGTTGTCAAGAATGAAGTGTGTGTGTAATGTGGTAAGATGGTTGGCAGATGTGCATCCTGGAGGCTATTAAGAGGAAATCGGCTGAGCAGTGGGGCAGCTCCTGCTGCTATGATTATTACAGCAACCAGGAAGAGCAAGTAGCTAATGGGGATTTAAATCTATAATAAAGAATAACAAAAGTTGCTATATGGAAATTTTGGTGAAGGTGAGTGGAACCGCAAGATTGATTTATATCGTTTGAAAACTGCATTAGGAGCTTTCAGTATCGACTTTCCTGCTTATCCCTCGTTTCTCAGGGGCATAGTCAGCTTGGGTTCCCATTTTCTGATAAATAAGACAGGAATGTCTGTTTTTAAGCGATATTAACTATTTAATAAGTAGATTACGGTGGATATTTTTTTTTAAAGATTTTATTTATTTATTTGACAGAGAGAGATCACAAGTAGACAGAGAGGCAGGCAGAGAGAGAGAAAGGGAAGCAGGCTCCCTGCTGAGCAGAGAGCCCGATGCGGGACTCAATCCCAGGACCCTGGGATCATGACCTGAGCCGAAGGCAGCAGCTTAACCCATTGAGCCACCCAGGCGCCCCTACGGTGGATATTTTTATAACAGATCTCATGTATTGTATTGCTTGGGTAAATTCCTGCACTTAACTATTTTCTTTCTCTTTTCTCTTCCAGTCAGTGACACATGCTCTTTATTTATTATTTAAAGATATATTTATATCCTGCCTTGTTCTAGAAATGACTTACATTAGCTTGTATGATATCACAAGCCAATAAAATCAATTAAGGAGAAAATAAGGGTAGGAATGTATGCTGAGTCCATAAAATGTATGCCAAGAAAACTCCAGTCACTTACTAGTTGGGAGCCTCCGGTTTGACTCTGAACCTTCTGGGAACTGCCTAAAGAAGAGAGCAAGATCAGTTACAGGATTTACAATGTCTTACGGTAAAAATAAAATTGTTCTTTAGGAAAAACACACATACCTCCTGCACCAAAACTAAAGTTCTCCCATGTTCTCATAGAGTCAACACTGTGTAAGACAGTCAGTTAAACCATGAAGTGATACTTGGTCATAATTCTGGAGCTGTTTGTTATAATTATCCTTCCGTGTAGAGATGATGTTCCTCATCACGCTGGAGTACGTTCAATAAAAACAACTGTGTGGGAGCCATTGATATATGGTCCCCAAGTGTCTGTGATTCTCAGCCTTGGCTGCATATTAGGATCACCAGGTAAATATGTAAAAATCCAGCTGTACTCCAGCTTAATTAAATTAGGGTTTCGGAGGCATCGGTGTTTTTTTAAACTCCCCAGGTAATGGATGCTGCTTTCTGTCATGTAATCCAGGAGATTTTAGAGCAGCTGTTTTCAACCAGGATGTGTTAATCAGGATAGGTCAGATGATGCTGCAGTAATAAAACCTCCCTCACGGGGCTCCTGGGTGGCTCAGTGGGTTAAGCCTCTGCCTTTGGCTCAGGTCACGATCCCAGCATCCTGTGATAGAGCCCTGCTTTGGGCTCTCTGCTCAGCAGGGAGTCTGCTTCCTCCTCTCTCTCTGCCTGCCTCTCCACCTACTTGTGATGTCTGTCTGTCAAATAAATAAATAAATAATAAAAAACCCAAACCAAAAAACCTCCCCTGAACGAAAACTACAGCAACAACACTTGTTGTGCACTCATACCCCATCTATCTCCTGAGTTGGCTGGGGGCTTCCTTGCTGTTGTTCTCACTCCGGTAGAGCAGCCATTCCCTGGCACATTTCCATTTGCTGCAGAAGAGGGAATGAGAGACACAGTGGATCATACACTGGCTGTTGCAGGTGCTAAGCTCCTTTACCACAGAGACAAAAAATATAATGTATATTTCTTTGTCAGTTACCAGTCCAGAGGTAGGTGGGCAGTTCAGAGTGGTAAATAGCTCTATTCTGAGAGATCATTGTTCCCAGGACCCAGGCTGGGGGCAGGCTCTGTCATTCTCAACATCTAGATTCCATCTCTGGGTCCAGCATGACTGCTCCAGTCATCACTGTTTCCTCGGCAGCTCAAAGGGGAAAGAAGAGAATAAGCATTTCATTTTTAAAGGAATGACCTAGAAGTTAAACATATTTCTTGCGCTCCAAACCCATTGGCCTGAACTTTGTCGTGAGGCTACATCTGCCTTCAAAGGAGACTGAGAAATGTGGTCTCTAGCTGAGTAGCCATGTGAAGGCTAAAAATTGTGATGGCTCTATTTCTGGTAGGAAAGAGAGGATGGGTATTGGGGCCAGTTAGGCAGACTCTGCCTTGTCACCATAGTGGTCTGCGAAGTTTGGCTTTAACATAAAGATTTCTTCAAATGAAATTGTGGATGTTATCTTTGGTGATGTAGTCAGCATATGTGAAGGTTCTTTGATGGGAGAGACTACATCTGGATCACCCTCCCAGTCTCCTCCTCGTACTGTCTGCACAGTTCACCATGAAGGACGTATGGACATCAGTCCTACAGATGAACCGATGGCTCACATGCGCTACAGGCCGTCCCTCTGAAATATTGTTCTTTTTTTTATTTTTAAAGATTTTATTTATTTATTTGACAGACGGAGATCACAAATAGGCAGAGAAGCAGGCAGAGAGAGGAGGAAGCAGGCTCCCTGCTGAGCAGAGAGCATGATGCGGGGCTTGATCCCAGGACCCTGGGATCATGACCTGAGCCGAAGGCAGAGGCTTTAACCCACTGAGCCACACAGGTGCCCCTGAAATATTATTCTTTATGGAAGAATTTTGGGATGATATTGAAATGGTGGGTCTGGATAGTTCTTGCAGTCAGTTCTATCTCTGAAAGCCACCACAAATCCATCCACTTCTCTCCATCTCTCTTGCCACCAGCCTAGTTTCTAGGGTGAGCCTCCAGCATCTCTCTTCTGGTCTGCGGGAAGTTTCCCTGCTTCCATTCAGCACCACGTCCACTCTTCACACAAATTCCAGAGCTGTTCTTTCAAAAAGGAAATCAGGTCATTCCCCTCTTTTAAACCCTCCAAATGGATTTCAGTTGTGTGAGAGTGTGATCTAAATTCCTTATTGTCCACAAGGCTCTGTAATGATAGAACTCCTGCCAGACTCCTGTTTCAGTTGCCACACCCCTGCTCACTATCTCCACTCCCCCTGCAGCCCCTTCCCCCAGCCCAAGGCCTTCTTTATGTTCTTTGAATAAGCCAAGTTTTTTTTTTTCTTTTTTAAGATTTTATTTATTTGACAGAGTGTGCGTGTGAGCACAAGCAGGTGGAGGGATGGGCAGAGGGAGAGGGAGAAGCAGATTCCCTGCTGAGCAAAGAGCCTGACATGGGGCTCAATCCCAGGACCCTAGGATCACGCTCTGAGCCAAAGTCAGACACTTTACTGATTCAGGTGCCCCTGAATAAACCAGGGTTAATCCTGTCTCTGGGCCTTTACACCTCTGTCCTTTTTTTGTCTTGGGATGCTTTTTCCCCAGCTCTGTACGTGGCTGCTTCCTTCTCCCATCTGAACCCAAACATGACCATCTTAGACCTCCTCTGGCTCTCATTGAAGGCAGGACCCCCCCACCCCCCCGCCGTGCTTACTTGCTATCACAATTCCTTTGCTATCAGAAATCACCTTAGTGGCATCTTCTTTTTACTTATTCATTCCCATCAATTCTTATAGGAACATAAGCATCAAAAAGGCAGAGAACTGGTATGTCCTTGTCATTGTGCATCCCACATACACAGAATAGGCATCTGACCCAGTATGAGTGTTTAATAAATATTGATTCGTAAATGAACAGAATGATAGTGATTTGGAGATTTAATACCTGGCTAAGAACCAGAGTAGGGCCTAGTATTTGTTGTCCATTAAGTGAGACATTGTGCTAAGGATAGTCTTGGTGTTCTCTTTTAAGACTTGAGGTATCTAAGAAGAACATGTTCCTGAAAAGGAGGTTTAGAGAGGATCCATGAGGGTCTTCTCAGAAAGGGGTTGGAAATTTTCTCAAAAACACACAGACCGCTGTTTGTGGACCCACAGGCTCAAGCTAAAGACACAGCTGCAGTGTTTTTGGCTTGGAAAAAAAATCAAAGCAGGTGTGGTCCCGTGGCACCTTGGCCCCTACCATGGCACCCTGAGCTTCGTACTGTTCCCTTTCTAATCTCCTTCCCCAGTAGACTTTACAGCGAAATATATGCCCCAAGCACTGGATTGCAAGACTTGATGTCAGAGATATTGGTTACAATTTGGTGACACGCAGGTTAGCAACAGCTTTACTCTCTTGGTGGTTTCCTTTGGATGCTGCATCCTGGATTTGCTTCAGGACAGTTTCTGCCTGAACGGAGGGTATCGAAGTAGCCTCTTGATCAGCACCGACTGACGAGCACGTGGCTTCAGCAGTTCCTCACCTTGTGGCTGATGCTTTGGTCTGGGGCTGCAGACTGGATATGCCTGAGTCCTGCTGACCAATCCTTTCATCCCAGACTTCCTCAGGGGGCAGCAGGATGTGCTGGACTCTAGAACTTGAACCAGAGTTAGGAAAGCTGAGACAGGTGTCTGTGCATATGGCCGAGGGGGGGTAGGGCTCAGTGCCTGCAAAGAGACAAGCTGGCAGCGTGACCAGACCTGAGGGGAAGCTCTCAGTCAGGCCAGAGGTCAACTATGGGGAAATCAGCAGAGCCAGCAGGAGGGGTAAGTCAACACTGCGGCTGTCCTTCACATCTGCTAGCGCTCCTCGTGAATTGCTCTCCCCTCCACTGCTTTTTCTGGGGAACTCCTACTTCTTTTCTTCACGGCTGCATAAATGTCACATCCTCTGTACAGTCTTCTCTGACATCCCTGAGCAGAATTAGTTGTTTCCCCTCCTCCCCCTCCTCCCCCTCCTTCTTTTCTCTTCTTCTTCTTCCTCCTCCTCCTCTTCTTCTTCTTCTTCTTCTTCTTCTTCTTCTTCTTCTTCTTCTTCAATATTTTACTTATTTATATGTCAGAGAGAGAGCACATAAGCAGAGGGAACTGGAAGCCAAGGAAGAAGCAGCCTCCCCACTAAGCAAGGAGCCCAATGCAGGGCTTGATCCCAGGCCCTTGGGATCATGACCAGAGCCAAAAACAGATGCTTAACTGACTGAACCACCCAGGAGCCCTCAGAATTAGTTTCTTCCTCCCCTAGTACATTTGAAGCATTACTCATATTGTTTTGAAATGATGTGTTTACAGGTCTCTCCCACTACCAGTGAACCCCTTCAAGGACTTGACTCAATCTTAATTTTCTTCAGAGATGCAACACGCAGAGCTGTTAACAGAATCAGCTATGGAGTCAGGTGGACTGGAATGTGAGTCCAGGCTTCTTTGCCTTCTTCTAGGCATATGACCTTAGGCAAGTCATATTGACTCTGAGGCTCATATTCCTCCCCCATGAAACAGGGACCACAGTATCTGCCTCATAGGGTGTTATGAGAATTTTGAGAAATGAGATAGTTTAGGTGTATCTCGGGTACAAATTATTTCATTTAAAAGCACTACCTACTGTAGCTGTTCTGCTTCTGAGGCAGGGTGGGGGCTGTAATTTGTATCAGTACTGCCCCCTTTTACTTTCAGAGACTGGTGAGGAAGGCTGACATTTCAGAGCCTCTACCTGTTCCTTTGTGGTTGTGAAGAGAACATCTTAGAGAGATGGTGGTTATGTGGATTGCAGGGCTGGTGGTGGTGATGGTGGTTGTGATGGTGGAGGTGGTGGTATTGGCCATAAAATGGCAGTGTTGGTGCCGTAGGCGTGGCCGGTGGTAGGGATGCTGCTAATTGTGATGGTGGTAGTGAGGATGCCTGGGTGGTGGTAGTTGTGGTGGGGCTGAAGGTGGTCAGTGTTGGGAGCTCCGAGGGCTTTGGGAATGAGTTAGTTTCTGGCGCTTCCTCTGGGCTCCTCACTTCTGTTGCTCAGACAGCTCCTAGGGTGATTGCCCACACAGCTTTGTGTTCTCTTGTCTTGTTGCTATTTTCTTCTGCCTGCCTGCTTTATTCTAACTCTGTCCACATGTGCGTTCTTGGGGTTTGTCACCTGGCTTAGCTCTTGACTCTTCCCATACACTAGCCTTGGGGTTGGTTTCCTGGATCTAGTGTAGACGCCCATCCCACCTGCCTCCACAGGATCTTGTCTTTGGTCCTACATCCTTGCTCTTCACCTTGGAGCCAGAGACATGCCCGTAGTAGATTAGTCCTTTGAGTTGCTTGTCAAATGAGAGATTTTAGTTTATTTATTTTATTTTTTTAAAAAAGATTGTATTTATTTATTTGACAGAGAGAGAGATCACAAGTAGGCAGAAAGGCAGGCAGAGAGAGGGGGGGAAGCAGGCTTCCTGCTGAGCAGAGAGCCCGACGTGGGACTTGATTCCAGGACCCTGAGATCATGACCTGAGCTGAAGGCAGAGGCTTAACCCACTGAGCTACCCATGTGCCCCCAAATGAGAGATTTTAATGTTTGAAGACTACATTTCTTGGTGAAGGGGACATCCCAAGTTTTGGGAGCCCCCTGTTGGAGAATACAGCTGGTAATGGACTTTCTTTTAAACAGTGACAGCGGATTGACAAATATGCCCACAATTACCTCTTTTATTCTGTTTCAAAATGTATCTGTAATTATTTTCAGAGTTTTTATTATCCTGCACTCCATTCTAATCTCTTTAACATTCTTTAACCTGTTTGCTTTTTAATCTTTTAAAATTATTTATTTTTTAAAAAGATTTTATTTATTTATCTGACAGAGAGAGATCACAAGTAGGCAGAGAGGCAGGCAGGGGGTGGGGAGCAGGCTTCCTGCTGAGCAGAGAGCCCAATGCGGGGCTCTATCCAAGGACCCTGAGATCATGACCTGAGCTGAAGGCAGAGGCTTAACCCACTGAGCCACCCAGGCGCCCCAGCCTGTTTGCTTTTTTAGTTATATATTTAGCAATTCATTTGTTTACATTTCTGTATCAGCTTGTTCAAAATTCATAATAATTTCATTCTTCTGCTAATTTAATGCCAGACTTGGTGATGGCACTAGAATCTGGGGGCGGCGGCTGAATTCTCATGGAAACATAGTACAAGCATGATTGCCAGCTTACTACACTGGGAAAAGAAACGGCATTGAGCTAAGGTCCTCTCCACTTCAATGGAGAGAATACTTCCAAGTGTGTTGGATTTGGTGCAGGAGTAGGGGGTAAAAGGGGGTGGGTGCATTTTTTGGACCTTCCATAACAAGAAGGAAGGTCACTTTCTTAAGGAAATCATTATGCGGACGTGATATTTGCATTTACTGATGGCTGACATTCTCAGTTCTCCTGGCCTTACTCTTTTTCTGCCAATTGCATGAAGAAGATACATACAGATTTCTTTCAAGGACCAATAATGTTTGTGTTACATTGTTCTGTGAGCGCTTTTCCCTATACTTTGTAAAAACCCTTAAACTGGCACAAAATTCTAGTCTAGTAGAAAGAGCACAATATTTACTGCAAAAGCCGAAGGACAAGGTCTAATTTAACCCTTTACTAGATCTAAGGTATGTCACTTAATCTTCCTTTAGTTTCCACCTCTATATAATGGAAGTAGTAACTGCTGTACTTCTTCGCAAGACTTTGTAAACCTTGATGAGAGATATTATCTGTAAAAAAGGTTTACAGCATTAAAAAGTTTCTATTGCTATTTTTATATTTGACTTGTGATACTTATCATAAGGCAAAAATGTTCTTTAACCAGGAATTTTGCTGTTTAGGAAAATAAATTCACCTATCACAGATACTTATGAAGATAATTAGACTTTCAAATCAACTCACATACAGAGTTTCCCTAAAATTTCATATTCATTAACCCCTTCTCATGACATTGGATTTCTCATGTTGTCTTGGAGCTGTGAAAGGAAATCCAGCTCGGTGGCAGACACTCTCCAGATTTCTGCTACCACACTGTGCTCTCTTAGACTTGAATGTTGCTCCTGTTCCTGTCCCCCTGTGAAGGCTCAGGTCCAAAGTCTCATCTTTGGTGTCTTCATCTAATTGCTCCTGGCAGAAGGAGCCATTTCTATCATCTTAGGGCATCTTGTTCTTATCACTAAACTGCCCCTCTGAGTTACTGTCCTCTAATTATAAATTACACCTGTGCATGAGCTGCATTTTTGTCGCTCTTGAGCACAGCGTGATTCCCAGCGTCTGCAAATGTGCTTGGCACATGTAGCGAGTGCTCAGCAAACCCTTACTGAATGAATAAATGGGTGAATGAATGAAGATAAGTCACCTCCTTCAGTCTCTTACGGACACAAACTGCTTTATGATAGTTCTGTGTCTTCATCTCAGGCAGGGCTTCATGCCTACTAGGTTTACAAGTTGCTGTGGGAATAAATTTCTGAATTATGCACACATATTTAAAAAACAGAAGAGAAAGGATAAATATTATAAGGTCCTAAAGATGTATTTGTACCTTCACACCATAATTCTTTAAAGTGCCTGATTTTTGTTTTATAAAAACCTGTGAGCATTTTTAAAAAATCAAATTAACCAAATCATAGGCTTCCTTGGACTAGATTTTAATACACATTCTTTTTTTTTTTTTTTTTTTTTTTTTTTTTTAAAGATTTTATTTATTCGACAGAGAAAGATCACAAGTAGGCAGAGAGGCAGGCAGAGAGAGAGGAGGAAGCAGGCTCCCAGCTGAGCAGAGAGCCCGATGCGGGGCTCGATCCCAGGACCCTAGGATCATGACCTGAGCCGAAAGCAGAGGCCCTAACCCACTGAGCCACCCAGGCGCCCCTTTAATACACATTCTTAATTTTTTTCCCTAAGAAATGGTGTAAACATTAGCACAGAACATGCCAAAATATGTTTTACATTTTTGGTATTCTGATGTATGGATATTAATAGTTTCCCCTTAATGAGAATTACTGCAAATTCATGGTTAGTATCAAAATAATGATAGCCCAATTTTTTGCAAATGGCCCTTTGCCAGACTTTTTGTAGCTCCCTCCCCCCTACTGTGTTTGAGGAAGTCTTTCTCATAGTAAGGCTTTTAAAATTCTACTTACAAAATTTTATATCCTTTTCAGCAGATGGGCTGACCGGCTTACAGTCTCCATGGTAACAAGGTTTCTGTATTTTTTCCCCCCTTTTAAAATAGCCTAAAGTCACAGAAGGGAACTTAGATATTAATAGCATAAGAAATTTCAGTGTGAACAACAGTTATTAAATATGCAGCTTTTGATTACTTGTTTCTTGATCCAGAATCACTTATGATATATAGCAACTATGATTAAGCAGGTATGAATATAATTTTAATACTCATGCAGATTAGAATATGGCACTTGGTTTGCTGAGATAATTAACTGTTGGACAACCTGTTTAAATTAGCCTCTACTTCCCAATTTGCTTTTACCTAGCCAAATGAGATTACATACTGTCCTCCAGTTAGGAGTCAACAACATAGTAATAATGGATTAAATTATTTTAACATCCATGCAGAAGTCAAAACCAAGGCTCTTTTGTTGCTGTGCAGTTTCTGTGGACAGTCATTTTTGTGGTAAGCATATGTGTGCTGTTTATGCTAAATATAGAAAAAGCATGAATGGTTTCTGGGGCACAGCCCATGTTGGCTTGATTGGGTTTTGGTATCTTTGACTGACATGCAAAAAGCATTGCAGCCCCAAACCCAGCTAGTGCATAAATAATTCTCTAAGCCTAGTATACTAGAGAATCATGAAAAGATATTTTTTAAAGAGAGGTATAATCAGCTTGCTGAAATTCTGGCTTTTTCCCAAGACGTGCCCAATGTCTGATACAGCATGGTTGGGCCCTGCACAGAAACATTGATTCTTATTTTGGGGGCTACTGATAAGTATTTGTTTTTTGAGAAGTCATGACATATTCTTGCTTATTTAGCTGCAATTATTGGCATAGATGGTTATTCTTTCAAAAGGAAGATCTAAAATAAAGGATACATTTTTCTCTAAAACAGCAGAAATGTATTAAGCATATCTAGAGTGCCTGCCCCTCCGGTGGGCTCTTTTTATTAAGTTATTGGAGCTAAAATCCTATTACAAGAATGTCAGGGTTTCATTTAAGCATCCACTAAAACCTTCTCCACCCTGTTTTGCACTGTCCTATCTCTACTCACTTTCTTTGCTGTAGCCAATCAGGCTGAGGTATAAAGGACCCTGTGTGGAAGGTATGTGTGTTAGTAGCGTTTGATCCCCCTGAAAAAGAAAAGAAGGATAGATAGAGATTCGGTGGGAGGTTGGTTCGAGGTGGGTACGTGCCCTCCTGAAGCAATTGGGTTTTGTTTTATCCAAAGTTCCTCTGAAGACTTTGGTGCCCATGGTTTATCTGGGAAATGATTTCAGGGAGCAGGAGTGGAGAGAGTGAAAGCCATTATCAGGATGTTTTCACACAATGACCAGCGCTAGGAGCAACTTGTGATTGATGACACCAAGCCCTCTTAAGGAGCCTTGTGAGATGCATGTCAGAACTCTATGTCCTGGACAACAAAAGGGGGAAGCATTGCCAGCTTTTGCCCCTCCTTGATCCAGGGTGGCCCCTCTGGCGTTGGCTCTTTCCCCCTACCAGACTGCATGTGTGAGAGTTCAAATATCCTCCTCCTCAGGGTCCATGGACAGGGCGAGGCCAGGCCCTGTCAGATCACACTCGTGGGAAGCGGGTCACAAGCCTGGGCAGAGCCGATCTCTGCAGTGGTGATGGGAGGAAGGGATGGCAACTAGAGGGGGTGAAGTGGCACCTTAAAGGCACCAGTGCGCATCCCCAAGATATTGGTTCATTTCTTACTGCCTTGGGGAAGGGAGACTTCTTTTTTGTGCCTTCTCAGGAAGCATAGGTGGTGAGTTTTTCAGTCTCAAGAAGTGAGTTCATGTTCACAGTCTTACCTCCCTGATTCTCCTGATCCGTTCCTCACTTTGGCTTCTCCACCTTATTCCCAGCAAGCCGCTGTCCTGTCCAAGCTTCTTGGCGCTCTTCCAGTTAGGATGTTGATGTCCTGGGGTCCTTGCAAGGCCTTTGAAGCTGGAGTCGTAGGAGAGTGCTCCCAAGTCAATCAGTTATTCTTTATCGAGCCTCCTATTTGGCACTCCCTGGTCTAAAACCCTTAGGATCCACTCCAAATTATCTTCCTCTGGCTCCTGCTGGTACATGTTGCTTTGATGAATGAGCAGTTTATTTCTACAACAGGAACTGTGTTTCCCTGCTCGGGCTGTGCTGAGATTGGACTCTTAAGTTACTGGTTCATAAGAGGCAAGGACATGATGGGGCAGATCTCTCAAAAAAGGACAAGAATTACCTTGTTGGGCACCTACCTTACTTGAGGACTTCGCAGGGTCTCCGGGGGAGCGGGGCGGGGCAGCTCTCCTCAAGCAAGAACTGAGCTGCTGCTAACAGCCAGGAGGATGCAGGGAGTTAAGTTTCTTACACTCTTCCACCCAGACGTCCAGATTCTGGGTGATAGAGTCTCCTGCTTTCCTGTCAGGGCCCTGACTTGGACAGGAGATGCACTAAGATTGTCTCTGTTGCAGGTCCCCGGCTTTACAGTTAGTGCCCAAGCCCGATTTTCAGCACTGTGTGCCTTGTGGTTACAGGAGATGAAGGTCAACCTAAAGGCTGCCGCAGAAACATGGTGTGCCTCGTGCGAATGGTTGACTGACCAGGATGTGTAATTTTAATTTTATCTCTTCAAGCTTCCAAAGCAGTTAACAAAAGCTAAACCACTTTGTGATTGTTGTCGTTGGCCCCATATCATTCAGGTACTACAACTGTGTCTCAGTTCAGTGCTTTGTAGTCCATCCGCACCTCATCCCAGTCCACCCCATGTGAGAGCCAGTAAGATGCTACTGCATGCCTGAGATTATCATCACGCTGCTTACCGCCCGCAGTGGGGTGAGTAATTGAGAGGGTCTGCTTTCCAAGCCCACTTCCCTAGGAACACTTGTAGCTTAGATGCCCAAGAAAGCAGAGCCTGAGACAAATGCTTCTATGCACGTAATTTATTCGGGATGTGGTCCCAGTTGGAGTAGAGGACCTAGGAAGGGAAAAGGAAAGCAGGGAAACCAAAAGCAAGCAAACATTGTCAAGCTGACCACTGCTATGGGCAGTAGGTGCTTGATCCTTGGTGCTTTGAGGAGCCTTACAAAATGCATCTCAGAACTGTCTGCCTGGAGGCTGAAATGAAGAAGCATGTCCCATTGGCTTCTGTCCCTCCCAGGAGTGGCCCAAAGGTGATGACTTTCCTGCAGGTGCATGGAGTTGGGTTGCAAATGCATGAGTATGGAGTAGATAACCGTGTGCCCCTAAGCCTTGGTCGGAATTAGAAAGCTCTGGAGCAGGAGGCAAAGGGTGTTTGGAGCAGGAGAGGAAGACAGAGGCTTGGTGCTATCAGATGATACCTTCTTGAATCTGCTTGAATCTTGCATGGACCCGATCCCCTCAACAAGCACTGGAGTAAGATGTGGGGCTGAGACATTGAGAAGTGGTTAGTGAAGGAGCTGATAAAGGCTTTATCTCACCTGATTGATCCATTGACTAAATGGATTCATTTATTATGTTCATTAACAATATCCATTTTCATTTTCTATTTTTCTCATGTGAATATGTTTAACTTTTGTAATAGTGAATAATGTTACTTAAAATATTACTTCTTCTTAAAAAAGTAAGTTAAGCGTCTGCCTCAGATTGAGTCCCGCATCGGGCTCCCTGCTCAGCAGGGGGTCTGCTTCTCCCTCTCCCTCTCTGCTTGCTGCTCCCCTGCTTGTTTTTTCTCTCTCTCTGTTAAATAAATAAACAAAATCTTAAAAATAAAATAAACACTGTAGTCTTAATGTGAGGATATGTAGGACTGCCTGGGGGAGAGGACAAGTGAAGAGAGGAGAGAATAAATTATGTCATTAAATTGTTGCATGCTGTTACTTCCCAAGTGGAATGTAAGGAAGTCAAACGTTATAGCAAAGAGCCTGAAAATTGCAGTGTATCAAGTCCTTGAAGACCTGGTCAGAACAGCTCATTGCTGACTCCTCTTTCTAGCACTCTCCCTTTCCCTCTTACTTAGGAGGATTATCTGTGTGTTTTTAACAGACCTAACCAAACCTTCAAATACATGTTATCAGCCAACGAACTTAGCAGAAGTGAAACTCATGGAAAATCTGTAGATAACCCCTCTCAAAATTGTGGATCAAGGTTGGAGGACAGATATGCATGTCAAGAAAGTTTACTACACAAGCAAGAGTGTACATGAATGGTCTGCCCTGTGCTAGACAGTGGGCCCTGAAAGGAGAAGTAGAAATCAGCCCTTGCCCCTGAGAACAGTTCCTTCAGTTGGACCTGATTTCAGAAGCATGCTGCTGTGTAGCAGCTGGTTGGCGACTGGAGAGTCAAGCTTTTTGGCTTAATATAGAGTTTGTTTGTGAATTCCCTGTATGACCTATATGCTTATATAGACTGCATTTTTTGGATTTCATGACCATGTATATAGATAGAATTTCTTGGATTTTATGATCTAGTTTCTTTGCTTTAGTATATTTTCAAGCCAGTGTTGGTGTAACTGTCATAGCCAATTATTATAAAGATATCTGGTTTTTTTTTAATGCATACCTGTTATTTGAAGAATAGATGCATGTACTCCTTTAAAATTTATTATGAACGCTATACTCCATATATAAAAGTGTAACTTTAAAAGAATAAAGAGTAGAAATATAAATGCAAGTATTTTCTTCCTGCACCTCAATGGATGTTTTTCCACACCAGCTGGAGTGCCTAAAGTCCACTTTGGGGACCCTCGACTCAGATATCCGTGACTTCATTCACATACTATACCAGGGATAAACCTTAGGGGTGTTTGCATTCATTTCCTTGCCAATAGACATAACCAGACCAAAACCAACCTGGGTATAGTTACATATTAAAGACTGTCTTCTTGGGGCACCTGGGTGGCTCAGTAGGTTAAGCCCCTGCCTTTGGCTCAGGTCATGATCTCAGGGTCTTGGGATTGAGCCCCACTTCGGGCTCTCTGCTCAGCTAGGACCCTGCTTTCCCCTCTCCCTCTGCCTGCTTCTGTGCCTACTTGTGCTCTCTCTCTCTCTGCCAAATAAATAAATAAAATCTTAAAAAAAAAAAAAAAAGACTGTCTTCTTAACATTTCAGACTCTGCCGTTCAGAAGACCATGATTATATTGTCTGTTGAGAACTGCAGTGAATCTAGAACCGAGGGGGCAGCCTAAGTTTGCAGATGGGTTTTGTTTGGTTCATCATTCAGAGAAAAATAATTTTGAATGAGTGCCAAGATTTGAAAATTGGAGGGATTTTGTACAAAAATCTGAATTTTCAACTTTTCTTTAAAAAAATACAAGAACCTGCAAAACGAGGTCTTTATTCTTCTGGGGAGATGATTGTCTGGGGATACTCCTTTAGGTAGGCATTTGTTCTCTTGGTCCTTACTAACTCCACCTCCCCACTTCCCACTGTCTAACACCTTGCATGCTTCACTCAGTTATGCCGTATGTCTTGTGTGGAATTTAAGATGTTTCTTTTGATCTAAATTTTGCAAATGGTTAACATTAACAAAGGTTTCTTGAAATTATACAATGAGCATAAAACCTATTCAAGCCTCATTCTGTAAGGAGAGCTGTAAGGTTTACTTGGTTTATGCCCTCAGAGCCCCAGAATTTGATTTTGTGCCCCAGTTGGAATTGGCTTGGTATAATGTGGTTTATTACAGTCTACTGGTTACAGCACAGCCACTGGTATGAGACTGCCTGGGTTCCGGTTTTGGCTCTACTATTTCCTGAGAGCTCATGCATGTTGCTTAACCACCCCTGCCTCAGTTTCTTCATCTGTAAAGTGGAGATAGTAACAAATGGACAGATGTCAAATAACTGGCTGGTAACATAGCTTAGCATGTAGTAAGTGTTGGTTGGCTGTTATAATATCTTTAATTTACCAATTCCTTTGATGATGAGGAAGAGGCTTGTAATTGTCTGACAATATCTAAACTCATTGAGACTAACTAAACTACAATGTAGAATGGTCTATATACAGTTTACTGAACAGTTAACTAATCATAAATATGTATGCACTAAATTCCCCATAGCATTCTGGTGTGTCTGATATTAAATCCAAACGCTTCTTGATGAATTCCTTATTGTGGAGTAGTTTGGACATTGTTTCTGTTCTGGTCCATCTGGAATGAGTCTCCACATATCTGTAGATCCTCTCCCGGGTGGCTGGCTGGCCCGCACCCTCATGCTGATCTAAGTCCAAAGGGGCACTTCCTTGTCCCAAAGCAAATATGCTAATTTCAGAGAAGTGCCAGCCTTTCTGTCTAAAATTGCTCACAGTTCACACCTTGCATCCTGCCTTCTGCTCTGTTTCCTTCCTAATTTGTCATTGCACAGGTCTGAACAAAACCAGACTTTAAGGAAGTTCTGTCTCCTCCCCTATGTCCTTTGCCAAATGCCTGCAGTGTGTCTTGCTATGCTGCTCCAAGTTCAGTGCTCCCTGAAGAGCCTCCTTCACTATTCAGTGATGAGGGGATGATCGATTCTGTGGCATGTCCAGTCCCGCTTAGCCACAAGGGGTCTTCTGTTTCAGTGGCCCATTCTGGTTATGTACCACTATTGCTGGCTTCAGGAATGCATGGATCTGTCAGAAACTCTTTTTCTGAGTATTTCTTTGTTGTGCTTTAAACCGAAATCCCCTCAACAGCTGATAATATAGATAAAGGGACTGGCTCAAAACTAAAGTAAAATGACTTGAAAGAGCGGTCAGTGAAGCACTGGTCAGTGGGGATCGCAGCTCCACAGGGTTGTCAAGGCCTCTGGCTGGGCGGATGGGGACTTCGTGTGTCCTGCCCAGCATCTTGACTGCCTGAATACTGTTTTTCTTAGACTCTTGGTTTGGCTTTTTCTTTCCACTTGTCTTGATGCATTTAGAGTTCCATATAGTGGCCTGTGCTTATTTGCAGGACTAATGAAAGGAATAGTTAACTAAAATTGTCAGAAGTTTTTCCAAATAAGACAAAATGGAAAATGAATTTATCTGGTAGTCTTTGGTATTTGCTGAGAAAGGATTACAGTACTCAGGATATCAGAATATCTGCAAAACATTCTTTTTTTTTTTTTTTTTTTTTTTTTTAAAGATTTTATTTATTTTATTTGACAGAGAGAGAGATCACAAGTAGGTAGAGAGGCAGGCAGAGACAGAGGGGGAAGCAGGCTCCCTGCTGAGCAGAGAGCCCGATGCGGGGCTCGATCCCAGGACCCTGAGATCATGGCCTGAGCCGAAGGCAGCGGCTTAATCCACTGAGCCACCCAGGCGCCCCTGCAAAACATTCTTGATCGTTATTTTTATGACCATTATTTGAGATGACCAGCAGCATCTGGAACCATTTATAACATTTGCTTTGGGAAGCAGAAACCCTCACCTCTACATCTGGCTCTTTTAATTTACTTCGTATATGACTTGAAAAGTCATTTAATATTTTTAAAATGGACTTAATAAGCTCTTTCTGCTGCATAAAGTTTTGGGAGGCTCAAATGAATCTGCTTATTTAAAATTGCTTTTAAAATTAAAGTGTGATAGATTATGTTGGGTGCTTTTATATTCCAGAATGTTAATTTAGCACGTATTCGATTGGTAGTCCACATTTGCTAAGCTGGGATAACATTAATTGAGTCTCTTCTCTGCTTTTAAACACTTTTAAATATTTTAATTAAAAAGAAATACATGCTTGCTACAAAATATCTGAGAAAGAAAAGTATAAAGATCACCAATAGTGTAGTAACCGTTGGTATTAACATTTGGGGGTATATCCTTCCATGTTTCCTCTATATATGTATAGGTAATATAGTCAAGTGCATTTTTTACAAAAATTTACATACATTTACATACATACATTACATTACCTTTTTACAAACCTTTATATACATTGTTACTCTTCATACAAGACAACATTGTAGACTGTTTCTGAGCTAACAAATGAGATCTAGGTCATCTCTTTTAATGCCCTGTGCGAATGTGTCATGATTTATGCCCCTGTTGCTGCATGGTTGGTTTTCCAGTTTCTCACTTTTTAAGAAAAATAATGTTGATGTTTTACTCTCTTATTCTAAATTTCTACACTTGGAATTTCTGAGTAATTTTTTTCTAAGCCCCAGATCTAACAAATTCCCCCATGAGTTATGGAATATCTAGTGATGTAGAACACATATTTTTTTAAAAGAGCATTTAATTAATACACTTGAGCCCCACAGCATGATCTAATACTGGATTTATCAGAGTAATAGTTTTTCTTGAACCAATTTAAAGAGTTCTAGCTATTTGAAATATCTGAGGATCTTATTATAGTGTGTTTTACTTGTTGCCAAGCACAGTGGTTCTCCTGGTTTAATAATGCATTTGTAATTACTTTCAAATTTAGATCTTTTAGTGTAATGCTATGTAATGAATACACATTTAGCAAATATTTACTGAGTCCTGACTCTTTAATCAACTTTGTATAGTGCACAGGGGATGTAAAGATGAATGAAACTCAGTTACTTTTGGAAAACTGAGTCTTGTGGGGGAGAAATACATGTACACAAATAACTATAAAACATCATGATAAATTGTATTTTATTTATTATATTATACTATACCCTTAGAAAAATAAAGAGTCCTTTCTTTACCGCCTGCCTTAGGCAGGAATTAGGGAGAAAAAAGGTACCTTCTCAGTGTGCTTTGTTAGGACCTATCAGGGGCAGATAATTTCAAAATCTATTTCCTATGTGTGTGTATTTTAGATATTTATTATATCGTATTTAGATATTTATTATTTTATTATTTATATTTTTATTATATATTTTATATTTATATTATTATATTATTGTATTTAGATATTTATTATAATTTGGATTGTTTTGCATGAGATAGAAGATGTCACGGAGGATGAAGGGGAGAGGCTGAATAACTCAGTGGAGTGGCTAAATGATTGTTATAAACTAAAGTGTCCAGTTTTCAGCTTTATGTTTTTAGCAATTCTGTGATGTAAAGCCTCTCTGTCTTCTGAACCATGAGTTAAGTCTTCCATACACACAGCAATCCCCAGCTGAATGGGGCTGTTTATTTGTTCGGTTCTTGTGTTAGTTATCTGTTGTTGCATAAACAGCACACATTTGTTAGTCTTATTTTCAGGGCTCGGGGAGTCTCGGCGTGGTTTAGCTGGGACCCCTGCTTTACCTGCATGCGGGATCACTCAAGGTGTCTTCCAGGGCCAGGGTCTCATCTGAGGATTCGGTGGGCAAGGATCTGCTTCTGAGCTCATTTACATAGAGGGCGGTAGGTTTGGTTCCTCGCTGTCTGTCAGACTGAGGGTCTCAGTGGTTTGCTGCCTGTTGACTGGAGACTAACTCCAGTTCCTTGCCACATGGGCCTCTCCAGTCAGTGAAAGGGCGTCTGCTAGCAAAACCAAATTACAGTATTTTGTTACCCGATCACAAAATGACACCCCTCCATGTTGTTCCATTCTACTGATTCAAAGCACTTTGCTCACGGAGGGTGAATTGTGCAAGACAGGGATACCAGGGGGCAGGGGTCATTAGTAGCCATCTGATGGGTTGCTTACCACACTTTTCAGTGGAAATCAGCAGGAGGAGGTTCATATTTGTAGATGCAGGAAATCGTCATAAGACTCAGAGCCCAAACTGAGAACTCAGTGGAGATCAAAACAGAAGTGACAGGATCTGCAGGGATGAAACACCACTCGCCCTTATCCTCTGGAAATTTCAGAAATCTTGGATGGGTATTAAATTTTCCACAGAATGTGGAATTGTGGTGCAAGCCAGTGGTAACTAGAGCATAAAGGGCAGGGTGAGTCCAGCTGCCATCTGGGTTATATTAATAATAGAATTATGAAGAAAATACTGAGCCTCTCACACAGGGTTACATCTGTTAATTGCCTGGTGAAGCTGGGAAGACTTCACCAGGGACACAACACCGTCTGGGTCTTCACTCTGGAGTAGGAGTCTGCTCTGTGGAGAAGGACGAATGTGCATATGAGAGCAAAGGAGGTTTTGGGGATCCAGTGGTTTTGGTAAATAGAGGAATTTCATAAGGTGTGAGTATGGGAAACCTGGGAGATCATTAGAGCCGATGAACTGAGGAAGCATTTGGGAACCTGAAACTTCTGACTTCTGAGAATTTCTGATATCTGAAAACCCTCACACAGATTGATGAGACAACTGATGTAATCAGATTTTTGAACAGGGCCCCTCTGGGTGTGGTGTGGTAGGTCATCAAAGGGGGTGGTGGTGAAAGTGAGTAGTTATATCAGGATACAAGGCTTTAATTGTTCCTACCCTGTCATGTGCCTTGACTTCTCTTTGTCACTCTTTGCCCAGTTTCTGTTTCCTCCCTCCTTCCTCATCAGGGTTAGAGAATTTTAGAGGTTGGAGTTTCTCAATGAAAATTATTTGTCTTTGTAACAACTTATTTTTTTTTTTACAACTTATTATTTTTTTTAAGATTATTTATTTATTTGACAGAGAGAGAGAGAGAGATCACAAGTAGGCAGAGAGGCAGGCAGAGAGTTGGGGGAGGAAGCAGGCTCCCTGCTGAGCAGAAAGCCTGATGTGGGGCTTGATCCCAGGATCCTGAGATCATGACCTGAGCTGAAGGCAGAGGTTTAACCCACTGAGCCACCCAGGCGCCCCTGTAACAACTTCTTAATTGTCTTATCTGAGACTGGCAGTGGCAGGGGGTTGGGGGTGGGGATCCCCTTCCTTCCTACCCTTCACAGCTATTTTAAGTTGTAATTAAAAATTCTGAAAGCCCCCAGAAGTCTAAAAGCCCTACACAGATGCGTGAGTGTTCCATAATAATCATAGTCATAATCAGAGAGCAGCAGGACTCCGTGGGGTACGAAAGCCCACTCATGTCTCGCATTGCCTGTGGTCGGCTGTGACTACATATGAGGGAGGTGGGCCAAGGAGAGGCCCTGCTGCTATAATGGAAACAAAATCAGTGCTTGGAATTGAGCAACACAAGCTGAAAGAAACCTTATTTTAAAAGGAAGTGAATCTTACGATGTGACACCAAAGCACAAGTAACCAAAGAAAAAAACATAATTCAGACTTCATCAAAATTAAGAACTTTTGTGCTTCAAAGGACACTATCAAGAAAGTGAGAAAACAACACATTGAATGGAAGCAAATATTTGTAGATCATATATCTGATAAGGGACTTGTCTCTAGAATATAGGAAGAACCCTTTCAACTCAATAAGAAGATAATAACCTACTTCAGGATACACAAAGGATCTGAAAAAACATTTCTCCAAAAAAGATGTATGAGTGGCCAATAATCACACAAATCAATACCATCAATCATTACAGAAATAGGAATCAAAACTACAATGAGATACTGCTTTATACCCACCAGGATGGCTGTAATAAAAAAGATCATTTTTAGCAAGAATATAGAAAATAATGCGGAAAATGCTGGGAGGAAAGTAAAATGGTCTACCATCTCAGAAAATAGTTTAGTAGCTCTTCGAAAGGTTACGTTTAGAGTTAAATTTAGATTTACCTTATAACCCAGCAATTCCATTCTTAGGTGTATACCTAAGAGAAATGAAAGCGTATGTCCACACAAAAATCTATATAAGAATGTTTATTGCAGCCTTATTCCTAATAGCCAAAGTGTGGAAACAATCCAAAGGTCTGTCAGAGAGGAGGGAGAGACAGGGTGAGTGAAATAAAATATGGTATGTGCATTAATGGAATGTTCTGTGGCAATACAAAGGAATTAAGTATATATGCATGCTGCCGTATGAATGAACCTTGAGAACATTGTGTTACGTGGAAGAAACCAGGCAAGACCCTCCTCCCACCCCGTATTTTGTCCGGTGCCATTTATAGGAAAAGTCCAGAATGGGCAACTCTACAGAGATGGAAAGATAAGAGGTGGCTCAGGGATGGGAGGGATGGGGGTCAGGGAGCGAGTGCTAAAGGGAATGGAGTTTCTTTTTGGGGCAGTGGAAACATTCTGCAGTGTGGTGATGGTTACCCAACTCTGGGAATATACTAAACCCACTGTATCGTACACTTTAAATGCGTGACTCGAATGGCATGTGAATGACATCTCAATAAAGCTGTTACCAAAGGGGAAAAAAAAAAAAGGAAAGAAAGGAAAGAAAGTGGTAGTAGAAAGCCAGAGGGGGAGCTGGGACGGCGCCGTTGAGTCGAGACAGGGGTGGTCAAAGGAACCGACTTTAGAAGGTAGACTTCCTCAGCAGTCACCTGTCTTCGCGTCATGTGATTCTCTGTGCTTGTTAAAGAAGAAGTGGATATGCCTGCAGTGTTCTTTTCCTCGCTGTGCTAGACCTGGCCGCATTTGCTTGTTAAAAGAGCACCGAGCATTGGTGGAGCCTTAACGGTCTGAACTGAACGATATTAACTTCCCATCTGGCTGTTACTCTCCAGGAAGTCTCTTTTTGTTTGATTGTGGCTGATGAGAGGTTTTGTTCAAGTTCCATTTGTGCTGATTGGCTCATTTAGAGTGAATCTAGTGTGTGGTGTGCCCTCCTCCCACTGTCCAGCATTCCAGAAGGCTCTCCCTCAGAGGCTGTGTTCTCTCCATAAATAGCAAATGGTGCTCTCTCTGATCAGCTCGTGTGGGATAAGGATCGGGGGGAAGGTGAAGGTTGCAGCTGGGGGCGGGAGAGCCCTGGACCTTTCCTGGTGTCTGAATGCAGGGCAGCAGGCTCAGCACCGTGTGTCCCTTTGGAAAGTCACTTTCCTGGCTCGGCTGTGATGAACTGTATTTCACCAAGGAATCTGTGGCCTTCATCCAGCTTGCCCCATCCTGGAGTGGGACCAGCTCGGTCAAGACATGTCCACATAGCACAGGCAGGCTCCTACTGGGGTTCTGCAGGCCAGATTAAGAGAAATGAAGCCATAGTGCATCTTTGTATTGTGGCCTGGCCATGGCAGACACAACTGCCTTGCAGTCCAGTTGACACACTTGGCCTTCACCGGGAGCTCCTCACCTGAGGCTGATGACAGTCGTTTGTAAACATCGTCCAGACTCGAGTCCTATAAAAGGAAACACGATAAAGTTGGAACTTAGCAGGTGGAAGCTTCATCCTTCAGGACACGGTTTGACTTTCTTTCTATAGATCTGAATCTTTTGAGGAGATGGAATCTAGGGCTGTGGCTGGTAACCTACTTCCTTCTGCTGATGAAGAAGGTCAGGGAGAGAGAGGGAGAAAGAGGGGAAGAGGGAGAGAGAGAAGCGAGAGAGCCACAGGGAGAGAACCATCGTCCAGAGTAAACAGAAATGAAGGGACCTGAGTACAAAACAGGGAGGAAGAAGGAGAAATCAGCTTGTAAGATAAGAGGGAAAGGGAGCGTAAATGGGGGAGAGAGGTTATAGAGTATGAACAGAACCAGTTAGGACAGGTAAACATGTAGGAGGTGCTGAGCAATATAAATACAAAAAATATATAATTAGGTAAAATTTAAATACACAAATTTTTATTTTTAAAAAAATTATTGAAAGATTTTTATTTATTTATTTGACAGAGAGAAGATCACAAGTAGAGGGAGCAGCAGGCAGGGAGAGAGAGAGGAGGAAGCAGGCTCCCTGCTGAGCAGAGAGCCCGATTCGGGGCTCAATCCCAGGACCCTGAGATCATCACCTGAGCTAACGGCAGAGGCTTTAACCCACTGAGCCACCCAGGTGCCCCTAAAAATTTTTATATAAAATATATAAAAATATAAAAAGCTACTTCTTATGACTTCTTCATGTCCTCAGAATTGCATCTGATTAGTGCTGGCCTTCAGCTCCCCAACTTTTCTTAAAAACCTAGCTCGTGCCCTCTCTTATGCACTCTGTGCTCTCATCTGAGAGGATTCTGTTACTTTCTTGGCTGCTCTTCCTCTGTCTTCTACCTACCTACCCCACTCCTGTGCCCCTGCCCAAGCACTGGGCCCCTAAAATCATGTTCTAGATCTAGAAGTACCTTCAGAGAAGGTCTAAAAGATTTGGCTTTTTCGTTTTACAGCTGAGGAAAAAGAAATCCAGAAAAATTAAATGACTTATCTAAGGTCACATAGTGATCTGGTTGCCGAGCTGAACTAGGATGCAGAGCTTCTATCCCATGGACACCTGGGAGCTCTGGGTGGGCCCCCTCTCTGTGCAGAGAGCTGTCTTCCTGTCGCTTCCGGGAAAGATCTGGTGGGCTTGGGAGAGGGTGGCCGAGGAAGAGCTAGCTTTGTCAGCTTCTCTCATAGTTGGGAGACAGAGGTTATTTCTGGTTACTTCTTATTCTCTTCTTTCCTTCATTGAGCTTGGACTTTGAAATGGAGGCCAGTTGGTTCCACTTGGACAAATTCTCACCGATTCTAATTTGTGTCCAGCTTGGTGCTTGCTGATGGACCCACCTGGACCTAACACATGGTCTCTGGAGGGGAAGGAGGTGGGGAAATGGAGAGGATTGTTCAGATTGAAGTTTCTGATGGTGGTGGTGGTGGGGGGGGCAGTGCCTGGAGACATTTTTGGTTTTTGCATCTAGAGGGTGCTACCCGTGTCTAGTGGGTAGAGGTCAGGAATCCTGCCGAGTATCTTACAATGCACGGATGACTCCCCACAGTAGTTACATATCCGGCCCACAGGTTTAATAGTGCTGAGGTTGAACAACTCTGCTTGACCTAATCTTTTCTTAACAGAAGCTCAATACCCGTGGCCCAGGATAGACAGAGACACTTTTCCTAACAGAGTGGAAGCACCTGGGGACAGTTTAGTCCAGATATCTGGGGGCTCGGGCAAGCTGCCTGAGATGTTAAACTGACTAGCATTTCTGGGTTAATGAATTTAATTAAAAAAGTCAAGGTTTGATGAAAAGCAGGCAGAATTCTCATCTCCTTTTGAGATGCCTACAGCCCAGCAGGCGTATTTTAACCATTCCCATCAGAGGCCTCTGCCCAGGGTGACATCTTAAAAAGGCAGAAATAAGGGCTCACTTAAGATGCAGGCCTCCGGTTGTGGAAGTGTGGCCCTGAATGGGCTTAGCTGACAGTCAAGAAGGGAAGCGAGGTAAGACTGAAATGTGAGAGACAGATTTCTCAAAGGGCAAAAGAGACTGTCCTGTTTACCATAGTCAAGTTGAAACCAGCTCTTGCTGAAGAAGTTATGGAGGGAAGAGAATCCCATTAGCGATTGTCCTGTGAGATTGCTCTAGGTCAAAGGTGTTTTTATGTAACTTAACTTCTTTTTACCTTGTTGAGCCACAGACTGTGTTTGTGTTCCTAACATCCCTTCGTCCTCCGGGAAGGAGTTGTTTCTGCCTGTGGTCAGAAACCCTGAGAAAATGGATGCTCGGTGACCTGGGAGGACCTCACCTTCCCTGAATGGATGGGCAGACCCAGGGAAATAAGAAATAGACTGTCGCAGAATCCCTTTCCAGAGAGCAAGTCGCCTTTTTCCTTCTTGACAGCTCATTTCTTTTTCCATTTTATTAAAAACGCTAACTCAAGTTGATCCTAGTTACACAGGATGTATTTTTTCCCTGTCATGATAGAAGTCGTCACTAAAGAGCTTCCCATCCTTTCATTGATTCACAGTTCCTCTGGAGAACAAGACATGTTCATTCCTAACCTGTCTACATTCTAGTTGATTTATCAGAACCTTTTACCCCTCCTGTTCCTCTGTTGCAAAAAAAAGAAAAAAAAAATCCTTCCAACTGTTAATTACCTGTGGGTTGTTTTTTTTTCCCCCCTTTCCTATAAATCTGCAAATGTTCAGTGAATCCCTGCTAGCTGCAAGTCACTTCCATAGACTGCGGATCTTCCGTTATGAGGGCCCCAATCCCGACCCTCTTGGAACCCAGAGGGAGAATTCCTGGGACCGGAGTTCTCAGAATGTGTTCCAGTGGGGTGTGTGAAGGAGGGGGAAAGAGGTTACCTCTAAGTCTCTGAGCTTCACCTTGGAAGCTCTTTCCCAATTCTTATCTTTTCTTATTGTAGTGAAATTTATGATTTTAACCATTCCTAAGTGTACAATAAAGTGGCATCAAGCACATTCGCGTTGTTGTGCAACCGTCACCACCATCCCTTTCAGCAAGGACTCTCCTGACCTCCTCCCTCAAGCTCCTGCTAACCACCGTTTACTCTGTCTCTGTGAATTTTTTTTTTTTTAAAGATTTTATTTATTTATTTGACAGAGATCACAAGTAGGCAGAGAGGCAGAGAGAGAGAGAGAGAGAGAGAGAGGGAAGCAGGCTTCCTGCGGAGCAGGGAGCCTGATGCGGGGCTCGATCCCAGGACCCTGAGATCATGACCCGAGCCGAAGGCAGCAGCCCAAACCACTGAGCCACCCAGGCGCCCCTGTCTCTGTGAATTTGATCTTTCTAGGTTCCTAGTGTGCGTGGACTTACACAATATTTGCCCTCGTGTGTCTGGTTTGTTTCACTCAGCACAGTGTTTTCAAGTATTGTAACATGTATTAGAATTTTGTTCCTTTTTAAGGCGGAGCAGTTTCCCATGGTCGGTATCCGCCACATTTAGTTTATCCATCCATCTGCAGAGGGACATTGGGGTTCCCACCTTTTGGCTCTTGTGAGTAATGCTGCTATGAACATTAGTCTACTCCCAGCCCTTTTCTTTTAAAGCATATTAAATAAAACCTCATCTGCTCTGTTAAAGCACTGAAAAGAAGTTGGCAAATAATACCTCTCCAATATCCGTTTATATCCATATGTGTATCTAGTTATATGTTCTGGGAATAGTTACATGGTGGGAAATGATTTTTCTGGCCTGAAGTCCTGAGTTGGAACAATACCATTTCATACAGTTGCTTCACATTCTTTCCTCTTTCTGCCGTGTCCCTCCCTCCCTCTTTCCGCCACCATCTCTTCCCCCCCGCTTCCCCCCCCCCCAAGATTTTATTTATTTGTTAGAGAGAGAGTGAGCACAAGCAGATGGAGGGTGGGAGGGAGAGGGAGGAGCAGGCTCCCTGCTGAGCAGGAAGTATGACCTGGGGCTCTACCCCAGGATGCTGGGCTCCTGACCTGAGCCAAAGGCAGACGCTTAAACAACTGAGCCCCCCAGTTCCCCTGCTCTCCATCTCTTCTTTCTCTTAATGCAGTTCCATTTAGCAAACTTGTATTTTTTTTAGAATGAATTTAAATATTTTATTTTAAGTAAATCTTACATTTAGTAGCCCAAAATGATGGGGTATAAGTAAAGAGCCCCAATATTTATCTGATTAGAAATGGAAGACAATTTCTCTGGAGCTGAGATACCATGTAGAGGTCCATGAAGAAAACAACAAAACAATATAATATACAGTTTATATTTTAATATAATACATACCAATGTAGCATGGGTAACTTGCTAAAGGCAGATAACTTTAAGTCTAATATTACACATGTTTTCAAAGATAAAAATTTAGGTATTACAATATAAAATAGAACATTGAGCAGAACTGCATTCAGTGCTACATCTTTATAATTTCTCTGAATGCGCCAAGGAAAGATTATTTCAAACTACTTGTTATCAGGCCATATTATATCTGTATAGTATCTTTGTATAATAATAAAAATTCTGAGAATAAAGACATAAATTAATTCTATATTTGAAGTTTCCCCTAATAAAATATTAAAATCATTACATTATCAAGTACTACATCGTAACCAAAATTATGTCCAATAAGGAATTACCAAAACAAAAATCTCCTCAGAATCTCTTCTATTTTTTTTTTCTAACTCATGCATTTGATTTTTGCTGATTAGCAAACTTGCATTATTGGGAACTTCATAGATGCAAGGTGTTCTGGGAGTCTTGAAGAATAGAACTTCGCTTGGGTTGTTCCTAGTCTCTTACTGTAGACAAGGCCCACTATACCTAGGCTGCGAGCCAGGCCATGAGCCTGCTGTGGTGGCCAGGCTTTCCAGGGGCCGGCAGACATGAAGGCAGATGGGTTCCTGCCAGAGGAAATGTCCAGAGCAAGGATGTGGGATGGGAAGTGTTGGCCATGCTTCATTTGAAGTTAATTTTATTGTATGTGGCCTTTGCATGTTTTCCGTTACTACAGTGTGCTTGTTCAGTCCTCTACCTGAGGGCAACACTGATTTCTTCTGAACACTGTGTGGTAGATGTGATACGGGAAGTGTCCCTTCAGTAATTTTGTTTTAAAAGGAGTGCATTTGTGTTTGATGTAATCTTAACAGATAGTCTCCATGGTTCAAAGAGAGGAGCACATTTTGTTTCTAGTATATTTTACATCAGTAATTTATTTTGATCTTCTGTTGTTGCTCTTGATTTTAAAATAAGTCTGATTGAATCCAATGTTTACAAATGGAAAAGGAGGTGCCTCAATTTAGTTTAATATTTGAAGAATGGATGTTGTTCAGTTGAACAGTTTAATATACTTTAATATTTGAAGAATAAAGAAATTTCTCTTGATTTATTTAATAAAAGAAACAGGTGGTTTCTAGATATTTTCCCACAAATATGCAAAAACCCCAGCTGTGTGTATTATCTTTATGACTATAAGTATATTCTATCAGAATATATGTACATACCATACATATATATGCGTGCGTGTGTGCACACACGCACACACACACACACTTCATTCTAAGTGTGAAGCTGTAGAAATATTAACCACCCTTTTTCAGCCAGAAGGAACAACCAAAGATGTAGAATACCATTTTTTCTCCCTCTTAATCATCCTCCAGTGATTATCTGCTATTAGCAGATGGCCAACAATATGAGCAATAAATAACATAGTAAATTTAGCTGGTGTTTCTGGTCGATAGTTCTGCCAGTCTAGCTCCTTGGACCTCAGCCTGACTTGGAAGAGTGAGTTTCTGGTCTGTAGGACTTACTCAGGAAATCGGAGAGGTTGCAGGCCTTTCTCTAAAGCAAACGGGTCTGAGAGATAAGAGTCTGGTGCCCTGGAAAACCACAGACATGTTTTCCCCCAGACAGGGCCTGGGGAGGAGCAGATGGGAGGAGAGGAAACAGAATTAGACAGCATTCCTACGGTTGTCAGGGAGCAGGAACAGATGCGGCTTGAGACCTTGTAGGTGACCCCAGAAGAAGTAGTAGGAGGATCCCAAAAGCATCTTTGCCTCACCACCCTAGCAGCAAGTAGTTTGGGAGCTTGTCTCTTACAGAGTCATCGACCCGGCCTTGGGTGTGGGGGAGATAGAGTGCTGCTTCTGGAAGCAGCAGCTGGTCCATCCATCCCTGTATTGGGGAGAGGTTTGGCTACAGGAGTGGTGCACTGAATAGATTACATAGATTACTCATTCATCCATGCATTCAGCTAATATTTATTGAGCGCCTGTTATGTGCCAGGCATTACTCCAAGTGCTGGCATGATGGAGTGATCAAGACAAAGGCTTTGTATGGACTTTATGTTCCCACAGATTTTTAAAATTTGATACATGTGTGTATGGTGAAATGATTACCACAGTGAGGTTAGTTGACACACTCATCACCTCAGATAATTATAATATATATATATATTTTTACAAATGTTTGTGATAAGAACTTTAAGACTTACTCTCTTAGCAACTTCCAAGTATATAACAAAGTATTGTTAATTATAGTCCCCATGCTGAATATTAGGTCCCTAAGACGTATTCATCTTTCTGATGGAATCAGTTGGAGAATTAGTGCTAAGATCTGGCCTGCTAACTTCTGGGTGAATATTCCTTCTGATAACACAGGACAAAACACTATCTTTGAATCACTTGCAAAGTATCTCCGTTTTTGATGGTGTTGGAGGAGCAAAGAGAAATTCTACCCAGAGCTGTTTCTTGGTTCCGTCTTTTTCAGAAAATCAGAGGGTTTCTGAAGGGGACGTATTTCCAGTGATAGATCTCTAAGCGTTGTGGCCGTGGCCAGATTTGTCCAGATTTTTCTTTCTTTCTGCAGGGTCTCCATGGCCGTCCCCTATGCGAACCCTGACCTTCTATGACAGTGATTTTAGTAAAGTCTCTCGTATCCAGCAATAGATTCCCTGCTGGCCCATTCTGGCCAATTGCCTACTTTTATGTTTCTCCCATTGTCACATTAATTCTGTTTTTTTTTGTTGTTGTTGTTTTTTCTTTTGTTTTGTTTTTACTGGATTTAATCGCTGGCACATTTAAATAGAAATTTATAGTCCCCATTACAGACTGCCCTTTGCCTTATTCCAGAAATGTTTCCCTTGAGTATTCCGTTTATGCAGCTAAAAAATGATGATGTCTTATAAATTCAGGGTTTATTAAATAGGTTCTTGAGCCTGGGAACATAAACGTATCTGTGCACAGAGAATTCTGCAGCGAAGACTTCCAAAGGGGAAAAAACAAAATAGTTTGGGACTAGCTAATGAGATGGGGAAAAGTCACCTGTCTTTCTTAGTGTTTCAGAATCCTTATGTTGGATGCCAAGAGTTTGTTGAAAAACCAGAGGGCTTTCTGTGAGGTTGAAATCCTTGTGCTCCTTTCAAGGAGGTCACAGATTCTGCCCCAGCTGCCCGGGGGCCTCTACCCTGAAAGTCTGAGATCGGTGGTTGTCATCACCCCTCCACGGCCAGGGGTCTTTAGGACGTTACTGGAACAGACCACCATGGGGATTGGAGCATAATGCAGTTTTGCTTATGTGGACATTTTCTCACTAGGAAATTGTCCTGCAAATCCCAGTTTGCTTTACAAAAAATGTCAACTAGAGGTTAATTACCATCATTTGGTGGTGGCAACGTGGCCATTTACGTGTGAAGAAAGGGCCTGATTCTTAGGTAAGGTGGAAACATTTTCGAATCTTCAGAAGTTCATTCTGAATTTAATTAGCAGAAGGAAATATCCGTGAAATATGAGACCTCGGGTAGACATGGCGTCATAGGCTTTGGTTCCATTCTCATCTGAGCCAGACTCAATTATAGGGATTTAAAAATTTGAAGGTTCTAGATGTTACTGAGTTCTTTTTAAAATGTAGGAGTTAAATACCATGAAATAGGAAATTCATGAATGTTCTGATAGAGCAGATATATAAAATTCTGCTTTTTAACTAGTATGTGGGTTAGACCTCTTGGTATTTTTGAGACTTAAAAAAATCTTTCAGCTAATTTATTCAGAATAACCCATAAATGAGAGACATAACCATTTAGTTGCACTGAAAAAAAACGGGGAGGGGGGTCATCATTTATTAGCCAGTGTAATTTTTGTAGAATTAGAATATGAAATTAGAATTCATTCACGGATAAAGTATATTCATTTCCCTAATACCATTAAGAGACTTTAATCTTTGTCATCAATTTATGCCCAAAGTTTGCACAAGCCTAAATATGTTCATTTTATTCTCTGTTCTTAATCCTTTATTTTAAATTATTTTCTGAAATAGATGTTATTTTATATATCTTCAGGTGCAGCACTCCACGTCTCCAGATAGGTTTCTGAGGATTCATTTCGTTTTCTTTCCTCGGCTTTCAGAGCTCTTTCCAGAGCTTTCCTCTGCTTGCCCAGTGTCCTCAAGGACTTTCTGGATCTCTGTGAGCAACCCTGGTCCCACTCTTCTCCCTTGCTCTACGCGCCTGCCATGGCCAGAGTTATCAAGCAGATGTTTTCATTAAGAGATAGAAGCATAAAACAAAGCTATTCTCAGCAAAGAGCAAACAGTAACTTTGGAAAGGTAAGATAGAACCTGAGTAAAAACAATTAGGAGTATCCTCGGGCCCTATATGCTCTTTGGCTAGTGAATAGAATGAAAAAGTGGAAGCTTTCTGTAAAAACTGGTCAAGGAAAGATTTGGGTTCAACATCAAGGAATAGTAAGTTTTTTAAATGGATAGAGAAATAAAAAACTATGTTTCTTTTTTTTTTTTAATGCAAGACAACGTTAGCTTATACAGCTCAATCTTTAAAAAATGCTATTTAATTGCTCCCGTGTAAACGAAGTAAGAGACGTCCGTCCTGGATTGGCTTCTTATCTTCCCTCTGTACCTGTCCAGAGCTCTCACAAAGGCGCCGGCAGGGAGGCATCTCTGGGGAACTGTCATCGTGTTCTCTTGAGGTGGGGACATTGAGGCCTGGCGAGAGACTGGGCGTTTCTTTCCTACCCTCGAGGGGGACAGAGGCAGGAGGCAGAGGCCTGGGCTGCTGTCTCTGTCTCCCACAGACACACCGTGTGAACTCTCAGGACCTCTGCGCCTGTCTGTGAGGCACCAAGCTCCCACCCTTCTACTCACACCACGTTCTATGAATCTTTGAAAACGACTGAACTTGCAGCCTGTCCTGTCTTTGATGGCCTGACTCTTTTGTGGAGAGAGATTCAGGGAGAAAGGAAAGCCTCAGCCTCTGATGTTGATTTGCTGCAGGAGACCCGGGACGAAGGTCAAGGGCGGGGCAGAGGCAAGGGCGGCCTTCCCTCTCCTTTGTGTCTGGCTGCTCCCTCACCTCTCTCCACTTTTGTCTCCGAGTCAGATTCAGGTCTCAAGGTGGAAATCCCAAGTGCTCATCACCTCTGCGGAGCGCGCTCCCTCATTATCCGCAATCAGGCAGCGCTCCAGCTTCTCGCCGGCCATTAGCCAAACCCCTGTTGTCCTCAGGAGAAGCCAGATGGGGGATATGCGGTCTGAAGTTGGCACATTGGGTCAAAGGCAGACCGCAGAACTTGGAAAGGGGCTGGGAAGGACTGTTCCCCTATCTCCAGCGTGCACACGTTCTGGTGGGAGAATGAACAAACCCCAAGATTACAGGCCCACCAACCTCTTGTCTTACGTGGCTACTTCTTTCTGTGTTCCCCTTGTAGGTGAACATCCTCAAATGTTTCAAAGAATTTAGGAGCTTTGCCCTCTGCAGGATTTATGCAAGCAGCCAGCTCTCCCACCGCCCCCCCCCCCCCCCGCCCCCAACACAGCATGGTAGATCACAGTAGGTTCCTGACATGCGATTTTTTGGGGTGGTGTTGGGGGGACCCCTCTGATCCTCCTCACTATTTCCTGCCAGCCTGAGCAATGAGCAGATTCCCTGGGCCCTGCATTTTGTCACAGCCTCTTTGGGGGTCATTGGCTTTCGCATCCAGCGGCTGAAGCTGGACTCTGTCTTCCCTGCAGGTTGGGGTGCTGCCAGCTCCCTGCTGTAGCATTTGGCAGGGAGCTCCGAGGATGAGGGGCGAGCAGTGATACTGCAGGCCTGCTGAGGTCCTGGCTGCAGGGTGGCCTCTCTGGCTGACTTTCATCCAACGGAGAGAACCTCTTGGCAAAGCACCTCCTCCCTTCAGGTCTCCAAGAGAACCTATGGCCAGTCCCACAGCATTTCTTTCCCTTCCTGCCATCTCAAGAAAAGAAAGTCCTCCTAAGTGCTGTGCCCTCTCTTAGGAGGGGTGAGGTGCTTTTGGTCAAAGCAAGGACAATGAGAAACATGTAGGTTCATGAGGAGTCAGAGGATCGCGTGGCGTTGTTCATGGAATACTTGAAAACGTGTTAGCTGGTATTTCTTTTCTTGCTTTGAAATACCTAAATCAAGAAGTCATATATGCCAGCATTTGCGGAACTAGGCTTTATATGGACTCAAGAACAGCAGAATTCCTTGTAATGTCTGCAGATGTATTTCTTTAGCAAAGATTGAGGTTTGGGTCCAAGCAGGATTTATTTTTCTTGGAATGATACATTTTGTAGATCAGTGGGATACAGAATACCATGCAAGCACCTTCTTGGGTTCATACCTACAGGAGAGAGCCTCATTACATTATTAGATATAGTGTTACTGCAAGATACATCGTAAGAGTGTTCTTCAAAGAGGGTGAAGAGGATATTATCCTTATTCATGCCTGAACCAAGATTCTCAGACATGACTCATTGAGAAGATAACAGGACAGAAGCTCAGGGAAGAAGACCCTAAGTAGGCCCTGGGAAACCTACTCTTTGTCCCCCAAGAATTAAATGGTCAGGGTTAGCAGGTGTGCAGGATGGTCTAGGAGCGCCATCTTGTGGTAAGGCTAGCATCACTGTTTTGAGATAGAACCACAAAAAAGGAATCTGCCGAGGTTCTTTAGTTTTTGTTTTGTTTTGCCTTTTTTGCTTTTTTTTTTTTTCCAACAGTTAATGATAGTGGATTTTTTTTTTTTTTTTTTAGCATCTATAGCAGTTCCTTGTGCACTAAGTTAATATTTGTCAAAAGCAACTTTTGAAGGGATTTCTTATTTTTTTTTTTTTTTTTTTTTTTTTTTTTAAGATTTTATTTATTTATTTGACAGAGGGAGATCACAAGTAGGCAGAGAGGCAGGCAGAGAGAGAGAGGAGGAAGCAGGCTCCCCGCTGAGCAGAGAGCCCGATGCGGGACTCGATCCCAGGACCCTGAGATCATGACCTGAGCCGAAGGCAGCGGCTTAACCCACTGAGCCACCCAGGCGCCCCTGAAGGGATTTCTTATTGTGACCAAGGATACTTGCTCTATGTTGTAACTGAAGGCATAGCCAAGGCTCTGTTTGACATTTTGCCTTTCAGCCATGGTTAATCCATAGGCCACTGGGTCCACAGTAAGCTAGAAACTCTAAACATAGTCTAAGTGGGCTAAAGTATCCTGGGTTTATCACTTCCCGTGCTCCGGAAACTACTTCTGGAAGTTGACAACCTCATGAAATCTATCCCTCATTCACATTTAACCTTATTTTCATTGATATGATGGGGTTGAAATACTTTCTGGAGAATTTGAAATACTCTTGAAGTTGTAAACGTAGAAATGCTTGAGGGAACAAGCTTGAGGGAACATTTAACTTTTCTTTTTAAAAATTGAGGTATAACTAACATACAACGTTATGGTAGTTTTAGGCCTACAACATAATAATTCGATATTTGCATATATTGCAAAATTATCAACACCATGAGTCTAGTTAACACCTGTCATCGTACACCATCACATAATTTTTTTTCTTATCCTGAGCACTTGTAAGATTCACTCTCTTAGCAACTTTCAAATATTTAATACAGTATTAGTAACTATATTTGCTATGCTGTACATTGCATCCCATTACTTTTTATTTTGTAAGTAGAAGTTTGTACTTTTTGGCCCCCTTCACCCATTCCATATCACCCACTCCCCGCCTCTGGTAACTCCCAACCTGTTCTCTATATCCATGAGCTTGGTTTTTTAAAAACCTTATTTTTATTTTTTAATAGATTCCACATATAAGTGGGGTCATATGATGTTTGTCTTTGATTTATTTCACTTAGCATAATGCCCTCAAGGTCCATCCATGTTGTTGCCAATGGCAAGATATCAACATTTCTTTCTTCATTCATCCATTGGTGGATGCTGAGGTTGGTTCTGTATCTTGGCTACTGTAAATAATGCTGCAGTGAACCTGAGGGTTCAGAGATCTTTTCCAGTTAGTCGTTTCCTTTTCTTCAGATAAATACCAGATGTGGAATTGCTGAATGATATGGTAGTTGTGTTTTTAATTTTTTCAGGAACTTCCATACTGGGAATTTTTATTGATTAAGGTGAGGCAAAATAATCTTGTGATTTATCTAACAAAGATATTCTTTCTTTCTTTCTTTTTTTCTTTCTTTAACAAGGACAGTCTTAATCCGTATTAGGTTCACTCTAACATTCTAGTATTTTTGGAATTCAGATAATTTTGGGGAGTAGAGGTACCTGGGTGTCTCAGTCGGTTAAGTATCCGACTCTTGGTTTTGGCTCAGGTCATGATCTCAGGGTGGTGGATTGCCCATGTCAGGCTCCAGGCTCAGCCTGGAGTCGGCTGGAGAGTCTCTCTCTCTGCTCCTCCCACTGTGTGTGTGTGTGTGTGTGTGTGTGTGTGTGTGTATGTGTGGATGCGCTCGTTCTAACATAAGTAAATCTTAAAAAAAATTTTTTTGGAACAAGGATGGGAATAAATATACAAAATAAAGAGTCCATTGAAGAGCATTCTTGCCTCCCGTGAGGCATTTGGACATCGCTTGTTGGTATGGTGGAGACAACGTTGGACGTTGATTTCTCATTGGAAACGAGACTTCCCTTCTTCCTTCCCAGAGGTCGGGGATGTTAGAGGGCATTAGGTTATAAAACAGACCAGTCAGTTTAGGATTATCTCAGGACGTGGGAAATTTGTTCATTTAACAACAGAGGGGTCATTTGTCAAGCACTGACAACACTTTGTCACTGCGTTCCCAGGACTTCCAGCCACCTAAGTGGTTCCTTGGGTCAGCTCCTCTGTCCCGGCCCTGCTGTCGATCCATTTAGGACAGGAATTCAAAACCAGCTAGTCCCATTCCAGCAGCACGACGCGGTGGTTAGTAGACAACAAGAGGACCGGGGGGAACTCTTTCCCCCATATTCCCTTTCCCTTACTCTTGAAGGTGAGCTGTGTTTGGAAGGACGTTGTGCCAGCTCCATTGGAGAAAGCAGCAACTTTATATATGATGTGATGCCCTGGTCTTTCAAAGCAGACTGTGAACACCTAGAGAGCAAATAGAAAGTCCACACCCTTCTACCTCATAGGCAAAGCATTAAGTAAAAATAGGCATTGATGTGATGCTTTTCATGACAGGAGGCTTTTCTGTAGGGAGGCTGCCTGCGGTGGCCCCGTTTTGTTGGTCATGGGGCTTAAAATAAAGGAGAGGGAAGGCCAGAGGAGGCTGGGAGGTCAGCTTGTTGTCCTTGCTCTCAGTTCCCCTGCAGGGTGGTCTCATCCCGTCCTTGGTGTCCCCACTGCTGCAGGCGCATATGACTGCCCTGACGGAGGCTTCGGGAGTGTCCAGTCCATTGAGTGTTGCCGTCCCCATCCCACGCTCCATTCCCACCTCCCCCGCAGAGCTCTGCTGCCCTGCATGGACCTATTAAGACCTACTTTTTGGGTGACCTGACTTCTGTTGGGATTTTTTTTTTTAAATTTTATGTATTTATTTGACAGATCACAAGTAGGCAGAGAGAGAGAGAGAGAGAGAGAGAGAGAGGAGGAAGCAGGCTCCCTGCTGAGCAGAGAGCCCCATGCGGGGCTCGATCCCAGGACCCTGAGATCATGACCTGAGCCGAAGGCAGAGGCTTTAACCCACTGAGCCACCCAGGCGCCCCCTGTTGGGATTATAATTTGAAATGAAACTTAAATGCACTGACCCTGTGCATTCTCATAATTTCATAGCCCTGTTGGGGACAGTAATGACTCAGAATGTCACTCGGAGTCCATCTTGCTCCTAAGCCTGACAGGTTTTATTTGGAAGAGCAGCCTCTTAGGGAGAGAGAAGTGCTTTTCTTTCTTTCTTTTTTTTTTTTTTTTCCTTTCTTCCTGCTTAAGGAGCTGACGAACCTTATTTTTAATTCCAGGTGTAAGAAAACAGGAATTAAAATAGTGTTTGACCCAGACACACTGAGCAGTAAAAAGTTCTTGCTTCTCTCATGTTGCTGATTACCTGCGCCTTGTGCATAAGGAAGAGAAAGTTCTGTTACCTAAAAACAGAAGGAGTGAATAATTATATTTGGGGAAGTTTGAAATATCAGAGGGATTAGAGTTCTTGCAAAAGGGCAAAAGCTTATACTTTTCATTTTTCTCCTTAATTCATGTGACTTGCCTTGAGGCCCCCCTCCCTACTTCCTTCCGCCCCCACTAGCTAAATGTTGTGTCAGATCATTTAGAACTTTCTAAATAGGGGAGAAAAAAAAATTCTTCCAAGTTTGCCTCCTCTGTCCTTTGAGATTGTACCGTCTGTGGAGGAGAATTTATAAAAAGACGGGAGGTTTGGGTTCCTGTTACTTTTGGAAATGGTATTTACCCAGATCACACTGAATCTGCCTCTCGCCCTAGATGGCAGATGCCGACAGGGAGCATCGTCACATGCTGGGAAGGCAGCTGGAGGCTGTGCGAGGACCTCAGGAGACCTCAGAGACCTCCGCCCAGGGAGGCTGCCCTGCTCCTCAGGGTGTCCAGCCTCGCTCTTGGCACCCTCCCCTTTGTTCTCAGCCACTTTAAAGGGCCGGCAGCCCATCCGCAACACGTGGGGGGTGCAACCTGAGAGTTTGAGTGCACAGGCAAGGAGACATCTGCGTAGACATCTGCCCTTTTGCGAAAGCATTCGTCTGTGTCGTCTGTGTCGCTCTTCATCTTCATTCCCTCCATTCTCCCTGGTTGTTATTTAACCAGCCACGTGGGCCCCTTTCTGGTCCTCAGACACACCCAGCTCCTCCCCTGCGTGGCCTGGTCTTTGCCTGGCTCCCTCCTCCTCACGCAAGCCTGAAGGAAAGGGGGCCTTTCTGCATCAGCCTTGCCAGTCATTTTTCTGTTTTCTGTCTTCATCACATTTTCGGTTCCAGGAATGGTCTTAGACGCCTGTGAGAGCAGACTGGCATCACGCCCCTCGGGTGTATCTCCATGCTGCCGCTTACGTGCTGGATTTCTTCTGTGTGCCCTTCCCTGTCCGGCTGCTGCTCTCCTCCACCTGGTCCTGGGCCCCTCCCTGGGTTTCTCCCCTCAGGCCTGCCCGCTCTACTTGTGGTTGGGCCAGCCGCTCGGGGAGGGGGAGGAGGGCAGAGGCCTTTGCAGAGCCTGGCTTTGTCCCTGGCTTGGCACCTGCACCCCTCTCGGGAAGGCCATACCCTGCCGAGAGGTGCTGTCCATCAGCCACCCTCTCGGGCTCCTGCACCAGCTCCTCACCTCACTCCCTCAGATTGGGGTAGACCTGGCCTGCTCTGTGCCCTGGAGTTCTGCACTACCTTGCTGGTTTCCTTTAAAACTTCTCCTACCTATGAGAAAAGAACATTTATTAAACTCCCTTGGAATCACTCAGTTTGAGAATGCCATTTAGTTCCCAAAGAGGAGTAGAACTTACAGCTATGTGAACATGAAGTAGTTAACCTCTCTGCCTCAGTTGCTACATCGGTGAAATGCACCTACAATAGAACCTTCTTCATAGAGTCATTGTAGGATTAAATGGGTTAATACGTGCTAATGCTTAGTGCAGGGTGGTGTCCTGACCCGTGGCAAATACCATAACCATTTGCTATTTTAATTGCTGTTGTTGTAATAATTGTAATTGTTGTTTTGTGCTTGTTGACCCAGTATTCCCTCCATTGTCCCTGCTAGAAGGCCTGGGGGCAGAGGCTGTGTCTTGCCGCCTTCCTGGGTTCTAGAACAATGCCTGCTTCATAAGGCATTCACATGTGTTTGTGTTTGTATGCTCTCTCTCTCCACAGAAATATGGATAGATCTGTTTTTAAACTGGCTGTCAGATAACGACGAAGCTGTATTCCATAATAAAGTTCAAGTCAACTTGGCATCTGTCAAGTTTTATTATTATAAAAGTTAAAAATCAGTTACTGATTATAAATGAACTTTAACTGAATCCATAATCTTAAAAACTCTTTAAACACTTTTAAAGTATCAACTTTATGAATTTTAAATTTGTTAATTTTCAATTTAGTGAAAAATGCTTCCCAATTTATGCAAGTTTCCCAATGTCTTAATCAAACTTTTTATTTAGTCAGACTCTGGCCACCACCTTGGAAAAAATAAATAAAGCTAAAAAAAGCATGTTTTTAGGGGGAAGGTTTCTCTTTGGGGTTTAACATAAACCCATCAATGAGGAAATACAACAACTTAAAAGGTTGTACAAAAACAGACACACAGATCAATGGAACAGAATAGAGAACCCAGAAATGGACCCTCAACTCAGTGGTCAACTAATCTTCAGCAAAACAGGAGATAATATTCAATGGATAAAAGACAGTCTCTTGGGGCACCTGGGTGGCTCAGTGGGTTAAAGTCTCTGCCTTCAGTTCAGGTCATGATCCCGGGGTCCAGAGATGGAGCCCTGCATCAGCCTCTCTGCTCAGCAGGGAGTCTGCTTCCTCCTCTTTCTCTGCCTGCCTCTCTGCCTACTTGTGATCTCTGCCTGTCACATAAATAAATAAAATCTTTTTTAAAATTTCTTAAAAAAAAAAAAAAGACAGTCTCTTTAACAAACGGTGTCAGGAAAATTGGATAGCAACATGCAGAAAAATGAAATTGGGCCACTTTCTTACACCATACACAAAAATAAATTCAAAATGGATGCAAGACCTAAATGTGGGACAGCAATCCATCAAAATCCTAGAGAACACAGGGAGCAACCTCTTTGACCTTGGCTGCAGCAACTTCTTTCTAGACACGTTGCCAGAAGCAAGGAAAACAAATGCAAAAATGAACTGTTGGGACTTTATCAAGATGAAAGCTTTTGCACAGCAAAGGAAACAATCAACGAAACTGAAAGGCAGCTGAAGGAATGGGAGAAGATATTTGCAAATGACATATCAGATAAAAGGCTAGTATCCAAAATCTATGAAGAACTTACCAAACTCAACACCCAAAAAACATAATCCAGTTAAGAAATGGGCAGATGACTTGAATAGACCCTTTTCCAAAGAAGACATACAGATGGCCAACAGACACATGAAAAGATGCTCAACATCACTCACTATCAGGGAAGTACAAATCAAAACTACAATAAGATACTACCTCACACCAGTCAGAATGCCTAAAATCAACACAGGAAATAACAGGTGTTGGTGAAGATGGGGGAGAAAGGGGAACCCTTTTGCACTTTTGGTGGGAATGCAAACTGGTGCAGCCACTCTGGAAAACAGTGTGGAGGTTCCTCAAAAAGTTAAAAATAGAGCTACCCTATGACCTAGCAATTGCACTACTAGGTATTTACCCAAAGGATATAAAAATACAGATTCCAAAGTGTACATGCACAGTAAGTAGCCAAACTATGGAAAGAGCCCAAATACCCATTGACGGGTGACTGGATAAAGAGGTGATATCTACATGCAGTTGCCATTTGCGACAATAGGAGTGGAGCTGGAGTGTATTATGCTAGTGAAATAAGTCAGAGAAAGACACCAAATGATCTCTCCCATATGTAGACTTTTAGAAAGAAAACAGATGAGCATGTGGGAAGGAGGGAAAGAAAAGGAGAGAGGGAAACAAACCATGAGTGACTCTTAATGGTAGAGAACAAACAGGCTTGATGGAGGGAAGTGGGCAGGAGATGGGCTAGATCGGTGATGGGCATTCAGGAGGACACTAGCGATGAGCACTGGGTGTTGTACGTAAGTGAAGAATCCCTGAATTCTAGTCCTGAAACCAGTATTGCACTGTGTTAACTAAAATTTTAAAAAGTAATACAATAAAAATCAGCTGAATTGCAAATTTTCAGAGAAGGGGCACCTAGCTGGCTCAGTCAAAAGAGCATGCAACTTTTGATCTTGAGGTCGTGAGTTCAAGCCCCACATTGGTAGAGAGATTACTTACAAATAAATACATGAATAAACTTAAAAAAAAAAAAAACCCAGACACGCAAATTTTCAGAGGTTTTGATTGCTTTTGTGTCCTTTGAGCGTCTTGGTATCGCTTAACGGTGGCGGCGATTGGATTATTTAGTAAAGGTACCAAATAAATTTTGGGCCCAAAATTTGGGGGGCCCAAAAGCCCTCTTGGTATTTAGCAGGAGAAATAAGGCTTTCTGCAGCTTTGGTTTTTGTCTAGAGCATTTACTGGACTATGGAGTGTACGTGGGGAGGGGGAAGGAGGGTGAAGAGGACCTGACCTGAAAGAAATAGGAACCACACAATCCTCCCTTCCAGCACTTTACGGTCTTGCCCTATATGTGCAAAAGGAAAAGGTTTGAGGCCATTGAGAGATGAGATGAATATTTAATATATATTCATATGTGTATATATGTCCTTCATATATGAATTCAGTCCGTTTATACAAGGCGACTGCAAAAAACCAGTACCTTACATTTGTTGGTTCTTTCTTGGGAGTTTATCTTAGGAAACATCATGGAGCCTGTGGTAGCAACACTGGTACTTCCTCCCACAGCAGTCCGTGCTCTGTTACACCAGGTTCAAAGAAACTCTGGGACTGCTTCCAGTGAAGACAAACTGACAAATTTCGTCCCCACCGTGGTCTCTTCAGCAGGATTTCTGTGTGACAGAAGGGGAGGCCGGCCCTGAGATATTTCTCTAATGGGATTTAGCGAAGCTGGGTAGTGCAACGGCTCCAGAACGAGCCTTCTGGGGTTCCCCCGTCCAAGTGCCATCTCCTGCCGTCTGTGCCTCTGTTTCTTCATCTGGAGAAGGGGGTGAGAGTGGCCCTCCCTCACGGGTTGGAAGGATTAAGTGAATTAATAATGTGCCAGAGAGAGTTCTGTGCTTGTTGGTATTATTTGACCCGGTCATTAATCTTTCTGCAGAAATACCAAAACTTTCTGGAGATGGAAAGGCGGAAGGTCCATTGAGCTCGTTGACGAGACCAAATTTATTACATGAAAAAAAAAATGCTTAGATTTTTAAAATTCTCTGTAATGAAAAATGAGGTCTAAAAAATTTTTATATTAAAAAAAATATTGTATTTCAGTTAACATATAATGTCTGATGGGTTTCAGAGGTACAGGTCTGTGGAAAAATGAAGTTTCATCAAGGCATCTCAGTAGTATGTGATTAAACAAACCCTAGTCTTTATTTGCAGTCCCTGTAGCATTTGTAATTCATTACAGCATTCTTAAAATCACAACCCGCTGAGTTAGAGGTGCCATCTTTCGGCGTTGATGGGTTAAATGAGTTGCAAGTTTAGCAAGTCAGTGTTGGTCTCTGGGCGCTGCAAAGTACGCTCGGGCCCAGGGAGCCTTACGGGAAAGAAAGGTAAACTGAGCGTCGGGAAAGCTGGCTTCTGCCCCTTGCTGCCCGTGTGGTCTGCGTCTGTGCTCTCCTTCCCTCGGCGTATTCCTTAAATGTGACGAAGATCCCGGACTAGTGGAAAGAGGACCCCTTCCAGCTCTCACAGTGTTTGGATCTATATTTTGAAACCATCTGCTGGGCAGTTTGAACAGAATGACTGAAAAATCAAACTTGGTCGTGGGCCTCCCGTTCCATTTTCTTCGCCCGTCTTTGCCTCATTTTCTGTACCTTGAGGGATGCGGGTGCTTGAATCATCAAGGCTGTGCTGCACTCTGCTCTTTCTGCACATGGAATGAAGGAGCTGAACCTCCCCTAATTGAGTCTTAGTGAAAACACGGCTCGGGGTACAAAGCTTTAAGCCCCTGGCTTTGCAAGACTGCCTTCATGGGGTTTACCTTTTAGACTGCTGGATGTTGATAGAAAGGGCAGATTTTTAGTAATGGAGGGAGAGAGCCATTTTAAAAAATGGATGGTTATTGAGCATTCTTTTCCTTCCCTATGACCTTGTTCTCTGCCATTAGCCTCTTGTCTCCTTCAGGGTTTCCCATTCTCCACGGACTCTCCTCTAGTCCCTGGAAGGCTGGCAGGGCTGAAACCTGAGGACGGGGAGCCACCGGGAAGGGCGGGTTGCAGGTGACAAGACCAGGTAAGGAGACCTGGGCTTGTCTGTGAGCCGTCTCCTGCCCAGTCCCTTTGGGAGAGCGCTTGGTCATCTCCCTCAGGTTAGGCGGTCCTGGAGGCCACACGGCGCACCTGTCTGTAGTGGGAGGTCACTTACCCTGCGTCCACTCTCATCCTCATTGTCCGGTGCTTCCAGTTTCTGGAGTGTCCCCCTACCATCCTGAAATGCACATCCCGTGTAACATAGGGCTGCGGTTTAAGTCACAGTTCACCCTTAGACTTGTATCCTGCCCTTACTTCATTACCACAGGACCTTATACTCATTATGTGCTTGGATTTAATCATTTGTGAAGTGTCCTTGATGGGGTGACCATCTTGGGGCCTTGGCAGTCCAGGACATGGGAGGGATATTAGTTGTTAAAACCGAGACAGTTCCAAGGCTGAGCGGGGTGGTTGGTTATCCTTTCTTTAGGTTTTCTTTTTCTTTCTGGCAGTGGGTTTCTCAATACATAGTAATTTCTTCATCTTTAAATATCCTGTTACCCCGTGGTGATACCTTTCTGGTTCCTGGGGACTGCTACACCCTGTCTTCCCTCGTTACTCCCTCGTAGGGCCAGACCTGAGGCCTCACAGCGAATGAGCCGTCTTCCCCAGATGTTGTTCAACCCCAGTCTCAATCCCACAAGTTGTCTCTGAAAGAAAATGAGGCATCTTGAACTTAAACTTGGGTTTCAAGGGTCTCTACCCTTTTCTGTGATTTCCTTTTTACCATGATATGTGCCTTTGCCGTCATGTGACCAATACAGTCCCTCTTCTCCGCCGTAATCTCTCCCTGTCAGATGGGATGCCCTCTCCCAAACAAGTTGGGTTTTTCTCCTCAAGGCTGCTTAGTGCCATCCTTTCTGAAGAGGCAGCTTCCCTGGCTTCCCATCTCTAGCCCTCATGGGTGCGTTTTTATGTATTTATTCTTTTCTTACTGATACCCACTTGTGTGAGTTCCTGTTGCTTATTAGAGTTTAAACACCAAATGCAGGGATCTGCTTTTTTCCTATGACTCCCCCAAAGCTCCCTGCACGCTGTTCAACATGTGGTTGAGCATGAAATATTTTTGACCAACAGATTGCTCATTTGGTCTCGGTCTTGGTCAGATGCCAAGGAGATCCAATTAAAATAATACTCTGTAAAAAGACAAACAGAAATGATCTGGTTATCTGTATTGCATCATGGCCATGAAATGATTGCAATGATATCTGGAAATTACATGGGTTACATATTGAGAGGGCCAGTTGCAGTGACGCTGATCTGTAGACCACGGGCCACCCTTGAACTGGTCAGGTTCAAGTGCTTGTCCATTACGAAGTGCTTGTTATACGTTTTGGTTGGCTTTAATTTTGTAATGCAGGTTTTCGGGTGGTGCTCTCTGATGATCTGATGATTTTCATAACAGTTAACCTATCAGTAACTGTTTGGTTTAGCATTTGCCATGGGAATCCCTTAAATTCCCAGGCTTATCTGTTTTGGGGTTTGTTTTTGTTGTTGTTTTACGTTTAAAGGGGATCATGTGCCATACCCTCATGTGCCCTTCGCTCATGCCCTCACTTGATGTGGGTCTCAGCTCAGAGGACCTATTTCTTGTGATTGCACTGGTGAGGCAGGGAGGATCCAAAATGTGGTTCTGATGTCAAAACTGGTGATGCCCCATTGATGATGCGTGAAGAGAAAGGAATTAATCACTCCCAAATGGTGGTCTCTGGGGGAGCAGGCAGGCTTCCAGGCAGGTCTGAAAATGGCTTAAGAGAGCAGGGAGGGGCAACTGGCTTTGGCTTTTACAGGGGTTAAAGGTTTGGGCTGAGGTGGGATGTGTGCTTTGGGTTCCCCAGCACAGTCAAAGGAGACAGCACATGGCTTTCCTACTCGCTTTACCTGAGGTGGGTCAAGAGGGGCAGGAGGAGGCACGGGACTTGAAAGCTTTCAGCACCCAAACACCAAAAATGGAGACAGCTCCTTTATTACAGCTCTTCTTAGAGAGGCTTTCTCTGATCACCACTTGGCATACCTGATTTTATATTAAAAATTTATCTGATTGTTGTTTCCCCCGCTAGATATAAGGCTTTTTGTCTGTCTGATTTGCTCAGTGCCCAACTCCTAGGGACAAGAACTGTGCCAAGCAGTGGGCAGCTTTCAGTGTGTCTCTGCTGAAAGCAGGCTGTGGTGTGGACACATCCCACTCCTGGTGACTGGCCGTATCCCTGACCCTCCCTCTGTGGCATTCTTCTTGATTCCTGCCTGTCTGTGGCTCCCAACTCATTAAGTGGTCTCTCCCTTCTCTCCTCAAGTTCATCTGCATGGACATCGTTGTCACAGTGACATGTGTTTCCCTAACTATTTGGAGAAGTGATTAATCTTGGGATTAGCAATTATCCTCACTGTCTTCTGGTGGTTAAGAGTCTACACTTTGGGATGAGATATATTTGGGCTTATCTCTGGACTGCTTAATAAATTGCATAATATTGACAGTTGTGTAACTCAACAATTCTGTGTTCTTTTTCTCACATGTAACATAGAGACCAAAATAGAAGTTTGCTCTTAAGCTGGGTTTGAGGCTTAAGTGAATTAATCCACGGAAGCTCATTATAGTGCCTGGTGTATGGAAAATACTTGGTAGATATTAATGATTATAATTATTGGTCTTCTTATTCGTTCATTTAGTTCCTAGTTATCAAGAGATTACTATAAGACAAGCACCATTCTAGGAGCTCCTGGGTGGCTCAGTCAGTTAAGTGTCTGACTCTTGATTTCAGCTCAGGTCTTGATCTCAGGGTCATGCATTCAAACAAAAAAAAAAAAAAAGAGAGAGAGAGAAAAGAAAAGAAAAAGGTACCATTCTAGATGCTGGGGATCAGTAGGGACTAAGCAAAATGGACCCAAATCCCTGCCCTCATGGAATTTAAATTCCAGTAGGAAAGACTGAAAATAAGTTAAATAGGAAAAACACATACAATGTTAGAGTGTGGGAAATGCAACGAAGAAAAGTAGAGTCAGGAAAACGTTGCAATTTTATATAGTGTTGTTTGGAAAAGACTTCAGTAAGATGACATTTAAGTAAAGACCCAAAGGAGATAAGAGTGTGCCACCAGCAAAAAGGGCAAGAAGCTTGTGATCTAAAAGGTCACAGGGAGCCAACTCTTGCCATGCCCTGTCTTTTGCTCCTAGTGAGAGGGGAAGCTCTTGGGAAGTTGGGAGCAGCAAGTTACATGTCCTCTGGTATGGGTTTAACAGGATTTCTCAGGCTACTGATTTAAGAGTAGGTTTAAGGGGGGAAGAAAAGGACAGAAGCAGAGACACCAGTCAGGAGGCCGTCGCAATAATTCAGGTAGGAGATGATGGTGGCTTGGACTGGGGAGGTAGAAGAGGTGAGAAGTGTCTGTATTCTGGGTGTATTTTGAAGGTATAGTCAGTAGGATTTGCTGATGGATTGAATGTGGGGAGTGAGAAAAAGGAGTCTTATTTTTGATGACTGAAGGTTTTGGCCTGAGCAAGTGGAAGCGTGGGGTTGCCCTTTTGGGAAGATTAGGAGAACAGCAGTTTTGGTGGGGGAAGGGAGTATATCAGGAACTCTGTTTTGGACATGTTAGATGTGGGATGCCTATTAAAAATCCAAATTTGTTATGTGAGCCTGGCGTTTGGGGGAAGGTTAAGGATAGATATATATATTTTTTTAGGCACTGAATGTGGCACCAACCTCAGGTACCAGTTGGCCCACCTTTCACGTCTGCCATTAGGCAGTCCCTGTGAACTCAAACTCACCTCAAGTGCAAAGTGCCTGTCTTTCCACTTTCTGTTGCTTGGCGTTCTCTGAGCTTCATTGCAGCCCAGAAGTGCAAGGAAGTTAATGCCTCCAAGGAAACCCTCCATAAATGGGAAGTGAAGCGAGTAGATAAATGCTTTAGGGTCCTGGGGGATGATGGGTTCTATACACTTCTCAGAAGGCCCAGCAGAATCCAGGCCAGAGCAATGACTCTGAAAATGCACATTATATTGGCTTTTCCTTACCCCTTCTCTTATTCTCCCTACTCCCTCAACTCCTAATTAATGGAATCATGTGCTAGATAGCCTCCCTGCACCCAAGTCCTTGGCATAGGCTCTGCTTTCAGATGAATTTTGAAAACTAAGAGATCAGCTTGTACAAAGTATTTAAAGCCATGAAAGTGGATGATGAGATCTCCCAGGCTGAGTGTGGACAGGAAGAGAAGTCTGGAAACTGAGCCTTGGGGCATTCTAGCATTTAGAGCAGTGATCCTCAGTCCTGGGAGAACATCTAAATTGCCTGGGGGCAATCTAAAAGCCCACCTGTGCCTGGGCATGGGGGGCAGGGTCTCCCCTGAATAATTATATCAGAATCACTAGGAGTGGAGCTCCGGCATCTATCTCATTCCTTAAAAAGCTTCCTGGGTGATTTCAATCTACAGGGAGGGTTGAGAGCCCTTGGTTTCTATAGAGGTTGGGGAGGTGAGGATCCAAAGGAGACTAAGAAGTGGTCAGGAAAGTGGGGGAGATGCATGGAAGTGAAAGGAAGACAGCATTCCAAGGAGAAAGGAATGGTAATTGTGTCAAATGTGGTTCGTGGGTCAAGTTAGATGAGCCCAGGAGTCACAGATGGATTTAATCACATGGAGGCCATTGGTAACCTCAGTGAGACCAGTGTTGGTAGAGTGCTGGTCCAGAAAGCCTTACTAGAATGGATTCAACAAGGAGGGGAGTTTGTTACTGCAACTCTAGGAAACAAACTACCACTTCCATGTTTTTTGTGAAAATTAGTGGCAAACTAAAGTAGCCCCATAAAGACTAATGACACAGGAATGTCATCAATAAAGTTTTAAGCCACTTTAGCAAGCTGAGAATCATGGTCAACCAGAGATGGAGGGAGGGATGGAGGCTGGGGAGGGAGAAAGAGAGAGAGAGAGAGAGAGAATGGGAAGATAGGCTAGGGGCTTTCGTTAACTTGAGCAACTCTTCCAGGGACTATGGCAGGAAAAGGGAGTGGAGAAATGTGGAGTTACTTGCAGAGAGAAATGGGGCCAAGAGAGGGTTTTTATGATAGCGTGTTGCTATGTTGATGCCGGTGGGGAGAGTCCAGTGGCTGGTGCAGGAGAGAAGACATAATTGCTGGAGCCCTGTCCTTTGGTCAGACCCAGGGCATGACTGAAGGGGCTGGTTTTGTCAGGAGCTTGGGCAGTTTGTTCACTGTTGGAGAAGAGGCAAAGCACTTGACCCATTGCAGTGGAAGTGTAGATGTGGAGGTTTGCTTCTGATGGCTCCTGGGAGTCTCTTCTGGGCAGTCTTGCCAAGGTTTGGCTCGTGGTGGCCTGGCTGCATCAGCACCTGCAGCGAGTGCCCTTCTCAAGTTCTAGCCTCACATCCTCCTCTTCACTAAGCAAGAGATAGACGGAACAAGCCTTCCTGCTCTAAACGCATGGATGTACATTTTTTCTGCAATGCTCTAGGCTCAGCTATGATCACATGAAAACTATAAACCAAAGTGCACGTAAGAAAAATGCACCGTTGTGCAGTGTAAGAAGTGTGACCAGTGAGACAACGTTGACCATTTTCTGAAATCTTATTTAAAAAAACCACATGGGGGCACAATTCCTTTAAAACGACAGTGTATCTGATTGTGATAATTGAAACCGTGGCCACTTTGCAGTTTAATTTCCTGAAGTTTATTTTCCTGTTAAACAAGACACTCCCGTGTCTCAATAACAGAATGTTTTCTGTACCTCACAGAGCATTTGAAACGTTCCAGAGACCCAAATTTTTCATTTAATCTGGTCCTGGAGCAATCTTTCTTTTCCTGTTGCAGCCACTTCTCTCGCCCTGATGACTCAATGCCTGTTTTTCTCATTTCTGCTTTTTTCCTTTTTTTACAATACAGGCTGTAGGCTGGGAACTAAACAGTTCATGATCATATCTGGAATAAGGTAGATTGAAGTAGACAGTTTGGGAGAAGTTGGTGAGAAAGTCCTTGTCTCTCTGGGTTCCACCTCACCATTCCTGGCTCTTGGCTCTGTCGCTGCACTGTTGCACTTATGATGGTAGGAAAGAGAAAAGGTTTTTGAACCATTTCCTGTTTTCAGTGAAGTGAGCATTCCTGATTTGTACAAATGAAAGTCAAGATTTTGGAGGTGGGGTACGATTAGAAGAACAGTAAAAATCAGAGCTTGCTTACCTGTCTGGCAGCATAGGAGCTAATGGCTGCGAATAATTAGTGCAAATGACAAATTGATTGAAAGTTAATATTGGGTTTTAGATTTCTGGTTTTGTGATTTCTTTCCTTTTGACAATTTTATTTATTTGACAGAGAGAGAGAGAGAGAGACAGTGAGAGCAGGAACACAAGCAGGGGGAGTGGGAGGGGGAAAGCAGGCTTCTCGCCAAGCAGGGAACCTGACGTGGGGCTCGATCCCAAGACGCTGGGATCATGACCTGAGCTGAAGGCAGACACTTAATGACTGAGCCACCCAGGAGCCCCTGGTTTTGTGATTTTTAGATGAGCACTGCCATGCGCTTTGCTCCCGTGACAGGGTGTGCAGTGCGCAGCACTCTGCAGGTGTGTAATGGTACGCCTCTGGGCAAAGACGCAACGACGCCTGTCATGGTTGGTATGCTCAATTAATAAGCAATGATGGAGGCAATATTTCTGACCTCTCTATTTCACAGTTCAAAGCTTAAAATAGCATATAATCTTTTAATGCCATTTTAAGACTGTCCAAGAAGAAAATTGGAATGTTCCTTATGTAAAGACCTTATGGAAGATGCTTAAATAGAAAATGGACAAGAAAGTAGAAGTAGCTGTCACAAGCTATGTCATTACAAAACCCGTGTATACAAACAAACATTTGTTTTTAGCCATTTTGTGTTTTTCTCAATTTCCTTGAACTGGGAAGGAGTTGTTTTTTTTTTTGTTTTGTTTTGTTTTAAAGATTTTATTTATTTATTTGACAGAGAGAGATCACAAGCAGGCAGAGAGGCAGGCAGAGAGAGAGAGGAGGAAGCAGGCTCCCCGCTAAGCAGAGAGCCCGATGCGGGACTCGATCCCAGGACCCTGAGATCATGACCTGAGCCGAAGGCAGCGGCTTAACCCAATGAGCCACCCAGGCGCCCCAAGGAGTTGGTTCTTAAACTAGACATGTCAGCGCATTCCTGACATTTTATGTATAGCTGTCACGATCCATTTATTGTGCTGCTTCATCTTGGAGGTCACTTGTTACCATAGCAAACAGGTGTGTGTGTGTGTGTGTGTGTGTAGGGCAGTTTAACTTACCTGTGCTTTTTAAGGTTCTCTTCTTGGTTTTGTGATCACAGAAGTGCTTTCAGTTCTTTAAGTCGGACCCTTCAGTTGTTCTTCGGTACTGTTCTCCTTCCAGGCCCATAGTGGCCTTTATCTGGAGTCCATTGTCTTTTCATTTTTTTGGTCCAAACTTATTTTCTTGGACCTCCTCAGCATTTCCAAGTGTCAACACTGTCAACAGAAACTCAAGCAACCTCAAAACAGCCCTGAATTCCTTTGCCTTCATCACCTGGGTCTTAGTGATCACAGTTGTGAGGTCTGTACGTGATTCAGTAGATGAGTCAGAGAAACAGTGCTGGAGGTGATGAGATGCTGTGGATCCCAACAGAGCATTGAGTTTTCTGTAATTCTTTGGCTTCATGTTACTCCGTTAAAGCAGAATCATACCAAATGTTGGATTGCATGGCTCTGTAAGGAGCACTGAAGCAAAGGCAGAGGTCGTTGATCATTAGAACAAAGTCCATACTTTCATATCACAAATCAAGCATACTAACAGAATACAGATCTATGGCATGCTACCATTTCTTTAGAAAGGAATATTGCACTTCTTCTCTAACTTAATAAAACCAGGAGGTTTGGGGGGAAATTGTAGCATTAGATATAATTCTTGATTACTGTTCATGTTTTTATATTGCATTTGGACGGAATTAACTGCTTTTTGCAAAGCACTCAAACATTTTGCTTTTGTATGATTTGAGCCGCCGATTGTGCACTTCATAAAATAGTTATTGCTGTCAAACGTCCTCCACCACTTCTCCATAATGCCTATGGACCATGCTGTTCATCTCCACCATTCACCAAGTGTACCGGTGGGTGAAAACTAACCTAACTGGGTTCATTAGTAGGAGTTAAAATAAGCGAGGCAATTTGAGTGGTGTATATTGGGATGCAGAGGTGGCTAGAGGGGAGAGGAGCACATAATAATCAGATTGCCGAAGAGCTTGTCTGCGTTTTCTACGGCGGGCTCATAGGTCACCACAGTTGCGAGGGAGCTTGTCCGTAATCGTGACGTGTTTTGGAACATTGTCCACTGGATCAAAATGATGTGTTTGAAGATAAGGAGCTTATACTTCTTGAATGTACACAACCTTAACTTTAAGTCCATATTCTACTTGAGAGAATCTCTTCAGGAAGAAGACAAAATGTAAAAAGCCAGTGTTCAGTAAGGGAAAGGAATTAGCTGTATCTTTTCTTTAAAAGGTGAAAATTGAAGAAAGAGTAAGAAAGGAAATCAGGTCACTTTCAACTTTTTTAGTTTTCTTTCTTTCAAGACTCAATGTAAAGTTCCATGTGAGTTGTCTCTAATTCTGTGAAGTCTTTAAAAAGAGTGATATTTTTACACTTGATAAAGCATCACTGATTCATAAATGAATATATGAGAAGGGGAAATAGGCACTGTTTTAATATTTTAAAAGGGTGTCAAATATTCTCCTAAATTTTGACAACATTCTCAAAAGAACAGTATTTTCATATTAGGAGACTTTTTACCTTGCTTTTACTGATAGCCTTCTGACATTTCTAGGTGAGTCAAATGTTAAGGGAGGATGGGTTGAAGCAATTAATACCCCTGTGTTCATTAAGTCCCACTTTGGCTATATGAAGGGTAACATTTCTCTTTTTTCAACCCTTTAACCCTTTAACTACCAATCTAAATTTTATTTTATTTGAAGTCATTCTAAAATGGATTATGTATTTTTCCTCTTTCTTAAAAGAAGGTACAGAACATCATTTGGAAAACATTGTATTAAGGTCTCAGAGTTATTTTGTGCATTTTTTAGGATAAACCACAAATGTAGGTGGTAGATTAAATCTATGCATTTATAGAAAACACATTTTAGGTGCCCCAGTTTGGGCTTTTGACTCCTTCCAGTACTATTTTAGACAAGGAAATGCCCTATGCTTGCTTTCCCCAATTCATTCTTCTTTCCCCAAAGTGTCTTTGGGGAGGGCAAAGACAAAATGGTCTGTTGATTTCATTACCCAAGAAATCACAACTCATTGGCCACTTAGAAGTATCCTTCCAAACAAGACCGTTTTCCTCTTTGAAACGGTTCTTGTTCAACAAGAAGCAGTGAGTGGTATTGAAACATTGTCACTGTGTGTTAGACATCAGAGTGGCTAAGACTTGTGTCACTGGGTGTTACTAAGATATTTCATTGGCCAGAGTTCATCTTTTTACCTAGTTTCATTTTTCATGACATATCCAAATGTTTTTCTTCTGATATTCTTTATTTCCCACCTTATTCCTGTGTGAGATTTGGGATCCCACTTGACCTCTTGGATAGCTCTTTCATTATTGCTCCTGGGTTAGGACTCTTGTACAGGCTTCCATTGTCTCTAGTATAATGTATGTATTCTGGCTTAACCTTTCTCTTTACTATTATACATAAAGGGAGGCACTCTGTTTTCTCCTTGCCTTTGGAATCAAGGGGAATATACACCAGGGGCAACCAGAATACTTATAACATTGGAAGGTTACAGTCACAAGGACAGTTGCTGGGGCCATTTCTAGCTTCTTTTCTTATTAACTTTTCAAAACAATGGGGATATAGCTTGCTCTCTCTGTTCCTGAGTCCTGGCCAGTTCTTACCTGGGAGCCCCAAAGATGAGACACCATAGGAGGGTAAGAAAAATGCCACCACCATCGTGATTTTGCCACAATCCAAATGGACATAGAAATGCCTGTTAAGCTACCATGGCCCTGGCATCTTATATGAACGCTATTGGGTGCATTTCAGTCCGAAAAGGCTCTCCTTTTTCCGACAGGGTGTGGGACTCAATTACTAAAACTAGGACTTCTAAGCTCTAGAGACTTTAACTTGAGGATGGACATGAATCAGTACTCTGGGCTGCAGGAATAAGGATCTTGAGTTGAGACAAATAGAAGCACAGTGAGGAGTACCTCCATTCTTGCATAAGAGCATATACACATGTGCGTGCCCATATATTTAGTGGTCATTTAACTATATTTGGTCCGCTTGTAATTTTAACCTTCTTAAACCATTATTAGCAATATTATTTTGCTGGGGAGATACAGTCTTTGCATTATCAGAAAAGCTCTTCATTCATTTATCTGTTTATCTGTTCATCCTTCAAAACACTCACCTATTTATTTATCCATCCCTCTATCCCTCTACTCCTTCATCCATTTCTATCTGTCTGTCCATCCATCTATCCTCTCATCAGTCTGTCCGTCCATCCATCCATCCATCCATCCACCTATCCATTCATCCGCCCATCCACCCATCCATCCATCCATTCATGCATTAAACATGTACTGAGGAACTATGTTATGTCATTGCTGCTAAATATAGGGAACTCAAAAATCTGAGAATAATTTTCCTTCATTTTGTTATCTCTCTTGTCTGCCTGTCTGCCGCACATATACATCTAACTTTTTGAATCAGTTCTAATTAGTCGTCAGGAGTAGCAGCGGAATAGAAAAGAGGCTTGTACATAGAATCATATTCCCCAAGCAATGAGATAGCCAGTATGATCTGAAATAACTTCTATCATCCAATTTTACTAAAGGAAAGGAGTCTGGTTGAAAATTACCATCTGGGTGAGTGTTCTGAAAAGCCTGCACTCTAGTAAGAAATACTCCTAAGTGCCAGCACTAACACAATACCAGTCTTTGTTCAAAACACATTGTGGTGTGTGTACCCACCATCCGCCAAACCCAGGTCCTAATCACCAGCCAGCTCTTTTCCCCTTGGCTTCACTAACCCCCACCAATAAATTGCTTAACATCTTTCTAGCCCAATAGAAAGAGAATGGTCATGCCAGCTTTTAAATACCCCTATTTTTACTTTCATTGGTTTTAAGTGGCAAGTTTCCTCAAATATTTGATATCATTGTCCTTTGAAAACAGTATACAGAAAGCATTAACTCCCCTTCCTTTTTGTTTTTGGATGACCGGACATCAGGAATATACATTTTTACCATGTTCTGAGAAACAGACCTTCCTCCAGAACACCAGTGCTCCCAAGCTTCTTGGAATGGGCTTTAAACATTTCCCCTGCCTGTTCTTTGCTTTTTTTCTTTCTACCTGCCTTCACTCATTACTGCCAGTATTTCTGCCTTACTTTCCCTTTTATTTTTGCTTCTAATCTTCTCTGATCTTAAAACTAGGTAACTGTATGCTTTTTAGAAATAAATAGATTCTGATCAAAGTCTTGAGGAAAATGCTAAGGAATAAAGTACAAGAGATTTATTGTTTTAAGACTTTCATTTTTGGCTTTCCTATCCACAGAGGGTCAGAGGGTTTTTTCTATTGTTGTTGTTTTGTTTTTTCTTTTTGTTGTTGTTGTTGTTTTTTTTTCTTCTTAAGGCAATCTTCTGTTTCTCAGCTTTCCTCTCAGTAGGTGACGTTGCCTCATCTATCCTCAGCTGTTCCTCAGCTGAATTCAGTGAGGTCAGTGTTTTTCAAAGTGTGACCTGCAGAACACCTCCATCAGAATCACTAGGGATGCTATTAAAATGCAGGTGATTTGGTTCCACCACCTGACATATTGAATCAGAGTTTCGGGGGGGGGTGCCCAAGAATATGCATTTTCATTAGGCTGCCCCAGCTAGTTGTATGCTCTAGAGCTTGAGAGCTATTGGAATGGGTGCTATGCCTGTGTTCTTAACTTGAGCTAAGCTTGCCTTGTAGCTGCACACTTCTGAGATGTTAGAGAAGCAGAAGAGCCTAGTGGTCAAAAGTGCAGACTCTGGAGCCATTCTCCCTGGTCCCAGTTCTACCTCTAACCACTACATAATGTTGAGCAACCTCTGCAAATGGATTGTGCCTCAGTTTCCCTACCTATAAAAAGGAGGTGATAATGGTACCTACCTTATAAGGTTGTGACATTAATATAAAGATAGAATTAAAAACAGCACACAGTAGGGGTGCCTGGGTGGCTCAGTGGGTTAAAGCCTCTGCCTTCGGCTCAGGCCATGATCCCAGGCCTGAACTCTTATTGCTACCCATTTTTGTCAAGTGGTTGTATCATAGCTTTTGTGGTTTTTCTGAAGCACATGATTGCTGCTCTACATAAAAATATTCTCCCTGTCCACCCTCGTGCCTGAACACACATACAGAGATGGGCATGCCTGGTACCACCAATGATGTATTATGACCTGGTTTCAAAGGGCGTAACTGTAGGTCACAGTCGTGTTGAGTTACTCTTCTTTCTTTGGAAGCAAAATATGTAAGTTTGAAGGAGTATCATTTTCATGCATCTTATTTTTTATAGATGGTTTAGCCTCAAATTGTGAGATTCATCTAAGGATTCAAACTGGAGTCGTGACTTTGTTTTAAGTTGAGATGGTAAGTTAGGGTTCTTCTATGGGAACCAAATTATGCAGCAATGTTGAGGGAGTCCCATCCAGAATTCCACTGGTTTCCGTGGCAACCTGAATTCAAAATAGGATCTTAGAATCCTCTTCAGTTTGCGGGGGGGGGGGGGGGGGAAGCAAGTTTCATTCCTTCTATAGTTATGGAATATGTAGTTTGTGCAAAGCATTTCCTAAGTGGAACTTTTGTCTTTTTCCTTATTCTTGCCATTAGTAATTTCAATGTTGTTGTAGTACTACATTGCTAAATTCTTCTGGTGTCTTTGAATGGGAGTCTCAAGGCTCCCTAAAGTGCTCATTTTGCCAAGAATAACTGATGTTTTTCTTTGTTGCTCATAACAGATGCACGATGTATTTTTGACTTTTCTGACTAATACCATAGTAATTAGTGAGAGGAGAGAGCGACTGTTACAGAGTTCCCAGGTTAGCAAGTCAACCTATTTTTAGTGGCAACTAAAAAGCTTTTGAGTAAATGCCTAATTTTTGAAAAAGACGCATTTTCGCAGGTGTCTGTCTCCACGATTCTAACATTGGAGCTTGCGATCACGATCACGAAGACCCATGCCTTTGCAGGAGCCAACTAACTGATGTGGCAATTACCCATGTCGCGGGGAGGACTCGCGCGCTTTGGCCATGCTAATGGACACACCGCAAAGCCTCAGTGGCTTACGACAACAAGTGTTTCTCATTTGTGCTTCCTGCCCATTGCGGGTTTGTTATAGTTCCTCTCTGCCCACCGCTCCCTACCGTCTTCGCTCTGGGAGCCGGGTTAGTACAGAACAGCCCTCTGTGGCACTTTGTCCGTTCTGTGGTAGAGAGACAAGAGCATGGTCGCGCTTAAAGCTTCTATCCAGAAGCGACACACATTTCTGTTTACAACGTATTGTCTGGGCCTGAATCCACAGGTTGGGGACACAGAATCCCTGTGCCCCACAGTGAATATGGTATCCCCTGTGGTAGTAAAATTCATCACACCAGGGACATCAGAGCTTGGTGATAATAGTTTTTTTTTTTTTTTTTAGGGGTGTTGATGGTGAGAGAGATGGTATAATCACAGATTTTTTGAGTGTGGTGAAATGATCTGAGAAGAATTTGTGACTTCCTGAAATCCTTGCAGCCATTCAGTGGCTGAATGGACACTAAAACCAAGTCTCTCTGTGTCAAGTCTAGTCTTCTTTTCTCTCTAAAATGAGGAGATTTGGTTGCATGGTTTTGAGGAATGAGCTCTTTGTCCCTGTTAGCAGTGTATTCAGCCTTGGGTTAAAGCACTTTCTCTTCCATTTGTTTTTGTCCTCTTGATTAATGTTACTTCGGATAATCAAATTAAATTAAACATTTTAATTTCTTTTGTTTTTTTTAAAGATTTTATTTATTTATTTGACAGGCAGAGATCACAAGTAGGCAGAGAGGCAGGCAGAGAGAGAGAGAGAGAGAGAGAGAGGGAAGCAGGCTTCCTGCGGAGCAGAGAGCCCGATGCAGGGCTCGATCCCAGGACCCTGAGATCATGACCCGAGCCGAAGGCAGCAGCCCAAACCACTGAGCCACTCAGGCGCCCCTAAACATTTTAATTTCTGATAGTGGAACCCAGCAACTGCATGAATGTTTTTGTAATTGGTTCCTGGAGGCATAGGACCTTTAAGAAGTGAAAATGGCCAGTAAGACATTTTTCCAGTAGTCGTTTTTCCATATTGATTTGGAATTCTGATTCTTTGGGTTGCACCCAAATCATCAGAAAGAAGGAGGATCTGGAAAGAGACCTGTACTGGGCCAAGAAGGACTTCTTCGAACCACAGGGCATTGCTTGTTATCCTGTGTTTACTCTATACCTCATTAGCATTGATGCCAAGGGGCGCTTAGGAACTGAGACTGAGCGTTAGGCTCACTGTTGACAGGAGGAATTGATGATGTTTGCCACATCCCATAGTCTCACAGGATAGCGTAACGTTCTTCCACTGGTTAGGGAAGGTCTGGCTGGCTTAGCCAGTGAACTTACCTACAGAACAGATGGGAAGACACGTGGAAGGGAGTAGTGGCCCAGGAGGATTGAAGCAGTCCATAGTGCGAAGTCAGGAAGTCTGCAATAGTTCTGCTGTGAAGGTTCTGTCCTTTTGAAGGAAATAATCAGCCTATCCTGTAATGCATAATAGGAGGGCAAACCTCCTTGCTGCAGAGTTCTGAGTCTTTGTGATCACAGGCCGACATTTGCCACATTCTTGCTGATTAAATCCCACACTAACAGTTGCAAGAAGAGATTCAAAGAGGATGTCTTCAGTATGCTGGGGGAAGGGTCTTGTGCCCAGTGTATGCTTTCCTGAGGGGCCTGGTGCTTGATACGGCCTCCTCTTTAGGGCCTCTCTGGTATGTGACGCTCCAGGAATTCCATCACGGCAGCTCACCAAGGCCTGTGCAAATGGACCCCTTCAGGACCAGGCCTGAACACATTTCTCATGGTGCTTATTCTTTGCAGCTTGACACTTTTTTCTCACTGATTTATCTGTGGCACCTGCTGCTCGAGGACATTTAATATTCATAATGATGTCCTCCAAGGGCCGACAAAGACTTCAACACATTTGGTGTGAATTAGACATATTTTATGAAAACATGTAGTCCTTATACGGCCTGTGTATATTCTGTGTAAGCGGACTATATGGTAAAATTCTGTATCAGGGTAACTAAGTCCCAAGTTTTAGAGTTAGAAGGGATCTTAAAGTCTATCTGGAATTCTGTATCACTGTTCCTGTAGATCATTTGTGGCCTCTTGTCTGTTGGGATGCAGACCTCACTGTTCCATGAGACAGTGACTCTTCTGAAATAATTTTGCATTCTTCTTTTTTTATGAACGTACATCTGTCTCCCTTTAGTTCTGGCCTTCTTTTGCCCTAGCACTGCTTTCTTTGATCACCCAGAATGTCTATCCCCTTTCCTACACAGTAGTTCTTGAAATGTGTTTCCCTGCTTCAGGGCTGAGTTTCTTCTCTCACCATTTCTCACAGAAGATGTTTTAATTTCCCTTCTCTTTGGTTGCTGTCCTTGGGCTGTGTTCCCTTGGGTCCCTAGGCCCCATTTTACAGTGCAGGGTCTGGAATCAATGTGGGATTCCAGCTCTGGCCAAACCAGTTGCCTGGGCAGAGTGACCCTAATGGAAACGGCATGAGCTCGGCCATCGGATGCACTTGGGCTCAGAATCCAGCTCTGCCACACTCTGGCTTTGGGACCCGTGTGCCATATTCTGATCTTCGAGTCTTGAGTTTATCCATCTTGTTAAATAGAGACTATAATTCCATCTTCCAAAGGGCACTGTGAACAATAATTGGATGACATATTTGAAGTATCGAACATCAGTGATGACATGTCATCTGTTTTTAGTAAATGCTTTTCCCCCATTGTTTTGGGTATTATATTTTTATTAATTCAGGATGATACTGTCAGTTTTTTTTTTTTAAGATTTTATTTATTTATTTGACAGAGAGAGATCACAAGTAGACAGAGAGGCAGGCAGAGAGAGAGAAGGGAGGAAGCAGGCTCCCTGCTGAGCAGAGAGCCCGATGGGGGCCTCGATCCCAGGACCCTGAGATCATGACCTAAGCCGAAGGCAGCGGCTTAACCCACTGAGCCACCTAGGCGCTCGATACTGTCAGTTTTTTGATAGCCATTTCATTCCTGTGCCACATTGAACTTACAATGGTCACAAGTTCTTTTTTTTTTTTTTTTTTAAGGTTTTATTTATTTATTGAGGGATGAGAGAGAGAGAGAGCGCGCAGGCACACGCAGGGGGAGCAGCAGAGGGAGAGGGAGAGCAGGCTCTTCCCTGAGCAGAGAGCCTGATGCAGGACATGATCCCAGGACCCTGGAATCATGACCTGAGCTGAAGGCAGATGCTTAACCGACTGAGCCACCTAAGTGCCCATGTTATTTATTTTTTTAAAGTAAGCTCTACGCTCAGTGTGGGGCTTGAACTCATGACCCTGAGATCAAGAGTCACATGTTCCTCCGACTGAGTCAGCGGGCGCCCCATTGTGGCACATTATTTAAATATGGTATAGAGAAGAAATGACCGCTGTAATGTATAGGAATAATGTATTATTTGTCATTGTACTAATTGGTTTACTGCGGATTGATTTTTTTTTTAAAGATTCATTTATTTATTGTTGGGAAGGGGGCAGAGGGAGTGGAAGAGAATCTCAAACAGACTCCTTTTTGAGTGCAGAGCCCCGCTCTCATGACCCTGAGATCATGACCTGAGCTGAAACCAAGAGTTCTAGGCTTAATCGACCGAGCCACCCAGGCACCCCATACTGTGGATTGATTTTAATGGTATTTACTTCCCTAAGGTCAGTATTTTGATATAAACAAAATATGACCTATTCAGTGAAGAAGCTTATTTGAGGAGCTAGGAGAGAAAGAAGTCATCCCTAGAAAGAATAGAAAGGGTCGGGTCGGTGCAGTGCCTGAATTTAGTAGCCCGTCAGGAAAACTTAGTCCCTGTGGCTCTTGACTTTAGTTACTGACTTGACATCAGTAGTTTCTTCTAATAATTGACATGACTGAGATTTTTCATCTCAAGAAAGCACATTTCAACCAGCAAAGGCAGGTAAGATAGGGCTGGGATAGTTCTTAGTATGTACTATGTCCTGTCCCAGGCCCAGCAGAGAGGTGCTGGACCTCTGTCTGAGTCAAAGGCAAGCAGCTGCTGACTGTCCTTCCTCTGGGCTGTGAAGATGTCCTTTTGACAACGTAAGGCCGTGGAGGCTCCAGCAATCCCCTAACAGGAAATTAATGACACAAATGTTACTTCCTGTACTTCTGCAGCTGTCATTTTGATGCCCTGCTTATTCTCTGCTTCCCTCTTTTTTTTTTTTTTTTTGAATCATTGTGCTTTTCTTAATTGGCTCCCAAATAAAAAAAAACCTATTTAGTTGGGTCAGTTCTACTTCTTCTCCATCCCCCCCCCCCCCACGTCTTTTCTCCCTCTCCTCTCTCCTCCTTCCTTTCTTTCAGTTCTTCGCCCATCCCTGCTGGGAGCAACTTTTCATTAATTTCAGGACAGTTTTAAATTTGAATTCCTCTGATGCAGGAGGCATTCAGGAGAGCGTTTTTAATTCTAAGTACTTAAGACTTTGGGAGGTATGCTTTTTCATGTATTTTTAATTTTGTTGCTCCGGCTGCCTCCTCTTTTAAATAAATTTTATTTTATTATTTTTAAATATTTAATTGAGAGAGAGCATGTGAAAGGGGGGTAGTGGCAGAGGAAGAGGGGGAAGCAGACTCCCCGCTGAGCAGGGAGCCTTGAGTGGGTCTCCATTTCAGGACCCTGGGATCATGACCTGAACTGACTGAGCCACCCAGGCGCCCCTAAACTTTTTATTTTAGAGTAAGTAGTTTTAGATTTACAGAAGAAGTGTGCCGGTAGCACAGAGAATTCGCATATCCCCCACACCCCATTTCCCCTGTTACTACCATCTTGCGTTACTGTGGTTCATTTGTCACAATGTATCCATACATGATAATGAACTGAAGTCTGTACTTTATTCACATTTCTTTTTTTCTTCCCCCCAATGACCTTTCTCTGTCCCAGGATCCTACCCAGGATTGCAACTGCTATTTCATCATGTTTCCTTTACTCCTCTTGGCTTTTGAGTTTTCTCTGCCCTATTTTTCAACCTGCTTTGAACTACTTTTCAAGAGATGTTCTTTCACAGTTGTGATCCGTGCTTGATGCTGAGTGTTAACAGGGCTGTTGATTTTCCTCGTGAACCCCCCACCCAGGCAGCACACGTTTGTAAAGCACCAGCGGGATGGAACCTGTGGACAGAACGAAGGTCTGTTGCCTTCCCCCCCTCATAGTGAGGCTCTGCCCCTCATGTGCTTGGTAGGGGGCGGGGAGGCAGGAGATTGTGTTAAAATGCAGATTCTGGTTTGGTAGTTTCAGGGCACAGCCAGAGCGTCTTCGTTTTTAACTAGCTCCCAGGTGGGCCCATACCGCAGGGGATCACACTGGGAGGATCACGACCCAGACTCGTGCATAGAGAAATTGTCCCAGACAGTCTCTGCCACCAAGAAGCTTGTGATGCTGTGAGGGTGAAAAAAAAAATTAAGCCACAGAACGGAGCAAAAAGTAAAGTGCGAAGTGGAGATTACGGCGATAGATGGTAGACCCTTCACACCATTAAGGTGGCTACTGTGAGAAGAACCAACCAACCACCCTAAAACAACACGTGTTGAGGATGAAATCTGTGTGTGTTGCCTGTGGGAATGTAAAATGGGGCAGCTGCTGTGGTAAACGGCATAGCAGTTCCTCAAAAATTGACATGTAGAGTCGCCATATGATTCAGCAGTTCCACTGCTGGCCAGATACCCCAAAGAACTGAAAGCAGGGACTTGACCAAGTAGGGGTTTGTCCACCCGTGTTCACAGCTGCATGGCTCACAACAGCTGGAAGGTGGAAGCAACCCAATTGTCTATCAACAGTTGGGCGGACAAACAAGATGTGGGGTGTACATACATGGGGACAGTAGTCAGCCTTCTAGAGGAAGACAGCTCCAACACACGCGAACCTTGAGGACATTACGCTCCATGAAATAAGCCAGTCGTGAGAGGATAAATTCTACACGATTCCACTCGAAGGAGATGCCTAGAGTAGCCAGATTCAGAGACAAAAAGTAGAAGGCTGGTTGCCCGAGCCTGGGAACGAGAAGGGAATGGTGAGCTAGTGTTTCATGGGTACCGAGTTTCAGTTTGGAGAAGATGAAGAAGCTCCTGAAATAGGTGGCGGAGACGGTTGCACAACGGTGTGGATGTAATTAATGGCACCAAACTGTGTACTTAGAAGTGGTGACAAACAGGGGTACGTGAGTGGTCCAGTGGGTTAAGCGTCTTCCTTCGGCTTGGGGTCCATCTCCCTGCTCAGCAGGGAGTCTGCCTCTCCCTCTCCCTCTGTGATCTCTCTTGCTCTCAAGCTCTCTCAAATAAATGAATAAATATATTTTTTAAAATGGTGACAAGAAAATGGTCAGAAGAAAAAAATTGTAGCTGTGTGGTGGTGCACGTTATCTAGACTTTTTCTGATCATTTCACAATATCTACAGATACTGAATCATTATGTTATAGGACTGAAACTGGTGTGTTACATGTCAGTGATCTCTTAATTTTAAAAATGGTTAAAATGGTAAATGTTTATGTAATGTATATTTTACCATCATTTAAAAATTGTTGAGAGGGGCACCAGGGTGGCTCAGTGGATTAAGCCTCTGCCTTCAGGTTGGGTCAAGATCTCAGGGTTCTGGGATTGAGCCCCACATCGGGCTCTCTCCTTGGTGGGGAGCCTCCCCCACCCCGCCTGTCTCTCTGCCTGCTTGTGATCTTTGTCTGTCAAATAAATAAAATCTTTGAAAAAAAAAAGTTAAGAAAAGGTCACATGCACCAGAAGCACACGAGGTGGTAGAGTTACCAGGTGAGAAAAACAAAGTGGTGACAGTAGGACCTCGTTTGTGGAGCACACGTTATGTGCCAGGTGCAAAGTACTTAGCCCTTTCGCCTACAACCACCACCCTGAGGAAGCTGATTAGCCCTCCTTATAGGAGTCAAAACAAAGAAAAGGAAGAGATTATTGAAGGCTGTTTCAGTTAGGGAAGTCTCTTCAGTTAGGCTCTTCAGTTAGGGAATGGAAGGTGGGCCTGGTGGAGAGACAGGATTTTGGTGGAAAAGGTCTGGGAGGGAGCATTCTAGATAGATGATAGGAGCCGGCTAAGGACAGATAGACTGGACGGGTATCCGGCTAGCCGGATTGTGACTGGTGTGAAGGGGTCATTGGAATAGAACATGACGAGAAGGGTAGACCACGAAAGGCCTTCAGTTCTAGGATAAGAGATGTGGTCTTTCTTTTAGTTTCTGAGCAGGGGGAACCAAACTGGGGTGTTTTCAGAGTCAGCAGCCAACATAAATGGGAGAAGTGACTTAGTGCAAGGTGCCAGGGAGTGGTATAGACTGTGCCAAACTGAATAGACCACATCCCGCCTAAGACATTCAGCTTTTGCACATAAACCCAGAGCAGTGAGGCACTGTTGGGCTTTCAGGCAGGTGTTAGGTAACATCGAACTCAGTGGGAGGTCCCCACATCCCTGCAGGTAGGAGGGGGACGTCAGAGACATGCAAGACCACGTGATACTCCAGGCACATCTTTTTAGCAGAGTCAACAGTACTACAAGATTGTGGGTAAAAATGAATGCGGTTTTGTTAAGTGTTTAAAGATATTTTTATGTTATGACAAAGACAAATGGAATACATTAGAATACTAATGTAGCCAACCAATTATTATGTTCAAAATATTTTTTTTTGTTCCAAAATTTTTAAATACATTCTATCGATGAAAATAATGGGAAGCTAATACTAGTTGAACACTTGCTATGTGGCAGGTGCCCTTCTGAGCACTTTGCATACATTATGTCCTTCCATCCTTGTCACAGACCACATGCTCAGTGTTGTTCTTACTCCTATTTCCAGATGAAGAAAGATAGAGGTGTGAAGAGGTGATTGTGGCAGAAATCTAGGACACAATGGCTGCCACAGTTGTGCTTAAAATTAACTCTGAGTTTCCTCAAAGTTATCTTTGATTTCTTTTTCATGGCACTGTTTTCTGAGAGTAATTTACTTATGGACCACTAGATGTCACTAGCCGGCGCTCCTTAAAAAACAGACAAGGAACCCCGTGACTCCCCATGACTTGAAGAAAACAGAAAAAAAAAAAAAGCCACATAACCGCTGGTATTTGCGGTGTTCCTGTTGGAAAATGCTGACATGACCCAGTTGCCATGGCACCTCTGTTTCCTTCCCTCCCGCCCCCTCAGTCCAGCCCAGCTAGCTGGGTGCTGTGAGACCCCAACCTTGCTGCTGGGTTGTATAATTTCAGGAAAGCAGAAGGGACTCTCACTTCATAAGTCAGTTGCCTCCTGTGTGAAGGGGGTGCAGGATGGGCTGGGAGGGTTTTGTTTTTTGTTGTTACTGTGTGTGTGTGTGTGTGTGTGTGTGTGTGTTTATGCATGTCTGTAAGAGACAGAGACTGAGTTGTGTTTTTTCCCATTTTGAATAACTTGGGACTAGGGCTTTCAGTTAGGACCTTCTCCACCACAGTGTTTGCACAGAGTAGAAGTGTGACAAACACCTGCTGTTAAAGGACACAGAAGGGCAGGAGTGGGGCTTGTGCACAAGCCACCAGCAAGTGAGAGGAGGATCTGGAGAGGGAATAGGGAGGGTCCAGGGCCTCTCGGGGGCACTGGGTGCTGGAGGAGATGAGGGGAATGTGCCAGGGTCTCATTCAGAGGGAAAGGAAGGCATGGAGTCAGGGCCACCATGCCCTCCTTGTAGGTGCCCAGCCAACACGGATTCAGGATACAGCTACAGAACTTACACCTTCTTCGGTGCCTACAAAGATTTGGTCAAGAATGAGCAGATCAGGGTCTTCTGGGTGGCTCAGTTGGTTGAGCATCCGACTCTTGGTTTCAGCTTGGGTCATGATGTGGAATCGTGGGATTGAGCCCTGTGCGGGCTCTGCGCTCAGCTCGGAGTCTGCGTGTCTCTCTCCTCCCTCTGCCCCCCTCCCCAATAAATAAATAAATACATAAAATGTTTAAAAAATGAGCAAATCAAATATGTAAGATTTATTTTTAAAGTCTTTCTTCCTTGAACCCAGCATTCTTTAGCTAATTTTGAAGTCTTTCTTCTCTACTGTAAACTTCTGGAGATTTCTCTGTATTTATATCTCAATACAGTTAATGGAATGATGAATCGCCTTTTTATCCCAGTTCATTTGAGGTGGGAAAATGAAGAGAAGGTTCTCTAAAACACAGTGTTTATATAAAAATAGAGCCGAGGAGGGGGAAAAACTGCTGGGAGAAAAATGTAAAGTTGGTACTGAAATGTGTCTCCTTTCTTTTGGAGAGGAGGTCAGAATATAATAGTCACGTCAGGAGCTGTTTTGAAAAATGGGGCTGCATAAGTTATGAGAACAGCTGCAGAGATCTTTTAAAAAAAATCTGACTAATAAAGCAAATAGTACGGCTGATTGTCTTTAAATTATAGGAGGAGAATGTCATTATCACGCAGAACTTTATGTTTTATGTGGGTCCTGGAGGTTGAAGTTCATTTTCACAGAAATGGAAAGCATGTTCTGCATTATGGTCATTGATAAGATGTGTTTGGAAATTTTGGAACATAGGGACGCCTGGCTGGTTCAGTCAGTGGAGCGTGTGACTCTTGATCCCAGGGTTGTAAATTTGAGCCCTACGTTGAGTGTAGAGATCACTTAAAAATAAATTAAAAAAAAAAAAAAACTAAAAATAATTTGGAACAAAATAATTGATGCTTTCAAGAAGCTTTTGGACCTTTTTTAAATTCAACAGACTTCCTACTAATCACACAAAATATAAATGCTAATTTATATCACATAGGAATACTATTGATTAACCTTCCCTCTTTACTGTATGTAACTGAAAATGCTTCCATGTGAGTCCTGAGTCATCATCAAAACCACACAGGACAGCCGCATGTTCATTTGGATGCTGCTACATTTATTTAATAATGGTAATAATTGCCATGCGACGCCTTTGAATCCCGCTTTATTGTACGTGGCGACATTTAATTCTTAAAACATCCCTGTATGGTATGAGGTACACATTGTTAATTATATTTGATAGGTGATAGGTGAACAATCCATGGCTCAGAGAGGTTAATTAACTTGCCAAGGCCGCAATGAGTGGGTTGCTTAGGTGATATAATTGTTTGCAGAAGAATTCTTACTAAAATAAATAGATCCCGTTATTAGACTTGTGCTCTGGGGAAGTACCTGCAGAATCTTCCACGGCTGATATTTAGAGCATTGTCACAGTCTATGCTCGGTGTTATTTGTTGTGTATAGGTCCAGAGAAGAAAGAAGCCAAGCAGGTCCATCTTATTTCTGATAGGTCCACATTATAGGATGTTAAAAAAAAAATCATCTTCCTAAAAGAAATCATATTTGTAATTTGTTGACTCAAGAAGTGCCATCTTTTTGCTTTTTTTTTTTTTTTTTTTTAAGATTTTATTTATTTATTTGACAGACAGAGATCACAAGCAGGCAGAGAGGCAGGCAGAGAGAGAGAGGAGGAAGCAGGCTCCCTGCCGAGCAGAGAGCCCCACGCGGGGCTCGATCCCAGGACTCTGGGATCATGACCTGAGCCGAAGGCAGAGGCCTCAACCCACTGGGCCACCCAGGCGCCCCTTTTTGCTTTGTTTTTAAGCAAAGGGAAGAGAGAGAAGCGCTTTCATAGTGAAATACCTTCTCTTTAAAATATTGCTGCACTGGGAGTTAGCCACTTGGGAGACTGAAAGAGTTTTGTTCGTGAAGATTCCTGGGACTTGCAGAGAGTGAAGGTGTAGGCACGCCTGTGATGGTGGCTGAGGCAAGCAGAGAAAGGCGGTGGCCATCCTGTGGCAGTGGCCCACAGTCGGTGCGGGCTTCAGTGTACCACGCACCCCCCCTTGGGGAGCGGGGCATTGGCAGTGTCTTTAGGATCTTTGCCTGGCAGCACAGCACATGCCAACTTTCAAAAACACCTCTCACAAAGCTCCGTAGTATCTTTTGCATTGTCATTCCACCCGATTTGAAAAGCTCCCCGGGACCCTTCCCATGGGTTCGTTCACCTTCTCTTCCACAGCCCATCCCACGCTCCTTCCTTGAAATCTCAGCCTGATGCAAAATTCGTCCTCCACAAACATGTATACCGGTCTGACTCACTTTGTAACTGACTGGATACTGCCTTGTCTCATGATGGCTTTGTTCAGGAACATGCATGTTTCATCTCCCCGATGCGAGCGTCACGTTCCCGAGGGCAGGAACTGGGTGTTGCAGCCCCTCCTTCCACCTCCTCCCGGCACCCACCCGGCAAATGGTCAGGTACCATTTGCCAATAGGAGGGCCTCTGGGGATCAAGGACGCGTCCTCTGGGCCTGATTTCTTGGGTTTTGGTGCTGACTGATGCTTCCTGACTCTAACCTTTGGCAACCCAGCCTCTTTCTCTAGAAAATGGAAATCTTAATGGTATCTACCTTGTGGGGTTGTTGAGAGGTTTCAGTGAGGTGTGGTGTGAAAAGTGCTTAGAACAGTACCTGGTGCCCAGTAAACAGGAGAGAAGCCTGTTATTGTTATTTTTTGGGAAATGTCTGCAGGTGGGAGACTGGAGGCCCATGAAGAGGCCTCCAGTGAGGAATGGAGGGGCTGGCTCTGGGCCTCGTGCACCTTTCCTCACACTCTCTGCGTGGCCACAGGTGTCTGGCCCGCCTCAGCTCAGGCCCCTTCGCCACCACTCTCTTGCTAGGAGGGGAGAGTAGATAAAGCGTGCTGTTGCTGGGAGAGTTCCGAGGTAGGAGCGGAAGGGAGCTGCTGCGCACACCAGCCGATGTAGGGGAGGGATGAGGGGAGTTAAGGATGCCTTCCAGGTTTCCAGCTAGGATGTCAGGGTGGACGGTGATGTTACTCCCTGAGAAAGGGATCTGGGAATGGAACTGATTAGAGCGGCAGGTGAGGAGCTCAGTTATGGACGTGCTGAGTCGGCAGTGTCTGGGGTGCACCCAAATGAAGCCACCCAATGGTAATGACGCCGACAGATAACGTGCAGCAAAAGAATATTATGTTCCCCTGTCACGGTTCAAGCGCTTCACTGGTTCTAATCCACTTGGTCTCACAACCACGCTATGAAGGAGGTTCTGTTGTTATTCTCATTTAGCCACGGTTGTGCACAGAGCCTGTATCTGTTGTCTTAGAGCAAGACGAGTCCGGCTGTGTAGACGTGGTAAAGCCACAGCAGTGATGGTGCTGCTCAGAGGGAGACTGTTGATGAGGTGCGTGTTCGCTGACAGAAACGCATTTGCTGGCCTCAGTGAACATCATCTTAGAAGATACAGGATCAACATAAGGAATGACTGGGAGGAAAGGTCAAGTGACAGCCTAACACTTGCTGTGGACTCAATGTTTGTGTCCCCCCCAGAATCCATATGTTGAAGCCCTGACACCCAGTGGGAAGGTATTTAGAGAGGAGGCCTTTGGGGGTGATGTCACGAGGGTGGAGCCCTCACGATGGGATTCGTACCCTTATGAGAAGAGACCGGTGAGAGAAGACCCCTCAGCCGTCGGAGACCACAGCAAGAAGGCAGCTGTGCTCGAGCCAGAAGAGGGCTCCCACCGGAGCCCTGATCATGGACTTCTAGAATCCCGAACTGTGAGAAAGAAATGTTTGCTGTTTAAGTCACCCAGTCTGGTATTTTGTGGCAGCCTGAGCCAATACTTTTCTTAAAATCTCCAAGAAAAGGCTACAGGATTGATGACACAGTGATTTGATACAACACTGATGTTGCCCACGTTGGTCAACAAGGTTTGTTTGAACTGCTTTCAAATTCTGTAAATTAACACTCTTGTGAAGGAAGGAAGTAATAAGTGTTATTATTGAGGGTACATGGGAAGAAATGCATATGGGAATAGAATCCTCGCTAGACACTCCCCAACAAGCATTTTATTTAACAAAGCACCCGCTGAAAGAGGGTTTAGATTGCAAAGTACCGGTTATGTCCTGGAGTTGGGTTAGCGATTTTCAATTAACGTTTAGGGTGGCATAGCCTGGTACTGAAACAAAATGGAGTGGCTGCTAATGATTTATTTTGCACTCTACTTGCTGCCTTAATTACACCAAGTTGAACTCCGTGGCTCTCAGCTCTGACTTTGCTTCAGAATCGCTGGAGGAGCTTTAAGAAACGACGCACTTGGGCCCCAGCTCTGTGAATTTTGGTTCAGTAAACCAGGGTGTGGGGTAGAGGAGCCGACTATGGCTTTTTAGTTTTGTTTGTTTTTTGGACCAGTGAGTTTCCAAAATAGGTGTGCATTTGTTAAGATGATGAAGTGACGTAAGTATTGATTTCCTCTTTACCCCACAATCTCATTGAAATTATTGCCCCCCAAAAGGTATAAAGGGAAAAAAGAGCCATTATAGAGCTGGCAAAGAGGAAGGGGAGCAATCAGTGGCTCAGAAATGGGATTGGATTTAAAAGGGTAATAAAGTTGAAAACTCAAAAGGATCTGGAATGACTTGGTAGGTAAATGCCACAGGGCCCTGGAGCTGGGAAGAAATGCCACTGCGCCATCTAGTGGTGGCCAGGGGCAGACCTTGGAGTGATTGATTGTCAAGGTAATTAATTAAGACACCCTGTTCCCACCTGCTTTCTCATGCTGAGCAGCTGGTGGCAGCGTTTGTCCCCAGGCTAGAGCTGCAAGAACAGTTCTCTGAATAAAAATCGGACCCTGTCTCGTGGTGAGTGTCCCCAGCATTGGTACTGAGGTGACAGAGAGAAGCAGAAGGTAACTGGACTTTGAGGGAGCTCGTCCTCCTTTGGTGGAGGGGTTGGTCACTTGCTTTACTGCCCCACTCACACACCCAGTGGGGAGCCTGGCAGACGGCTTGTCTGCCCACTTCGGTGCCGATTCTCACAAACTCGGGTAGGCAGTGCAGGAATTCAGGGGAGAGGCCAGCTGTGCAAATAGATCGTCTGGGGTGTGTGCTGAATAAACCACATCCTGATCCGGATTTGGCACGAGCAGCCCGTGATTAGCCATATCCATCGCTGATTCTCTCAGATGACTCCTCAGTGCCTCCGTTTGCTTGTCTGCGGAGGGGAGATGACACAGTGAGAGAGGGGATAACGGGCACTGTTGATTTCTACACAGTCTTCAGTTACCTTCACATCTACGATCTGAGCCTTAAAACAACTCAGGAGGCATTGGTACTTGTGTTCCCACATGACAAATAGGCAACTGAGGGTCAGAGGAATGAAGGGACTTTGTGACATTCATACAGATAATATGTGGCCAAGTTGGGGTACTAAAGTAAGTTTGGGGAATCAGGTTATGTTCTCTTTTCCCTTATCACATAGGTGCCAACTTACTTGATTTCAACTGCTTGGTAACCATTCATTTCTAGCAGACAGACAGACTGAGGGGTCTGTAGTAGTATTTGTCACATGCGGCAACATAATAGACTAATGAAGCAGTGAAATATTGAGACGTATTCTCAAATGATGGCTCTTATGGCAGTAGGGAAAGGACAGTTCCATATATTGAAAGGGGCATTCTGTAGTGATTTGATTGTAGATGGATAGAGTGTGTTTGAGTTTCCTGAAGCTGCTGTAATGAATTACCACATACTTGGTGGCATAGACCTGCAGACATTTATTTTCTCTCAAGTTCTGGAAGGCACAGTCTGAAGTCAAGGTGTCGGGAGGGTCAACTTCCTGTGAAGGCTCTAGGGGAGATTGCATACCTTGGCTCTCCTAGCTCCTGGTGGCTGTTGGCACTCCTTGACTTCCTGTCTGCTGAGTCCATCACTCCAGTCTCTGCCTCCATCTTCACATCACCTCCTCCCCTGTGTCTGTGTCTTCTTCTCTTCTCTTTCTTGTAAGGACACCTGTCACTGGATTTAGGGCCCCCCTGGATTAGCGAGAATGATCTCATCTGAACATCCTTTGCTTAATTGCATCTTCAAAGATCCTTTTCCAAATGAGGTCATATATAGAGAGTCCAGGGATTTGGATATGGACAGATCTTATGGGGGGGGGCACCATTTCAACCTACTACACAGTGTAAACATTTTACTTATCTATTTTTTTCCCCACAGTGAAGCCAGAATCCCTTGGTTTTTCATACCTGTGATGTATATTTATGCATCCATCAGAACACCTCACCTCTGGAGACGAGATCCGTTGCTATTTTTTTCTTAAACATCAACAGGTAACAGCTGCCAGCTTGAAAACCAGAGCTTTTCTTGAGCTGTGCCTGTTTGTCGTGACATTTCCTATGACTCTGTTTCTCCCTCTTTTTCTTTAGGCTCCTAGGCAAGATATTTGGGTTTTCAGTCTTGGAAACTGCTGTTCAAAAGAGAGGCAATCAAGCAAAAGAAAATAAGGAAACTGTTCCGTGATTTCTGTATTCTTTAGTGGTGGGATGGAATGGCAGCTTTACTCAGCTCCAGATTGGAAAGAAAGGTGAAAGCCTCCGGAAGGAAATGGATAGCAGACTTTTTTTTTTGTCCCTCACATTCAGTTTGCAGAAGACAAAAACTGAAAGCCAGAAGGATTATATAAGGTCACTTGGCAAGTTGTAGGCTGACCCAGCATTAACACTTGGAGCTTCTGAGTTCTCTGCTCATATCCCCTGAATCGCAGTGCATCTCCTGGGGTCCTTACTCCATTAATCTTTGGTTCTCTGGCTAGTATATGAGGGTCTTGACTTTCACAGCCAAACACACACACACACACACGCGCACACAGGGAGCCAAGCCTTGAATTTGTTTTGTTTGAGCCTCTTTCAATAAATGGGTGGAAAAAAGAAATGCTGTGATTGTATTGCTCAGACTCTGTCTAAACTGGCTAGAGGTATGGTGTCTGCAAGCAAATGGATTTTCCCCCCATACCGACATCTACCGTTCGCAATGCCTTCTTTGAATCCAAGGGAATTGTCTGAAAGCTAACTTGGCTAGAGTCAGTCATTGTTTATATGGTTGTTTGAGAGACACAACAACAGAAGGCACCCTTTCTTCCTAATAAGGACTTACTCCAAGCATTCATCTAAAAGCATATTTTCCCTTTGCAGACTTCAAACTGCTTTGAACTTGTTTGCAAGGTCAACCCTGCAACGATTTGGTAGAAACAAAGCTATTTGGGGAGCTGGAGTAAATGTTTAAGTAAACGGGGCCAAGGAAAACTTTGCTTCTTCTCAGGAGCAGTTAGTTGATAGCTCTAGCAGGTACTGGTGGGGGGTGTTAAAGGGCCTGAGTCCTAGGCAGTGTTGCTGGGCCCCACAGACTTGTAGATGACAGGCTTAAATGAAGCATCTCCATCAGTGGTGTTGTGCTTTGAGTCATTTTGCCTATACATTTAGCACCTTGTTTTTCCTGCTAATTCTACTTCAGTCTAATGTGTTTAACACCTCTGATGCTAAACACATTACTGAACAATTGCAAACCACAGATCACATACTCAAAAAGGTCACACATGATATGTTTTCTTTTGATCTTAAAAAGATGGCCTTGTGGTTTATTGTCATTGCCTGGGGGAGTTTTCAAGGCATATTTTCCCCTGTGCCATCTGAAGGACAAGAACACTCCCGGTATGTATCTAAGGGGATAGGCATGTTGGTAGTTAACGTTGGTGTTTCTGCTTGCCAACCTTTTGGAGGTACTCAGTGGGCCAGTAATAATCTGGAGTATGCCTTACTAAGTATAAACTGAAAATCTTAAAAACTAAAGTTTCTGCAATTTCTCTTAATTTCTGGCTTGTTCAGCGTATGGGCCTCAAGTCTAAGTTTGTTTTCTGTTTTCACTTGGGCGCAGAAGTCATTGCAAGAATTTGCAAGAATAGTAGAAATCAGTGGGCTAAAAGGAATCTGGCTTTTATGTATGTATCCACTAGATAATAGGCTGAGCAGGCAATAACCCTAGCGTAAGGAGCCCATGGGGCATCTAGAAAAGGGACCCTTTTCCAGATTAGTAAATTTTTTTTTTTAAACCCAGATTAGTAAAAGTTAAACCTCAGTGTGAGGATATTAGGCACATTAGACTGTTATTCTCCAAATGTGTGTCTTTGCATTTATCCATTTCAGCTTTAAATGTGGTCTCCAACCTCTGCCCCTTTATTCAGAGCAGTGGCCACCAGAACTCCCCTGTCGCCTCCTGTGTTTTGTTCGCCTCCCCTGGCCTGTAGATTTCTCCCTGCTGCATTATTTCATCCTTGCTTTGCCACTGCCACCTTATGCTCCTGGTCTGACTCGACTTTCATTGGCTCCCATGAATATCATCTCTCCTGGGCCCCAGGCTCCTAGTTCCTGTCCCTGAAAGTAGGTCTGGGCTTCCTGGGTCAAACAAAAATGGTATCTACAAATTACTTTGTCTCCAAGAGTGTTTCTAGATATAGTTAGTGATCAAAAATGTTTCCTAACAAGAGGAAAGCTTGTGGGTAAAGCCTTGATAGTTAAAAAAGATGTTAAGGGAGGTGCCTGGGTGGCTCAGTCAGTGGAGCGTCTGACTCTTGATTTTAGCTCAAGTCATGATCTCAGGGTCGGTGATTTAGAACCCCATGTCGGGCTCTGTGCTCAGTACAGAGCCTGCTAGAGATTCTTTCTCCTTCCTCTGCTCCTCTCCCTGCCTCTCTCTCTCTACCCCCCACCCCTGACCCCCCCGCCAGGAAAAAAAAAAAAAAAAAGATGTTAAGGAAACATGGTTCACCATCTCTGACCCTGACCTTATCTGACATGTTTTCTTGTCCTTTCTTCCCATACCTCCCAAAAAAGGATACCAGAGTTCAGAACCTTGTGAGATCCACTCAGTTTCAGCCCTGTCAGTGGGTGCGAGGAAAACAATAATTACTGAATTTAGCGGCCTATGAAGGTGTCATTTTGACAGTACTGAGAACTGAAGTTTTCTGTTTGCATTGCTTGCAAAACCATTTGCAATTTAGGAAGTGGAATATTTCCAAAGCTGCTTTAGTGACATGGCTTGACCTTGATTTTGGAGGAGTAAAAGTCAGTGAGAGGATGTGAAATGCTCAGCTTGTGCTTAGACTGAGTGCACATAGCAGCAGGTTTTCTAGGGGTGGCAGAATGGGTCCCAGTTGAAATACGGGAAGAAAGGGGGTTAAGAGTTGCATCTTTGATTGATGCAGTGGCTAGGGTCTGGCTGCAACTTTATCGGAAACTTAAATTTGCTCCCCAGGGACCCAGTCTGCATTCACTCCTGTCAAGGACTAACATAATGACACATGAAACAACTATGCTGTTTACAGAAAAAGCTAGATTTTTGTGATGCTAAGTAAAAGCCCTCCAGAGTAGGTATCCACCTAATGGTTGTGGTTCCTGCCCAGGGGTTATTGTATTTTCTCTCTGTAGTTAGGTACTTGACAATCTCCCAAGCAAAGTTGCCCTTACATTTCATTCTTAGTTACTTGTAAGATAAAACTAATAATGCAGGGAGGAAACACACACCGTTATTAATTAAAATTCCCGGGGAATGGGACAAAGGAAGAGAAAGTGCTTTTACAAAACAGTGTGGCTTGCCCCATTGCATAATGAATCTTAGACACACATATACGTAGAGCTGGTGCTTTGGGGGCCCTGTGCCACATCTCCTCTCTGCACCTCGGATTTCGGATTTCGGCTGCAGCCGCGGTGGACCGTCCTGGTGCACCATGCCTTAGGGCTTTCTTCTGAAGCCTCTGGAGTTGACTCAGTCCTTGCCACAGCTTGTCCTTACATGCAGGGGCGTTAACACCCTGTCAGGCAGTGGGTTAGAAGATTTGATGATTATTGTCCTAACTGTGTATCTTCAGTGGAGCTGTTTGAAGGACGTTTTACTATATTGCTTGGAAGCCCTCAGTGGGATTGAGCCCCAGTTCCTTGAGGAATGTGTTGTTCTTCATCGGCTCTCTTCCTTCCTTGACTCAGTCTCCTGTCTTCCTCATTCCTCCTTCCCGAGACCACCTCCTAAAATCCTTTATGTTAGGTTTTGCTCTGGGGGGAAGCCAGATTAAGACGGTCCTCACGGGATGATGAAGAAATCATTAGAAGCTTCTCCTTTGGCATCTCCTTTTAAATCCCTGCTGATAAAGATTGTATTTCCTGATTTTTTTTAGAATTTGGAAGCCAGAAAAATGGAAAGATGATTGTTTATTTGTTTGTTTGTTTGTTTGTTTTTTATGGTCATGTCCAAAAAAGATTTTCAGATGCTCTGCATTCAGATGGGTATGACTTTAGAAAGTTAAAAGCACATTTTTCACATCCCCTTTCCAATTATTCCCATGTGATTTGGCACATTATAAGAGTTTGGCACCTAATGGCTGCTCTCCCAGACCCACATACATAGATTACAACATGAGATGAGGAAAAGTCATCTGGTCAACCCCTCTGCCTTCAGCCAGGACAGGAGTTGTCTTGTGAGAGACCAACATGAAAAGATACTTCACAGTGAGCTTAACAGCCATGAAGACGAGCTTTTGAGAAGAGACATTCCCTTGGCTAGGTCTCAGCCATTCTGGAATTTTGGCCTTATTTGTTACTGATTATGACTATGATAAGGGCTAACTTGGGTCTCCAGCACAGAATCCCTAGGTTCATGGTCCTAAAGCTTAAATCAGAGCTGAACTCCCAAGTTAGGAAGTGATGAGAAGCTCAATCCCATTACTCTTTCTAAAGGGATTTAGTCAATGCTATTTGGATGGGAGCATGTTAGAGATAATCTGGGTTTCCTCATGAGCGGGGGTTCTGTCAGATATTTCCTGGTATAACCAAATGCCTAAAGATACATAGGACTCAGACATGCAGTTTTTGAAAGAACCTTAGTATAATTTGCATCCCATATGTAATTCATTGCAAATATATTCCCCCTAGGTTATGTCATTTTATACAGCTATGCGATTTCCCAACTCCCAATTGCAAAACATCATTCTCAAATGACTGTTTAAACAAATATTAGCAAGATTGTAAATGGACTCACTTGTCATTTTATCAAACTAATTTTTGTGAAAATTCCCCTCACATCCTCTGTTATGTGTCTCTGCACACGGTCCTCTCTTTCCAGTGCTGTTGACTACCTCCTTGTTAGCTTTCTCCATTGAAATTATGCCTTTGTCAGGATGAATGTCATGACATTGGTGTTTTAGGTCTAATCAGAGGGTCAAGGGGATTAGAATGTGTTTTCTTGAAACTCCCTGACCAGTGACAAGGTTGATCCCAGAATTTGTAGAACTCTTTCATGTATTAAAAAAAAATTGGGGAGCCCATTCTATCTAGGAGGCACTGCGGTAGAATCAACAGTGCAACAAGGTCCAGTCCCTGTTCCTCCTGGAACACCTGTTCTCACCTGACTGTGGATGCTAAGTGCTGTGATGTGGTGGCACCTGGACCTGGAACATCTTGCAGCGGGGATCTTATAATCTGACCAGAGTAGAGTGTGCAAGAGATAAGGCTGGTCACATCAGGTTGTGGTTTATACTTTACCCGTGAGAGCTTTTGAATTCTATCCCAAAGAAAGGGAGGTGTTATCGATGTTGTTTAAGCAGAGCATCATAAGATTTATAGAGTATTTTGGTATTAAAATGGAAAGATGTGGGACTGGAGAGGTGGGCACAGCTGGAGGCAGGAAGGCCAGTAAGGAGGCTGTTTCAATAATGCAGGGGAAAAATTAGGAGAGCCTGAACTCCTAGGGATTGAGAAAAGAGGAGGAATTCAAAAGGTGTTGGGAATAATAAAAGAATATGGGATTCAGTGGACAAGAGGGAAGGGAAGAGTCAGGGATGATCTTTAAATCTCTAAATCAGACAACTGGGGGCGGTGCCGTTCTGTTTTATGGCACAGGGACTTGGAACTCCAGAATTAAGTTTGACCTGAGCATACTTATTTATGAATTATCGGAAGATGGGAGGTGGTTGAAGTGAAGGGAGAACTGGAGGTAGAATTCTGGAAAATTGGAGAGGTGGCCAGAGAGTTGCCAACAAAAGGGAGGTCTGAAGTGTCCGAGGTCATGAAAGATGAAATTCATTTAGATCTGGTGAGGAAAAGGTCATTGCCGACCTTGGTGAGAACAGTTTGAGTCAGAGATGAGGATAAAGGGCAGATTTTGAAGACTGAATAGTGTAGGATAAATGAAGATCAAGAGTGTAGATATATTCTCTGAATGTCAGCTGTGAAGGAAAAATGAAAACAGGTTGTAGTGGGGAGAGGCAAGGCGAGAGAAGGTTGTTCTTCACAACATTTGTGTGTTAAGGGTAACAGCCAGGAGAGAGGTATGGGTTGAAGTTACAGTCAAGAGAGTGTATGAAACCAGGTTCATAATAAGGCCCGAGAAATTGGGGTTCTGAGCGTAGATGAAGAGGTCAACCTTAGAAGGATTGGAATGGAAAGAGGTCCAATTTGTGGGATGGAACAGGAAATTCAGGAATATTGCTATATTCTCCTCCTGGGGAGTTAGGGTGTGAGATAATCTGTTAACAACAAAAGAAGAGGTATGAGGTAGGAGTTTCAGACCGATGAAGATTTGTGTGGACTGAGGAGAAACTGAAGATAGTTATAGAAGGAGTGCTGGACAGTTGTTACGGACCGAGTCTTTGTGTCCCCCACATATTCACATTTTGAAGCGCTAATTCCCAATGTGATGACATTTGGAGGTGGGGCTTCTAGAGGGTAGTTGGGTTTAGATGAGGTGATGAGAGTGGAGCCTCTGTGATGAGGCTAGTGCCCTTATAAGGAGAGGAAGAGACACCAGATCTTGCTCTCTTGGCCATGTGAGAATATGGCAAGGAGGTGGCCCTATGCAAACAAGGTAGAGGCTTCTCACCAGACACCAGATCTGCTGGCACTTTGATCTTTGACTTCTCACCCTCCAACACTATGAGAAATAAATGTTTGTTGTTTAAGCCACCCAATATATCGTATTTTGTTATAGCAGTCCAAGTGGACTAAAAGGTAGTGTTGAGAGACCAGTGGAGGTCATAAGGCTGCATCTGCATAATTTTGATTTAAAAAAATCAGGGGCTTCTGGGTGGCTCAGTCAGTTAAGCCTCTGACTCTTGGTTTTGGCTCAGGTCATGATCTCAGGGTTGTGAGATAGAGCCCCAAGTTGGGCTCCGTGCTCTGCACAGAATCTGCTGGAGATTCTCTCTCAGCTTTTCCCTCTGCTCTTCCCCCGCTCAAATAAATAAATAAATCTAAAAACAAAACAAAACAAAACGGACTGTTGACCCACTCTGGATAGGGTGGAGAAACTTTTTAGATTCCACCCTGCATAGGTGAAGTGAACCTAGGAAAGGCAGATGGACTGGGTGCAGTGTTCAGGGTCTAGAGAGCTCAGCAGGGCAGAGAGCAAGTAGATGTGAATAATGGAGAGACACCTGTAGAGGAATAAACAGAAGAGGAAGTGTCCTTGGGGAGGGATCCTGGCTTGTCTGTCCCTTTGCTTTCATTGTCCACTTTGACTTTTTTTTTTTTTTTTTTTTTTAAGAAAAAAAAGAGACAGTGACATTAATTTATAGCCAGTCACTTGCAACAATTTCCCAATCGGATTTTACTTTACTTTGATTTCTAGGTTATTTTAACAGTGTATCCTCATCTCAAACTTAGGATCTTTTGAAAAAATTTTATTTGAGTTGATAGTAAATTATTTGGTAATAACAAGGGAATATAAAAATTATTTCATGAGATCAAGTTTTCAAATGAGGGGTACAATCTCTAATGAATATATGCAAAGACATTTTTCTGGCAAATTTATGCAGATGTATAAATTCCTCAAGAATGAACACCAGAAAAATGATACGTAATGACTGAGATAGTGTCATTGGCAGTGGAAATATACAAAAGGAAGACATTTAAATTGGTGGATCTCATGGAAACTGTGATTCACTCTCCTGTACATAGATTCTAAGTTATCTGAGTTAATAGCATTTGTAATGGCACTAAATTTAGAAAAATTAAAAAAAAATGAAGAGGAGGTAAAGTGCTGGCATGGTGATTTACAGTGACACACAGCTAAATGCCTAGGTGTGAACGTGTGACCTTGTGATTACACTTTTGTATATATGTCCTGGTTTTCTAATTCTAGTCACCAAGTTTAGTGCATTTGCTAATGCTTTTTTTTTCCCTTTTACATAGTTCAAAACATCAACAAAAGTCCCTTTATTTTTGATGCTTATTATATTCAGTGTCCTCCCAAGCTTTTCTGTCCTGAGGCTTTTTTGAGGGTGATGTCCATGGCAGGAACAATCCAAAGGCAGGCAAAAGAGCCCCTGGAGAGAGATGAACAGAATGAAACAGAGTGTTCCCTTTGCTTCTCCGAACTCAACCAAGCACCCCCCTGAGTTGCAGTAGTAAACCATAAAAAATATTCATTGCCATATAAAGATTTAATTTTTGAAGTTCAAATAGCCTATCCGTCATTGTCAATTAATTTGTACCAAGAGCCCAAGGTGGTTGGCATGATAATGCTGATACTTGGGGGAATTTATCTGTAGAACAGATAAAATAATTCATCTGGACTCATATTTTACCTAATTTTGAAAATCTGCCCGTTCCTCGTTTCAGAACATCAGAGTGAGTTTTCCACTTAAAGATTTGTCAAGGATATGAGTTTAGTCATCACATTCTGACCCAACAGAGTAAGTACTAGTTCTTAGCACTTTAGCTGGAGCTTCCCTTCCATCACTTTCTTCCATAACGGTCACTCTGTGGTGGTATGAGATGACCACTTTTAGCACCTATGAAGGAAGGAAAGAATCTCTGAAACAATTTTTTGAGAACTTCTTGTGCTGATGATTTATTACTGTTCAATTTGGTATCCCCAGTAGGGGATTATGCTAAAGGTGACAACTGAGGTCCAGGCAATGCTAGGACAATCTGATTGGGCCAAGCTGTTCTTACACTAGTACATTCCAGCCAAATGAGAGTTACTAGAGTTGACACGGAGGGCACTTTTCTTTGTGACATCAAATCTTTTTTCCCCTCATATTTTTCCCCATGATAGTGTTAGCTAACCTAGCTCTGAGAGTAAGATCAGGCACTTTCTAAGCCCAGGTTATATTAGGTTATGACTATGGTTAGCCATGTGACACCAGTATCCATAGCCACAGACTCTCCCACTCTGGTGCTTAATAGTGTTCAAGGAGAGTAACTGGTTGTTTAGAGATGGTAGTGGAATTGGGGTAGGTCTAAGTATTAGCTGAGATTTCTTATTTTGGTAAACATCACCATAAATCAATAAATAATACGAACCCTTATCCCTGGCCTGTAGAATACAGGCAGAAGCTCTCCTTGAGTTGGAAGAAGTGCCATTTTGGAAATACACACCAGCTGTTTATCCTGTCTACTGTGGAAATAACTTCTGCCAAGTGCTGGGTGTATAAACACAAGGTACATCAGTATTTAGATTACTTTCTTCTCATGCGAAACAAGATCATTCTTAGAAATAGAGAGTAAGAGATATGGGCAATGTTATATCACCCAAAGTGGATGTCACAGAGTGGGTAGGTCGCTTTGTGGACGCAAGGTCAGCCCCACAGAATAAAATGATCTTATGGGGGCATACACTCTTCCTCACGTGCCTGAAGAACTGCATGCAGTGGCTCATTTACTTGACAGGTGTGATATTTGACTGTTGTCGTCCTAGTCTGGTGGTCCTCTCATTCATTTCCCTACTAAAATGGCAGAGGGACTTTTAGAAAGTATAGATAATGGAATCTCTACTGAGCTTAGGTTTCTAGAGTGAAATCCCACTGGTGATTCTGATCTTCTGCCGTTGCTGACAGCTCTTGCCCTTGATGCCATATTTCTAAGTCTTTCCCAGAAGAAACTGGAGATAAGAACATCACAGTCTCTGGTGTTTTTTTTTTTTTTTTTTAAGATTTTATTTATTTATTTGACAGAGATTACATGTAGGCAGAGAGGCAGACAGAGGGAAAGGGGGATGCAGGTTCCCTGCTGAGCAGAGATCCCAATGCGGGGCTCGATCCCAGGACCCTGAGATCATGACCTGAGCTGCAGGCAGAGACCTAACCCACTGAGGCACCCTGGCGCTCCATCACAGTCTCTGTTATTCAGAGGTGGAAATTCATCACTCAGAGAAAGTAGACTTGCTGTGCTTATGAAAATATGCAGTGTTGCTAAAATATTAGTTTATTAGCAAATATGTAGGATCATTAGTAAAAACTACAAATTAAAGTGGCAGTGAGATGCCACTTTTTGCACATAAAATTTAGATTTATAAAATTAGACCCCTCGGTACCCGCCTCCTTGTTCCATGGCTAGTGATAGGGCTAAGAACTAGCATTTCACATTTAACTAATAGGTATGTAAATTGGTAGAAATCTTTCTGTACAACATTGGCATTGTGATCAGAAGGCTGAAATTGTTCATACACTCTGACCCAAGAATATCTGGGAGTCAGCCCAAGAAAATAATCTGAATTGCAGATGACTATAATTCCAACATTATTTATAAGAGCAAAACAGTAGGAAATGTGTATTATATTCATATGATGTAATATTATGTAATTGTAACAAATTATGAGGAGTTTTGGGGAATGTGGGAGAAAATATTTGTTTTGTTAAGAGAATACAAAAGGTTACATGGAATGTGTTTGTTTATTTATTTATTTGAGTGGGTGGGGAGGGGCAGAGGGGAAGAGAGATAAAGAGAGAATCTCCACCCAGAGTGGAGGCTGATGCAGGGCCCCATCTCATAACTCTGAGATCATGAGCTGAACTAAAATCAAGAGTGGGACACTTAACGAACAAAGCCACCCAGGCACCCTAGGAACATGTTTTAAATGTGAAGCAAAATGCATACAGAGAAAAACACTGAAATAATAATAGTAATCATATTTTAACAGTAAGACTACAGATTTTTCTTCTTGTCTTTGTGCTTTTCTGAATTTTGTTACAAATTTTCTACAATATCACTTTCTAGAAGAGTATATTTACTCAGAAAAAAACAAATATACTCCTTGGAAATGTTTGAAAAACAAAAATTTTTTGTTTGGCTGTAGAAGATCTGATCACAAAATGGAGAGTTGATCCGTAAAGGGAAGATTTGTGGGAAATTTTAGTAGACTAGAAAAATGCTTAAGTTGTTTCAAGCATAAGAAACTGGATCGTAAACGCATGTTTTGGGGAAAGTGAGTGTGTGGATGAAATAATGCTCAAGCAAGGATAAGAAAGATATAGAGATGGCAGTAAACAAGAAGGTGGAGGGCAAATATAATGAAAAATATATTTATTCTCTTCGTTTATAGTTTCAGAGTTATGTGAAGTTAGGAAATTTCCCCATGATTTCTAACCCTTCAGATCATTCTGTTTGCTTTATATTCATCAAGTGTAAGGTTCAAAATGAAGTAAGCAGAACCAACAAGAGTGGAATGTGGAGGTAAATAGATGACCTCTACTGCCTGATCATCCTTTCTCTTACTGGAACTTTCTTCTCCAACTTTTGGTAGTTGATTTGTTTGATGGTACCTAAGGTAATGATTTCCAAAATTGCTGTTGGTTAATGTCTTAATATTCTAAATATTCTAGTAGATAATCTTTTTTTTAAAAGTAAACCTGTTTTAGCTGAGGCCCAAAGTCCGTCTGCCTGACATTGTCTTTTAGCTCAAGACTTTGATGGCAAGCTTTAAAGTTACCTTTTTTTTTTTTTTTAATTTGACAGAGACAGAGAGATCACAAGTAGTCTGAGAGGCAGGCAGAGAGAGAGGAGGAAGCAGGCTCCCTGCTGAGCAGAGAGCGGATGGGGGGCTCAATCCCAGGACCCTGAGATCATGACCTGAGTTGAAGGCAAAGGCTTTAACCCACTGAGCCACTCAGGTGCCTCTTTAAAGTTACCTTGTAGGAAAAAGCTCATAACTTCTTATTAAGTTAGGCAAATCTGAGCACTTACTAATAATAGTACTCCTTCTCCTAATGCCTGTTGATAGTACTTTGAAAGCAATGTGTTTATGAACCAACCCCCTCCGTTTTCTGGAATCAACTATTAGCATCTATTTATATCTCGTTCGTTGTATGTTAACATACCCAACATTGTTGACAGTCCTTCTGTGTTTATGTGATCCATAGGTTTCAATGGATGGTTAGAGGAGCCCAAGACACCCAGGAAACCTTATGATTTGACTTTATTTCCAGACCGACTGTACTGGTTTACATCTTGTAGTGTTTTATATTTATTTAGAGCTGATTGGGTATTCAAGAGTAACTTAGAGGATCTATTAGGAATAATTTTTTTAAGCTACTCCTTGTGAAAAATTGTAATATTAGTGCCTTTCCCAGTTTAGGAGAACAGATTTCTGAGGTACACAAGACCAGAGGGTCAAATAGTATTTACAGCTTTGGTTGTTTACACATGCTTCAGAAATGCAGTGAGTTTCATGTGCTATAATGTACATGGCACCTAAATATTTACTTAGATATTGCTAGTTTTTAAAGTTTAGATATTTACTTTCTTAGTAATCTCTACACCCGACATGGGGCTCAAACTCATGACCCGAAGATTAAGTCTCATGCTCTTCCAGGCACCAACTAGGAAGCCTCCGGATATTGCTATTTTTAATTTTCAATCTATCTTTTCTAAATATTTGAGAAATCACCTTCTGTTATTAGGAAAAATACACTACCAAGCAACTTTGCAAAGGCCAGCAGTGTGTGTGTGTTTCTGAAGTCTTTATGCTTAGGTTCTTTATGCTTTTGGATTTTTGAGACATGCCTACAGATATAAGGAATTATTAGTTTTTTCATTCTCCTCAGTTTTCTATCAATACAAAGGTACATACATTATTTTTGCTATTTGTCCCAAATTTATATTATTTTCTATGAAGATGACTGTTGTTTTTTTTTAATATTTGGTGTAAGAATCACTTCTGAGAATTGGAATTTAGATCAAGTAGCTCAGCTTGTTTCCGTTTGTGCCTCTTGGGGAAAGGCTTTTGACTTAGTGCTCCAACTAATTTTCCATCCAGTACTGCAAAGGAGATGACCAGATTGGGAACGAAAAGAAATTATACTGAAAATTCAAATCTTCATGAGGAAATCTTTGTGGACTTTGCTAAAAGGTGGTGAATAATTTTCTCTTTCTAGTGATATACTTGAATTCAAAAACTCAGTAAGACTGAAAAAATTTTTTTAAGATTTTATTTTTTGACGGAGATAAACAGAAAGAGAGCACAAGGGTTGGGGAGAGGGGCAGAGGGAGAAGCAGACCCCTTGCTGAGCAGGGAGCCTAACTTGGGGCTTGATCCCAGGGTTCTGAGCAGAAGGTAGATGTTTAACCTACTGAGCCGCCCAGGCTCCCCAATTTGAAAATTTTTTAAAAAATTATTTGGGCTTTGAAAAAGCAGTATGCGTTTTTTGTTTTTTTGTTTATTTGTTTGCAATTTATGTGTTTTTAGTTTACCAACATTTTGTTTTTGTCCCTAATCTTTGGTTTCAGAAAATAAATAGGCTTATTGTGGCTAAAAACTAATATAATAATGTTCTGGCTTTAATGGGGATGGAGGGAGTCGTGGGATTTGTTGTAATTGACCACCATTTTGGTTTTGTCAGCATTTTGTGAAAAAAGAGTTAGGAGAAATGACACAACCTAGTGAGGTGCCTTTTTCTAAGCCCAGTTCTGGACATCTTTTCTGGTTGCCTTGTTCTTGTTCTAGTAGCATCTATATTTTAGTTACTTTTGCACTTGGGATTAGGTAACCTAAACTGATTCAGCAAAGGGATCTCCAAGTAAAGGTGCCTAAATAAGATGGAGGTGTCCTTCTCTTTCACCTCACAGTGCAGGAAAGCAGTCCAGGACAGCAGAGGTAGGACTCGCCACAGTTCTTTTACTGACTCAAGCTTCTCCAGCCTTATTACTCTCATCCTCCATTTGTGTGGTTGAAATTGGCTCACCAGCAGCACATCTAAAGGAATGAGGAAGAGAGTGTGTGGTGGACAATCAGTGTCCTTTAAAGGACATGTGTAAGTTGTGATGTGTCAGAATATGTGATGTATAAGTTGGGTGCGTTACTTTCACTTGCATTCTGTTGGCAAGAACAGGATCACATGTAGCTGGAAGAGAGGCTGTGAAATGTAGTTTCTCGTTGGAGAGTCATATGCCTTGCTAAAATTGGGAGTGGAATGCGGTTAATTGCTAAAAGGAAAAGTTGGAGAATGGATACTATGGCTTTTAGTCATCTTGGTCCCATAGAATAATAGAGAAGTCACCAGTGTGCAACAAAACCACCTTTCTTTCCTTACTGCTCACTGAGTAAACTATTGACCTGAAGCCCAAGACCAGTCCCTGGCCTGAGATAATCGTACTCAAGTCCAGCAGTATTTAAAAGTTCTAGGTCTGTTGCAGGTGGGGTCTAGAATGAGCATTGCTACTCTAAGCTTAGTATTTGGGTGTCAGTTAGATTTTCCTACTCCCGTGTATGTATGCTTAGTGTCTGAGGCTGCCTGAGGTATGATAGAACTTGAGACCATGGTCCCCTCAGGGCTATGTTGTATTGTGGAGGTCATCTTATATCATACTTGCTTACTCAGCTTTTTTCAGTGTAGTCACCGAACTTGTATTTTCCAGGTATTGTCGTAGGTACTGGATCAGACAGGGGTCTAACTCTTATTTACAAGACGAAAAAGACATAGTTCCTGCCCTTGAAAGATACATGGTCTGGCACTTTTTTCCCAGAGGAAAATAGGTATTTCTTCAAAAATATGTTCTGAGGCAACAAAGTTTTAGGAAACATCCCAGGACCCTGACACTACTATTCATCTGTCATACACCAATATCCCCTTTGCTGACCTAAGTCCAGCTCAGACCTGAGTTCCTGACTCTCCTTTCCATTTTTGTGGCTTGTTTTCTAAATCCACAACAGCCTTAAAATTGACTGCACAGATTCCTGGCTCATTCCCTTCTCTTTTGACTCCCTTAAGATCTCAAACATCTTCTCACCTAGGCTGCATGGGTTATGATGGAGACCTTGTCATCAGCGCTCAAAATGAGGATTTTCTTTTCATGTGTTTTATTCAGTTCCTGCAACCAGTATTTATGGAGAATGTTTTATGGCATGAAGCATTTGGGTACAAAACTGAGTAAGACATGGTTCTTGTTCTTTGGTTGTTCATCTTGTAGTGGAAGAAGCAGGTTTACTGGACAGAATCCACTGTCATGTTGTAGGCCCATTGGCAGAAGTAGAAGAGGACAGAGTCTAGAGGAAGGAGTGTTTAATGTCTAAGGGAGCTGGGGAAGGTCTTCATGACATTTACATCGGATCTTTTTTTTTTTTTTTTAATTTTATTATTTTTTTAATTTTTTATTTTTTATAAACATATATTTTTTATATACATATATTTTTATCCCCAGGTCTGTGAATCACCAGGTTTACACACTTCACAGCACTCACCAAATCACATACCCTCCCCAATGTCCATAATCCCACCCCCTTCTCCCCAACCCCCTCCCCCCGGCAACCCTCAGTTTGTTTTGTGAGATTAAGAGTCACTTATGGTTTGTCTCCCTCCCAATCCCATCTTGTTTCATTTATTCTTCTACCCACTTAAGCCTCCATGTTGCATCACCACTTCCTCATATCAGGGAGATCATATGATAGTTGTCTTTCTCTGCTTGACTTATTTCGCTAAGCATGATACGCTCTAGTTCCATCCACGTTGTTGCAAATGGCAAGATTTCATTTCTTTTGATGGCTGCATAGTATTCCATTGTGTATATATACCACATCTTCTTGATCCATTCATCTGTTGATGGACATCTAGGTTCTTTCCATAGTTTGGCTATTGTGGACATTGCTGCTATAAACATTCGGGTGCATGTGTCCCTTTGGATCACTACATTTGTATCTTTAGGGTAAATACCCAATAGTGCAATTGCTGGGTCATAGGGCAGTTCTATTTTCAACATTTTTAGGAACCTCCATGCTGTTTTCCAGAGTGGCTGCACCAGCTTGCATTCCCACCAACAGTGTAGGAGGGTTCCCCTTTCTCCGCATCCTCGCCAGCATCTGTCATTTCCTGACTTGTTGATTTTAGCCATTCTGACTGGTGTGAGGTGATATCTCATTGTGGTTTTGATTTGTACATCGGATCTTAAAGAACGAATTTGCCAAATACAAAAAGTCGAGTGTGGGGTGTGGCCTAAGGGAGGAGACCTCCCAGACTATGTGAGTATCATGTGCAAGGGTTTGAAGGTTTGAACGATCATGGAGTCTTTTCTCCTTCACCCTCACCTTCACCACCTACCCTCAGAGAATCAGCACATCGCAAACTGTTTTCTTTTCTTTTCTTTTTTTTTTTTTTTTAAGATTTTATTTATTTGACAGACAGAGATCACAAGTATACAGAAAGGCAGGCAGAGAAAGAGGAGGAAGCAGGCTCCCTGAGGAGCAGAGAGCCTGATGCGGGACTCGATCCCAGAGCCCTGGGATCATGACCTGAGCCGAAGGCAGAGGCTTGAACCCACTGAGCCACCCAGGTGCCCCCGCAAACTGTTTTCTTTGAAATAAAGATGTCATTAAAATAACACCTGTATGTCATACCTCGGTTAGGTCATGTGTAAGAATCTAAATCTGAACAGGACTGCTCTCCCAATCAGGGCACGAAGACGATTTTGTGTGGACTCTCTAGGGATGCTCAGGTTCTGAGTTTTCTTACCTTCTGAAAATACTCAGAAGCAGCCAAGGAGTTCAGGGCCATCATGAATTATTCACATATTGATTGAAAACCATCTGTGTGCAAGGCTCTGTGCTAGGCAGTGAAAATCTAATGGTAAGTAAGAAGCTCTTTCCATGAATCTCCCATTCTGGAGAAAGGTATTAATTCATCAGTCTCACTAATGCGTGTTCATGGAGGGCGAGGTGGGAGAAGGTGTAGGGTTCCAGGCAAAGGGCTCAGGATAGACAAAGCAGGGTGGTGGGAGGGAGTGTGATGTGTCCAGGAAGACCAGACTGGCCATAGGGAAGAGAATGAAGGAGACAGGGATTCTAGAAGAGAAACGTCAAGGCTGGGCTAGACCAGGTTAAAGATTTGGGTCTTAAGGGCAACCGGAAGCTTTAAAAAATTTCAGATAGGATCTGACACAATCTGATTTTTGTTTGGAGGGTATATTAGGGTATGCAGTATATATGTATAGATGTTTATTTGATAGCCTAATGGATCTGTACATAAACTGTGTTATCAAATCAGAGAGAAAAACTCCTTCTGGGAGGCAAAGCCACGAATTTCTACCTAAAAGTAGTAACAATATAGAAAATAAAACTTCACAAATTTTACTCGAAAAAAAAACAAACAAACCGAACTTTCAACTAATGTTTACCCATATTGCAAATTAGGAACCGTAGGAAAGTGGTTTGCACAAGTCTGTGCAGTAGGTTGGTGACTGATTGATTTCTGCCCTGCCGCATGGGTGAGAGGGAGCCCGTCCTCCCCACTTTTCTGCTCTCACCCCTGCCAGAGCTTTGCAGATAAAGGAATCGGATTACTGTCCAGCTATGATGGCAGCCATCTCCTTGGCTCAGTTTCTATCTTCGGGACCTCTGGTATTGGTACGGCCCGTTCCTCAGTCAGCTCCCGGGAGGATGCAGTCCTGTCCTGCTGATACTCAGGTTACCAGCTTTCCAGGAGTGCAGAGCAGGCAGCAGTTGGGAAGCTCTAATTGTGAAATTAGCGTGAATAATATTAGCTAACTGATGTACTGGTGACAGTGAGGGACCAGCTGGACAGGTCTGCTCAGTTCGTTTTGGAGAAATGTGGAAGATAAAGTTACGTCGCGTGAATGAAAATTGTGGCTATATGGAATGTTTTTGCCAAGAGATTGCCATTTTTTTTTTTTAACAGAAATTTTGGGAAGTGAGAGACCTCTGAGTAATATGCCCATCACAGGAAGGGATCTGTCACTTTCTGTCGAGTTGAATAGGCCAGGGGAATTTTCTACCTTACTTACGCTCACTCTTTTATGAATTATGAAGTATTATTTTTTTCCTGGAGCCATCAAGAATAGCAGGGAGGAAGGGAGTTAGTCTATATATTCATTCTTCCTTTGAGTGTCTTTTGGGTTTTCTGTCTCTGACTTTTTATCCCTGCTTCTCTCTGTGTGTCTTTCTCATGCTGGTTTTGCCTCCTTAGAACCTAAGAACCACTAGGGGCACACAGTACAGGATTTTCCTGGAGACCTTCTCTTGCAGTGGTCAGTGACAAGCTAAGGCAATCCAAGAGTAGCTAGTGGGGGGGGGATGGAGGTGAGAATTCTAGTCTGGCAAGAGGCCAGGCCGTTGGGAAGGCCAGTGTGAGAGTGCTTCGTGTCCAGGAGTGTGGGTATCTCGTGGGCTGGGGCTCATGGGAAAAATGGGGAGTTCAGCGTGGTGGCCGAAGGGTCGAGGTGTTGTCAGGCTGACGAGGCCTGGGTGTGCGTGCCAGCTTCACCATAAGGAGAAGGCAGCCTGGCCAGATGAAGCTGGTAGGCAGCCGGGAGGAGGCTGGCATGAAGTTAAGTAGGGCAACAGGAGGCAGGATGCTGATTTCAGCTCTGCTGGCTGAAACCGGGGACCCAGGTGGGGATAGAGAGGGCCAGGCCTGCATCCGGGGCAGGTGTGAGGAATCCCACCCCAGAGGCAAAGAGCACCAGGGCTTCAGGCCAGGGCTTCAAGAAGCAGCCGATGCTTATGGGGTACCGAGTGTACACCGGCCACTCTCTGAGCATTGTCTTCTATCAAAGCTCCTAATCTGCATGATGACCTTAGGAGAACCCTCATTTAATAAATAGGGAAGTAGAGGCACAGATAGGCAACGAGCCTGCTGAGTGTTATCCAGCTGGGAAGTGGCATAGCAGGGACACATGGGCAGCCTGGCTTAGGAGTCCCTTCTCCTAGCCACCCTGTTCCAAAGCATTCGTCTAACACTCTGCTTGGGAATACTGTTCACGAGAATGGCAGTGTGGCTGGGGGGCCTCGGAGCTAGGTGAGGTAGACAGCCTTGACTCCATACTACTTCTCTTAAAAAAAAAAAAAAAAAAAGCCAATTCTTTCTGCCTTTTTATGTGTCAGGCACTTTCCATGTGCCCTTCATATATTACCTCCTTAAGTTCTGAACTATTATTATCTCCATGCTAAAGATGAGGCTCAGAGAGACTCCAAGGTCTGCCTGCCTAGGTCGTAAAGTCTCATTTCACTCTGAAAACCCCTAACAGGGAGATTGATTGTAGTGTTTTATTTTATTTTGTTTTGTTTTCATTCCTTTGCTCTGCGGGTACCACCTGTCTGCAGCACATCAGGGAGGAAAGAGAGGTTACAATATTAATGCTCGCTTGCACTGCAGCACATTCTAGAGGCGAAGTAATGGATTTATACTTGCAGAGCAGAAGAGGGAGAAAATCATCCAGCATACTGTGTTCACTTAGTAAAAGTTAAACAAAAAAAGCAACAACCCCAAGGCTCAATTGGCACATAAAGGCCTTGGGTTTGTGCTCTAGCCCATAGAGCCAGTGAGAATCTAGACACCATTCCTTTGTCTTTTCCCTGACCTCTCAGAGTCCTGCGGTAGAACGTGTAACTAAACTGGCTTAGAAGAGTTAAATTCTGGAGAAATCTGGATAGAAAACCTGAGAGCAAATTCCCTTTTGCTTCCAGATCTATGTCAGCTATCTTGATCATGGCTGTCTAGAACTCCAAGCTAATCCACACTGGCTCTTGGCTTTTCTCTCCCTCTTCCCCTCCCTTCCCAAACAAGTAGAAAGGAGAAATGCTTGTCCTTTGTCTTCCACTGCCAATTCCATGGGTTTGTTGGACCACAAAGACCAGCCCAGGTAAGGACAAGGAATTCTGTGTCCCTAAGTTTGAAATGAACAAAAAACCAAACTCTTCCCCTGAGATACCGAAGAGAGCGTTCTTAATTTTTTGAGGACAATAACATTTTGTCCACTGTAGAAACATTTGTCAAGTTGTAAGAACTACCTCCATACCAGGAATCATGGGGACTTCACAAAACAGAATTACATAGGCAATGTCTTTTCATTAGGTCTTTTGACTTTAAACTGTTGATGGTAATGAGAAGGGGACTTGAATGGAATTGGGTAGGATGCACATTCAACAGAACAGCCTCAAAATGGAGACAGCCTTTTTGGGGGCTCTGCAGTTTTGGAAGCTCCTCATAGGAGAGGTAGGTGTGTTACTGGAAGCACCAATCCGAGATGAGCTGCAAGGTTCTCAGATTCATTCTCACTGTAGCCTGATGTAGGAGAAGTAGACCCGGGTGGAGTGGCTTCTCCTTCATCTGCTCTACCAGTCAGTAACTGGAGATTCTTGAAGTCAAAACCAAGGGGGTGCCAGTCCCTCAGCTAGTTTTCACCCCTTTCTGCAGTGAGAATTGAAATTTAGCCCTCAGAACTTAGGCCTTCTGGAATCCTGAGGCCCTTTTATCAAAAGTTAGGGACTTGAGAGGATCTGAAACAGAGCCCAGGAGGCTCCCAGGGACCTCCCACTACTTCTCAGCTTCACAGATTCTCAGTTCAGAGAATCATGGACAGAGATGGTCAGTTCCAAATCCCCTTAGAGGTATGAGTTCATTTTTCTAGAAACTCCTCAGAGTGCCTAAATGAATCTCTCCACAGGGTTCCTCAGAACTCTGGGATTAGCCTGAGGACTGGGTTGAAGCCTCTAAGTGACTTGCAGTTGCAACGCTTATTCTGTGTGGATCTAAATCCTAGCGGCCAACTCCGAGTCTAGTACCGACTTTTCTCTTGTCAGTTTATGGGTGACCAAATGACTTGTGATGAGACCGTTTTTAGGAAGAAAGTAGGAAGAGATAGGGGTTTCCCATCAAAGTGACCTTCTGTTTTTACCAAATTCCTCCTGGGATCATGCCCACTGCTTCTCTTCCTCCCTTTTCTTGAAAACCCCATCAAGAAGGGAGTGGGCAAGGCTTCAAGAAGGGAATGGGGAAGGGCACCTGGCTGACTCAGTTGGTAGAGCTTGTGGCTCCTGATCTCGGGGTTGTAGGATTAAGCCCTACATTGAGTGTAGACATTACTTAAAAATAAAAATAAAATCTGGGGCGCCTGGGTGGCCCAGTGGGTTAAAGCCTCTGCCTTCAGCTCAGGTTATGCATGATCCCAGGGTCCTGGGATCGGGCCCTACATCGGGCTCTCTGCTCTGCAGGGAGCCTGCTACACACTCTCTCTCTCTCTCTCTCTCTCTCTCTCTCTCTCTCTGCCTGCCTCTCTGCCTGCTTGTGATCTCTCTCTCTCAAATAAATAAATAAAATCTTTGGAAAAAAAATAAATTCTTAAAGAAAATAAATAAAATCTTTTTAAGAAAAGATTTTATTTATTTATTTGAGAGAGATAGAGATTGCTCACACGTATGAGCAGGGGTGGGAGGAGCAGAGGGAGAAGGACAAGCAGACACCGCGCTGAGTGTGGGGCTTGCACAACATGGGGCTCAGTCTCACCACTCTGAGATCATGACCTGAGCTGACACCAAGGGTTGGATGCTCAACTGACTGAGCCGCCCAGTTGTCCCACAAAATCAATCTTCCCTCCCCCCCTTCTTTCCTTCCTTCCTTCCTTCCTCTCTCTCTCTCTCTCTCTTTCTTTCAGTTTTATTTATTTATTTGAAAGAGACCAAGATAATGACAGGGATAGTGAGAGAAAGCATGAGCAGGGGGAGAGGGAGAAGCAGGCTCCCCTCTGAGCAGGGAGGCCAATGCAGACTTGATCCCAAGACCCTGGGATCATGACCCGGACCAAAGGCAGACGCTGAATTCACTGTGCCACGTATGCGCCCCCCATAAAATCTTGAAAAGAAAGAAAGAGAGAGAGAAAGAAAGAAAGAAGGGAGGAGAAGGAACACTCCAGTAAAAAAAAAAAATTATGGCTTTCAATGCAGTAATTTAACCATTCTGGGTGTTAAAATGAGGCCTGGATCAGGTGACCTCTGAGGTTCTCACAACTCTAATAGTTTTTGGTTCTGAGTCCAGCATTTATTTTTTTTTAGTGTCCTGGGCGGCAGACCAAGCCAGCCTGCAACTGTTTGACCTCTGCTCTTAGTCCTGCAGGGGTTGGATTTAGGGTTGCAGGGAGTGACTGTAGGATGCTCTGTTTTGTCCAGGGCCTCCCTCCTGATGTCTCCCTTGCTTACTGCTGGTATTAGTCCAACCCTGAATGAGCCTCTGCTCCTTAAAACCTTTCTTTGGACCTGCACATTAGCTGCCAGGAGCACCCCATGGCCAAGAAATGGAGGAGGGGAAGGGAGCCGTGTCCAGGTTTCCCGGTAGGGAGCAATTTCTCTCCTCTGGGTGAATTATAAAAGTGGTCTGCCTCTGGTCTTGCCCCTAATTTAGTTGCCTCTTTAAAGATATTCAGGAACTATCCACACTGTCAACTGACGTGGTAAAATAAGGAAACGATCTAGAAAACCTTAAGGAGAGAAAAGACCCTCTTGCCTCAGTTTTCTAGAGATTCTGGCTAAAATATCATATGGCTCTAGTTAATTATAATAACAGAATTTGATACAAGAAGTTGAGTCTCCAGATCCTTTGACACAGCCCTCTTGCTTTATGGAGGGGAGAGCTGAGGGTCCGCCTGGCAAGCGAGGAGCTCCAGGACACACGTGTCAGCAGGGAGTGCGGACGCTGCGTTTCTTTCTCTGGAATCCTGCCAGTTGCCCCCATCCTCTGCTGCTGTCCTCCCTCTGGGTAGGCACAGATGACCTCCTATATGAATCCGACCATTTGGGGCTTCTGAAAGACGGATGAGTCCTTTTGCTATCTTTCATATTTCAAAGTGACTAAGTATTGGTTCCGTTTGCAAGATGTGCAGCTGGGATTGAAAGACCTCCTGGGGTCCGTGCAGACCTGGGAGAACTGTGCCCAGCAGTTGTAGCTCTTCTGTTGCTTTTTTGTGACTCAGGTGTCTTCCTTCCTATGCTTTTCAGAGGTACGAGCTAGAAGGACAGGCCCCATTTCCCAGGTCCGTGGCCAGCTGGTCACTCCCAGGCTGTGCTCCCGTGAACTGCAGCCGGTGCCTCCCACCTGACAAGGCAGGGTTGTCACTGATTAAGTGTTTATGGCGCACATTGGATTTCAAAGTTTTTTTTTTGGAGTTATTTCCACCCCAGTTTGGCAGGTGAGGAAACCAAAGCCCATAGAAGTGGTGACTCGTTCAGCATCATCCAGCCAACGAATGGTGAAGCAGATCCTGAGATTCAGAGCCCCTGAGTTTCCGGGTCGTTGCTTACCTCAGTGAGTCATGCAGCTTCCCTAGATGACGTTCTTTGCCCATCACCAACTTCTTTTTTCCACATCTAGCTGGCTTCTCGCAGCGTGAGCTCCCCTGTTTCAAAGCTGCAGAACCTTACTGGTTGGCCAGAAAGCAGTATTGAGGTACGCTCCAGTGGGGGACTGAACCTAAGTCAAACTGAGTCATAGTGTGGGGGGAGCAGAGGGAGGCAGTGGACTTTTTCTGCTTGGGTTTTGGGAAATGATCAGTGCTGTTTTAGGAACATTAAAGGGCTAAGTATTGGAAAGGGGTTGAAGGCTTTAAGTGAAAACACTAGCTGTCACAGATTTAAAATGTCAAATTAAAAAGACAATAAATATTTTGCATCTAATTAAAAGCCTTGGGGGTGCCTGGGTGGCTCAGTGGGTTAAGCCTCTGCCTTTGGCTAGGGTCATGATCTCAGGGTCCTGGGATCGAGCCCTGCATCGGTCTCCCTGCTCACTGGGGAGCCTGCTTACCCCCCTCTCTCTGCCTGTCTCTCTGCCTACTTGTGATTTTTGTCTCTCTCTGTCAAATAGATAAATAAAATATTTTAAAAATAAATAAGTAAATAAAAGCCTTGGAGAGGCTTTGGGCTTCTTTTTCAAACTTCACTAGTTGGGTCACAGAGGTCTTTTCTTGCCGGTGGGGGCAGAGAGACTTCAGTGAGAACACTGAAAACTTTTACAGTAGAAATTTCCTCAAGAAATCTTACCATCTGTTTATCATATCCATTTTTCCTTTACCTTGGTGGGTTTCTTTCTTTTTTTTTTTTTTAATGACTTATTGCCCGTTTGACTTGAGTTGCCTCTGTTAAGCACCGATGTTGGATGGAAGTTCGTACCTGTTTGCCTGTCTTTGTACAATATTCCCTGAAAGTAAAATTTCTCCTTTGCCCCCCGCCCACACCCATTGTGAATTTAATTAAGAAGGGTGAGCAGTTGTGTTTAACGTGTTGGAGAGTCTGCCTTTCCAGACCTTCCAGGCAGCCTGTCAGATCCTGGTAAGTGTGGATTGCAGAACCACACAGTGCCGGCGAGACAGGAAGCATCGCTGGGTAGGATGCTCTGAGGCGCCCTCCACTCTCTTCAGCTGACTGAAGCAGGGAAGGCGAGCCAATCACAGGCGGCTTTCCTAGCTCAGTCACCAGTCTGTGGCTGAGGAAGGGTTTTGCTTTTTTATGCTCTGTATTGGGAAGGCAGATAAAATGCCAGGGCTGGACTGCCTCTGGGGATAACCTCAGCCTGTGTGATGTGAATGAATAGCCTCTTGCCTAGTAAATCCCCAGGAATTGATAAGGCAAGCGCTGTTCTTCCAACAGGCCTTTTCTATCTTTTAGTTGTAGCTGTGGCTTCTGTAGCAATTTTATTTTTGCCTTGGAAGAGGTGCTCTGGATTATCAGACCTCCATGTATGACAATTTGTACCTGCATGGAATTGAAGACTCGGAGGCTGTAAGTATTTTCAGAGGTAGCTCATTCCCTCTCCCCTCCTCTTCCTCCTCCCACTAACCCCCACCCCCCAACCCCATTTCTTAGGCAACGCAGGGAACATGGAGCTGAAAGCCAACATCATTCAGGGGCTTGCTGGCTGCTGTGTGAATGTTCTCTGTATAGTTCAGAGTGAACCGAAATTACGTTTTATTATATAATTTCTTGTCAAGCAAGAAGGAAATCAGGGTGCTAGCCGGGGCATCTAAGAGTGTAAGCTGTTTGGGATCTATACCTTACTCAGTCCACGTTTGATCTCACAAGGGGTAACTGCTCCTTGTAGACCGGCTTAAACTCTGCGGAAAGTGTCTGTGTTTTCCAGTAGAAGGGTTTAGAGAAAAGGCTCATTCATTATATAATACACATTGTTGATGTAGCCCGCATGAATGGAAGTTGCTCAGCTATAGCTCTATTATGTGCTTTCTGGCCAAAGAGTGGAGCAGATCCTCTGCTTCTTTGTTAAGGAAATTAGATGCAAAGGTTGTGGTCATCTAACAGCCCAGTGCAGAGGCAGAGAGAGGCCAGCGTTTCTCTACTCTACCCTGGAAGACCGAAGTAGGCTCACGTGTGTTTTGGCTGAGAAAACTGGACTCCTTTCCCTCCGTAGGTCAGGCTCATGTAATCTATTAAAATAGGGATGAAAATGGTTCTCCGAGATCCCTAAAATCATACAACCAGAATGTTAGCTTTGGAATATAGGGTCCAGCTGATGACTTAGTCTTGTTCTCACTATGTGCTAGGGGTAGTTCCTGATTTGTCATCAATCATAGAGAAACCTTGCAAGGTAAAATGATTTGGGGTGGCTGATGGGACCTGCTGTGGGGAGTCTGAATTTTAGGAGTGCAGTGCCATACACGCGGCTACATTTGAAACAGGAATGTGTTATATAAGATTCCCTGGCTGAACACTCAATAAACAGACTATAACGACAACAACAACAAAGCCCTAGGGTCCCCGTCAGTGCAGACGTATGCATCAAACAGTGCGCTCTCAATGAAAGGTAGAAATCCTCCGTTCTGATAAGGCATTCCATTTTTCCTTCCCATCTGTGTGTTAGCTCTGACTCTAACTCTGTTTTGCAAAGTCTCTCTGCGTGTTGCCCAGCGTGCTTGTAGATTATCACACGGCCAGCTGATTGCAAGGGACTGTAGTGTGAAACCCTGGTGGCTACAATCGAGAAAGTCCACGCTTGCGAGTGGGGTGGAAGAATGGAAAATGCAACTATAGGAGTTCAGTAAGCCAGTTTCCCCGGTGGGGCTCTTCAGGAGGCCTGGTTGTTTCTCCCACCCCTTCTCTCCACACTCAGTGATGAAACGTGTGATGCTTTATTGAATTGCAACTTTTATTTGCGACCATCGATTTTCAACTTGGGCACTGTATTGCACTTACGTGGATGGGAGATATTTCCGAATCACCAGTTGTTTTAGAAACCGGCTGGCAAGAGCAGAGTCGGCTAGGAACTAATGTATCCAGCACCTTGTTCTCTAGAACTGTGTAAATTTCAGATGCACTGGTTTGGAGGGGAGCCATTATAAGTACGAAAAGATTTTTTTTTTTTTTTCTCCTTTTGGTCCAGCCTCCCAGGATGGCCGAGCTTCGCCGTGGGGTGGGAAGTGCAGAGCGCAGTGCTTTGACTCGGGCGGTAGCTGATGGCGGGTTAGCGCTAGGTACTGCAGTGCCGTGCTCCTGGTGACTCAGTGGTGACCAGCAGCCTGGGATCCTCAGGGATCTGTGGAGGCCAGGAAGCTGGGCAAGCCAAGGGACCAAGAGTGGCGTCCGGCCGGTCCTTACTTGGAAGTACGGGAGGCTCTCGGTGGGGGTGGGATGGGCAGCGCATCCCTGCAAGCCGAGGGGAAGGCAGAGGTGTTTGCCGGGGTGAACTGGCTCAGAATCCTCATTCGAGTTTATTTGTTTTTATAAGGAAGAATAATGTGATGTGTTACCCACGATGGTGTGACCAAAGCTTCAAGCCAATGGAGAAGACTAGGCCTAAATAGCTGACCCGGTGAAGTGACAGATAAAGCCACACCTGGAGTACCACATCCTCAGCAGTCTTTCTCAGTGCTAAGGCATTGATGGCTGTAAGTGTGGGGGCTTGCCTAGCCTGGAGCAGTGCTCCTGGAGCAGGGCTGCTGGATAGGTGTGGAGAGGCTTTTCTCAGATGACCAGCTGCAGTCCAAGAATATACAGGCACTAAAAGCTGAGCACGGCACTTTCTCGGGTGGGTTGGGGTGCCGTCCGCCTATGTCCTACCGCTCTGTGCTGTTGCAAACGTCTCTGCGGGGTGTGTGGGGGTTTAACACGGGATAAGTGATTGTATTCAGCGTGTTCACACCGTAAGTCTGTAATAAGATCATCTTGCCGAGGGACTAATGAAATTTTATTCTGAGTAAGGATAAAGTGTTATTATACACTCTTAGCACCTCATGTCCCCGCAGTAGGAGAGAGATTTGGGTCCTGTTATGCAAGGTTTTCCTTGAGATTCTGGTCCAGGGATAGATAATATCCTCCTAATAGTCCAGCTTTTCACTCGTCACCTCGGCGTTTCACGCACTGTATGTATAAAGAGAGAGGGACAAGGGCCATGGGGGAACACACCTGAGTCTGGGCATTTTAGACTCTTGAGTTCTATGGAGCCTTTTGGGACAGGTCCATTCGCTTCTGCTCTGGTTTCTAGGAGAGTCGTTGATTGATTAGGATGTAAGGCAGTGCAAGAGATGATTCAATGCCCCACAGCAAGGCTCTGCATGGGAATGAGAGATTTCACGCAGAACATCACGTTACTCCTTTTGTTACCTTGACATGTGGATTGTGGAATGTGTGCTTCTGAATGAGTCCATACCCAAACCAGGCCAGGTGCTAGAGATGGTGCCCACAGACTCGTACTATGTTGTCTTCTGTGTAAAGCTTGCCTTATTCCATCTTCACTACCTGCCCTTGGTCTTAATACAGGTCCAGGTGGACAAGATGCTTTTCAGTGACAGAGGCTCCAGGATATACTATGTGTTTGTTTGTCTGTTTCTTTTTTTTATCCGATTCACGATAGATTTTGGTAGATCTCCTCCTTGGTATACATGTTTTACAAGAGGATCCATGGTATATGTTAGCGTTTGTGAAATCACGAGTAGATTTCTTTTTTCATTCAGCAAGCTTATTACACAGGCCATAGCAGGGGTGTTCTTACGGGGAGAAGTGGAAGAAGCAGATAAATAGAAAAAGTTACCTAAACATCCACCGCGGTATAATCACTGTTAACATACTGATTGTGTCTTTTCAGACTCTACCTGCACATCCATGTGAATATGTCATTCTAAGCCTGCCCCTGTGTATGGCATCCTGTGCTGTGAAATGGTGTTCTCAGCTGATCAAAGATGCCGCACACTAGAACCAGACTGGCCTGTGCAAGAGGTGCTTTGCACAATTTCAAGCTCCTGCATGGACCTTCTGGAGTTTCGAGTGATTTAAATGAAATACAGATTCCTAGAGTATTTTGCAAAGTGAAGCCCGGGCTGTTCTCACGTAGAATTAATCGTTGATTTCTTTGATTCAGTCGCTTCCCTCTTCGATGCTGATGTTCTAACGTGCTTCGAGGGAGGGACCTGGTCTTTCTCAGGGAAAAAGAGAATCAGAGCATAATCCAAGGCATTTACTAGAGAGGAAGAGATATTCTTGGACGTGTTTCCAATCATAGAAAGGAGCCTTATGTATTTACTAATACTGTGAGAAATCTTACTGGTGTGAAAGTTAGAGTGAAGGTGAATTTTTAAAACTATAATGTGTATATAGGGGCGCCTGGGTGGTTCAGAGGGTTAAGCCGCTACCTTTGGCTCAGGTCATGGTCTCAGGGTCCTGTGATCAAGCCCTGCATTGGGCTCTCTGCTCAGCGGGAAGCCTGCTTTCCCCTTTCTCTCTGCCTGCCTCTCTGCCTACTTGTGGTCTCTCTTTCTCTGTCAAATAAATATAATGTGTGTATAATATCTTTATGGGCATATAAAAGCACTTCTTTAAATTTATATGTATCTATATATTATTGTAAGTATAGCTATATGTTAATTGTCTAAACTATTCATTTTCTATAAGCTGCACAACTATGTACATTGGCCTAAATGTCTGTGTATCCATAGTTGTACATCTACTGTGCACTCTGGTGCATTAATATATAGATATGCTCCATGCTTTGCTAATTGATGGTTAATGCTAAGTAGGAGATTTCTGCTGTATAGCTTTTGGAGGAGGAAAATTAGCTGCTTTTGACATAAAGGAAGATACCCAAGAACGTTGAAAGACACACATCCACAAGGGAATAAAGAATTGCTACTGTCAAAGATATAATGAAGTTTTTTTTTTTTTTTAATATGAGGATATGGCCTTGTGCTTGCTAGGAGGGAGGATCAACTTCACACAGAAGGCTTGTGGGTTTAGGGACCTTGGGAAAAACACTGTAGGGATACTAAGGTTTAGATTCCTTTTGGGAATGAGAAGACTGGAGATCTTTATGGTTTGGGAGATCAGAGGACCTTTCGGGGCCAGGAAAGTCTTTCTGGTCTATTTCTAGAGAATGAAACCTGTTCTGTTAAAGACTCCAAGGTCTGTTTGTTGGCATCGCTGGCCGGAGAGGAAAATCAAATGCTGCTCATGGTTTGTGTAAGCATTTGAGGAAATCCACTTGGTTGATTGCACTCAGTGATTCTGGTATTTGTTCAGACTCTCAGTGAATGACGAACAGAAACTTCGGTACCATCGATTCCTAGCAATGATGGTTTTCTAAAATGTACATGGAAATGATTTCTAGATATAATTGTCATTGGGCTAAAGAGAGAAACTCCTTAAATCTGATCAGAACCATGAATTTCTCTCTCCAGGGTCATCAGTCTGGCTATTTTCTTTGTCATTTCCAGGTGATAGAGGGCTGTGTTAGGATCAGTGGCCCACCTTTTCTCTGGGACTTAAGCATCTTCTTTCCTGCTGGTGTTCTTCTCTCTGTTAGATTATGATGAGTCAGTCAGGATTTTAGAATATAGTCCTATGACTCCATATGTGCTTAGTGAACATTACATTTTTCTGTGGTACAAGATATTCTGTAGGAAGGTCAGCAATAACTAGGGTTATTTTGGGATAAAGGTGGGCAGGTATCCTTGCCTTAGACCTTCCGTTTCTATCAGAGTTCAGTGCAGACCTTATTTCTATGTGGGTGGTTCTCTCATTATTTTGATCACCAAATCCCTTTCATATCCCTTACCTGGGGAAACTGAGCCACTGGAAGAACACAAGAAGACAGCTGTTCCATTTTCCATTCTCTTCCCTCCCCAACTAGTCCTTGACCGTGATCATCACATCATGAATGCAGATCTCCATGAAGCTGAGTTAAACATTAGACCAAGAAAGTTCTGTAGATGTAGACTCTGCAGCTGATCTAAATCAAGCTGATTTACTCGCCTTTTTACTGTGCTTGCATCAGGCCTCGTTGACTTCAAAAACAGCTCTAACCCGCCCCCTGCTAAGGACACCGGCATGTGATCTTACTTGAGACAGGGCCCCAGAGGCCACTGCTTAGTGTGTAAACTCAAGGGAGTTTGCAGTTCATAGAACATCATGGCAAGCGGAGTGGGAGTTGTAGATTTTTATGCCCTGGGCTTTGAACTTTTTAGGATTCTGAGCATGTGAGTCTAAGATAGAACTGTGCAGCCATTTTTACAGTACTTCTGGGTGTGCCAAAAGGAAGGTGCCTCAGATGGCTCACATGAGAGTTTGCAAGATCTAAATAGATCAGCACTTGGTCTTGCTCTACATTTGTGTATTCTTTTATAACATAAATGTATAGTTTTAGCAGTAAATATTTTTCTCTTGTCTTAAATGGAGCCATTCTGTCAGTAATTCCTTTATCCATATATATACATATATATATTTTCCCCTCCCTCTGCATCTGTTCCATAACTAGTCGGTGGAGCACGAGACTCTTGATCTTTGGATTGTGGGTGTGGGCCCCACACTGCATATAGAGATTACTTAAAAATCAGAAAAAAAAATTTTTTTAAAGAAACAGTGAAAAGTCTTAAACTTAAAACAGGGTGTTTTGAATTTGTTTTCAGCACTCTTGTTTAGGGGCACTGATGGAACAGGTACATCCTAATGTGAATATTGGCAGCTGTCAGTTGCTCAGGAGCTTGACTGTGTAGTTTGGGAATAACTAACTGTTAATCCTATTATTCCTATTTTAATCCTATTATTCTTGAGTCTTTCTTCTCCTTTTAGCCTGAGCGTCATATAACATAAAATGATTATGACCTTCTATGTTATTTCTCTATTAGCAGATTTGTTGAGTAGTTTGGTGAATTTAAAAGGGTTGTGGTTAAAATGGTTTCTCAATCTTTTTTGAAATTACTTGTACTTTGTATTATGAAACGAAAGTGTAGTGTAAGAATGCTGGGATTTAAAGCAGAGACTCCACGCAAGGTTTCTGGGGATGATGTCCTGGCTCCCCACTTCCCAGTTTGGGACTTTGGGTACATTTCTTAGACTTTGTGTGCCTCAGTTTCCACATTACTGAAGTGTTCATAATAATGAAACCTACATCTTGGGTGGTTTTGAAGATTACATAAAGTAATATGTGTAAAGCCCATAGAACGTTTAAGTGTTTTCTGCTGTTATTATTATACATACCATGAATATCCTTATGCATTTGGCATGCTCCTTTCTCTGCAGGTTTGATATTCCCATCAAATCCTTTGGTTATTTTCAGAGCATTTGCATGGTTTTTGACAGTGCTTTCCAAAAATATGATAGTGGTTGTCAAGTGAAAGAATGTACTGATGTCCTAAGGCCTTCTGATTAGTTTGTTGTATTTTGTTTCAGAGAAAGGGGCGGCAGACTCTAATTGAAAGAATGCCAGGTGTTGACAGTCTTGGTCTTTGCCACTTATTAGTAGGGAACTTGGTCAAGTCATTTGATCCCTCCGATTCTCAATTTTCCCTCCTGTAAAATGAAAGCACTTGGTTAGATGATTTCTAAGGTTTCTCTACATCTAAAATTCTATTCTGTTTGTCGATAAGCTACTTCTTCAGTTTGGATACAAATGCCACCACATGCCATTTGCTTTTCGAAATGATCAGTTGCTGTGGTGTTTTGTGCACACTGAATAAGGTCTCCGTATTGGGTCCCTGAGTTTGAATGTTTGGCCTTTTCAGAATCTCTGAAGGAGGAAAGTGTGTATGGTGCACATCTTTGAGAGGACTAGATTTTTTTTAAGATTTTATTTATTTATTTGACACACAGAGAGAACACAAGCATGGGGAGCAGTAGGCAGAGGGAGAAGCAAACTCCCTATTGAGCAGGGAGCCCGATGTGGGACTCGATCCCAGGACCCTGAGATCATGACCTGAGCTGCAGGCAGATGCTCAACCAACTGAGCCACCCAGGTGCCCCAGGACTAGATTTTTTGAAAGGGGGGATGTTTTATTTAAGATTTTTGACCCTAAAGCAAAAGGGATGCTTTGTCTATGGATCACTTGGTTGCCAATACCCACAGTGCACTTCCAGCCCACAGTGATTTGAGCTGGAAGCACTTGAGTTTTATCTCTAAGAAGGAAAAATCAGAAGCAAATCCTTTCTGAGAAGTAAGCTTCTCCTAACTCTTATTGATAAGTGAGGAGAGATATTTCTGCTTTAAATGATCTCTATCTTTCCTTCTTGGCTAAGTTGTCTTAGCTATCACAAGGAGACAGTTGACAAGAAAAACGTTTAAATAATTGTTTTATGATTGTTATGTTGCTTAATCATCAAGAATATTTATTTATTTATTTTTAAAGATTTTATTTATTTATTTGACAGACAGAGATCACAAGTAGGCAGAGAGGCAGGCAGAGAGAGAGAGAGGAAGGGAAGTAGGCTCCCTGCCGAGCAGAGAGCCCGATGCGGGGCTCAATCCCAGTACCCTGAGACCATGACCTGAGCCAAAGGCAGAGGCTTAACCCACTGAGCCACCCAAGTGCCCCATCAAGAATGTTATTGTTTGCTGTTTTCTTGCTTTACAAAATTTTCTTCAGCTCATCATTATTATCCTTTGTGGTGTACTAAAAACAATAATTAATTAGAAAACCCCAGTGATAAAATAAATTCTAGGACACATTCATTATTTTTTAAAAAGTTATTCAATACTTTTAAAGGAGTCACTGTGCCTGATCTGTTTAATTGTCTTCTCTGATAAAATGAAAGGCCAGAGGATAGAAGAAAAGGGGCAATCCTTACTGCAATCCAACCTCTCAAATATTCCCTTCAATATTGTTTGAACGAAATAAGAGTTGGAAGCAAGTATCTATCATAAAGGTAGAAAAATGTGGTGAATATCATGCTAAAATATCTGGAAAACAAATTAGTTTCCCAGTTTATTTCCAGAGTCATTATCAATAGCTTAATATCATTTAATTTTAATTGATATCCCAGAGATTAATGTCTTGGACTTATTTGATTCAATGGCTGTATTGATCCAAGGGAAAGAATTAAGAATTTATTTATCAGATTTTCAAATTATCTCACTTTTTATTTTTTTATTTTATTTTATTTTATTTTATTTTATTTATTTATCTGACAGAGATCACAAGTAGGCAGAGAGGCAGGCAGAGAGAGAGGAGGAAGCAGGCTCCCTGCAGAGCAGAGAGCCCAATGCGGGACTCAATCCCAGGACCCTGGGATCATGACCTGAGCTGAAGGCAGAGGCTTAACCCACTGAGCCATCCAGGTGCCCCTTATCTCACTTTTTAAAAAAGATTTTATTTTATTTATTTTTTTGAGAGAAAGAGAGCGGGAAAGAGTGGGGAGGAGGGGAGGAGAAGAAAATGAAGAGGGACGAGCAGACGCCCCCATTGAGCACAGAGCCAGATACAGAGCTCAATCTCATGACCCTGAGATCATGACCTGATCCGAAATCCCGAGCTGGACGCTTAACTGACGGAGCCCCCCAGGCGGCATCCCTAAGTCATCTCACATTTGATCCTATTGTTAATGCTTAGAATGCAGGAATAGAATTAAGGTATAGTTGATAAGGTAGGGAGACACAGCACATGTCTTGTTGCCGTGCTGCGCTTTTGTGAACGGCGAGGCCACTGCAAGGTAGAGTAAAGAATAAAACCAAACAGATCAAAAAGGGCGAGGTGGATAATTGATTTTAAAAAGAAAAGGCCACTTTGATGGTCAGGTTTAATTATTAGTGAACGGAAAACCAACAGTTTAGTATACAAAATCTCTTTCTAGATGTGCATCTTCCTAGAGTGCCTATGTTATTATTTTTTTAAATATTGTAAGAATTTCTCAAGTCATACATTGCAGTTTATTAATCCTAAGGCACACATTCCCTGCCTTCCACCCCCAACATTTTGCTATTCCTAAACTGGGGCTTCATCTGATAGCTCTATTGGCAGTTTTCCCTCCTTAGTGGTACATAGTCTAATGTTGATTTTTAAAATCACTGGTTATCTTAAATTTAGTGAAATGAGGTTTTAGGGGGAAATATGTAAATAATATAAAACTGTATAGGATGAAAAATTGGTTTTCCTTAACAAACTCCCAAGCTATTCCCTCTTCACAGGTAGCTGTTTTTAACAATTCAGTGGGTATCCACTTAGAGTTTTTTTTTCCTCTTCATTGACAAACATGGATATTTAGAAAAACTTATCTAAAAATGAACATCTCTTATTTGTAATTTTAAAAAGCATGAATAAGAACATAATAGATATTGTCCTGTGACTTTTTTTTTCTTCACCAGAAAATGTACCACGGATGTTTTTTCCATATCAGTTTATTCTTTTTCACAAACGGGGTGACATAATGACTGTGTGGTCTGGATTTGCCATAACGAATTTAGCCCACTGATAGAGAATATTTCCTGTTTTTCAATCCTGTGGAGAAATGCTACAGTTAACATTCTTTTTTTTTTTTTTTAAAGATTTTATTTATTTATTTGACAGAGAGAGATCACAAGTAGGCAGAGAGGCAGGAGAGAGAGAGGAGGAAGCAGGCTCCCCGCTGAGCAGAGAGCCCGATGTGGGACTCAATCCCAGGACCCTGAGATCATGACCCGAGCCGAAGGCAGCGGCTTAACCCACTGAGCCACCCAGGCGCCCCTACAGTTAACATTCTTATATAGAAATCCACACATGGAGCATTTCTGGAAGCGGAATTGCTGAGTTAAATGATTAGCCCATTTAAAAATATAAACATATATATGTATATATGATTTATATATTTATATGATGCAGAAGATATATGTGTGTGTGTGTGTGTGTGTGTGTGTGTATATATATATATATATATATATATATGGCTTGGTGTGTATTGTAAAATATTTTACATTAAAACAAACATCCTTTTGTGATTGAGACTTAAAGAAATTAGCTCAAAATGAAATATAAGACTTTGAGGAAGTTTCTTGGTTGTGGGAAGCAGCTTTAGGCTATGGCCTCCAGGTTTCATAAGAAGAATTTTTTCTACTTTCTGTTGTAAGAATTGGGTTTTTGAAAACCCACAAAAACTTGTGAAGTTCATCCCTCTTTATTTTATAAATGGAAAAACTGAGGCCCAAAGAGGTTAGGCAACTTGTGCAGAATGACCCAGATAATTTATGGTGGAACTGGACCTAGAACCCTCCTCAGGACTTTAACCAGAGCCCTGTTCTTTTCATGATGCCATATGCAAGGGTTTATAACCTAAAAAACTGGAATAGCCCATTGAAGGCTGGTAGAGTTGTATTATTTGCATGACAGCTTACAAAGCAGTTGGGAGTTGGGAGAATTTCCAAAACAGGGAACAGATTGCTCTCTGACCCCAATGGTGAGACCTTTATCTACTTGGAATCCAGATTGGAGTCCCAATTTCTTTCAGGCTTTCTTGTTTGATATTGCTTTCTGGTATGGTTCAAAGTCCCCAGTTTGATGGATTGAAGTGACAACACATCCATAAAACTTAAAAGAACATAAAAGCTCAGTGAATGTCAGAAAGAGGTTTGTGTTTTAGGGAAATGTTAGAATTCTCATTCTTTGTATGCAGGTCTTGATGGCACTTGCACATGGTTGCTACATTTGGCCTTAGCCAAGAGTTCTGAAGTTCCATTTTTGTTGTTTTTCTCATTTTTAATTCATCTCCATGAGCTTCTAATTCAGGGAAACATTTGTATGATTTAGTAGTGATATTTTTAAAAGTAAAAGGGATAGGAATATTTGTAAAAGGTCAGAAGGACTCCAAGTTATAAGTGGGGTTCCATCAGAATCAATCAGAAACCCTACAAAAAACAGCATCCTCAAATTAGGATACCTTGAGAGGTTTACCAAATAGGAGAGGTCGGGGCACCTGGGTGGCTCAGTGGGTTAAGCCTCTGCCTTCAGCTCAGGTCATGATCCCAGGGTCCTGGGATCCAGCCCCGCATCGGGCTCTCCACTCAGCAGGGATCCTGCTTCCTCCTCTCTCTCTCTCTCTCTCTCTCTCTCTCTCTCTGCCTGCTTGTGATTTCTCTCTGTCAAATAATAAAAAAAATAATAAAATCTCTCAAATAGCAGAGGTGTAGGTGGGGTAGAAGGAAGCCCCAAGGGATACCACAGGACTCCCAGGGCTGGTAACTGCAGAACTGTTACCACCTTTAGGCCCAACAGGACCGGGAAAGGGCAAAGCCATGGTTATGGGAACCTGGGAGGGCTGAATTCTTGGATGCAGTCTTCCTTGGGGGAGCAACACAAGCAGCCTACAGCCATCCATAGGAAGGAAGCCAAGGGATGTATATACTCCATTATCATTCTTTTCCCTTACTCTGATCTGTGCTAGAGTTTTGGTTGGCCAAGCACAACCAGAAGTCAGAGAGCAGAGCCTGTAGGTCAGCAACACAGTGCAAAAGCAGAGTGGGCTCTGGATTGGGTGTGGGATGACCTGAGAGGTAAATGGATGTTTGTTTCACTCACATCACTGATGGACCCTATCTGACTTATATTGGTGTCAGTAGATGATAGATGAACCCATGCAATATAAAGGCATTCCTAGAACACACTTCTGAAGATGTTAGTGAAGTTCTGAAGGAGCTGCTGTTGGTCATTTTCCACTGGGCATGTGTTAGCTTTCATATGTCACTAGTTCCACTACAAATGGTGACCTGGATTTTAATTCCTGTATTTTTTTTTAAAATTTATTTATATATTTTTGGAGATTATTTATTTGAGAGAGAGAGATTGAGCAGGGAGAGGAGCAGAGGGAGAGAGACAAGCAGACTCCACGCTGAGTGCAGAACCTGATGAGGGGCTCAATCCAGTGATCCCAAAATTATGACCTGAACCAAAATCAAGAGTTGGATGCTCAACTGATTGAACTACCCAGGTGCCCCTGTACTGTTTTTTAAAATTATTATTCAGATTTGGAGTACTTCCACAAGGTCTAGAAATGGGGTAAAATAAGGGGTTTAAATGTAAGTGTTGTGGAGAAAGCTCGAGAAGCTAAGCTATGTGGTCTTCCATGATTGTCTTCAAATATGCAAAGGTCTCTGCTGATACTGGGCAGATAGAGAAGACCATGTATCAGACCAGCTTGTGGCTCAGCTGTGCTCCACTGTCATGACCAGACTAAAATAATTCTTGGGATTTCTCCTAAAGTCATATAGTGATTTCCACTACAGAAAACAGTGGGAGGATTGGTGGGAGTAAGGATTAATGTCATGAGATTTTACAGTTCTGACAACAGCCTCCTTATTAAAAGATATATGGACTCTGTGGGAGCAGGAAAGTCAAGAGGTGTGTCCCCTCTACAGTGTTGGAAGGAGAACTTGTTTTGGAAGGTGAGTGAAGCCCCTGGAAAATATTAACTTGGAGGTCAGACCTTGCCATTTTTAGTAAAGCTAAGCAGACCTTGGGTGTTTCTGTTAAAAAGTCAGTGTTGACTGGTTGCTGGTTATACAGTGTGTAAAATTTATAAGAATCCATTGAACTGTACACATAGGCTATGTGCAAGTTTCTGTATGTGTGTTCTATACTTTAATTCGAAATTTGGGGAGTCTCTCTTGGGAAAGGAAATGTTACTAGTGGGATTCTGGGAGCTGGGATTAAGATTAGGAAGGATATAGTAAAGGTTCTTGCTTCTGATGGTTAGAACTTGCGAAGTGTAGAAGGCAGTAGATTCATACTCTGACTATGTGCTGGAGTCCTGAGTTAGAAAGAGCACTAATTCTTAACCAGTGGGCTAAGGATGGGACACATGAGCGTCACTGGGAGGTGGGAAACCATATCCTTCCAGCGCCTGGGACTGGAAGCCTCTCTCATTGGTTGATGCTCATCTTGGTCTTTTGCTATGTGCCCTCTTTGGGACAGGTCACTATAGTGGTGGTTACACACCCGTGTATGGCAGATACCTCACTTCTCTGTATACCATGGTTTTTAAGGTGAGGAGGACTCTGAGAAGTAGATTTTCTACTCGCCTCTCTGCTGGGTCAGAGCCAAGCTGTTCTCAGGGGTGAGAGCTGGTCCTTCTGCTTGCAGAACCATGCCAGTTCTGGTGACAGGGAATAAAATGATGTTTGCTAGGAGTCTTGGTTGAGGTTTATTAACTAAGGCTCAGATGTTTGCTCCTGGAAGACTGTGTTTTTGGTACGTGGATATACACAGTCAGTAGAGAAGTACTCAGTAAGTCTCTAAGTATATGTAAGGAGTGAGATTAAAGCCAAGCTAGCATACATATTATATGCACACTGCTTGAATGTTTTCATTTTCAAAATCTACCTGCTTATAAAATAACATATGTTATTTTTAGAGATTGGTTTCTTATATTATTTTTATAACTCTAATTCTAAATTATTATTAGCATGGAGTGCAGTCTTGCAAGAAGGGCGAGGTGGGTCTTATAACTGAAGTACACTATTACCATTTGTTGTTATAGATGCTTTCATTAGCGGTAATATGTGAACAGTGTGTGTGTTTGTGAGAGAGAGAGAGAAACTCCTTGGATCAAAGCTGTAATATAAAGAACTATGCAAGATAAAACTCTGAGGATTGAATAGTATATTGATAAATATGTATTGTTTTGCCCTGGTTTTGAAATATATACTGATATAAAGGTAACTAAAAAGAGGTTGTTCTTGCTACATTCCAAACGTAGTATAAATTACCCAAGGATTGAATAGTATTAGGACTGAATTAGGATTGAATAGTATATTGATAAATATGTATTGTTTTGCCCTGGTTTTGAAATATACACTGATATCAAGGTAACTAAAAAGAGGTTGTTCATGCTACATTCCAAACTTAGTATAAATTATCCAAAAAACATTTAAAAGAAGGAAAAATAGAGAAGAATATAAATAAGGTAGAAAAAGGACAAGAAAATGCATAACCTAGATTCTGTGAAAGTTTTGATTCATATCCCTTTTAACTAAAATATGTTCTGGCTGTAAGATGTGCAACTAGTTGTTAGATTTTTCACTGGAGTGTTGCATTTACATAGAGAAGCTGGCTTTCCAACGCCAGCCGGCAGCCAACTCAAATACTGAAGATTTGTCTAACTCAGTGACTAGTTTAGTAAAAAGATATCTTGAGGACGTTGAGGGGGAGGGCACACATCAGAGACCTTGTTCTGGAAACTCAGCCAGAATTCCCTCAGTTGTGATCTATCTGATTCTTAGAGAAATATTTGAGTTTTCAGTTCTGAATCTAGGGTTTGCAAAGATGCTGTGAGCGCAGAACTTCACTTTTGCATACTTAATGGAAAATGGATAGTTGCAAAGCTCCAGAATGACTTCCTGGAGGAAACTTGAGGATATTTAGTAGACTCTGGCTATAAACTATGAGCATTTCTGAGAAGTGTAAGAGGTGCCCATTATCCCAAAAGCATTTAGGGAGAAATGTTCATGGAAACATTTCTTGATATACAGGTTGAACCTTCCTCTGGGTCCTGAGTCTCCAAGGAAGTTTTGGACCTTTCTGCTATGCTGAGGACAGATCAGACACTGATAGGTATTCCTCCTCATTGTACCTATTTTTCAGTTTCAAGGAGCCTTTTTTTTTGGTAGTTCACACATGGTGTTTGGCAGAGCACAGTATGAGGGAAATTATTTGCAGTAGGTAATTAGGAGCTGTTGAAAGATTTTTAAACTGGAGTGGTGTGATCCGATACCTATCGGTCAGAGTGGAAGATGGATTTGAGGAGGGAGAATTCAGGCAGGGAGTCCAATTAGAAAGCTGTTGAAATAGTGCAGGTGTGAGGTGGCGTAGGCCTCAAGTAGGGCAGGAGCAGTGGGAATAGAGAGGAGGAGGTGAACTGAGAAATATTTAAGTCATCAATGCAGCAGGTTTCATGACTAATTAGCTTAGGAAGGGAAGGGAGTCTGGAACGAGCCCCTCCACGTCTGGCTTGGGTGGCGGACGGGGTGTTGGTGCCGCGGAGATTGGCAAACTAGGCCATTTCTTCTGATGTCTTTTGAACTGACCCAGGGGAGCTCAGGTTAGAAGCAGGGTCCAGGTGCTGAAGTTTTCAATCCTTTAGCGGTTGGTCTTGATTCCTGGCTTCATCCCAAGGTCATGAAGTAGTTTTGTTCTAGACAGCCTCAGTGACCCTCAGTGACAGGAAACTGGCTGTAGAATGATTATGTTCTAGCTCTGTGCGTCCTGGTCTCCTACCCATCTTCCCGAGCCCTACTATGCGTACTGGAAAACCATAGAGGAAACATGCTTTCTGTCTTGAGGAACTTTGCAGCAAAGAATCTTCAAACTGATTTTTAATCGTCCTTTTTCTCAATAAATGAGTATTATTCCAAGTAGCAACTAGATTATAAAAAAGGGCATATGGGATATTGCTTAGATCCTAATCAGAAAAAAACTATTAAAAAAATCTTATTGTCTTATATGTTTCTTTTTCTATTAAGGAGTAGAAGGTCATATTATTTTTCCAGAGCATCTCTATCTTTTAATCTTGGTAGATGATTCCTAACCATTAATTAATTAATTTTTATTAACATAATGTACTATTTGCCCCAGGGCTACAGGTCTGTGAATCATCAGGCTTACACATTTCACAGCACTCACCATAGCACATACCCTCCCCAATGTTCATAACCCAGCCACCCTCTCCCTAGCCCCCCCCTCCCCTCAGCAACCCTCTGTTTGTTTCACGAGATTAAGAGCCTCTCACAGTTTGTCTCCTTCCCAATCCCATCTTTCTAACCATTAATTTGATATGCCCCTTGATATATATGAAAAAAAGATCCCCTAGACAAATAAGTTTGGTAATAGCCACATTCTATGTCCCTTTCTCAAAGATTCCCAGCACACAATAGAGCCCTAAAGTCTCTTAACATTTTGTAATAAAGAAACCAATTAAATTTCGTTTAACCCAAAGATATCGTAAACTTACTGGATCTCAGAACCCATTTCCCCCACCTGCCCCCCCCACCCCCAAGGAATACCTATTAACTTCTTGAAGAGCTAGCATGCTGCAGAATTCAGTGGAGGAAATGCTGTTCAGGTTATTTATGTTAGCATTATTTCCTGGAAATACTCTGTCTTAAATTGGGTGGATTTTGTGGGCTCGAATGGACTTTACATTAGAAAAATATATGATCCCAGGGCCTTTTCAGTGACTTTGATTCAATTGGTTTGGGATGGGGCTTAGGCTTTGCACTATCACTCTGCCCTCGCAAGATGGTTTCCGTGTAGGTCTTTCAGCAGTTTGGTGACAGCACACAGTACTTACAGTGTCCATTTTCTTTTAGGTCCCCATTAAATGTCCTATTGCCTTCTGGAATGGCAAGCACTTGGAAGTAGGAATGACTTTCTTACTCATCTCCCTACCCTTGCATAGCTTTACGTACTGTGCATGCATGTCCCTAGACAGCACTCAATAAATAGCTGCTGGAATGAATGGAAATTCGATAACCTTAACTCCTCCAGAAACCGAGAGGGACCCAAGGAATGGTCAGAAATGATTGAATGTTATGTATTTGTCAGAGATTCCCAAGAGATATATGTAGATATACGTCTCTCTCTCTCTCTCTCTCTGTATCTGTATCTGTGTATATATATATAGCTATATAGTTATAGTTATAGTTATAGTAGTTATATATATCCATGTTCAGCCACACTATGATTTCTTCTTTGAAAAGTAAAAGTAAATTTTTTAAAGATTTTATTTGAGAGAGAGGCAGTGACAGAGATAGTGAGAGAGAGTACAAGCGCAGAGGAGAGCGAGAAGCAGGCTCCCACCGAGCAGGGAGCCCAACGTGGGACTCAATCCCAGGACCTTAGGATCATGACCTGAGCCGAAGGCAGATGCTTAACCGACTGAGCCACCCAGGCGCCCCAAAAGTAAATTTTAAAATAGAAGCTAGCAGACTTAGGAAATTAAAACATCTTTATATTTGAAAGAGGTGGAGTGTGATAAGGGAAACTCAATTTTCTCTCCTGATATTTCCAACAGGGCTATGTTGATTGTAAACACACTGGTGACACTAAGCCCCCCTCCCACGCTAGACTCCCTACATCCTCTTCCCTAGAGTTCACCTCTCTTGACAGTTTGCTTTTAAGTAACAACGTTATTCCCTAGGATCCAGCAATTGCACTATTAGGTATTTACACAAGGGATACAAAAATACAGACCCAAAAGGGCACATGCATGCTGATGTTTATAATAGCATTATCAACAGTAGCCAAACTATGGAAAGAGCCCAAGTGCCCACTGACAGATAAATGGATAAAGAAGTTGTGGGATATATATATATATATATAGTCCATTATACATATATGTATAATGGACTATAATTATACATATATGTATAATGGACTATTACTCGGCCATCAAAAAGAACAAAATCTTACCCTCTGCAGTGACGTGGATGCCGTGGATGGAGCTAGAGTATATTATGCTAAGTGAAATAAGTCACAGAAAGATACCATGCGATCTCATTCATATGTGGAATTTAAGAAGGAAAACAAACATATGGGAAGGGGGGAAAGGAGAGAGGGAAACAAACTGTAAGAGACTCTTAATGGTAGAGAACAGACTGAGGGTTGATGGAGGGAGGTGGGGGCGGGGAATGGGCTGGAGGGGTGATGGGCATTAAAGAGGGCACTTGTGATGGGCACTGGAGGTTGTATATAAGTGAAGATTTGCTGAATTCTACTCCTGAAACCAGTATTGCACTGTATGTTAGCTAAGTAAAATTTAAACTAAAAAGATAAATAATAGCCTTATTGAGCTATAACTTACATGCCATACAATTCACCCATTTAAAGTGTACAGTTCAGTGGTTTTTGTATATTTGCAGAATTGTGCCCAGTCAATTTCAGAACATTTTAATCACACCAGAGAGAAATCGCTCCCACATTAGCAGTCATTTCCATTTCCCGCCAACATTCTCAGCCCTGGGCTGTCTCTGTGGATTGACCTGTTCTGGATATTTTGTACCTGTGGAATCCGTCATACAATATGTAGCCTTTTGTGACTGGCCTCTTTTGCTTAACATAGTGTTTTCAGGCTTCTGTTATAGCATGTATCAGCATTTCATTTCTTTTTATTGCCACATAATATTCTGTTGTGAGGATATAACATTTTATTTATCTACCTGTTGGTGGAAATTTGGGTTGTTCTCACTTTCTGGCAGTTAGGAATAATGTTGCTATGAACATTGGTGACAAGTTTGTGTGTGTGTACATGGAACTTAACAGTTTCTTGACCACCTTAAAATGTAAGCCATTTTTAATCATTTGAGATACACTGAAGATATATGGAAGAATCAAGGTATTATAGAATCCTACTTCGTTGACCTAGATGGCCATATCTCAGCCACTTCCATGTCACCCTGCTCTAGTCCATGTGATTCTCTCAGAGTTGTATGAGTGAACAGTGCTCGATCTCAAGTACAAGAACTGTGGACACCATCCCCTCCTTTCGGAGAGCTCTTTTCTGCACCCCCTTTACAGCTTTTGTCCTGTACAAGGTCCAGCTCTTATTCTACTTTGTGAGGTTGTTCCCAGCATTTCCAAATCTTCTGAATTCAAATAGCACCATCTATCCTGTTCACTGGGCATTAACCTCCTGGCACCGTGTATGGCTGGTTCACTGTTCCATGTGTCCATGTCTTACCTCTACAAACACAAAGTGCTGGAAGACTAGGGCCAAGTCCCTTCATTCTTTTGTGCCTCCCTTGCTTTAGCCCCAGCTACACCAAGGGTAAGAGAGAAGTTGATACTGAATCAGTGAATGGGTGCCATAGCTCAAAGCTTCCATGACATTGATGTTCTCAGTGCCTAGTAAAATAGGACTGGATTGCACCAACCAGTGAGGAAATGACAAGAGTCATCAATTAAACCAGGTGCAGCTCTGAAATAGTAAGGGGCTCATTGAAAGAGCTGCTGACTTGTCACAGAAAATGCTGAAAGGCATTCTGTGTAGAAATAATCCTGTCTGAACATCATATATTCTCTTCATTTCTTTGCAAGGACATGTTCAGGGACATTGTCTTGAAAATAAGATCCTTGCAACTTCCTCTCTTTTATTTCCAAGCTCAGATCATAATTTAGCAACTCTATCATTATCAGAGCCATTATGTCTGTGATGGTCAAATCCGAAATTTCTATGACTTCACAAATGAGGTCAGTTGAGTGAGCTCCGCATAAAAGGACCTTCTTATGTTAATCTATAAATCCAAATGAAAATGAATAAAAGTTACAGGAAATCCGACAGAAAGTTAGAATAATTTTAAACAGAACAAAGAGATTTTAGTTTTTTCTGCACTTGGCAATGAAAATTTGAACCATTTTCCTATAAAATCCACTCCTCAGGTATTTCTCTATAGATGAGAGTATTAAACAAATTATCCTGTTTCTTTTTTTACATGTTGATTATGAAAAGGTCCATGGAAATAATTCTGCTGAAATAAAATGATACTATCAGTTTATAGCCTTATTTTTTTTGTGACATTGGCAAGAACTCTAGGGACTAGGGTGGCAGCTGTTGGTCATTGCTACCCTGGGACTTACTACTTTGGGCCATCCTAATTGAGGTGAAACAATGGTAGATTCCTTCAGCAGGATGTGTCCTTGGCTCCTCGGGCTCATTCATGTAAAGACAAGGTCTTCTGGGTGACTAGCTTCCTTAAGTTCTTACTGTGCAAAATTAAGGCATCACCTTAATCTTAGACCCATCTATCAGTGCCCTTTGTGCAGGGCCAGTAAGTAAATCAGAGTGTTACTAAAGAATTATTTACAGACATGCTTTTTTTGTGAGCATCTAAACAAAGAGGTAGTATCTATGCATATCTGACAGCATACTAGGGTAGTACCTCTTTTTTTTTTTTTTTTTTTAAAGATTTTATTTATTTATTTGACAGATAGAGATCACAAGTAGGGAGAGAACCAGGCAGAGAGAGAGGAGGAAGCAGGCTCCTCGTGGAGCAGAGAGCCCGATGCGGGGCTCGATCCCAGGACCCTGGGAACATGACCTGAGCTGAAGGCAGAGGCTTTAACCCACTGAGCCACCCAGGTGCCCCAGGGTAGTACCTCTTATTAGAGGAATAGAAATAGATGTGCCCAGTATGAAAATGCTTAGTGAAGTCAAGAGGACCAGATTTATGTACATGAAACAACCAGGAGGGATCATAAAATAATGGGTTGAGCTTTATTTTTGCAAAAAGAATTGGATTCATCACAGTGGTTGCCATTTATAAACTGTTGGGATTTGGACAAATTGTTTACCTCCCTGACCTGAGTCTATCTCCTTATTCGTATGACGAGGATAATAATATCCTTACATGGCTATTGTGGTGATGAAATCAACTTGAAGAACATATGTAAAGAGCTAAACAAAGTTCCTTGACACAGAGTAGCTTAATGAAGTTTAAATGTTATTATTATTAATTAGAAGACAGCTTAGGATAATTGAAATCAGATTTAGGAGGTTTGGTTCAGAGTCTAAACCCAAAAAGAATTGGGAATCGTAGAAAGGCTTTGGAGGCGTGGGACTCATCTGTATAATTTCATAAAAGGGTTACTGTTAACCATGATAATAGTTACCATGCGTTGTGGGCCAGAATTGTTCTAAGTGCTCTACATGGATTCCTTCCATTAATTTTCACAACTACCTTATGATGCAGATACTTTTGCCATTCATTTTCTAGGCATAGAAAATGTTCAGTAATTTGTCCAAGGTCATGGTAAATGGTAGAGCCAGGATTCAAATCCAAGTGTCTGACTCAGAGCCTCTTTCTGAAATGGGGAAGCGAGGGGTTAGGATGGTTAGATGGATATTTTGCAGGGGTGTCATGCAGATCAATGAAGAAACATAACAACAGAAGGAAGAATAAGCAAGCATTGGCAGACCAATACGGAGGGAGACATGGTAGTGATTGGGCATGGCCTTGGGACCCAGGCGTCCTGACTGATCTTTGGCAGCAGGGAGGTGGAGAGCTTCCTTAAGGAGAGTTCCTTTGCTCCTGGAGGTGTCCTGGAAACATGGTGGTCTCACGCTGCTGCATCTCTAGGTTTGACTTCCTAGTGATGATGCCTGAGCCTCTTAATGTACATTTCCTGTGTCAGAACAGAATCTTTCACTCAGCTGAGGCGTCTCTTCATTTTCTTAAGTTTAGGGCAAAAATTGCATTGCAGTACCCGGTGTAATATGCTCTAAACATACCCTGTCCTCTCTTCACAAGCCATGCATTCATTCAGCCATAGATGCGTTCAGCCAGGTCTGCAGCCTTGAAGACTGTGCTTGCAAAATGCTGAGCAAAGCCAACAGCCGTTTTTCATCCTTCTCACACAATTCCCTGAAATTTACCCTCTATTCCTAGGAATATAAATGTTTCAAGTGTTTTTGAGATCAATGCCAGAATGTGAATCAACTACATCACTAAACATGCTGTTAGCGCAGCTGACACCCACCCTCCCCATAGCAATCCTTTTTTCAATGAAGACATCAGGCATTGATTTGCATTCTGGTGCACACTCCTATCTCCTTTGGGGGCAGCCTTGAAGTCCTGGGCGAGCTGCTTTGGAGGTCCTTTTTTTTCAGAGCAAATTATTAGTTTTAAATATACCTCGTGGGGCACCTGGGTGGCTCAGTGGGTTAAAGCCTCTGCCTTCAGCTCAGGTCATGATCTTAGGGTTCTGGGATCAAGTCCCGCATCAGGCTCTCTGCTGGGCGGGGAGCCTGCTTCCTCCTCTCTCTCTCTCTCTTTCTCTGCCTGCCTCTCTGCCTACTTGTGATCTCTCTCTGTCAAATAAGTAAATAAAACTTAAAAATAAATAAATAAAAATGCCTCGTGCACATTTACACTTCCTATAGGCTTCCTTTTTAAGTGTCTGGGAAACAGGATCCTTTTTGCCATCCTCCCGGGAGATCACCTGTCTACAGAAGCGAGGTATGGTAAAGGGACAGGAGAGAGAGGAGGCTCCCAGGCAAGGGGGACCTTCAAAGATCTTTTCCATTTTCCAGCCCGTACTTGCCCTTGTCTGGGTTATACTTAGAGCTGTAAGAGGGGTCTGTGTTTTACAGAAACAGTGACGCCCAGAATCCTATTTCTACCTTCCTCTTCCAAAGAATGGTCACTTTTCCGTTGAAGGCTTACTATGAACCCTGGGTTATTTGAGGGCTGGTCCATGTGTTACTTGCATAGCACACAGACAGGGCCTACCTGGTGTCCATTCTGCTTGGATTGCTTATTTCAGTACTTATTCTGGTTAGCTGGCCTTGATATCATACCCTGCATCAAACAATTTGAATATTGCCCTGCACTTTCTGAATATGTCACATGACATTTGTCATTTAGTTCTCCCAAGAGCAGGTGAGATAGGATTTATCATCCCTATTTTACAGATGAAGAAACTGAGGCACAGAGAGAGGTAATAATTTCTGGCGGTCACACAGTATCCACATACGTAGCCAGAGCCTCTGGGCCCTCCTAGTGTGCAAAGCTGTTTTCCAAGCTCTAGAAAGTCCTTTTTCAGTTCTCAGTGAGAGCAAGTCATGTGGTGCTGCTTTGTTTACTAGACGAGGTCTCTCAGAATGCCTCCTTCCCGGAGGTGGGAGGAGGGAGGTTAATTGGCTTCCTTCAGCACGGCACCCCAGCTTCCTCATGAGTTTTTTCTCGTAGGGAGTAACAGAGGCACAGCCACAGCAGAAGCCAAACTGTAGTCCACAAGCATCTGTCGAGCCTCTCACCGCAGCCTGCTGCCCGTGTTTCTGCAGTGGGGCTTAGCGTTCTTCCCTTGCATGGACTTCATCTCGTTGTCCTGATTCGTGATACGCATTGCATTCTCTTCAACAACCAGATTCCGCCATTTGAAGGCGCAAACTGGAACCTGTGCTTGATGACCTCCCTAGTGCTGCCAGCTCCTCTGAACTCTCAGCGTCCATAGGAGAAATTGAAAAATTCGTCCCGTGTGCGGGGTGCCAGCTCTGGAGGGCCTGCTCCGGCCAACTCCAGCCTATAACGCTTTAGGCACCAGGAGACTGGTTAGAGGGGAAGAAGGTAGAAGAGGAGGGAGAGTGACACTGGGGCATTGGGTTCAAAACAGTTTTTAAAAAATTGAGGTAAAATTCACGTACCATAAAATTTACCATTTTAAGGTGAACAACTCAGTGGCATGTAGTCCATTCATAATCTCATGGAGCCATCACGTCTGTCTAGTTGCAGAGCATTTTCATCATTCCAGGGAAAACCTAGTATCCATCAAGCAATTCCTCCCCACTCCTCCTCCCTCTTCCCACCCTGAGCATCCAGTCTTTCTGTTCCTATGGACCTACTTATTCGGATATGTTACCTGCATGGAGCCATGCAATAGCTGACCTGGTTTCTTTCACTTTGGCATAACGTTTCTGAGACTCATCCATATTATATCAGTACTTCGTTTTTATGGCTAAATAATATTCCATTGTATGGATATACCATGTTCATGTGTTGATGGACATTTGGGCAATTTTCCCCTTTTGTTGCTAGGAACATTTTCATGTTAAGTATTTATTTGAATGCCTCTTTTCAGTTCTAGATCCAGAAGTGGAATTGCTGGGTCAAAAGGTAATTCTGTGTTTAGCTTTTGAGGAACTGCCAAGCTGTCTTCCACAGGGTCATTACTTTTGATGAGAACTTTAGGGAAGACATCATGAAGACAGAAAAGAACATATGACTCTGTCACTGCAGAAAGTCTATGCATCTTAAAATCAGGCCAAAAACACTCAGTAGGATGTCTTCTAGAGATCAGCATTGAGCAATAAAAAATATAACTGTATACCCATGGAATAGAGAGTTTCTTATGTCTCTGCAGTCCATCTCCCACTGGGATTATTGAGATGACCTCTTCCCTGGTTGCTCTCCCTCTGCTGTTGTCCATTTCCAGTCCTTCCCTTGGAATGGTGTGCTCTCAGAATTATCTGTTAAAATTCAAACCTCATTTGTTACTCGCCTGGTTAAAATCCTTAAATGGTTCACCATGGCCTTCAGAATACATTGCAGATTCCCTTCCTGGGCACATCAGGACCTTGACCCACCAGCTCCTACTGGGGTCTTTAGCTTCAGCTTCTCCCTCCCTCCCACTTGGCCTTACGCTTGGCCACACCCCCTACTTGTGGGTCCCCGAGTGGGCAAGCTCTCACATCCCTTTTGGCCTCCGCACATTCTCTCCTTCGCCCGCAGGGCTAACGGTCAATTCTCCTCAAGCTCAAACACCTTATCCTGCCAGAGTCCTCATGACTCCTCAGTTTGAACTTTTGATACTCTCCACTGTATTTTAATTGCTTCCTTAGGTGTTTTACTAGGCTCTGCAAGGACAGGGACTGTTACTCTGTTTAGTTTATCATGTGTCTCAAACACCTGCAGCAGTGCTTGGCACGAATGAGCTCTCAAAATAGATGTCTGAACAAAACTAGGGAAAGCAGGGTGTTAGCTAGGTCACGGATGCCTAGCCTCAAAAAACTGCATTCATTTATTCTATAAATTTCAAACTTACTACATAAGAACATGTGCTTACATATTGCAGGGGGTGGTGAGCAGTAGGGAGGCTGGAGACGTGAAGGGCTTCCGGTCTTGGAGTGAATGCCTCTCTGGTCTCACCCCATTCCATGCTCATTGTGCACTGTGGCCAGGGGGCAGAGGAACTGGTATTTTCCAAATCTCTGAGGGTACAAGACACTTGGCAGGAATAGCTGATTTCAGTAGTCCTATCATTTTTCATCTGTTTTTAGGACCTTTGGGTCAGAGCACATAAAGGGACATTCAGGATCAAAGTGGGAGTGGCTGTCCTCTGCTCAGCCTGAGCATCTGCTCTTTGCTTACAAAGCACACATTACATAATTTGTACTTTGCAAGCAGCTGCTAGGTGATGCCCCTACCTTCTGGCTCTGCAGCCAGACAGGAAAGGCCCACTTAGGAAATGGTGGCGTGGGTCTAGGAAGGCTTTTTAATTTCAGGTCTCTACAGAGAAAATGACAGCAGGTTCATTCCTGATTTCTCATAAGGGACTTTTTTTTTTTTTTAAGATTTTATTTATTTATTTGACAGACAGAGACCACAAATAGGCAGAGAGGCAGAGAGAGAGGGGGAATCAGGCTCCCCACTGAGCAGAGAGCCCAATGCGGGGCTCAATCCCAGGACCCTGAGATCATGACCCAAGTTGAAGGCAGAGGCTTAACCCACTGAGCCACCCAGGTGCCCCATCTCATAAGGGACTTTTAGACAGCCAATCCAAATGTGATAAATGCACTAATGACACTATTATCCGTACCCACATTGTTTTTTTATGTGTTCCCCAGACTGAAGGCCCAAGAAAGCCTCCTAGTGAACCACTCGTCTCCTAGAGGCCTGAGCTCCTAAGTGGAGCATGGGAATCCCTCACCCACCTCTGGCCTCCACAGCCAGGAAAGGACTCTTCCATATACCACTTATCTGCTTTCATTGGCCTTTTTTTCCCTTTTAAGTCTACTGCTGCTTGTTTTTGTATATCAGGGACAAGCCAGCCAACAATTAGACATTCTCATAACGTGATTAATATCTGAGCTCCTGTGTCTCTCTGCTGGGCTATGTGTTGGGGCAGGTGTGTGCGGAAAGTGCAGGGTGGGCTCAGGGAAGGAGAGAAGAGCAGGAAGGACTCACTCCCGGTTAGAAGCCTCTACTACCAGAGCCAGAAGACCTTGTAACTTTTTGCAAATCGGAGAATCTTCACCTTAAGGGAGCCCTCCAGTAAATGTTTCCAGAAGCACCTTTGAAAAGTGCCATCCACGTTTCGAGGCCACTCAGGAACCGTTTCTAAAGTTGTTTAGTTTATGTGTGACTCAGAACCCCTGCAGCAGTGATTCTTTAAGGTCTGGTCGTCAAACCAAAGTGGAATCACCTGGGAAGCTGGTTAGTTAGGAAGGCAGCTTTTGGAACTCCATTCAGGATCCACTAGGGGCAGCAAGGAGCACCATCTTTAAAAAGCCCCGGAACCACAGTCTTGCCGGTTTAGAGAGCAGCGCACGTTCAAAGGCAAGCTCCAGGCATCTCTTGGCACACCTCCAGAGCTCCTTCCCTGTTGACTCACCTGGGTGACCCCGTCATCCAGGATGACACGACCAGCAGCACAGCTCCTGCTGCCCGCTGTAGTGAGCACTTCTGGAGATCGGATTGAATCCATTCTTTTCAGCCGCATTGCTTTTTCCGATGACTGCTCTTTTCTTCACAATCACCACACACACAATGTTTTTCATCCACCAGTGTCTCTCTTTGGGGGATTGGACTGAAATCAAATCTCAGGCTGTGAGCACATGTCACACCAGGATTTGTGGCACGGGGCACCAGGCTTTATTCGGATTTTGTTTTCTCAAGAACTCAGAATCACCACAGTCCTTCAGAGGCATAATCTCATTTTCCATAAGGATCCAGGGAAGGATGCTAAACTATGCTAAAGTACCCTTCATCTAAGGATGGTTTCTGATAAAACAGAGAATGAGAAACAGCATATCTCTGGGGCTGTTGTCTTCTTTCTTTCTCTCCTCCTTGCTTGGTCTGCTCCCTTTCTGCCTCCTTCTGCCTGCTGCCTGATGCCCTCCTAGAGCCCGAGTCTATCCAGGATATCCCCTGAAGCTCCCATCTTTTTCTGACTGCTGATTGCCTCTCAGAACTTACTATCCTGTGGCTACTGTTTTCAGCATTTTGCTACCTAAGTCGAAGATCTAGTTGTAAAATGTTAAACAGTGCTGATGGTTTAAGCTGGCCCAGCCTCTCTCTGATGACATTTGCATCTTAGTAGCAAATCTCAGTGAAGTGAACTTGGAGGGATTTGAGACCTGTTAGGTTGAGCCCATCCCAGTTTGCCTTGGATTAACCTGCAGGTCCCAGGCACATCGCAGGTACATCCCAGGCAAACCAGGAAGACTGGTCTCTGAAGCCTCATCGGGGAGCTGTTTTATAACAACCACAGCATTAGCAGTAATACTAGCTAATATTTATATGGCGCTTTGTGCCAGGTGCTAATTCTAAATTCTTCACCTGTATTAACTCATTTATTCCTTTTGACAAATCTATGGGTGTAGACTATCATTATCCCCATTCTGCAGATGGGGAAACTGAGGTCCAGACACATATACCGAAGTTCATGCAGGAGAGGAGACTTTCTTGAATTCCTTAAGTTCCCAGCCACATGTCTGCTTGCTTGACTTCTGCGGAAGGCCACCTGTAAGAGGTAGTGCTTGAATAAAATTGCCTTTGAAACCTGAGTATATTCTGTTAATTCTCAGTGCCTTTCCTTTTTTTTTTTTTTTTAAAGATTTTATTTATTTATTTGACAGAGAGAGATCACAAGTAGGCAGAGAGGCAGAGAGAGAGAGAGAGAGAGAGAGAAGGAAACAGGCTCCCCGCCGCGCAGAGAGCCCGACGCGGGACTCGATCCAGGACCCTGAGATCATGACCTGAGCCGAAGGCAGCGGCTTAACCCACTGAGCCACCCAGGAGCCCCAGTGCCTTTCCTTTTGATGAGTTTTCAGTTTGGTGGGAAAATTGAAAAATTGTTTGAACACACAAATTCATCAAGGCCCCTGCAGAAAATTACGTGATGCTTGCAGTCTGGGTTTCTCTGTTAGAAGAACTTCCAATAAATACTGAATTCAGCCTCAGCTTGTTGACCACGGAGCAGAAGCAAGATCTTAAGTAGGCCTGTGATGGGATGCCTGGGTGGCTCAGTCGGTTAAGCTGCTGCCTTCAGCTCACGTCATGATCGAGTCCTGCATGAGGTTCCTTGCTCAGCAGGGAGCCTGCTTCTCTCTCTGACTCTGCCTGCTTGTGCGCGCTCTCTCTCTTTCTGAGAAATAAATAAATAAAATCTTTTAAAAAATAATGAAGTAGGCCTGTGATCTGGGTGTTCATCTGCTTGGCTTGTCAGGACGAAATACCACTTAAACAAGGGAAGTTTATTTTCTTCCATTTCTAGAGGCTGAAGTCCAAAGTCAAGGTACCTTATTTGGTTGGTTGGTTTCTAGTTAGACTTCTAGGATTGGCTTATAAATAGCCACCTGCTCCCATTTTCTCTGTCCAGGGACATTACTGATCTGTCTTCTTCTTCCTCTAAGGACAGTAGTCCTGTTGGATTAAGGCTCCACACTTAGGGCTTCAGTTAACCTTATTTCCCTCATTATTAAAACCTTTCTCTCTAAATATATAAGGGGTTAGGGCTTCAACATGTGATTTTGAGAGGGGGACACGTAACTCACTCCATAACAATCTCTAAGGCAGAACTTCTGACTCCTGGGTAACAGTTACCTCACGAGTAACAGATAGTTCTAAAACTTCTTAAACTGTTGTTCTGTACACTAAGCAGATAAAATGTTTCTGTTCAGTGGAGAACATGGTATAGTCTAACTCGGGCTCATCTTGCTTATGCTTAGGGTCCCCAAATACAGAACTCAGACTGTGGGATGTTACTGTTGAGTACATATGTATTTGTCTAACTGGCTCTTGCGGCCATCTGACATATAAAATGGTTATCGTGGACGAATATTCTATGGGGAGCAGAGGTATTGTAGAGTGACAGAATGGTTGGCTTGTCCACTGTAAACTGCTTCTTCCACTGCTGGTGGTCTTGGCACATCCGATCTTGGACCAAGAACAGCTGTGTCTGGCACAGCTGCCCCTCCTGCCCGGGATATCTTACTTCATAGTTTTCGTGACACACATTGTCCAGGGTCTCCTGCTCCTCTGGTCCCTCCTCTTTTACCTTTGCTCCCTTTTCTTCCACCGTGGAATCTCTTGCACTTACTCTTTCCTAAGATTTATTTTAGACCTTGATCTTTTCTCTTTCCTTGTTTTATTCCTGGAGGAGATCATCTGTTTCATAGCTTCAACCATCATCTTCATTCTAATGTCTCCGGTCTTTAGCTCTGTCTGTGGTTTATCATCCAGTCTCTAGTATCACAGCTCCAACTGTCTACCAGATAGCTCCATTTGAATATCGTATCCCTTCAGTTCCAGTACCCCGAGTAAGCTTCGCCTTTACTCCATGTCTCATAAGTAGCTGGTGACTAAATCCTGGCAGCTTTCCATGCATTATGTAGTACCCCATTTCCTTCTTACTCTTGTTAATATTGACCCACTCTAGATCCTGCAGTCTTACAGCTGGATTACTGCCACAACCCCATTTCTATCTGTGTGTGTGTGTGTGTGTGTGTATTTTTTTTAAGGGAGGGATGTGGGTGGGGGAGGGGAAGAGGGAGAAAGACAATCCCAAGCAGGCTCCACACCCAGCTTGGAGCCTGATGCAGGGCTCAATCTCACATTCTTGGGATCATGACCTGAGCTAAAATCAAGATTTGGTTGCTTCAGCACCTGAGCCACCCAGGCGCCCCCACCCCCCCACAGCCTCAGTTCTGATTTCCTGGATTCCATTGTTTCTCCTTTCCATTCTGTGTGCACCTTCCTGTCTTCACATAGTGCTTTTACCATGTTTTCCAAGCTCCAAGCTCAGCATAGAGTCTGCATAAGTTTCTCTCTCCCTCTCCCTTTAAAATAAACAAACAGGTCTTTAAAAGAATAATTGTCCATTGGTCTTAGTTCTGCCCTTTTTTGGTCTACCTACCTTTAAGTATTTGCACATGGTTACCATATAGTGTCTAACCTGAATGATACATACAGCAAAAATCCTTGGCCCTCCTGATTCTTTTCTGGAGGCTCTCCTGGTTGATGCTGTACCTCCTAACATGGGATGCTTAGAACTGAACTCTGTATTAGTTTTGGGGGGGGACTGACATGGTTAATATTAATTCAATAGTCAGCTAAAACCACAAACTCTTAATTATTTGTACTGTTTTTAAGTCAGGCCTCTCATAACTGTACTTGGATAGGCTTCCATGCCCTGAATTAAATACATTTTTCTGTATTAAATTTTATCTTGTCCAGTGTGGCCTTCATTTCTGCCAGAAGAATTCTTTATGGATTTTCCATCTGTCATCCTATGTGTGAGTGTTCTCTCCCAGTGTCATAGTCAACCATAAATTTGATCATCAATGCCATTTATATCTCCAGCCAATTTTCTCATAATGACATTTTGGGCGGGACAGGTTTCAGAATCAGCAGCACAGTACTGGGAACCATCCTCCTGCCTGATATTTGAGATATTGGTAGGCATCCTTCATTCAGACACTTGCACTGTGTTTCTCCATATTGTGAGTTACTCTGTTCAGTGGCTTGATGAATCCCAAATAGCGTTTCCTGTAGCCATATCACAAAGGAAGAGCATGGATATTAGGGAGGATTCATTGTTATCCAGCATTCATGCCATACTCAGGGTAATTTAGGGGCCCTTTCAAAATTTTTTCTGCCTAAAAACTCTCTCTTTTCACCTTTTCCTTATATTCATTATTCTCTCTTTCATGGCCAGAACAGTTCTACCCCCCACCAGGAAGCCAGCACTCATCTCCTTCTCATTAATTCCTGGCATTCATTTCGGCTCTGTAACACAATTTTACCCCTAACCTTAAGGTGCTATGCACTGTGCATTTTGTGGTATTATATTTTATGCCCACGAATCCTATACTTGGGAAGTATTTGTTGGATTAATGAAGGTTATTTTTGTTGTCTTGATCAGACCCTAACCATAAACTTCTTTAAAAAAAAAAAAAGATTTTATTTATCTATTTAACAAGAGAAATCACAAGGAGGCAGAGAGGCAGGCAGAGAGAGAGAGAAGCAGGCTCCCTGCTGAGCAGAGAGCCCAATGTGGGGCTCAATCCCAGGACCTTGAGATCATGACCCAAGTTGAAGGCTGAGGCTTAAACACTGAGCCACCTAGGCAACCCCCTAACCATAAACTTCTTGAGGGGAGGTGCTAGTCTTATGATTCTTTTTCTCAGTTTTTTTTTTTTTTTAATTGAGGGAAAATTCACATAACATAAAATCAACCATTTTAAAGTGAACAATTTAGTGCTTCTTTGGGGCTGTCAAAATGGACTAGGAAGGAGGTTGAAGAAAGTCTCTTTCTAAATTGCTCCTGGTTTGGTTTCGTTCATTTTATATATTTCTGTGGAGGTACTAAATGGAAACCTACTTTCTAAGTGCTAGTTGCTCATCCAGAAGAATTCTTTGTCTCATAAATAATAGCATGGGAGAGCCTAATACTTTAAGAATAAGGCTTCCTTCAGTCCACAACTTAGAGTTTCCAAAAATAAAACACTGGCTATGTTTATAAATCCATTTCAGAGAATCTGGGTAATTACTCATTAGTCACAGCACACTTATGGAGGAAACCAAAAGATTATTACATCAGGTTATTGTTAGCAAATGCCCTTTTGAGCATTTCTGTATGCCCAGTTCTGTGCCAAAAGATGGGTGCTACCACTATGGAGACAATAATGAAATAATACCTTCACACATCCCTCTTTCTTCAGAATCATACTGCCCTGAGAAACACAAGCATTTCGCAAAGGTATTTTATCCCTACGTTAAATAGTTAATACCACAGAGCTCTCTCCTTGTCTTCTTTAATCTTTATAGTTGTCAAAAGGATTTCTACTATAAGGTTGAGTCGGATGGTAGTAGTGTTATGCCCATTATACAGATGAAGAAATTGAGGCTCAGATAGGCTATCTTGCCTGAGGACCAGTAGTCAGTAAATGCTGAACCTGAGACTTAAATTTCAGCCTGTACCTCTCAAATCTTTGGATGCCTCGGAGATACTCCTACCACTTAGATTTGCCCCAAGTCCTAAAGAATCAGAATCAGAATCTGGCCCCCTACTCCAGAATCCTGTTTGGGGGAAGCAGTTAGCTGAGACTTTCCATTCCCTCAGCATTTATCCCTTTTCTGCCCTTTCACCCGTGTTCATGCCATTTCTCCCTTCCGGTCCTATTTATACATTTTCTATCTACATCCTACTCAAATTCAGAGGCTTCTTTTTGAAGAGATTCTTGAGATTCTAGAATCTGTGTCATGCTGTATGGTTTGAGGTCAGCATCTCATGTTTCACACCTCTTGTGTATAGCACAATGACTCAGAACACTATTTACTAATGTCACGTTAAATAGAGACAATCTTAGGAAGAAACTGGATTCTTTACTTATTAATTTGCTTTTTGCTTGTGCGTATATATATATGTACACACACACACACACACACACACACACACGTTAATGATTGCCAGTCATGTAGATAAACTAGGAATCATTACTTGGGTAAATTTTATTAAGCTGTAACAATTTTTTTTCCTGGATTGACTTTAAAACTAACAAGATTATAATTTAGGAGTAAGACATTACCTGATAGAAAATTTGATTTAATTCTCAGCTCACCTTATTTAAGAGGCTAGGCTTTTTAATTTATTTTATTTATTTTTATTTTTTTAAAGATTTTATTTATTTATTTGACAGACAGAGATTACAAGTAGGCAGAGAGGCAGGCAGAGAGAGAGAGGAAGAGAAGCAGGCCTGCTGCTGAGCAGAGAGCCTGATGCAGGGCTCGATCCCAGGACCCTGAGATCATGACCTGAGCTGAAAGCAGAGGCTTTAACCCACTGAGCCACCCAGGCACCCCCTAGGCTTTTTTATTTTAAGGAATGAATTGACATGAATGAATTTTTTTACTTACTTGCTTAATATTTTTATGGTATTTTGAAATTAATATTATTGTTATTATTGTTTTTATTATTTTATGAAGAACTTCTATGTCATAACATGGTGAGTTTCACCATTGTCTTGACTCATCAATTTTTTGGGGGGTAGTGAAGGCTGCTGCTAAGTGTCCTGGGCCACTGAGAAGAGGGGTATTCACACAAAGCAGTTGGAAGGCTCTCAGCAAATTGTTGCTCCTGCGTAGTCACTTTGGTGGGCTAATTCCCAGGTGAGGTGCCCACAGCTATGAATGGAAGTACCTCACATGCTGAGAGAAGAGTTCAGCCTAAGGGACCCGCAGTGATGACATAACTGGTCATGAATAATCCCTTGCTGGAGACTTCCAGACTTGGTCATTCATTGAAGGAAAGTCCTGGGCCCTCAGACCTAACCCCCTTCTCTGAGGCACTCTGCAGAAGCCTCAAGGTCATGCCCTGACCTATCTCCCTCTCCCCACAACTCTCAAAATCCAGGTGACCATCATCTAGTTTCCTTTGGCCTACTCCTTGAATATCTTCCATTTGGTTCTCAGGGGTACTTAGTTCTCTCAGCCAAATCCACTGCTTCAAAGTAAGTGTTTTGGCTTTCAAAGCTCTTGTTTCTCCTGTAAATATTTTTAAAAATCTGTTTTTGAAGTCAGAAGTAAGGGTAGACTTTTTTTGTTTTTTCCACTACATTATTGGTCTTTGGATGCTAGTTTTAATTTTAATTCCCCTTGAAGCAATATGGAACCACTGAGGGAAAGGGCTCCAATGACCAAGGGCAAAAAATAAAAGAAAAAGTTTCGTATCTTCTCATAATATATTAGATACATTGGATTCTTTCTTTCTTTCTTTCTTTCTTTCTTTCTTTCTTTCTTTCTTCCTTTTTTTATTTTTGCTTTTTGAAAGCGAGAGCAAGAGAACACAAGCAAGGGGCAGGGAATTGCCAAGGAAGAGGGACAGAGAGCATCTCAAGGGGGCTCAGCACTCTGCGCAGAGCTGGACACGGGGCTCAATCTCACAACCCTGAGATGACCTGAGCCAAAATGGAGAGTCCAGTGCTCAACTGACTAAGCCACCCAGGCGCCCAAGGTGTTTTGGATTTTCTTAAGAGTAATGTTGGGGAGTATATAGGGAAAGTATTATGTCTGTTTTATAGACAGAAATGAGGTGTGAGGAGATCTGACAAAAGTCTCAAAGTACAGCAAAGCTGAGAAAGAATCTGTTTCCTGGCCCCAGGCCAGCTTTTCTCTTATCAGACAGCATTGCCAGTTCTAATCCTTGACTTTTTCCATTGTACTTACCATAGTGCTGGACATCTGAGGCTGTTGTTTATAATTAGGTTAGTGTCCCTTCCTCCAGATTCTCCAGATGAAAGAGAATTCCAAATTATTCTTATTTTTGTGTGTGGGAGAGGAAGAGTTCAACCCTACTCATACTTCAAATGTCTTTCCTTAAAAAGTCCTTTTATTTCACTGACATTCTGACATCCGAGTAAAATTCTGAAATGATAGGAAAGGTCTTAGTTATAGAAATCCAATGGAAAGTGAAAGTAAAAATGGATTCATTTCTAAGCACCAATGATACCCTTTGCCCATTCATACGTAAGGGGGCAGGTTCCATTCCTTGATAGCGCTATCTCTGCACTCAGACATGACACCACTCGGAAAGACACAGGTGAAAGGAAAACTTTGTCCCAGAGGGTTTAGTATAACCAAATCAGAGGATGGTTAAGTTGGGTCCAAGATTTCAAAATGCTCTATCTTGTAGTCCTTCTAAAAAGAAGATGCAAATTAGGGCACCTGGGTGGCTCAGTTGGTTAAACATCTGACTCTTGGTTTCTGCTTAGGTCACGATCTCAGGGTCATGCGATGGAGCCCTGCAGTGGCTCCATACTCAGCGGAGGTCTGCTTCCCCTGTCCATCTGCCTTTATCCCTCATCCACCTTGGGCACTCTCTCTTTCCTCTCTAAAACAAATAAATAAAATCTTTAAAAAAATAAAAAGAATATGCAAATATATAGCTACAAAAGAGGAAGTAAAGAGTTAAGAATGGTTTGAACAGCCTCCCCAAACTTTTCAGATAGGCAAGTGCATTCTGTATACCTATATCTGCAAAGTTGACAGAGTTGTTCAGGTCACCATATTAGCACATTAAGATACTTCAAGAGAGGACCTCAGACAAAACTTTCCCTCTCCTTATGAACTCATATTTGCAGAGACTGTGCTAGAATTTCTTTAAATCAAAGGCAGAATGTTTATTGTTCACCATTTCTGGTGCATCATGGATTCAGAGGACATGACAGCTGTCTTCAGATATTTGAATGACTGTCACATGTGTCTAGCTTGTTCTGTGGGAGCTCAGGTATTGGATTAGAATTCATGGACAAAAATCTCAGGGAGGCAGATTTTTATAATATGTTAGAGTAAAATTTCAGAACTTTGTGAAAATCAAGTAGGTGTCCTCCCCAGCCCTGCAGGTGTTCAAGCAGACATTAAAAGACCGTTTAGTATTTTTTTATTTTCATCAAATTTGATTCTTAAATTGTCAAGTGAACTAGATGCGCTCTAAGATGCCATCCAACTTTGAAATGAGGTGATCCTGTGTGTCAGTTGGAAGTTAGACTTTGACATTTGACCATTACATCAGGGGCCAATTAGCAATCATCAAGTATGGCACCATGATGATATAAGATGCCATTGTTCATTGCAAATTCTGCAAGTCACCATATATCCACTGTCTGCAGAAAAGTGTACCATGAGCAACTCCTGACATAGCTTCCCCAGACCACAGATGGCAAGATGATGCATTGATTCCTTAGAAGACCGACAAGTTTTTTTTTTTATTTCTAATTTGATACCATTCCATAATACCTTATTTATCTCCTCCATACTATGCAAAACTACATAGTAAATAGAAATTAGTTGAGAAAGTTTTCCTTCCTTTTGGGAGGACCTCACATCTCAGATACTTCTATTACCCTCCTCTTTCATCTCCATGTTCATAACCAACTCTTGGGTAGCTGGGAAGTGAGTTAATAGTTGAAAAGGCTTACTTAATGTAGCCTCCCAGAGGTCTGTGCATTTTTATAGGGAGTGCTAGAAGATCAAGGCAAAATGTATCAAACTCTAACACTTGAAACAATAACTCATTAACAGTGGAAATCAATCCTGGGACTGGCAGAAAGAGATTTTGTGGAGGAGGGAAGGACTGGAAGGGAGAATATCCTTCCTGTCATGTAAATCAATATCCATCCTAGCCACTTACAAGGCCTGCTCTGATTGGAATTTACTGAAATGTGTTAATTTTACTGAGTTCCAAATAGGAAACTCTATGTATGTGGAACGGAACTTATTCGTTGCTGAAATTGGGTTAAAGATAATTTGTGCCTTTTTCATGCCCACCACATGTTTCCTTTGACAAGTCCTCTTCTGATCCCTACAAAGAAAACCTTATTCAATGAGACGTATAAAGATGCCAAATGCACTCTCATGAAATGACCTCCGTAAATCAACTGAAGCGTCTTCGGTGATTTATGCTTTGAGAGCCCAGAGAACATTTGTAATCTTGAAACACAGCAGGGCTTTCAGAGGTTTCTAGTGCCAGTTCTTCTGATTCATATTAGACCTCAGCGTATTTGCCCACAGGAGGAGAACTGAATTCACACCTGATGATGTAATCGGCATCTTGTTTCCTAATGGGAGGTGGTCCAGGCCCTAAGGACTTCCCAACCACATATTACTCAGAGAAACGGATGGAAGGAGGAGAGGGCTTCACTTTCTAAGTGTCAGACCTGCTCCCAGGAAGGCTGCTTTTCATCCCAGAAGGAGGCAGTTGACACACAAATGACCACAGAATCAGATACCACAGGACGTCCCAGGCACAGAACACATTAATTCACTGAGCTGAAATTCAACAGCACGATTCATCTTTAATGGTTATTTTCACAGCAGGACCCAAAGCCTTTCACTATTCTTTGTGGAATGGGAACCACTTAAACAAGATCATTTGCACAAAATTTCTTTGGAGGTCAGACTACCATTTCATGTGTCTTTAGCCAAGGTCTGTGGCCAAGATGCCCTGAAGAAACGAGCAGAAGCAGAATGTATTGTGATCCCTGAATGTCCATTAGAGCCTGAACATGACTTTTATTGCTAGGAAGCCACAGTCTTCTGTGTAATAAACAGAGTTGGCTGCTTCCCAGAATCCTTCAGTCAAGGTTTACTAACTGCATGCTGTCTGAACTTCCATCCTTTGCAAAATTAACGTGGGCTTTCTGGCATTCTGCAAAAGCTGTTTATGTGTCTGTTCAAAGAGCACAGAAAAACTCATGAATTGTACTTTATTCCACAACTTTAGTTTGTTATGGACCAGATTGCTTAATTGACCAAATTTGGGGAATCTTTATTTTTTAATTTTTGAAGTTTTTAATTTTATTTTAAAGATTGATTTACTTATATTAGTGGGGGAGGAGCAGAGGGAGAGAGAGAATCTCAAGCAGACTCCCCGCCGAGTGTGGAATCAGACCTGGAGCTGATCTCCCAACTCTGAGATCATAACCAGAGCTGAAATCAAGAGTCGGACACTTAACCAACTGAGCCACCCAAACGCCCCAAATTTTGGGCTTCTTAAGATGAAGCTGATATAGTTTTGATATTGTTTTGTTTTTCATAGATGGCTTAAGAGTTCACGCAATAACATGTGTAAACTAAAAAATGGGGCTCGAAAGACTTATCTGTAACAAGAGGGATGATAACAATAAAACTGACAACCTCTCATGGGTTGTGATGGGGTTTATGTAAAATAACCCATGAAAAGCACAATGTTTAATAATTAGTAAGTCATCAAAAGTGCTAGCTATCATTATAGAACAATATGGTCAGGTTTTTCCTGTCTGATTGGAGACAACGTGTGTCCACAGAGCAATCAGAGGATATAATGCCGTTGACACCATGCTTTGTTGTGTTCATATATACCAAGACAAACAGTGAGACACTGAGATTTCTAAGTCACGTTGTTGGATACTACATTTGTTTCTCTGGGCTACCATGACAAAGTACCACACAGTGAGTGGCTTAGACTAACAAAAATTGATTGTGTTTGTAGTTCTGAGGGCCAGAAGTCTGAAATCTGTGATGCTTCCACACTAACATCTGTGGTATTTGTAATAACCACAGATTTAAATGGCAACAGGAAAAAGAAAAGGTGTATATATATTTTTTCTTTTACAAAATTACCACATTTTAATTTGATTACCATTATAAAGATAATATTGCCAAAGAAAGTCTCATTCTGATCCACTGGAGTTTAGGGCCTCAATCTATCTTTTTGGGAGGACGCAATTTAACCCATATCAGATATATATTCTCTAGGGTTATCTATAACCTTGAGCTCACTGGCACAGGTCCCTCACTGATGGTGTTATCGACTCTCATGAATTGGCTATTTCAGACTTGGAGTTCATGTCACACCTATAAAGTTATGTGTGGTAGAAATTTGTCATTCCCACAGATACTTTCAAGATGTATACTTGTTCAGTGGCCGATTTTACTTCATTTTATGATATTTTTCTCCTTTATTTCATAATTTTAAAAATTATAAAAGTAATATGTGCTTATTGTAACAACCCAGTGATGTATAGAAGTAGAAATTGGCCATCTCTCCCAACTTTCTTCCATTTTCACCATTTCTAATAGTAAAGTCAATATTAGTAGCTTAGTGTCTATCTTTCCATTTATTTCTTCACATTCAGTCACATACAATATACCTTGTCATTTTTACAGAAAGTTAGATTGTGTCCTATTTACCATTTTACTTGCATCCAAATCATAGAGTGAAAGCTGTGTCTCTTTTTAACAGTTGCACAATATATGGGTATATTACAGGTTTTTTTCTGCTAATTTTTAAAATTTATCGATGGAAATTCAGATTGCCACTTCCCCCTTTAAATTGTAGGAAATGTTGAGGAGGGATGGAAACTGTAACTTTGTCTCCCTACTGTGCAATCTGACAAACAATTATTTTTAAAGGAACAAAACACCCCACAAAATCTCAGGTTTTATCAATGTAGGAATACCTGTTTCATGAAACAGGTATGAAACTCTTTGCCACTTTGTTGCCCTGTGCTTTCAGGAAAGTGACAAAGGGAGTGCCGGGCACCAATGGGAAGTGTGAAATGTGATTTTGGAAACATCTTTGAGATTCGTAATTTAATGATGCTTGAGTTTCACAAGTTTGGTGCTGCCGTGTTCTTCTTGTGGCCTGAAAATAAGCCTTCATGTGTCATGTACTATGTATGTCATCACCAGCTAGACTGGACAGGCAGGCTCTTCAGGAAAATTAATTAGAAGCTGAAGCTGATGTCAACTGCCACTTTAGGCCATCTCAAGGCTTAGTGTGTCCACAGAGTATCAGTCAGTATCGGGCTCCCAGACATTGTGTTTTAGTCACCAGTGAGCAAGATTCCTAAACTGGTTCCATTGTCAGAGCAACCAGATGCAGACCTCACAACAGGTCCTGGTTGGTGGCCAACTCGTATACTGCGGTGACCCAGGGTAACCTGAGAGTTCAACTGTAGCAAGTGACTTTATAGGTTTATATATTTTGACTGAGGAGGAGTAAAGCATGGCTGAAACGGGGAAGGGTAAAGTATGGGGTATTTGGATGTGGTACTGGCATGCTTTTGCCTTCTTTTTAAAGGCTCATGATAAAATAAACTCCAAATAGTATAGAAGAGTATGAAATGACAAGTAAAAAACCTGCGGTTCCATAATTTTAATTCCCAGAGGTGGCTGCTCACATTTTCTTGTGTAATCTATATGTTTTGTTAAATACACACACACACACACACACACACACACACACACACACATATATCTCAAGATGAGTTGTGTAATGAAAAAAGCAAATTATAGAACAATGTATATAGTATTATGCTATCTGTCTTATATGATAAACTGTAATGTGACTATTACATACATTTATAGTGTATGTAAAGACATATAAATTATATGCATCATATTATATGTGTGTGTGTATGTATATACGTATGTATAGAATGTTCTGGGACTTTCTCTTCCACTAAATAATATACTTTTAACATATTTCCATGTCAGTACATCTAGACCCCCCCCCCCCATTCTCCTCACTTACTGCTTAGAAGTCCTTGGTTGGGTTGTGCTGTAATGCCTTACCTCTTGATGAGCATTTATGCAGTTTTGAGCATTTTGATACTATATCCAGTACATAATACCCTTATAGTACTATCTTTGTGTGGTCACGTGTATTCCATTTTATGCTGACAGATCTATTAATTATTTTTATGACTTCTGAAATTTGGGTCATGCTTTAATACTCCTCACATGAGAAAAGTGTTAAAGTTGTATATACTTTATCCTAAAATTGTTTTAACTTAATTTTTTTACTGTTTAAGTCTTTGATCCATATGATATTTTAGGGGAATATGAATAATGCAAGAGTGCAATCTAACCACTTCCCTCAAAGCCAACCAGATATCCTAACATCTTTTTTTTTTTTTTTAAGATTTTATTTTTAAGTCATCTTTACACCCAACAATGGGGCTCAAAGAATTGCATGCTTTACTGACTGAGCCAGCCAGGTGCCTCTAATATCATTTATTAATTAATCTACCATGTTTGCCCACCCCACCCCAGTTTTGGAGGACTTCATTTACTACGTACAAAACATCCGTATACATTGAGGGCTTTTTCTGAACTCTGTATTTATGTATTTATTCAATATTGTCTTTGCCTGACAGTCTTTCTGGCATATCTCACAAGTTCATTTTTCCATGTAAATTTGGGGATGATTTTGTCAAATTTCTCTCTAAAGAGTTCCATTAGCGTTTTTTTTTTAAAAGATTTTATTTATTTATTTGAGAGAGAGACAGTGAGAGAGAACATGAGTGAGGAGAAGGTCAGAGAGAAAAGCAGACTCCCCGTGGAGCTGGGAGCCCGATGCGGGGCTCGATCCCTGGACTCCCGGATCATGACCTGAACCGAGGGCAGTCGTCCAACCAACTGAGCCACCCAGGCGTCCCATCCATTAGCGTTTTTTAAAAAGCTTTTATTTATTTATTTGAGAGAGAGAGAGAGAGAGAGAGGAGGAGGAGGAGGAACAAAAGGAGGGGAGAAGCAGATTCCACATTGAGCACAGGGCCCAGTGTGGGGCTCTATCCCATCACACTGAAATCCTGACCTGAGCCAAAATCAAGGGTGGTAGGCTTAACCCACTGAGCCACCCAAGTGCCCCTTCTTTGTATTTTGATTATGATTACATTATATTTAGTGTAGGAAAAATTACATCTTCACAATTTGACTTTTCACTCCTGAGCAATTCATGCCCTTCTGTGTAATATTCTTGTATGATCATTGCTGAAGATTTATCCTTTTCGTCAAATAGGGCCTGGGCATTCTGTATTTTCCCCTAAGTATTGTACCTATTTTGTTTTTATCCTAAATGGGAAGTTTTTCTCTCTTTGTTATCTATTGGGTTATCATTTGTATAAAGGAGAACTATTATTTTTTATATGCTAATATAGTAACTAACAATATATTCAACTTTCATTTTGTTCACACTAGTTTTTCTTTTTTTTTTTAATTTTATTTATTTATTTGACAGACAGAGATCACAAGTAGGCAGAGAGGCAGGCAGAGAGAGAGGAGGAAGCAGGCTCCCCAAGGAGTAGAGAGCCTGATGCAGGGCTTGATCCCAGGACCCTGGGATCACGACCCGAGTCGAAGGCAGAGGCTTTAACCCACTGAGCCACCCAGGTACCCCACACACTAGTTTTTTTTATTGCTCCTCTTGAAGTTTTCAGGTATGCAATCATATTATCTGCAACTAATGGTAATTGTTGCCTCTTCCTTTCAACTGTGTAGCTTTATTTTCTTTCTTGATAAAAAATTACTTGTATGCTATTATGGAACAGAGATACAATAGTATCTTTTATTTTCTAATTCACATAGGTTAGTGTTTTCAAACTGTAGGTGACAAAGCATTTGTGGGTCATTAAATCCATTTAACATATTATGACATGCACTTTTGAAACCAGAAATAAGAAAGAATAAGGATAGAAAACTATCTGAGAGTATTCTCTACAGTAAGAATTAAGGATCTGTGGGTTCAGTTGCAGGTATGTGCATGCACAGGTTTACTAGGCCGCAGTGAAATTAATATCTTACTGTAGATTATGGGGGAAAAAATGGGTGGGGATGCCTGGGTGGCTCAGTTGGTTAAGCGGCTGCCTTCAGCTCAGGTCATGATCCCAGGGTCCTGGAATCGAGTCCCACATCGGGCTCCTTGCTTGGCAGGAAGCCTGCTTCTCCCTCTGCCTCTGCCTGCCTCTCTGTCTGCCTGTGCTCGCTCGTTCTCTCTCCCTCTGTCTCTGACAAATAAATAAATAAAATCTTGAAAAAAAAAATGGGTGAAATATTCCCATATAGCTAGCTACCAGAGGAAAAGTACGTGTAAGTTCTACAGAGAAAATAATTTATATGTGCTGTGTCTCTTTTATAAATTGAAGGTTGGTGGCAACCCTGCACTGAACAAGTCCATCAGCGCCATTTTTCCAACAGCATTTGCTCCCTTCTTGTGCTCTGTGTCACACTGTGGTAATTCTCACAGCGTTTCAAACTTTCTCTTTATTATTGTTATATTTGTTGTGGTGATATGTGATCCATGATCTTTGATGTTCCTACTATAGTTGTGTTGGGGTGCCATGAATCATGCCCACGTAAGATGGGAAACTTTTTTTTTTTTTTTTTTTTTTAAGATTTTATTTATTTATTTGTAAGAGAGAGAGTGAGAGCGAGCACAGGCCGACAGAGTGGAAGGCAGAGTCAGAGGGAGAAGCAGGCTCCCTGCGGAGCAAGGAGCCCGATGTGGGACTTGATCCCAGGACGCTGGGATCATGACCTGAGCCGAAGGCAGCTGCTTAACCAACTGAGCCACCCAGGCGTCCCAAGATGGGAAACTTAATAAACGTGTGTGTTCTGATTGCTCCGCCAACCTGCTCTTGCCTCAGGGCCACCCTATTCCCTGAGACACAACAGTAGTGTGGTTAGGCCAATTAATGACCCTGTAAGCATTCTAAGCATTCAGGGGAAAGGAAGAGTCACATGCCTCTTAATTTAAATGAAAAACTAGAAATGATGAAGCTTAGTGAGGAAGGCATTTCCGAAGTCAAGCTAGGCCAAAAGCTAGGACTCTTGTGTCAAACCATTAGCCAAGATGTGTCTGCAAGGAAGTTGTTCTTGGAGGAAATTACAGGGTTATTCCAGTGAACACACAAATGATCAGAAAGCAAAATAGCCTTATGGCTGATATGGAGAAAGTTTTAGTAGTGTAGATCTTCCGGATAGAAGATCAAACCAGCTATGACATTCCGTAAACTGCAAGCCTGATCCAGAATGAGGCCCAAACTCTCCTCAGTTCTGTGAAGGCTGAGAGAGATGAGGAAGCTACAGAAGAAGGTCTGTAGCTCGCAGAGGTTGGTTCATGATGTTTGAGGGAAGAAGTCATCTCCATAACATGAAAGTGTAAGACGAAGCAGTAGGAGCTGATGTAGAAGCTGCAGCAAGTTATCCAGAAGATGTAGCTTAGATAACCTATGGACGTGACCACAATAACAGCTTTTCAGTGTAGATGAAGCAGCCTTCTGTTGAGAGAAGATGCCATCTAGGACTTCCACAGCTAGAGAGGGGAAGTCAGCGCCTGGCTTCAAAGGACAAGCTGACTCTTTTTTGGGGCTAATGCCGCTGGTGACTTTAAGTTGAAGCCAGTGCTCATTGACTGTTCTGAAAATCCTAGAGTCCTTCAGAATTACGCTTACTCTGCTCTGCTTATGCCCTATAATTGGAGCAACCATTCTTACAACATGGTTTAAAGAATATTTTAAGCCCCTTGTTGAGACCTACTTCTCAGAAAAAAAAAGATTTCTTTCAAAATATTACTGCTCACTGATGGAGCAGCTCATCCAAGAGCCCTGATGGAGATGTGGGAGATTCAGCTTTTCATGGCCACTAACACAGCGTTCATTCTGTAGCCTATGACTCAAGGAGTCATTTTGACTTAAAAGTCTTATTATTTAAGAAATGCATTTCTTGCCCATGGAGACTGATTTCTCTGATGGATTTGGCAAGGTAAATTGAAAATTTTCTAGAAAGGATTTGCCATTCTAGATGTCATTAAGAACATTTGTGGTTCATGGGAAAAGGTCAAAATATCAACATGGATGGGCATTTGGAAGAAGTTGACTCCAACCCTCATGGATGACGTTGAGGGGTTCAAGACTCAGTGAAGGAAATAACTGCAGGTGTGGTGGAAATAGCAAGAAAATTGGAAATAGATGTGACTGAATAAAAGTATTCCTATGATTTGGCAAATAAAGTGTAGGAATTGCAAATTCACACTTGATATTTCAGCTACCTGGCTGTCCACTTAGGCAACTCAGTTTCTCAAGGAGGCAGAAATAACTGAGATAAAATCAGGGTGTATTCTGTAAGAGTCATCACAGCTACACATTTGTGGATTGCGTCCCAAGAACAATAGGATGTCCTAAGAGACATGGGAATAAATGAGGTGTGTTTCCTGTCCTCACAGGGCTGCTTTTGGTTCTCTTACATTATAGTTATTCAGATACTTATATGTAGATACGTACAGTTCAGCATACAACACAGAAAGGGATCCAAAAGGGGACATCAGGCAGATCTAATATTCCCATTTGTAATTTGAACATCGTTCAGTCATAAAACGGTTCTTTTTAAAGATTAGGTAATAAGTGGCTCTCATTTGCTTGTGTACCTTTTATCCAGGTAGCTGTGCATAATATCTCTGATGTACTCAGGTTCTGAAGCAGGGACCTGTTCTGAGCAGGTCAGGCCCAGAGCAGTGGGGGCCGATACATCTCCATTCCATGCTCACCCCTTCACCTGACCAAGTCATCTTCTGCTATGGCAGACTCTGCTCCAGTTTCTGCTCCCTCAAGACTTGTGCCTCCTCACCGCCCGCTCCATGCCTCTCCACTGGACAGCCTTCCAGCTTCTGCTTCCGAGACCACCTGCCTGATAATTTCCTTTCTCTTGCGTTTGCCTCCCAGAAAAGCAGGAGACAGGAAAAGGCAGAAAGAGGAAGTGGGTGTGACTGGCTGCGTTCGCCTCCTCTGTATCGAGCTCTTCCTTTTCTAGCCATTGGCTACTCTCTGCAATCTTGCCCCTCTCCTGCTTTGTCTTGACTCGCACAACCTAGTGTATCTGACTCTCCAACTACTCAGCACCTGCATCCCCGCAGCTACGTGACACTGGAGTAAAGCACACAATTGGGATGACTCACTTGAAATTTGTCATCATTACCCTCAAGCAAGTCCTGATACTAGTCACCAGTCATACGGCATTGTGTTAGTCTGGACAGTTTCCCACCCTTCTGGACAATCATTTCATTTATACCTTCTGTTCCTTCCTCAAACCTCATGCACCTCCTCCCCTACCCCACTCTCAGCTGATGACTTTGCTGCTCATTTTAATTCGATGATGAGAGCAATCAGAAGAGAGTTCCCATAGAGTCTTGTTAGCATCTCTTCCCCTCTACCTGCTATTCATCCATATTCTCTGCCTTCTTTTCTGTAACTGCACAAGTAGCATATGTTCCTAGCTTGGGCTCACCCCTCCTCTTGTGAATTAGATCCAGCTCCTCTTGCCTACTCAGGAGCATTGCTTTAGCAGTGCCCCCCCCCCCCCCATTGCCATTTCATCCCTCTCTATTGAATCATTCTCATCTGCAATGCAAATACCTTTGTATTTCTCCATGTTAGAACATGCCCTTGATGCTTCCTCCCCCTCCTATTATTCATTTCTCCCTTCTATTTTCAGCAGGCATTCTTAACTTTTTGTGTTACGAATATGTTTCAAGGTCTGGTGAAGTCTATGGACTCCTCAGAATAATGTTTTTAAATGCTAAAAATAAAACAGGAATTCAAGAGAAACAAATTATATTGGAATATAGATATCAAAATAACTTTCAGTTCTTGTGAAATGGTAGCATGTTATTCTTTATTAGTTAGATAATACATTTAAAATAGAGGCAAGCTAAAGTTTAATTTTGCTTTTTAAAGACATCTTGCTGCAAAGGTTCTCTTCAGTCATAGCTCTTGCATCTTGTACCTCTGTTACAAAAAGTTGTACTACTCCCTCTTAACAGGAGTTAAGGATTTTCATTTCATCTGTCAAATTTCATCCTTTTGAAACAGTGTAAATCATTCATCTCCTTCCATGAATTGGCCAACAAGCAATTGTGGATAGAAAAGGAATACTGAAAAGCAACAAAGTGTCTGGGTCACCACTTGAGAATACATCCTTTCACTACCTGACTGCTGAACTTCTGGGCACGTTTGCTAAGGGTTGGCCAGCCGAGTTTGTAGGAACACTATTAGAGACCTAGCCGTGGGTCTAATACTTACAAGCATCTGAATAGTGCTGATCGTAATGTTTGGAGATATCTGTAACAACTGTAAATGTGATATGAAACTATCCATGAATTCTAGATGTGGTGACAAAGAAACAGACACTGCTGGGGCGCCTGGGTGGCTCAGTGGGTTAAGCTGCTGCCTTTGGCTCAGGTCATGATCCCAGCCAGCGTCATGGGATCGAGCCCCGCATCGCATTGGGCTCTCTGCTGGGCAGGGAGCCTGCTTCCTCCTCTCTATCTGCCTGCCTCTCTGCCTGCTTGTCATCTCTCTCTGTCAAATAAATAAATAAGAAATCTTAAAAAAAAAAAAAAGAAAGAAACAGACACTGCTGATTTTACATTAATAATCGAAGAAAATGAGAGTACAGCAAAATTCCCTTTCAGAGTTATCCTACACTGCTTTCTACTTCTCATTCCCTTTTCTGAGTCTACTCCAGTCAGGCTTTTGCCCCCAGAATCCACTGAAATTGCTTTTATCAAGGTCACCAGTGACTTCTGTATTATTATAGCCAATGATCTTCCTTGCCCTATCAGCAGTATTTGAGACAATTGATCATTATTTCTTCTCGCTATGCTTTTCTTCACTTGACTTCAAGGATATATACTTTCTTGGTTTTCTTCCTGCCTTTCTAACCAGTAGTTCTCTGATCTCTTTACTGGTTCCTCATCTCCTGCCTGCTTAATCTTGGCATGACTCCGCACATAATCCTTAGTTATCTTCTGTTTCTATCTGAAGGCATTATTTAGTTAATCTCATCCAGCTGCGAGCTGTAAATACTCATTGTGTTCTGGTGTTGCCATCTGACAATGATGACTTCAGGCCTGACCTGTCTGCTGAAGTCTACTCTACTATTTCCAGTTGCCTACTAGGTATCTCCACCTGGTTGCCTAATAGGCCAGCAAATACATTGTGTCCAAATCTGGGTTCCCGTGTTCTTCCCAAACCTACTTTTCTTGCAGTCTTCTTGTCTCAGCAATCAGTAGCTCCGTTCTTCTGGTTGCTTTGGTCAAACACCCTGGAATCAGGTTGAACACTTCTTTCAAAGCACAAAGCACAGTCTATCAGCAACTCTTGCCCCTTCTAACTTCACGGTATCCTGGGTGTTGCCATTTCCACTACCTCACTGTTGCTGTCCTGACACAAGCTTCCAAGGCCTTTCCCCTGGAACACTGTATTGTCTTCACCCTCTCCCCATTGAAGTTCACAAATGTTACCAGCATCCCATTCACTCTACTCCTCTGAATTCAGAAGAAATATGCAGAGTTCACTAACCATATTCAAAACTCATCTCAGTTTTATGTATTGATAGTGTATACAGTTCCAAAATGATGGACATTCTCCCATGAGTGACTTACGGAATTTATTCAGCAGCAACATCATTAACCTGATACAATGTTAAATATAGCTCTGCAGGTTTGATATTAAGGCAGTTTAAAAAGCTTGGTACCTATGGGGGCACCTGGGTGGCTCAGTGGGTTAAAGCCTCTGCCTTCGGCTCAGGTCATGATCCCGGGGTTCTGGGATCGAGCCCCGCATCAGGCTCTCTGCTTGACAGGGAGCCTGCTTCCTCCTCTCTGCCTGCCTCTCTACCTACTTGTGATCTCTGTCAAATAAATAAATAAAGTCTTTTAAAAAAATAAAAATAAAATAAAATAAAAAGCTTGGTACCTCAGCTTTAGGAGTTCATTTTAAAAGGGTGTTCAGAAGGATGTGTAGGTGGCTCATTGTTAAGCATCGGACTCTTGGTTTTGGCTCAGGTCGTGATCTCAAGGTCGTGAGCATGAGACCCATGCTGGGCTCCACACTCAGCAGAGTCTGCTTGAGATTCTTTCCCTCTCCCTCTCCCACTCCTTGGGCCCCTCCCCCCACACTCTCATACTCTCTCTCAAGTAAGTAAATAAATAAGTAAAATCTTTAAAATAAAAGGGTACTCAGAAATTGCTTCAAATGTTCAAATAAAATTATGACCTAGGTCCCCAAATTGTGTTATTTTTGTCATGTGACTGCTAAATACACAAAATGTGTTTGCTAAAAGCCACATCTCTCTAGTGTTCAGTCTCTGGAATATAATTAGAAAATAATAAAATGCCTCAGGTAGCTTAGAGTGCGGGTGAACTTTCTTAGCAATTTAGTCATTTGTTCAATAAATACTACTGAATGGCTTTTATAGGCCAGGCAGTCCACTGGGTGCTGGGGATACCCTTAGAGCCATCAACAGCAAACGGGGAGGCAAGGAGTAAACAGTAGGTACCGTGCAATGTGATAAGTACCATAATAGAGGTGGTAGGTATTTTGTACAACAATAGCACAAAGGATGGAATGATCAGGTTTGTTTAAATCAGAAAGGAAGGGGCGCCTGGGTGGCTCAGTGGTTTGGGCTGCTGCCTTCAGCTCAGGTCATGATCTCAGGGTCCTGGGATCGAGCCCCGCATCGGGCTCTCTGCTCCGCAGGAAGCCTGCTTCCCTCTCTCTCTCTCTGCCTGCCTCTCTGCCTACTTGTGATCTCTGTCTGTCAAATAAATAAATAAAATCTTAAAAAAAAATAAATCAGAAAGGAAGTTTCAATCCTGGGGCATTGTCTGGGATTCCTTAAAGAATGACAGGATCAATGCTGTTCTCGGGCTTAGAATTCTAAAGGTGAAAGATGAATGTCGTATGTATTGGAAACACCTTAGGTTGGAGAAATGCCTGTCTGAAATGTTTGAGAAAGTGGGATCTAATGTGAAACCTCCTAAAGTAGGTATATTCCAGAACTTTCTCTTATTCATTCAAAGATTGGTAAAGCTTCTTAGGATTCCTACCTTATATGTAATTTACCTCCATCATGTTACAGCTTTTCTCCATGGGAAATGTGTGTGTGTGTGTGTGTGTGTGTGTGTGTGTAAATTTTAGGAGGTTTCAGAACAGATTTTACACACATACACACACATGCATATATATAAATTATATAATATATAACTTTAAGTGTAAATGTGTTTAGATGAACTAAATAGAAATATATCAGAGATTTATATTTAAAAACCAGTCCTCATGAGTAGAGATCAGATGGAAACTTAAGAAAAATTATTAGAGGGGTGCCTGGGTAGCTCAGTGGATTGAGCCTCTGCCTTCGGCTCAGGTCATGATCTCAGGGTTCTGGGATCGAGCCCTGCCTCGGGCTCTCTGCTCAGCAGGAGCCTGCATCCCCCTCTGTCTCTGCCTGCCTTTCTTCCTACTTGTGATCTCTCTTTCTCTGTCAAATAAATAAATAAAATCTTTTTTAAAAGATTTGTTTAGAAAAAAAAGGAGAAATTATTAGAAATTTTAGAATTATAACAGATGGCCTGCATTCAGTGTTAAATTGTCACTTGCTCCCATCTTAGTTTACAAATAATGGGGTGCATTGAGCCAGGAATTAATCTCCTACTCCTCTTCATATCACATATAAGAAAAACAGAGGCCAATTTGGGGATGAGGAGCTTTCCTAGAGTTACCCCACGGATCTGTAAGAGCACTGGGGATAGAATCCAAATAACCTGTCTCATTCCTGTGCTGCTGCTCCTGCTTTATTAATGTGATGTGATTGTCTGACACGCAGAAGCTTTTCCCATCAAGATTCTGGTAGGCCAATCTGAGATTGTTTAGCCAAGTATAAATATTTTGCACTTGAAGAATGGAATCAGCTAGAGGCTATCCACTGGCCTCCCATGAGGCTCCCCCTCACATAATGGGTACAACAGAAAGGGCACACCAATAGCTCTAAGCAGTCCACAGGCAAGGAAGGGGTCATACAGGATCAGCACAGGAAAGCACAGGAGAAGTTCAGGGTCTGAACAGCGACGCATCCCAAATCAGGTGAGCTCGCGAGAGATCCAAACTCCATACAGAAGAGCAAGATGAGATGTCAGAGTTTCTAAGGACAGGAAGGAGTTGGGAGGGCAAAGTAAGGTGAAGCTTTAATGGCAAAGCCATCAAATGGGTCCTCTGGACGTGTGGGAGTTGGACTAGGACTCAGAATGGAAATAGCCTCCACCAGGGAAAGCTATGGATTCCACAGATGACCTGCAGTGTGTTTGGTTGAGAATAATTATTTTTAAAAAATTACTTGCGAGTGGTGCCTGAGTGGCTCAGTGGGTTAAGCCTCTGCCTGGGGCTCAGGTCATGATCTCAGGGTCTGGGATCTAGTCCCGCATCTGGTTCTCTGCTCAGCAGGGAGCCTGCTTCTCTCTCCGCCTGCCTCTCTGCCTACTTGTGATCTCTCTCTGTCAAAAAAATAAATAAAATCTTTAAAAAAAAATTACTTGCGATACTTTTAGGCAGATCACGTGCTCTCCATCACCATAGTCCTAGCTATTGTCTGTCTCACAACCACATGGACAGGCACTTACTAAGCCTAGGTTGCTGTTTCTTTAGGGGTCCAGATATTACACAGCTGGTTAGGGAGCAAGTGCCCGTTCCTTTACACAGTCTGACAATCTTCATAGGTTCACAAATAGGAATGTGGAGAAATTCCAATGTGAATTTATTGACTAGACTCAGTCCTTAAAATTCAACTCAGTACTTTATGAAACTGACTTACATAGTTCAAAAGGTTTCAAAATAATGATATGAACATAGCACATAGAATTTACAACTGCCCTTGTAAAAGAAATTTTTTTTGAAAGTTCTTGATTGTCAGGAAACTCCAGATTGTATATGCCAAGAGTCAATACCTGAAATGTCATGAATCTTAAAAACCTCTTCCCCACACAGGGCAAATTTCATATAAACTCCTTGTGGGAGGTAGAATAGTCGCTGCTCAAAGATGTCCACATACTAATCCCCAGAAACTGTGAATATGTTAGGGTACATGGCAAAGAAGAATTCAAGTAGCATATCAGCTAACCTTGAGATGAGGAGATTATCCTGGGTTATTCCAGCAGAATCAATGTAATCGCTAGGGTCCTTATAGGTGGAAGAAGGGTACAGAAGAGATACAATCAAGAGTTGACAGAACAAGAAGGGTTCAACCAAACATTACTCACTTGGAATATGGGTGGTCTTTAGAAACTAGAAAAGGCAAGGAAATAGATTCTCCCCTAGGGCCTCTGCAGTGGATTCTCCCCTTGGGCCTCTGCAGTGGATTCTCCTGTAGGGGCTCCAGGAGGAATGTTCCCTGGCCAGTACCTTTGTTTCAGGCCAGTGTGACCCATTGGTAATTCTGACCTCTAGAACTGTAAGATAATGAATTTGTGTTGGCTTAAGCTATGGAGTTTGTGGTCATTTATTACAGGAGGAATATGAAACTAATACACTCTGGGATGAGAAAAGTGTAAATGAGAAATGACTAGATCTATGTGGCTCACCCACTATCATTTATGCTGTTTTAAACCAAGACTCACCATCTGATAGTTAAGATTTGGCTTTTGCAACAAACATCATCCTTTGATGATGAAGCTGTGGCTTGTTTCCAAAGGGCAGTGTTTGTGAAGCCCTTTCGCACTTCTAAACCAATCAAGTGAGTCTAAGTGGCAAAAGCTATAGATTCTAAGCCCGGTTCTCAAAATCTTGAAGACCTGTCATAACTAGCCACTTAGCATTATTTCACTTGTCAGTTGTGATCGTTATCATAAAACATAGTTTCGTGTTTATTTTTTAAAAAGTTTTTTTTAAAGATTTTATTTATTTGACAGACAGAGATCACAAGTAGACAGAGAGGCAGGCAGAGAGAGGGGGGAAACAGGCTCCCTGCTGCACAGAGCGCCGGATGCAGGGCTCAATCCCAGGACCCTGGGGTTATGACCTGAGCCAAAGGCAGAGGCTTTAACCCACTGAGCCACCCAGGCGCCCCTAGTTTCATGTTTAGATGAAAATTCTTCTTTGGTAAGTAGAGAATGAAATCATAAATTACATTGGACTAGTAATATGTCTGAGCCTACTACAAAGACACTAGACTGGTAGAGTAAAAAAGGGATATAACATGAAGTCTTTCTACAGTTATTCTATGAATTTAATATTCACAAAAGAAGGATGCATTCTGGCATCTAATAATTTCTAAATTGGTGTGATGCTTAATGAATTGCCGTAAGACTACCAGACGTATAGGAAGACCTAGTTGCCAGGAATTCAATTTGGAAATCACGATCATTGCAAAATGGCTTTAAAGCTGGATTTGTTTGTCAGGACAGAAATAAAAATGAGTCAGGAATTCAGCCCTGTCTTGCCTGAACTTTTCAAGGTATATTCTGGTTTTTAGTTATATGAGGAAAAAATTCAATCTGGGTAGTTTTTTGTTTGTTTGTTTGTTTGCTTGTTTTTTTCCAGACTTAAGATGTGCCCCTATTATGGTCGATCTGGTCTTAATGTTTTCTTTAGGTCCTGGATCTTCAAAGTATGCCTGGAGGAATGATGTACAAGTTAGGGAGGAAGCAAATGGGAAAGAGGAAGAAGGGAAGAGGTGAACGGTAAGCCAAGTAAGGAGCTTATGGTAAAAAATTTAAGGAGGTGCTTACTCTCTGTGCACATTGCCAACCTACACTTGCATGAACCTGAGGGTGGTGCCTCCTTAAGCCAGAGGTGCCCAGGACACAAATGTAAGGAGGCAGTCACTCTCCATATCATGCATATGCCAAGTTGGCACTTGAACCATTTTGATGGTGAGTGCCTCCTGACATTTTGCAACCAAGGTACCTCATTTGCCCCAGTCATCTCTCCCTAAAGGCGAGGGCATGGCCGATGATGGCTGCAATGATAGATATAAGCCTGTCTCTACTTGGAAGTCAGGTTTGTCCTGGGATTCTTCATGCATTCCAGACCACCCCTCTTTAGCAAAGCCTAAACTGCTAAGCAGAATTCCCAGAAGTCTTACCTTAGTATGGCTCCAGATCAATGTAGACGTGAGCATGATCTCCTTTGAACCAGACTTCTGAGGTTATCCTAGTTCAGGGTCTAGGATCACCTGTCAAGAGAGTTTGACCCTGCAGTTGGCTCCCATCTAAAATGCACCTTCGGTGTTTTACAGAACTTTAGGGAACAGGATTCATTCAGCTCTCTTAGATGCCTTTGGATTTCAGGAAACTCTTCAGTCAATGCTTATTTGAATCTACTTTGTGCAAATAGAAATATTTTAAGTTTCATGAAATCTATACAAAGTTGGAGTGGTAAACTATAGATGTAGTTAACATGATATGTTTACATATCATGATGTTTACATCTCTGGACATCCCACCATTGACAATGCTGTCTTGTATGCAAGGGATCACTTGTAGGAATGCTGATAATACACAGTGAAGATACAATATTATTTAGAGAATAAATAATAAGCAGACTTAACAGAATGCATGCAATCCTTTGAACTCTCCTCCCATAGCTTAGGCCAGGTGGGAATGTCTGCAGGTGCCATAGCTCCGGTAGAGAGTGTTCTCTGTATGATAGGTTCAGTGGCGGGGGGGCACATCCACGTGATTGTGAAGCTGGAAGTTCTGTGGTCAAGGAAGTGACCTTATTAGAAAGGGAAAGTCTTTGGAGCCTAGTGGTTGGTATCATCTTATTTTCTGTTGAGCTGAGCCAGCTTTCTGTGCAGCTGGCCAAAGAGGGAAGGAGATGAGTCTCTGAAGCCATCCATATTTGTCTCTTGCTAAGGTTTACTGTTCTCTGTGCCTGATCTTGAGCAGTTTGAGACGAAAGACAGAGTCATACAGATCTTTGCAACTCACCCGGTGCCCTGCCTCTAGTTGAGTGCTTAATATATACTTATCGATGGAATGAATGAAATAATAGACTTTAGTCGATGCTGAATAAATGATGTATTAAAAAAATAAATACGCACTTTTGTAGCAAATGGAAAGCACGCTGTGCCTCTCCAATGACAAACCACATATTTTGGCAGGGAAAAAACCAGTGCATATGGTTGGGGGTGGCTGTTGTATGTTCTTAATGTAGAAATTGGTAGCATTCTTTCTCCCCTAACCCTTTTCACTTTTGTTTCAAAATGTTTGTTTCTGCCGTATTGAGAGGAGGAGTTAAGACAAAAGATCTCTTTCAGTTGTCAGTGCACTGAAGTTTCCAGCCAGCTTTCTCTTTAATGCCCTTTTAGTCCTCACAGACAAGGCATATGGAGGGGACAAGTGTGGGGGTAAACAATAGCGTTCATTTTGGAAATGCTCATTCGGTATTCCTTATAACAGTGACCGTCACCTTCGTTATCCTCATTCTAGCTCATGTACTTGTGAACATTTGCTCTCTGTCCCGCAGGGTACTGACATGTAGTCCTTAGCACTCTGTGGTGGTTACTCTGGACTAAACCCATGACCAGCATGGACCATCCGAGTCCTTGCAGGTGTTTGTTGTATAGTCATACTCCTTATACTCCAGCTGGAGCTGTCCTGTTATAGGAACCCTGCTGAGATCCAGTCACACGGGTGTCGCTGCGTCTTTCCAAAGCCTTCCAAGTCAGCAGTTGTCTTTTCATCTGTGATGGTTTCATTCTTTTGTAGGAGAGAGCTCCATCCTCGTCTGGATATTCAAGGAATGTGTTATCCAAACTCCAGCTTTATAAATATCGGCTCACTTTGTTACTAGTTTCCCTACATCCCACCTTTCCTCTCATTGAAATATTTATTGAAAAATGAAGCTGGAGTTGGTTGGCTGGTAAATAGTTTTCCTGTTAATCAGAAAAACACAGGGGCCCTGAGTGGCTCAGTCAGTTGAGCGTCCAACTCTTGATTTTGGCTCAGATCATAATCTCAGGGTCCTGAGATCAAGGCCCACATCTGGCTTTGTGCTCAGCAGGGAGTCTCCCTTTCCCTCTGCCACTTACCCCCACCCCCACCCCACCCCCCCGTTCACACTCTCTCTCTCTGAAATAAAGTCTTAAAAAAAGAAAGAAAGAAAGAAAGAAAACATAAACATGTTTCTAAATATGTCTGCTTAATTTTGAAAAAATAAACTGGTCATTGAGGGCGGAGCTGATGATTCTAAGCCAGAGTTTCTTGATTTTAAAGAAAAGTGTATGGTTTGAAAGATTTGGACATAAACAAATACCCATGAAACAGTCACCACAATCAAGACCATAGACATATCACTCACCTCCAAAAGCTTCCTATTATCCTTTTGTAGTTTTTTTTTCCCTCCCTGTGGTAAAAACACCTAACATGAGACTACCCCTTTAAATTTTTTTAGCGTACAATACAGTACTCCTGTCAGCTGTAGGCACGCCATAATATGGCAGATCTCTGTAACTTACTCAACTGAGAATAAAACGATATTTTGTATCTCTTGAGCCATTCCCATTTCCCCCTCCCCTTCCCAGCTGTTGCTACCACCATTTTTTGTTTCTGTGAGTCTGACTATTTTAGATACCTCATATACGTGGAATTAGGTCATATTTGCCCTTCTGTGTCTGGTTTATTTCACGTACTTTACCTCCAGATTTAACCATGTTGTTTCAAATAGCAGGATTTCCTTTTTTTATAAGGATCAGTAATATTCCACTACATGTATACACCACATCTTCTGTATCCATTTGTCTCTTGATGGACACAGGGGTGGGTTCCATATCTTGGCTGTTAGGAATAGTGCTGCAGTGAACCTGGAAGTGCAGGTATGTCTTTGAGAACCTAATTTCAGTTATTTTGGATAAATTCAGAAGTGGAATTGCTGGATGATATGGTAGCTCTATTTTTAATGTTTTGAGAAATACCCATACTGTTTTCTGTGGCACAAGCCAGAGTTTCTGAAGCTCAGCACTGTTGACATCTTGGAGCAGAAAATTCTTTGCTGTGGGAGCCTGTCCTGTTCCTCCTAAGAAGTTTCACAGCGTCCCTGGCTTCAAATCAGTAAATGTCAGTAGCAACCCTTTCCCCAAGGGTATGATGATCAAAATGATCTCTGGACATTACTAACTGTCCTCTGGGGGTGCAAAATTCCCCCCATTGGGAACCACTGTTCTAAGCCCATAGTCGGAAAAGCTTGACCTTGCACCAGAACAGAAATCTGCTGTTTCCTCTTGAGGCTCTGTAGGCAGGTTGTATGCAGTGCAATATTTTGGCTTTCTTTGTTAGATATGAGCAGTCACTGAGGATTGCATATTCCTTAGATAAATATAAATGTGCCTAATTCATTCTCTTCAACAATTTATCATCAAAATAAGATTTAAGGGTTTTTTAGTTGACTGTTTTAAAACTAGTGGTGGATTCTCATGTTGAATGTTTTATTCCATAATAGGTCTTTTTCAATGGAAAGCTTTTAAAATAGGCAGAATAATTTTGTGCTTGAGGCGCTTTTGTTCTTCTAAGTGTTCATATAAATACAGAGTAAACTGGTTCAATTTATATCTTTCTTAATCTCTCATATTTCTAATTGTTTTTCTCTATAACAAAGAGGGGTTATATCAAGAAATCATGTAGGAGGCTCTTTTTATGCTTTGAAAAGGAAGTAAGAAAAGGTAATCATAGTAAGAGACCTGAAAACCTTAAAAAAAAAAAAAAAAAAAAAGACCAAGGAATAATTAAGTCAGGGTAAAACTTAGTTTTCTTTCTTCCTAAATATATCCAGACATCATTTTTTAAGCATTAATATCTCTTCTTTAAAAAAAAAAAAAAAAAAAAAAAGCTTAACAAAACCCTTTATGGTGCCACTTTTGCTTTTTACATAATTAAAGAAAATGGGAAAATATATAAAATACAAATTTATTTAAGTAAAGTCTCAAAACTGTGAGGGAACTTGAGAAAATAGGGCACGAGATTTTATAGTCTGTGTCAGGAACTTAGTTCTGCACCTCATCACTCTTACCGTCTTGATCAAAAAATGTGCTTTTATGTCTGACTTAAATCTCTCAGGTTGCAATGAGGCACGGTTCCTGCCACTCTGCCCTCACTGCAAAACTGCTTTTCTTCAGCCCTTGAGTTTGAGCCATTCACATTCTTAAAGCACATTATTTAAAATCTTCCCTTGGCTTTCTGTCTCCAGATTATTCAATCCAATTTTTGGAGGGGGGGGCATCATCTGTCATTCCCTACAACCCTCCACGTTTCCTTCAGAATCTTCACTTTCCTTTGCCGTGCAGATCCTTGAAACCAGGCAGAACTGACGATGCTAGGTAAGGTATCCTGATGGGCATTAAGCTACTGCTCAGACTAGAATAGAATCCTCTCTTCTTTACCATCAAGCAAAAAGTTCAGGTTCACTCTGCCTTAAAAACAGTCCCTGCGTGGTGTCTGCTTTCAAACTTTCCAAACTGCTCAAGTTCACCACCTCTACCTAAATATACTGCTCTCTATCTTATAAGGCCTGGGAACACGGAAATTAGCTGCAAATGAGCTCCTTATTTTCTGCCGTTAATGCCCTGTGGACCTTGAAAGCCCTCTTTGCTGAAATTGGGCTCTCCTCGTTCCTTTGTGCTTTTTCCTACTGTGCTCTTCCTCCCCGGCCTCCCTGCCAGGGTTTGGGTTTTGACAGCCACAAAGGCCCATCCCATCCGTGCGGTCTCTTAGTGAGGCTTTTTTCTAACCCCCGGCACCAAGGTAAGCCTCCAGACAAAAAAGCCTCTTGAAGAATATTTGAGAACTTTTGATCTACGTGTGATCCCTTTGAAAATCCAACTCAGGATGCTCTTTGTTACCAGTAATCTTCTTTGCTGTCATCTTTACTCTACCTCAGTTTCTTTTATTTAGAAACTGTGTGCTGACCTGATTGAAATATTCTTAGCCCACATGAGTGAACAGCTGCGTCCAGCAATTGAAGCAGGACAGCCCCTGCTGTGCTCTTCCTGGCTGAGAGCAGGGAGGGAGGCTGCTGGCCCATCCACCACACATAAGGTGGAGGAAACAGGAAGAAGGGCTATGATGTTTAATCAATCTTTGAAGCCGTTTTCCCTAGTCAAAATCAAGGTGATCTATGATTTAGAAAAGCGTATACTAAATGGAATATGGTATTCTGAATTGGATACTGGAAGAGAAAAAAAAAAGACATTAGTGGGAAACTGGTAACATCTGATGACAGTTGGAGTTTTGTTAATGATGATGGACCAAGGTTAGCTTCTTGGTTTTGACAAAACATCCGCGGCTATCGAAGATGGTAATGTTAGGGGAACCTGGGTGAAGGGTATGTGAGCACTCTGTATACTATCTTTGCAACTTTTCTGTAAATCTGGAATTATTCCAAAATAAAAAGTGTATTTTAGAGGGCCACAGCTCAGCCCTAGACCTGCCTCATACCCTCACACTTTCATACACATTGGCTAGAGTTGGGGAAATTGAGGCAGGAGACCGACCACACTGTACTAGGACTCATAACAGTTTCCCTCAGCCACTTGGCATTCCCTTCCTACTAAGACCACTTTTATTTTTTGAGTCTTCCCATGAATTAAAAATAATGAAATGGAGGGGCGGCTGGGTGGCTTTGTTGGTTAAGTGATGACTCTGGTTTCAGCTCAGGTGGCGAACTCAACGGTTGTGAGATTGAACCCTGCGTCGGGCCCTGTACTCTCCGGGGAGTCTGCTTGAGATTCTTTTTCTCCCTCTACCCATCCTCCTGCTCTCTTTCTCAAATAAAAAATAGATCTTTAAAGAATAAATGGGAAATTGTCGTAAAAAGTTTATTTTTTTCTTTTATCAACATTTTATTTTTTTTTATTATTAACATATAATGTATTATTTGTTTCAGGAGTATTGGTCTGTGATTCATCATTCTTATACAATACACAGCACTCAAAGCATACTTTTCTCAGGGCACCTGGGTGGCTTAGTCGGTTAAGCGTCTGACTCAGTTTCTGCTTTGGTCATGATCTCAGGGTTGTGAGATCAAGCCCCACCCACCTCAGGTTCTAAAAGCAGGCACAGGGTCTGCTTGAGATTCTTTCCCTCGCCTTCTGCCCCTCCCCCTGCTTGTGTGCACACACAAACTCTCTCTCAAATAAAAAAAATCAATGAAAGCATATTTTTCTCTAAAATAATCTGGATTGTTTGCTTCTAATTCTTTGATGGGCAGTATATTAAGGACCCAATTCAAGAAAAAAATGTTAACATAAAATACAGCATTAGCATGCAGGAAAGAATTGTAAAGGCTATAACTCATTCATATCCCTAATGAAAATATCTGATCATATATTAGTGGTCTTTCCTGTGCTATTTTTTCCACCTTCTGTTCTCTGCATATTGATAAATTACTCATTTGCTTTCTCTCTCGTTCAGTAAATACTTAAAAAACCAGGTACTGAGCTTAACCTTGAGGAAAAGAAAAAGCAGAAAAAAAGATGGTTCCTGTCTGTAAAGAATGGATAAGCTAGTGGGGAATAAACCTGCAGAGAGATAATTATTAAATGGTGTGGGTGCTTTGTATCTTCCCTTGGTTTCCCATCAATTATAGTGGCTCAGGCATTTCCTGAAAATATGGCTAAGCCTGAAGGAGCTGGTCTTGGCTTTGTAGTTCAGAATGTTATTCTTAGCCGCCTCCCCTCTACCCTACTAGCTGGAAACAGTGGTTTATTTTTAGTGTTTATGTAGATAATAATGCTCAATAATGATTGCACTTAAACAGTAATGTATAAGACAATTATTTTTATTTCTGAAAAAGTGAAAATCTTTTGCTTTTATTCATAGAGTAATCAATGTCTTTGATTACTTCTTATTTTAAAAACTCATGTGATAAAATGGGAGAAATGATTGTTATTTTTTAAGTAGGCTCCACATCCAGCATGGAGCCCAACTCGGGGCTTGAACTCACGACCTTGAGATCAAGACCTGACCTGAAACCAAGAGTCCAACGCTTAACCGACTGAACTACACAGAAAGTTATCTAAGGCTTCTTTTTAAAACGTTCTTGTATTGTGGATCACTGATTTGAATTGAAGATTTCTAAGAACAAAAATGTAGCTGAGTAGCTCTTTTTTGATACAGAGTCCCTAACCTTTCTAAGGAAGAAAGCCAATTTTTACATTCTGAATTTGTTGTTATTCCTGAAGGCTTTTGAGTAGGTAGATAATAGCATGGTGTGTGTGTGTGTGTGTGTGTGTGTGCGCGTATGTGTAGAAACACTGAACAACATAGTTGCTTATGCAGAGCTCGAAGGAAACCAAGGGAGGGTTTTGGCTAAACACTTTTTTTTTCTTAAAGGGAATTTGGCTGTATGGAGTTTACACCCACTGAGTTGAGTATGAGCTTGATGTAAGATGTTGAGTATTCCTTCTGTCTGTGAAGATTCATTATGTAATTACTTCGGACAGGAAGTGACCTGTTCTTGTTTCCAGTCCTCTGGAAGTCTAGCCCTTCTGGGACTGGACTTCTGGCTGCTTTCTTCGGATCTTCTAACCTCCATTTGATCACCTTTTTCTTGCTGCGTCTGTGTCAGTGGTTTCCCCTGGATGTGAAGAATATTTGTTGGCTAAAGCTGCCCTGATATAAGGCAGCTGATGTTTGAAGAGAGAAACTAAACCTGATACTTACTCTGTATCGCAGGGTACAATGTAGAAATTTGTAGCCATTATATCCATTGTTGTTTTCTTTAGGTCTGTGAATTAAAGAGAGCAAGTCATCCCCCAAGACCTATAAACACTTGGCTTTGACAGACTGTCTACTTCTTAAGCCTATGAACTGGTCTTCTTTGCTGCAAACAGAGTTGCATTTTTAGCTTGGAAGATGTGTGTTAGGTGGAAATAAAGTGCATTTTGCATTATCTGTAGCATATGAGAAACTGTAAATTGATCAGACTGTGTATTAGCAAATGGAGTGTCAATGGGTGATAAACATCTGGCTGGTGAGAAGCCCAGTTTGGGGGAAGAAGATGATGAGATATGGTGGCCGAGTTTTTTTCCTCCTTCTTTGGAGAATGGGTTGACTATTTTAGGTTCATCTGCAGGCCCATATTACATGTAATATATATGTATACATACATATATATTATATTACATTTAATAGCTCAGCATCCTGGCACCCTCTTGAACCATGCTGGAGGCTGATAGCCAAAATGAGCTGGATCACGTTCCTACTTCATTGTATGATTGCAGACTATGAGGGAAAATGATAGTATTCTCCTTTTTCTTTTTGGAAAAGCCTGCATTATACTTTAGAATGTGTCATTGCCAGACACTGTCTATGTTTCAAGTGCAGTCCCTGTCTTCCTACCCAGCTAGCAAATGGGAAGCTGAGGAAATATATTTCCTTCAATTTCAGGTGTTAAGACGTTGCCTATTATCACTGTCTTTATGTTGAATGTCTCAGTGTTCAGTGACTTAGGGGGGTATCTGGATTTCTTTATTCCCCCCCCCACCTGGTCAGTGGAAGAAAACAGGAGACTGAATGGCATCATATTTATTAAGACCGTAACAGGGGGGCAACTGGAGTTAACGTACTCCAGTTTGTAAATTACTCAGTTGTCTGTCAATAACGGACTGTTTATTACTCCATTTTGACTGGCTGAGGAGTAACAGTGGCTTCATTTCAGCAGATAAATACTAAGAATTTGAATCCTTAGTAAAATTAATGACAGCTGGAGGAATTCCCAGCTGTACATGTAACTGGAAATGCTTAACTACCCAATTAATCATGAATGGATGGATTCAGTAGAACACAAAATACAATCTGTTTTTGCAGGCGTGGCTTTGAAAAATTGCAGGCAAGCATTTTTCTCTACCAAATGCAATTCTGAGTGCCTAGTTAAAAAGAAAGAAAGAAAGAAAGAAAGAAAGAAAGAAAGAAAGAAAGAAAGGAAAGCCATACATTCTTTTTTAAAGAGCAATGCAAAGAAATGTCAGTCCCTTTCTCCCATTGCCCCTCCTTCTCTTTCTCCCTCCGTCGCTCTCTCTCTTCCTTTCTACCTACCTACAAATATTTGTTACACACCTGCCAAGTCCATGTTAGAGGCACAAAGACGAAAAAGATGCAGTACTCGCTCTAATTATTGTCAAAAAGCTAAAACAGCAATACACAAACAATTATAACACAATGGATCGATGAAATGGAGTTTGCCACACGGACAGAAAAAAGGACCTTCTTGATTAAGAGTCAAGACCCTGTACAAGGCAAGTTGATCTCAGAGCACTTCCCGAACCTCCTTATTCAGCAAGTATTTTCTGGTGCCTAGCATGTGCCACATACTGTGAATGAAGTACGTCTGGAAAAACATGAGAAGCACAAAATGACCAGAGCATGTTGGAGGAGAAGGATGAAAGATGAACCAGAGTGGTGGCAGGGACAATTTTAAGATACCGTTTTTAATAATGTTGCCCCAATTTTGTTACTTTTTGCAAAATAAATGAACAGGCATTTTAAAATTTCGTTTTAACTTGATGTTGATGAAATAAAGAGTAATGGTGCAAAGATTTTGTGTTGATTTAATATGCTTGTGCCCAATCTTAGTTAGATACAAAGAGACATACTATTGATGTCTATAGTTAACAATACTGTATTGCTATTTGAAAGTTGCTGAGAGAGTACGGCTTAAAAGTCCTCGGCACAAGAAAAAAATATAACTGTGTGGTGATGGATGTTAACTGGACTTATTATGGTGATCATTTTGCAATATACAAATATTGAGCCATTATTTTGTATACCTGAAGCTAATATAATATTATATGTTGATTGTACCTCAATTTAAAGAAGGAAACATACTGAATGAATCACAAATTCAGCATTCACGGGCAGAAGTAGGCCAACCCACAGAAGAGCACACTGCTAATTTCTCACTTGGAAACTTCCAAATGGCTAGCAGGAACCTGGGCAGACAACCAGAGAGGAATTAAAAAACCTCCAGTCTGAAAAGAGACACTAGTAATAGTTATTTTAATTAGATATCAGCCACCACGGGCTCAAAAGAACTATCTTTGTACAAAATGGAGGCAAGTTTCACTAATCAGAAATGGTAGAATAAAATTTGGTGAAAATCATGGTAGGGTTTTTGTTTTGTTTTGTGTTTTTGTTTTTTTTTTAATTCTACTCTCACCTCATTCTACAGTTTTTGAGATAACTTAAAAGAAATATAAAGCCAAAAAAAGTTAGTAAACAAAGATTAGGGTCATTGAAGATACAAATTAAGAGAAGATCTGTATTAAGAGGAAAGTTAGAACTTAAATCTGACTTCTGGTAGCTGAAACAAAAACCAAAAATATGATCAATTGTAGGCTTCTCATCCACCCAGAGAAAATATCTCAGCACAAATGGCGACTTAACTTTTATTGTCTAGAACCCAAGATTCTGGTATTTGTGAAGAACTGTTCTTCACGTAGTCATCTGTGGTGTAAGTTGCTCATAGACTCAGCCTCATATTTTTTGGGAGCGTTTTCACTGGGAGAACTTTCCAGGGTATTCATAGGGCATCCTTGCTGTGGGGTTTTTATGCAAGTGTAGATCAGCATCCTATCAACAGATGAGTGATCATGTCACCCCACTAAGAGTGCGGCCAACTTCAGTGGCATCCAGTTTATTCTCAAGAGAACTACTCCTTGACAGAGTGCGTCGTGATTTATTTTCTAGTCAAGTTTAGGTGCTCTGCCGTGTGAGCTTCATTTTTTCTTCACATTCAGCATACTTTACAGCATTTTGTGCTAAATGGTAATGGGTTATATTGTGTTTCCAATTTAGAATGGAGTAATAGAATTTTCAGAAAAAAATGGTTATCGGGAATTCTTTCAGTAAAGCATTAAGATGGGAAAGGATTGTTTCTCAAATTCTTATTCTTGAAATTAAGGTAAGCCTCAGCCTCCACCCAGTAAGGCATTTTGCCTGTTTGTCATTGTTGATTTTTATGCTCTCTTTCATTACAAAGAACTCCTGGAATAAGGACAAAACAACATTTCAATAGCAATGTCCCAGACTCAGTCCACATTCCTTTTTTAATCTTCGTGATCTTTTTTAGGAGGAAGGATTATTTACTGATTTTATAATATTGCCTTGAACCTGTACAGCTTAAGTTGGGAAACTTTGCACAAAATATGAAATGAAAAATGAGGATTTATTGGACCTGTTAGACAAAGCGCTCAATATATTTTAAAACTTTCGCACCTCTACTACATTTTTTCTCTCTTATCAGCTCTGATTTTGTTTCTCCTTGTCTCTGCTGATCAGAAGATAGACAAAATGTTGACAGTTTGTTGATAGATAGAACACAGTTAAAAACAAACATACAGTGAAAAATATTGGTCTTCAAGTTGAAAATGATTAAATTAAAAGGTTTTTTTTTTCACCTCCTTTATCACCTTTAGGCAGCACTAAGACAGTGCCCGCTCATGCTAACTGGTCAGTAAATTGTATACTGCTGACCCTTGTCATTTCTTTATTGAATCTTTGTTCTTGCGTGATTTTCTTGTTGTTGCTGTTACTAATGAAGTAACATGCAAGCCAGCTTAAAACCGTATTTTTCCTGATTATATTTCTTCTTTTGTAATTATTCATGAAGTGCTCTCTTGCTGTTTTTATTTACTATATGTAGCATTATATATATTTTTAACTTATTTAAATTAGTTAACATATAGTGTATCATTAGTTTCAGAGACAGAGTTCAGTAATTCATCAGTTGCATACAACACCCAGTGTTCTTTACATCACATGCTTTCCTTAATACCCATCACCCAGTTACCCCATCCCAGCATTTTAGATAATTAATAAATATTTTAGAGAAGCTACAGTAAAAAAGAGCATGAAATTTGGATCCAGATGAGTCTGTTTGCTTCTCCCATTTCACTTTTTAGCTGTGCAACTCTAGGAAAATGTATGAGTATAGCCAGTGTGTGTATGTGTGTGTGTGTGTGTGTGAACATATATGAATATGTATTTGTAGAAAGAGATTTCTCTGCCTAGTGGAAGGCACATCAGAATCACAGCCGTGGCTCTGTGGACATCTCCAGACTCCCCAATCCTCCATCCTTTCTTCCTGGAAGGATCTCCAAGAAAGAATTCTTAAGTTTTCAGACATCCAGAGCTTGCTGCAAAGAACTCAACAGCAAGAAGATTGGATTCATTGTAGAGAAACAAAGACTTCAAGGGTATTTGCTCAGTGGCCTTTGACTAATAAGCCTCTGATGGGTATCCTAAGGAGATAGGCCATTGAAACCAATTGTCTCGTGGAGGCAGACCATCTCATCAAACCCCTTGTTTATGTAAAACCCAGAGATTTGAGGTATCAGCTCTCACAGAACCACCTCTTCCTTCAGAAAGAAGCCATCCCAGGGGAGAAAGTCATGGGGAGAAAGAAGCCTCCAAAGGGGGTTGAGACTCCTCCAGGGCCCTGGCCTCCGCACGGGACCAGGACATCTCCTAGGACAAGTTCCACGTAGAGCTGAGCCTCCATGAATAGCCTGGTACCCCATGGAAACAGAAGCCAGGCCAACCCCATCCTTATAACCTCACTTAATCTTAATTACTTCCATAAAGTCTCTATGGCTAAATACAGTCACTTTGGGGCTTGGGGCTTTACCATGTGAATTTTGCAGGAATTCAAACATGCAATCTATAACAGCAAATTAATGTGTCCCTCTAAAACAGACTTTCTTCACTTACTGAATAGTATGCTGACACAAACGTGATGAAGGCACTAGGTATCAAATAAGATGATTTTGAAAAGTTGCTGGAATAGAGGAAGTAATCCATAGTACCTGTTATTTTTTTATAATTTATTTTTTCATACATTTTTGGTAAAAATTTCCTATGCTGATGTTTACTCTTTAACCCGGAGATTTTTTGAAAAAGATTTTATTTATTTATTTGAGAGAGAGGGAGAGAGCATGAGCAGGGTGGGTGGAGGGGAAGCTGCTGAGGGAGAGGGAAAAGCAGATTCCCTGCAGATCAAAGAGCCCCAAAGAGGGCGCCTGGGTGGCTAAGTGGGTTAAGCCGCTGCCTTCAGCTCAGGTCATGATCCCAGGGTCCTGGGATCGAGTCCCACATCGGGCTCTCTGCTCAGCAGGGGGCCTGCTTCCCTTCCTCTCTCTCTGCCTGCCTCTCTGTCTACTTGTGATCTCTGTCTGTCAAATAAATAAATAAAATCTTTAAAAAAAAAAAAAAAGAGCCCCAAAGAGACTCTAGCTAAGGGCAGATGCTCCACCCGCTGAGCCATCCAAGTGCCCCTGGGAGATTTGTTTTTAACTGAAATCTAGTTGACACACGGTGTGACGTCAGTTTCAGGTGTATGCCCCAGTGATTCCACAACTCTTTATGTCAGGCTCTGCTCACCACAGGCTAACTACCATGCGTCTAAACTGTTTTTAGAGTGTGTTCTTGGGAACGAGTTAGCTTGCCCTTTCCTGCGGCGTCATCCCGTCATCCCATCAGCCTCCTCCTGGGCAGGTCATCCCGCTGCTGTCATCCATCAGCCTCCCAGTCTCCCGACACAGTCTTTCACGCAGCCCCACCCATCTCCCCCTGGGCACCCTTGTCCATGGGAAACTCCCACTCCAGGGCAGTGTGAGCCCCATACTCACACCCTGTGAGCAAACACCTCCTTCCAGCTTCCCCAGCTTGCTGGGATCGACATTTATTTCACTCTACAGTTTTATTTCCAGATTCTTCTCAACGTGAACCTCTAACTTCTCATTCCCCAACACTTGGGCTTTTGTTCACAATGCCTCTGCCTTTTCTTGAAGGCCTGGAAACATTTCCCTGACCCCAGCTGGTCCTTAAGATGCAGCAAACCCTGCCTTGTCCGTGAGGCTTCCTTGGCACTGCCACCTCAGACCGACCTCTGCCTTCTTGCAACTCCAAAGTCAGTAGTCCTAATTGTTTGGGTTTGTCTAATAACATAGTTCTGGCACCAGATTACTCTATTTCATGAACGCCTATCTCTTCTCCTCAACTTGATTATCAACTGTTTAAGTGCAAGAAACATGCCTTTTATCCTGCACAACTCCCACCACAATACTGACTATGACAGTTGTCACAATTCATTCTTCTCCCAAGATTTCCTTTATTTCCCTGCCCCTGGGCTTTGTTGTCTGCCCCATCTGGAATGCCCGGTCCTGATGTCTTTTGCTGTGCAGCCTATCCTGATGGCCCTGCTTAACACGGATCTTCTGTTCCCGCAAACAGGATTAATCTGCTGTCTCCTAGTCACAAATTGTATTTGTATGTTTGTGCTAGTTCTTCTCATGCTTTCCTCCATAATGTGCTCATTTGCATAACTGTCTTCCCTGTCTTATGAGCCCCTTTTATGCAAGGACCACATCTGATTCATCTTCATGCATCAGTTGCTCTTAGCACACGGGTCTTATATATACTGGTTTTTCAGCGAGAGCTTGTCACTCTGAATCCCATATTAGATGGTAGACAATCAGACATGACTTAGCATTGTTAGGGCCCCTGTGAGTATGGTTGGTGTATGAAGGGCCACTATCCTCTTGAGGTGCCCAGAACCTGGAGACAGTTAGATCCACCTGCTTCATGTAAATATTTTTTAACATTTGAAAGGATTGTTTTGTTTGAAACTTAAGGCCATAAAATACTTACTATTAGTGACTAAAGCCAGTCTGTGAGGTTAGAACCAGGCAGTTAAGCATAATTTCACTACTGCGTGTGCAGCAGGAGTTTCTGCAAGGCTGTTGGGTACTCACCTCAGGCCCTTGTCACTCGCTGGGCATTGGTAGTCCACCCATGCTGGAGGATGTACGGAAAATATCTCTGGGCCCTCTTTTTTCCAGGGCCCGTGTGCATCATTGTTCACTGGTCCAGTGCTATTGTTTCTAGTGAAACAGTGAAGGCCACCTTCACTGAAATATTCCTTTGACATCTGGAACTGTTTTATTCAAGAGGCAGAGAACTCGTGGTGTATGGGTCTGCATTTGCCTTGAGTTCTCCATTAAGGAACCAAGTCTCCCTGAACTGAATTTCTTGGACGTGTCCCTTCTCTTTCCACTACGCAGTGTGTACGTAGGTGCACACAGCACCGGAGAGATGGAAGTGCCTGTCCCTTCCACATCAGTTCACCCAGTACTGGCTGTGGGTCTCAGGGTCATCCTCTTCTGCACTGTGCGTCTCTCTGAGCTTTGTTGTGGCCGCCTGGAAGGTGTCTCATGTCGCCTGCAGTAGTGGCGGGTTGGAGAAGAGCTTTCAGGATGAGCCCAGTGAGGAGAAGCCTTTCCCACTGATTGGACATTCTGTCCCTGAGGTTTTGATGAGAATCCCCTACTTCTTGTCTCAGACCTTGCCTTCACCTGGGCTTGGGTTCTGCTCTGTGACCACTGTTGCCCCTAACAACAGAGACTCTAAGACTGTGGTACTCAGATGCTTGTTCATGTAGTTCACAGCCAGCAGTTTGAATTATGTATGTATATGGTTCATGAATTTTCCCTCATCTATTAAGATGCAGAATGAGAGTGAAAACAAAAGGCCTATTTTATTTTATTTTTAAGATTTTTGTTTATGTATTTGAGAGAGAGAGAGAACACACAAGCAAGGAGGGGCAGAAGGAGAGGAAGCAGGCTCCCCATTGAGCAGGAAGCCCAACCCAGGGCTCCATCCCAGGACACTGGGATCATGACCTGAGCTGGAGAGCAGACGCTTAACCAACTGAGCCACCCACAAAAGGCCTATTTTAAATAAAATTACCACAACTTTAAAATATAGCATATATTTCAAGGAGGCTAAAAGGGTGAGGAAATAGGGTGGGGAAAAAAAAGCGCAAAATGAAGTTACGGTAAAGCAGCTGCTGCCTTATATTCTTCAGTGAAATGACGGAAGGTCTATTCTGTGGCCAGAGACTTTATATTCTGCTTTTGGAAGGGAGAAGAGTCATATCTCTTGGAAGTAACTTGTTAAACCCATTTAGGAGTCTAAGTTTCTGATGGATTGGTTGCTTTTGTTGAGAGGGCTGGCCCTGAAACCTGACAGGTGGGTGCCTTAGCAGAAGACAGAATTATGCTCTGTGACTGGTGACTGCCCCAGCCCCGGCCATCTTGAAGTGGGTGCTGGAGTCTTAGGGAGGAGGGCCCCCGCATCCGCCCAGCCAGTGGGCACGTTGCTTGGGGCTGCCATGCGCTCGGAGTGGAGAGTAGGTCAAGGGCAACATTCCCACACGCAAAGGACAGTCTCATCTTAGCCATGCTGCTCTCTGACAAAAACCCAAAACTATCTTCAGGTTATTCTCGAAGAGGGAATGCCTCCCGAGTAAACACAGCTTTGGCAGGCAGAGAAAGTACGGAGGAATAAAACCAACCTGATTTCTAAATTTCATTTTAGCCAACACCTTTGTTTCCATAGAAGTTCTTACTAGAGCATTTAATTCCTCCTTGGCTTGATTCATTGAAGCTTTCAATCGCTGTCCAGTTTTTATTAATGTATAATTGCCGTGCAGTGTTATATTGGTTTCCGGTGTACAATATAATGAGTCAACAATTCTATCCATCACACAGTGCTCGTCGTGGTAAGTGTACTTATGCCCTGCCTCTGGCTCACTCATCCCTTCACCTACCTCCTCTCTGGCAACCACTACTGAGTTCTCTGTATCTTAGATCTGTTTCTTTCTTTGTCTCTCGTTCTTTGTTTGCTCTTTGTTGTGTTTCTTGAATTCCACATGTAAGTGAAATCATATGGTATTTGTCTTTCTCTGTCTGACTTATTTCACTTAGCGAAATACCCTTTAGGTCCATCCGTTTTATTTATCCAAAGAAAACCAAAGCACTAATTTTAAAAGATACATGCACCCCCATATTTATTGCAGCATTATTTTCAACAGTCAAGATATGGTCGTAACCCAAGTGTTCAACAATAGACAGATGGATAAAGAAGATGTGAGACATCTATCCATCCATATCAATATAGATAGGTATATATATATGTAATGGAATATTACCCAATCGTGAAAGAGAATGTAACCTTACCATTAGCAATCTATTTGCTAGAGAGGGGTTAAGCACTGCAAGTTGGGCTCACCCGAGAAACAAAAGGCTAGGATCAGTCTATCAACTGAAGTGCAGTGGCTAACCTGAGCGATTGCTCTGCAGAGTGCTTCCACTATTTGCTCTGACCGCATAATCTTCAAAGCAGGTGCATGGGTTAGGTTGATTTGCTGCTTTTCAGAAAGGAAGCTAAGCACAGAAGGATTAAATATCTTGTCCAGAAGCAAACATCTAGTGACTGGCTGCCTTAGAATTCCAACTGGGGCAGTTAAGCTTTAAAGCCCAGGTCTGAACTGCTCTTTTCTTTTTCAACTCTCATCTCAATAATCACCCCCTCTCCTTAGGTTTCCTAATGAAAAATAAAAGCGATCAGGATATGGGGCGCCGGGGTGGCTCAGTGGATTAAGCCTCTGCCTTCGGCTCAGGTCATGATCTCAGGGTCCTGGGATTGAGTCCCACATCGGGCTCTCTGCTCAGCAGGCTCTCTGCTCAGCCTGCTTCCTCCTCTCTCTCTCTCTGCCTGCCTCTCTACCTACTTGTGATCTCTGTCTGTCAAATAAATAGATAAATAAAATCTTAAAAAAAAAAAAAAGCGATCAGGATAAATTAAATGATAGTATCGCTCCCAGACTCCTTTCCATCAGTAATTTCATCTCTTAACTTGTTTTTTGTTTGTTGGTTTCTAATAAAAAGGGAACAGTTTTTCTCTCTAATCACTCTGGATATATTAATGAGCTAAAGGATAGGCCTGAAGGAGGAGGAGAGAAAGTGCACAGGTTGGATGGTCACATCCTAAGTAATAGCTGATTATATGTATTCTGACGTCAATGCAAACGAACACTCCATCCCCAGTTACTTGAAGACCTGATGCCTGGCACTATAAAGACATCTTCAAGAACAGAGCTCAGAGGAATCTTAGCAGTCATTAAAGTGATGCTCTTGCGTGTAAGGCGTCTTGGTCTCACTAGCTGATAGCTAGGTGACTTAGAGCGTGCAGCTTGACCTGGCAGGAAGGCCTCAAAAGACCTTTGGAGAGAAATCGAGATAATATACTAGAGAGAACAGAACATCCTAGTAATTGTCAATTCATCTTAAATGCAGGACGTGAAAGAAATTGATTCCACTTTTCTTTGTGCCTCCAACCTTGATGATCTGCTCACCCAGAGCAGATCTCAGCTGGGCCGAGTTATTAGCTATTAACCCAGACTTTAGAGTCGGTCACACCAAAGTTCACCACACTTCACCAGCTGCACAAGCTTGGGCATGTTATCGGTGACTCTAAGCCTTGTTTACTTCAATGCAGAAAATGAACTCTGTCTCTTAAAATTTTTATGGTGATTAAATTAGATAACATCTGTAAAGTGCTGTTTTATTCTGATTAAAGCCTCATTTCCTGGTTCCAAAGGTTAAACTAAGAATAAGTCTTTTTCCTCTACCTAATGGGCTCCAACTCAGAATTACCAGATGGGAGTCAAAAAACAAGCCTTGCTTTCCATCTCCTCCACTCCTAATGCACTGAGGAGGAAGCGTACTACCCCAGGGGAAGGGTGTGAGCTTTGGCTACTCCACCTTCCAAATGGGGTCGGTCCACATGGATGAGGAGGGTTGGGCCTATATAGTTGCTATCAAGGCCCCAAAGAGAAGAGGGACAGCAAGTGTGTAAGGAACATGGCGATCTAGCATACAAGGCCTGTGACATTAAGCTGCTGGAGGATTCCCTCTTTTGTGGAGGTAACCAGGGGTTGGCACAGCTCTGACCTAATCAGTCCCTGTCTTATAATCCAAAAATAGCATTTGTACTTACATTTTAACTACTCCCCTAAGTTACAGCAGGTTGTTTTTAACTTAAGACATACAGGCTTCACAAACTTAGGAGATGTGCTGGTAACCAAAGAGAAAAACTCATACTAGTCTAGCCTTTGCTGGGACTTTTCCAAGAGATATTCTTTCCCAAGATCACAATTAATAAAAGGGCTTAACTGTCACCATAGTACATACATAGGGACATCATAAGTGTTTCATAAATGATAGTGGTTATAATTGTTTTTGATATTATAATGATTACTAATATTTAATGTTGCCTCTCAAAATTATCATTTAAGGTTAATGCACTCTTTCATCCAGTAAGTAGCTCTGAGCTCCTCTGAGGTACAAGGCTTTGTGCCGTGTACTCTGAGGACAACAAAAGCCTGTAAGACATGGTCCCTGCCTGAAATGAAGTAGATGCTTCACTCTGGCTTCCGTTACATCTGCAGCTCTCTGGGGGAAGCATTTCTGCTCCCAATGATACACCTGGATTCCCTTAGCTGTCAGTACACATTCGCTCAATGAGAAACTTAATGAATAAAAAATATCTCCAGCGAATGAAAGGTAATTTTTCATCAATTTCTGAGGCTCCAGAAATAATATACAGGTGAGGTATAAGTCCTTTCCACACTTGCTTCTTATCTTCTAAATCAACCTATATTATCCTTCCCCTTATATGCCAGAGGAAAGCTCTTTTTTTTTTTCTTCTAAGATGTAAGTGATTGCCTGAAGCTACTTTTAGGAGAAACACATTTACTATCATTATCTCTAACATGACTCTCAAAAATCACAAAAATCATGTGTTGTGGGCTGCTTTTTGCAGACCAACTCTGAGGCATCATGAGAAGGAAACACTTCTCAGCTGCTTTTCCAGAAGGGCCACGGAAGTCCACATTTACAAGAAACTATTAGTTCCCTCATCTGTAGGCAGGTCTGCATCTATCAGCAGCGTATCCAGGATTTCCTGAGCAAATACTGTCATTTCCTTTTTAACATCTCAGCTGAAACTTGAATGAAGACTTGTGCCCTGCTTTCTGCTGACAGGGGCCAGGGCTGGGGAGGCGGGGTGGACGGGGTGGTCAGTCAGGTGTAGCAGCCAAGGTGCTCACATGTGTGTCATGTGGATTGGTCGGAAGCTCTCACCACGCTCTGACCTGGCAGGGCTGGTTCCTGGGGTGGCTGCTCATTGTCCCATGATGTAATTAAGCTCCATCATCTCACTGGGCGTACCTTCAGGGTACAGTTTCCTACTGGGTGCAAAAAAAAAAACAAAATCCGAAAAAAAACGATCATGACTTTTTCAACTTGAAGCATTTTGATTGACTGCTAATTGTGGTCACTGATGCTGCACTTCTTACCTGTTTGTACAAGATCCCGCACGGATTATCAGCCGTTTCTGCCAGAGAGCATCCATATGAAGTAATGCCTGTCTTTTATTCTTCCCCCAGTATGTGAAGCAGAACCATAAGAAATTGTGGTTCTTAGAGTACCCCCAAGATGAAAAGAGTCTGCCGCCTGGTTACCACCATCACCAGTGATTAATTGCAAATCTGCTCTTAGTGCACATTTCACCTTCTTTCCCACAGCACCTAATGGCTCTGGCTGATACAGACTTCCCGTCCATCTCCATCGGGGTCTTTTTGTCACTTTCCTCTTGGTGCTTGTGATGTCAGTTGACATTCTTTTGTTGTTAGTCTACCTCCATTAATGGGTCTTCTTGGCAACTGAAAGAAATAGCAGTCTGAAGTGAGGCAGATATGGCCATTGTCAAACTAGTCAACATAACAAGAAGGGTGAGGCTGGTGAGGTTTTCTAAATGAATATTATTTCCTTTTAAAGAAACTGTTATAAACAATGAATTTTGGAACACTGAAAAAAAATTTTTTTAAAGAAAAAAATAAAATGTTATGTGAAACAGTTATAATAGAACCCATTAATTTGGATTCCACTAATGAGATAATTCAGACAAAGCCGGCACTCTTAACTGTAAGGTTGTATACAATTATAATTTAATTATAAGAAATAGCCTGTAAATAAGTAGTGCAAACACAATTGGAGGAGTGACCATTGAAGGTACTTCAAGGTACTGTGAGGTACCTTAAAATTTCCTACCAGTAACTAAAATGCTGTGTCAAAATCATATCATTAAAGCAGAAGCTCAGAGAAACCCACAAATCAAAACTTTGATAATCCAGTGATACCGCACAGAGTTAGCAAGCATGTCTTTTGAAAAGCAGCCTGCAGTTCACATTTCATGATCTCAGATTGCCATTTCTTTACCTATATCCATCATTCCAAATTAGGGAAGTGTTAGTATATGATCAGTGTTAAACTATTATAGAATGTGGTTTTGCTTTACTGAAGGCAACTCAAATGTTTGACATAACTTTTTGCGTCTGACTTTGTAGAGGAAATTTTTTTAAAAGATTCTACTCACACTCCTGCCCGTTGCATAGCGCCATGCGGATATGGCATAGAGGAAGATTCTTACTGCCTACCTTGCGCTTTGGATGCTTCATCTGTAAAATGAGGATAATCATAGCCTGCTTCATAGGATTGATAGGATGATATAAAGTCCATAAGTTAATAACTCACATTGGTGCCAGGTAGGCTGGGTTCAAGGACTCAGAGAGGGGTTCCCACAGGACCAGCCAAGAAGGTCCCTGGTTTCGTGGATGGAAATCAAATGGGGAGCCAGGAGGAAATGAAGGCAGAGTTGAAGATACAAACATAGAAAGAGAAATACAGACAGAGGATCCTGGGAGACTTGGAAAGGAAAGAAGCATGAGTCTCATCTTTGTTTGGGGTCTGGGTTTTTATCAGCACTGTGGTCTGGTGCGTGTGTCCTCTTAAGCATCCACGAACCGGCCAGGACAAGATCAGAGTCACTCATTCCCTGAAGCCAGGGGTCTGGGCGTTGAGGTGTAGGGAGTCAGTGGTCTTGGAGAATGTTTATGGTGACCCTGCCTGGTCGCTGCTTAGACATTATCTATTGTACTGGAAGACTCCAAAGATAGCAATATCTCTTTGTCCCTTCCCCGAAGGAAGTATGTCATTTGCATTACAAGACTAGTGTTGAGTGTGACGGTGTGTGTGTGTGTGTGTGTGTGTGTGTGTGTGCAGGCCCTAGCAAGGATAGAAGGTGGAAAAGCAGTGAAGGAAAAAAAAAAAAGCAAAGGGTCCCTTCACTTTCCCTGTCCTGACATAAAAGGGTCGAACAAGCATTGATTCTCTTCCCTTTCCCTTAATGGCCTTTTCTGAGCATACTGCTTTGCTGCCCTTGACTGCTCTTTGAAGCCCCCAAATGAAGGTTAGATTAATGGCTGGGGTTGACCTTCGTCTTCGGTCCAATAGAAGGGGGCCACAGAGCTCATGCCTCACCTCATTCTTTCACCCAGCCTCCTAATTACAAGAAATGGCACAAGGTACCTTAAAGCAGAGTTAAACTGTCATTTCTAAGGTATAGTTTCCTAAGTTCCTTGTTTGGCCAAAGTGCTGGGAATCCACACACTGTTCAGTGCTCTGGATTAAGGCAATGAAAACCGCAATTCTTAAAACAAACAAACAACAAACTCATGTTTCGGGGCTGGGATTGCTAGCATTTAACATTACACGCAGTAAGCACAAATTTTAAGTTCTAACCATCCTAGAACTTAAAATCATGGAATAAAGGACAGACAGATTTTGATGGGAGCAGGAGTGTCTTTCTTTCAACAAAACTGAGCGTCTGTACCAGACATGGCCTTGGAGACCAGCCTGGACCCTGTAGCCCGGGGGCCCTAACAAAAAGCTCTGGCATGTTCGGCGAAGAGGGTGAAGGAGAAGAAATTATCTGTAAGAAAGTGGGGCTGGACTTTAAACATAAAGATTGCCTAAGAGTCCTTTTGCTTACGGCAGCATTGTGAGTGGGCTCTTCACCCATCTATCCTGGGACAATAATCAAGAAAGGGTTTGTTCCTTCGGCACTGTGGAAAAGTGCGTTGTTTAAGTCATTGCAACCTTGGTGGAGAGAAGCCCAAATCTATTGGGAATGATATGTTTCTCTGGACATTCCATCATCACTTAGTCCACTTAGTGCAACTATTAATACCGAATTTAGGGTGCCTGGGTGGCTCATTCATGAAGCCTCTGCCTTCGGCTCAGGTCATGATCCCAGGGTCCTGGGATCAAGCCCCGCAGCAGGCTCCCTGCTCCAAGGGAGGCCTGCTTCTCCGTGTCACACTCCCCCGCTTGTGTTCCCTCTCTCACTGTATATTTTATTTATAACAAAATAAAATAAAATCTTTAAAAAAATAAAATAAAATAAAATACTACATTTACACCAAGTTGGACATTGACTTGTCTGATCTGGAAGTGAAACTGACATTTGGAATGTCTGCTCCTGCACAGTTCAATATGGTAGCCACTAGTTATGTGTGGGCATTTAAATTTAAAATATTTGCAGTAAAATAAAATGTTAAGCTTTTGAACATTAGATGAAAAATTAAGTTCTTCCATCTCACTAGTCACATTTCAAGTGCTCCATAGCCACCTGTGACTCGTGGCTACCATATTGAATTTCACCCATAAAGAGAATAGCCATCTCTTGGATGGCAGGGGTTTAGTATATGCCATTATCATGCTCGTACACTATGTTGTACTATGGTGTCTAATAATTCTCCCGAATAACCCTGAAGGGTTTCATTCCCATTTTTAGAATGAGGAAAGGCCCTCAGCTGGTTCAGCATTTTCCTCTCACGCAGTAGTCTCTGTAGGACCTGACCAGAGGTTAGTGTTCAGTGAGTGGACAGCTGAGCTAGCAAGTGAGAGGCCCAAGGCTGTCTGAGCCAGAAGCCCAAAAGTTCTAGCAAGACCAAGTTCTGTTCTGCTATTAATGCATCTTTAAAATCAAACACTTGGGGGCACCTGGGTGGCCCAGTCAGTTATCTGCCTGCAACTCGGGTCGTGATCCCAGAGTCTGGGATCGGGCCCTGTGTCTGGCTCTCTGCTCAGTGGGGAGACTGCTTCTCCCTTTCCCTCTGCCTCTCTCCCCGGCTTGTGCTCTTCCTCTTGCTCCCTCTAATAAATAAATAAAATCTTAAAAATAAAGTAAAATAAATAAAACAAAACATTTGTGAACTCTCTCTTCTCCATATTCTACTTTCATAATACTAAAATACTCACAAAACACAATAATAAAATACAAATACTAAAATACTCACAAAACACAATAATAAAATACAAATAATAAAACACAAAAATAAAATACAAATAATACAAATACAAATACAAATAATAAAATGCAAATGCCAAAATTCCTCATAAAAAGAGAAAGTATATTCCAGTTTCAAAAGGACAAGTTCAGAAAGTGGATGGGCAGGTTGTACAGTAGGATTAGACAGGGACTGGGGTTGGCATAGGTCTCTTTGGAGGTGGTAGAAATACTTTAATATTAGGTTGTCGTATAAATTGTGTTCTGTAAGTTGTTAAAAATCATTAAATTGTACATTTAAAATGTGTGAATTTAATGGTATATAAATTATGCCTCGGTAATGCTGTTTAAAAAAAAAAAAAAACACAAAAAAACAAAGAAATGAAAAACAACAAGATGTAAATCCTAAAACCCTGAGACAGCCAAAAATTTAATGCTGACAAGCTGCCAGAATTTTAGTGAGTCAAAGATTAGTTGCTGGCATTCTCTGAATTTCCCTAATGGTGGTAAAAGGAGTGATGTTCCATCTCAAACCAAACACTGGGAAACTCTACAAGGTGAATATTATTATCCACATCTCTCAGCAGATGAAATGGAGACTCAGGAAGTTAAAATACTTTGCCCAGGATCCACAGCCTGGAAAAACTGGCCAGAGTGTCAAAAGCAGCACTGTGTGGCCCCCCCCCAGCCCACGGCTGCTCTCTCCCCTGCGTCATGGCCCCTGTCTGGGAATGAGAAGAAGCCCCTCCATTTTGTTTGACTCGGCATCACTTTCCTTCTTCCAGGACAATAGTAAACTGATTTTCCGGTGTTTCCATCAGAAACAAGATTCATGAAAGGCATTAATCTGTTTTCAATATTGAAGAAAGGCAGAAAATGGGTCTGAGCCTTATGTTAGTGGAAAGATTTATGTTTCTTTCTTTTTTTATTTTTTAAGATTTATTTATTTATTTTGACAGAGCATGAGTAAGGGGAGAGGAGCAACGGGGAGGGAGAGAATCCTCAAGCAATCTCCTTGTTGAGCACAGAGTCCAGTGCGGGGCTCCATCTCAGGACCTCCTGATCATGACCTGAGCTGAAAGCAAGGGTTGGTCACCTAACCAACTGAGCCATCTAGGCATCCCTCTTTCTTTTGATGTTCACTGGGATGCACTATATGGTTTTTTTTGTTTTTTGTTTTTTTTATGTTTTGGTTTTTAAAATGATATCCCTGAGGGATACCTGGGTGGCTCAGTCATTAAGCTTCTGCCTTGGGCTCAGGTCATAATCCCAGAGTCCCCTCATCAAGCCCCCTACATCTGGCTCCCTGCTAAGTAGGGAGCTTCTCCCATTGCCCCTCATGTTCTCTCTTACTCTGTCTCTCTCAAATAAATAAATGAAATCTTTAAAAAAAAATGACATCCATGCATACACATACACATCTGTATATGCCCATATGTACATAAATTATTATATTTAACATGAAGAGACTTGCAGCAGCTGCTTCCACTTCTCTCCTGATTTAGTTGGTTCATTGGAGACCAAGATGTGACTTGTCATGGTGTCTGCTTAGGAACTTTTGCAGCTAGCCTCTGTCATGCCTCTTGCAGGTTTGGCTCACCCGATAAGCTGGCTAGCTCACTCATCGCCCATTTTATGATGTAGAATTCCAGAAAAGGGAAAGCTGGTGGGGCTGCATTTTCCAGCTTTTGCCAGAGCTAGTAAACTTTGCATGTTCACTTATATCCTCTTGGCATCCTGCATTGTTCGTTTCTTGCCAGTTCCCTGTGCCTGATCATAAATGTGTAACCAGCTCTCTGGCAGCCCCCGTCCAGCCCTCAGTTTTACCAAACCTGCTAATATAGCCCCTTCCCTTCCAGATCCTTCGTCTGGTCTGGCCCAGGCAGTCTCCTCTTGCTGCTCTGTGGCTCTATTGTTCTCTTCTCTGAGCTCTCTGTATATATCCCAGGTCCTTTCTGTTTTCTTTTCCTTCTTTCTCCTGGGATATGTCTATACTCTCTTTCACCCAGTTGAAACAAAACAAAACAAATAAATACAAACAAAAACCATTTCTTTGCCAAGCCAGCAGAACATATCCATGAGCCAAACTGGGGCTCTCGATGGTACACTTGTGTTTCCCCCAGAACCCTGAAAGACAGTGATTTCCATATTCAAAGAAATGTAGATGGCATTGAAAAGAAGAAAGAAGAAGAAACACCAGAGTAAGTGCCAAAATGATGTAACCCTGGGATTATGAAAACAAACATCCTAGTGCTCTATCTTTCCCTCTACCCATATTCTTAAAACAGGAAAGTAAACAGAAGCTTCTGCTCTTACATTTTGGCAATAGTAGAACTTACTAAGTAATTTTGAAATATTCACAGAATCTTGTTCACATTTCAAAATCAAGTTCACTCGCAGGAATCCTTTGAGTTGCTTCTCGTGTGCTGAGAGATGATGGAATGCCAGGATGAAAAGCCATGAAGGTAGTGTTGGGAAGGAGCCATCTCCTCGGGGCAACAGTAGACTGTCGTCTTTAGTCGTTTGCCTCACTGCTCCCGCAGACGGCCTGCCTGCTTCTGAACTGCAGTCCTCAGCCTCCCCCCACATGTTTGCAAAACACAGCAAGTGCCTCCTTCCTGACTTCATGCAGCACAGTCAAGTTCGGTCCAGACCTCTTCACACGGCCAGTCCAGTATCTTGAAATGATCTGCAGCACTTATCACACGGCAGCAAAGCGTTGCCTAGAACAAACTCAAAACTATTCTCAAAAACTGTGTTCTAAAAGAACTCATTGAAAGGACTTCGAAGTCGCTTTTAGGACTTCGAAGTCGCTTTTTTTTTCAGCAATGAGGGATCTGTAGATAGTCAGTCACCCTGCACTCATCCATTTTGTAGGTCCAGATTTTTCCCCAGTACTGTTGCACATAGGAATTTGGTTATCGTTTCTTTAACAAACCCATTTCCTCTATAAAGGGCACTTCCAGAAGTGCCACTTAAGTGCATGGATTTGGACACATTACAGTTATTACACTTACAGTGTAATTATTTTGCAGTGTATAAGTGCGTAAAATCAACAAATTGTACGCCTCAAACATACACTGTGTTATATAGGTCAATTATATCTCAGTAAAGCTGGGGAAAAAACAGTGATTTCTGGGCAACAAATACAATGAGAAAAATGGGTGTTTTTCGAGATGGGCTGTTGTGTATATATTTGAGTTGAACAAGTGATTAGAGTCTTTTTTTTTTTTTTTTTTTTTTCAATCAATGTAAAGCAGGTCTAGGAAACAGGGATGCGAATGGCCACTTACTATGGGTTTACCATGTGCCACATCCTGGAGTAAATATTTTAATATCAAGTACAGCTCGGTGTAGGGTTTCAAGCTGCTAGTTCTAGGGTTAGACTGCCCAAGTTTGAATGGAAGCTTCTGCACTGTTCCCAGGATTCAGAGAGACGAGGTGTGCATAGCAGCTAGCTCTACTGGTACGATAGTGAGGACTAAGTCAATTAGCTGTTCATTATGTCATATTCCATTTAATTCTTTGAAGTAAGCAGTGACCCCATTGTGCATTTGAAGAGACTGAGTCTGGAGTGGCCGACGTAACTTGCATAGTTTTCTAAAGTAAGTTGAAGAGGAAGAATTAAGAACCAGGGTTCTATTGGGTGTTCTGATAAAACCTCTCACCAGAAGTTACTGCCCTAGGCCACCAGGAAAATCTGTGCTAACCCTAACATTTCTAAGTTTAGGAAAATTTTCAGAGGATCCATTTCAGCAGTCAACCATTCTTAGAGTTCTTTTCTGCAGTGGATAGTAGGTTCTTAGCTATATGGATAGGTCTATGCTTTTTCAAAATTTGTGTGTGAGGTATGAAACATACCAAATACACCAGTTCTATCAGTAACACTGCTGTGTAAATGTCATCATCTATGCAAATACCAACTTGTAATGCCAGCTTAAGGATATCATAAGGGCAATGTTCCTTTAGCAACCAGAGGGCGGACTTAAAGGACTTTTTTTTAACTTTTTTTTTTTTTTAAGATTTTATTTATTTATCTGACAGAGAGAGAGAGAGATCACAAGGCAGAGAGGCAGGCAGAGAGGTGGGGGGAAGCAAACTCCCCGCCAAGCAGAGAGCCCAATGCGGGGCTCAATCCCAGGACCCCAAGATCATGACCCAAGCCGAAGGCAGAGGCTCAACCCTCTGAGCCACCCAGATGCCCCTTTTTTAAAACTTTTTAACTAGGTATTATAGTTTTCATCTCTTCTTACGCCATGAATACTGAGTGATGCTGGGCACCCCCAGTACCTTGGCCACATCTGTCAGGCTGGATTTCAGTGTTGTTCAAATAGGTCTTCTAGGTGTGTGCTTCCATTGAGAACATCCTTGTTTTCACCTTTAAGGTTCATGGCTTGGTGGCCATAGTGACCAGGTGTGGCTATTGTGGGACAATGACTTAAAGTTTTATTTTGTTTTGCTTTGAGAGAGAGAGAGAGAGGGGACAAGGGGCAGAGAAGATGGAGACAGAGAATCTTAAGTCCAGCCCCATGTGGAACCCGATATGGGGCTCGATCTCACAACCCTGAGATCATGACATTAGCCAAAATCTCAAGTTGGACACTTAGATGACTGAGTGCCAGGCATGCCAAGGACTGGAGTTTTAATAGTGAAAGATACTAGATACTAGAACTAAAAACTCATTTACTCATGCAGGATTCTACTTTGCTGTGTTGAAATCTTAGATAAATCTGTCTTCTGTAGCCCAAAATATGGGTAGAGTTTAGCTCTTATCATAGGCTGAATCTCTTTTTCCTTTAGACGTATATATAAAGGGGAGAATGGAATGAAACTTCCGGTTCACAAATGAATAGGGGCTTAATATAAAGATAGCATAAAACAAGAAGCACTGGAACTGAATATCACATAATTTTCATGACGGTTCACTTCCTAGTACTTAATCTAGTCCAAATATTTTCCTTCACAGCATTGCTACCTTCTGAATTACTAAGATGATTAACCATATTCTGCCGTCTGAACGTATATGTCTGCAGCAAAGGCATAGGGTGCGTGCACCAAACCCTATGCAAATGAGAACTCACTGCAGGTCGCGGGTATGGATGGGACGCTCGCAGGAGCTCCCCATCACCACATTGAAACCACTCTGGGTTTTCCTTTCCAGGGTTCCGCGGATTCCTACACGAGCAGGCCGTCTGACTCCGATGTCTCTTTGGAAGAGGATCGGGAAGCGATTCGGCAGGAGAGAGAACAACAAGCCGCGATCCAGCTGGAGAGAGCAAAGGTGATTTTCTGGCCCCTCTTTGATTCCAAAGCGCCTGTTGCTCAGCAGGCATCAGCTGCTCGTCCGCAGATTTCTCTGAAACAATCATTTTATGATCATCCTGATAAGGCACCAGATTGTAAGGTTCCCTGACCCATTCACCCCCTAAGAGAAGTTAGTAATGTTCCGGGGGGGGGGGCATTTCCTGAGACCCTGACCCCTCACCCTTTGCGTTAGGTTTGGTGGCTAATTATTGGGCATCTTCCGACTTCATGGTGGTGGCTGATTTTAAGTTTGCCCCTCCCAGTGCTGGCAGAGAGCCCCGTCGGGCACTGGTTGCTCTACCTGTTCCTGACCGCTCATTCTCTGGGCCATTAGCCTTCATTTCTGGCTGCACATGTTCGACTGTTGTTCTGTGGGGTCTCTGTACAGCTCCCCTTTTGGTTTCGGTCTCCTACCTCAAATTCAGCATGAAGTTTGGAGCTTTGAACAACTATTAGTATTTCAGCAAACATGAGCCATCAAAGGTGTTGCCAAAAATAGAACTTTAGATATTCCACCAGGGGCGAGCCCCCCCCACACACTCCAGGAATTTCTATACCCACAGGAGGCAATAAAGAGCAAAAACTATATTTTTAAATCTTAGAACTGGAAGAGTCCCTAGAAGTCTCCTGTTCTATGCCTTTCAAACTGTTTTTGTTTGTTTTAGCATAGACTCCTTTTGCCAAATGAAGTTCCATGTAAAATACAGGACGGGTTGTAGCCAGCCTCTGTTCCTTGCCCTCCAGGACAGACTCCTAAGGCATAATGATCCAGTCTTTCTAACTTTTAGAAGAAAAACTGAAGCTCAAGTGATAAGAATTCCTTCCTTTTTCTGTTTTTACAGTAAACTCATTGTACGAGCAGTAAGAGGGAAATGATGCCAGTAACGAGGCATCTTCATTCGCTGTGACACGTGCTATCTGTGCTCTGTGGGCTGGAGGGGGTGTGGGGCCGTGCTTGTGAAGGGACATGGCCAGGACTCTAACCAGGGTCTTGCCTCAACTCTTGCTCCCCAGTCATGTTCTCAGCACGAATAAATGAGCCACTAACAAAACAATCCAGGATTGCAGGAACCCTGTGTTCTCACTTTAGCTATTTTTTTTTTTTTAGTTTTCTTTCAGAGTGTTTTGTGGCCTTTGTGGTCACTCAGGCGGCAGCCGCAGTACTGTTAGCTTAGGCTGCTGGTTTGCTTAGCCTCTGCAAGGACGCACCCACCCAAGAGCGCTTTGCTGGCTGGGGAGGAATTTGCCTAAAAAGAGTTTCGGAACGAGCTTTTGTTACCCAGGGAGAAGATGGTGCTCCTCCTTCTGGTCTGCCCCTAACTGACCTTTCTTTTTCCTGGCAGGACAAGTATTCATTTTGAGTAGGATTCCACAGGATTTCAGATCTGAGGCTATCTCAAAAATATATTTATTTTGCTCCTGCCAACACCTTTTAATTTAAGACCTAGCACACATTTCCTGTATCCCGAGGGGTGTCTGTTATCATTTAAAATAACAAACATAAGTTTTAGGAGTAGAGGACAAAGCAGACAGCCCTCGCCTGTCTTTCCATCCCTCCCCAGCACTTTAGAGCAGGTTTCTTGGTTTGGGATGTTCGAAAGCAGCCCAGGAGGGGGAAATGTTTGCGGTGATTGGGTTGAATCATTTTAGAGTATCGCTGCAGATTTCTCTATGCAGCCAGGAACCGTGAAACCCATTTGAGACACCTCTTTGGAAAGTGGTTTCCCTTCCTGCCTGGTACTATCAATTATCTAATTGTATTTTCCAATATGAAATATCCCACTCTGTCTCCTTCCTCTGTCCTTATGCCGTGTGTCTGCCCCCAGTCCAAGCCTGTAGCATTTGCTGTGAAGACGAACGTGAGCTACTGTGGGGCCTTGGACGAGGATGTGCCCGTTCCGAGCACGGCCATCTCCTTCGACGCCAAGGACTTCCTCCACATTAAAGAGGTAAATGTAGGACTCTCTGCGTCCCTTAACCTGCCACTAGCCGAGAGCCGGCATCAGCTCTGAGCTGAACTGAGAGGAGCCCTGAGGAGCTGTCAGTGTGTTAGCTTATTTACTTTGCCGGCTTTCCAAATCCATGCATTCTCACTGAATTTAGAGGACTGAGATCATTGCTTGCATGATCACTCATTGAAAACATTGGATCACCGTCATCATAGGGTGGATTTGGGACAGATCTCTGGTGTCCCCTGGTCACCTTTTAATCACCTTGCATGACTGCAGAACCACAGGTCTAGGGAAACGTGAATTTGGCTGCATGGCATCTACCCATGGCATCTACCCACGAGGGACCATTTACAAGGGATATTGTAATTATAAACATCTCTGCTCTAATCCTGTGGACCTTGACCTTGGAGCCAACGCTTGAGAGTATAATTAATAATTAAAGTGTTAAAGCTAGGAAGAGGGCAGAGGACTTTGGGAAACAGAAAGCTTAAGGGATCAAGAGGTACAGAGAGGACTTGAGGCCTTGCAACTTCTAAGGTGGAATGATGACACAGAAATTTTCATTTAGTCAACCTAAATTGAAATTCTACTTCATCTCAGACATTGTGCTTGGCATCGAGAGATCAGAGATGAAGGCACACATTCCTCACTGCCAGGGAGCTCTGAGTCTGGTGGAAAACACTTGCAGGTGCCTAGTTTCTGCCCAGGATGACAAGTTCTGTAGTAGTAAAATTGAATAGGTATCATGAAGAAAAAGCAGGAAGGGCCGCCTGGCTGGCCAAAGGAAGATGGGGGGTGGGGCAGGAGCTCTACAGAAATGGTGAAACCTGAGGGAGTTCAGGCTGGGTGGGTGTGGGGTTGGATGTGCTGGAAGGGACAGGCAGGACCAGTACAGCATGGCTGGAGGGCTGGCTGGAGGGAGTAGTTCAGGGGATGAGCCAGGTCACCGAGGCATGGGCCTGATAAGAAAGGACCTTTTTGACCCTGACAAGAAGCCTGGACTTTATCACCAGGTAGCGGGCTGGAGAGGAATTTTAAATGATGGGCAGGTGCCACGACGATTGTGTCTTAGCATACTGACTCTGATGGTCAGGGGAGTGTTGCAGAGGCTGGCCTGTGATTGCAACAGAGAGGCTGGAGAGAGGGAGCAGCTTGGAGGGAGAGTGAAGAGGCAGACAGACAAGACTGGGAGATTTCATATGCTGGGGGTGATATTGGGGAAAGTGAAAGAGAGAGAAAGGAAGGATGGAGAAAGGCCAGTTTTATAGCTTACCAGAAAGGGTGGAGGGTTGTGTCAGTTTTCAAAATAAAGAAGTCAGGGAAGTACTCTGGGGGTGAGAGGATGGGTAGATGAAGAAGGCAGAGAGGGGAGAAGCTTTGTTGCAAGGTAGATGTGGTTGTGAATGGGCTTTCAGGTGCACTGTGTCTGGGGTGCTGTGAAAGCCCCGTAAAGACACTTATTAGGCCTTTACCCACATAATCTGGAGGCTAGAGGAGAGGAATTGCAATTTGCTCTTCCTAAAAGCTTTGAGTTGAAAACGAGAATGCATTCTAGCTGGGAGAAGGTAGTATAGAATGGAGGAAGTGTTTTTAAATTTTTATTTGCTTTTTTATTTTTTAAGATAGGAGAGATTTCAGCATGTTATCCGTGCTGACACATTGAACCTAGTGAACTCTATTGGAAGGATCGCTGATTGAGTGAGGGCTGAGGGGAAGGATGGTATCTGGAGGATGGGCACAAGAATGGGGCCGAGTCAGGAGTACAGGCTTGCCTGCTTTGTTCTGCACAGAAGTTCCCGATGGGGCTGGAGGCACACACTGGCAGATAGGCCTGCCCCCATGCCCCTCAAAAAAAGAGAATGGGACAGTAAAGTGAAACCCGAAGCAGTGTGGTCAGTAAAAGCAATCACTGCACATCTCTGAAATACCTGCACTTATCCCCAGTCTAAAATGAGATGCATGTGGTAAATATACAGCAGTTTTGCAAATCATTGTCTTTGAAGCCCTTGCAAGCTGCATTGGTATTAGTGACACCAAGACGTATATACTTGATAGCAAGTAGGTCAAACATCTGGATGTCTGCAGATGTCTGTCTTTGCATTGTGCCCATGTGAGCTGGGTGAAGTTCTATCTACTGTGTTCCTTTGTTCAAGTACTCCTTCAAGATACCGTTCTTGAACACTTGTGTTCAAGTTTGTGCCAGGCTGTGGCAGATGTTGTCTGATAGCTATAAACAAAGCAGACAGATTCTTTCCCCTCATGGACTGAAATTCTTGTGGGGAGACAGATCACGAACAAATAAATAATTCCAAATTGTGAATGCTTTGGGGGAAAAATGAAGCAGATGCTAAAAATTTTAAAACATAGGGATGAAGGTGTTATATATACTTTTAAATACGGGGTGATCAAACAAGGCCTTTTGAACAATGTGACCTTTAAGTAGACACCTGGAAGATGAAGAGGAGGTCTTCAAGGGAGAGGAAACACGATGTGCAAAGGTCCTGCCATAGGAGAAAAGCTTGGCATAATCAGTTAACTAGAAGAAGGCCATATGGCTATAATGCAGTGAGCCGGCAACCTAGTAGCAGGACACAGTCATAGAAGTAAGGAGGACGTAGGTCAAAGAGGACCTTAAAGTGATGATGAGACTTTAGATTTTATTCTGAGTGTAATAAGAAGCCATTGAAGACTTTAAAAGCAAAGGAGTGGGATGAATTTATTATTTTTTTAAAGGCTACTCTGATTGTTGTAGAGACCATGGATTGGGGTGGGATAAGTATGGAATCAGGGAGACCATTAGAACCATTCTGGTAGAATTGAGCCAGCATGGCAGCAGCAAGATGGAAAGAAGTAGACAAATTTGAGACCTATTGCACACTTTAGTGAAGAGCAGTGGTGGTGGACCAGGTCAAGAGGCTAAGAGTGAGGGAGAAATCACACATGACCAGGGAGATCAAGGTTTGTGAACTGAGCAGTGCAGATGGAGAAGACTAAGGTGGGAAAAGGACAAATGGAAGGGGACATCTCAAAGGACATATCAGGTAGAAGTTAGATATAAGAATCTGGAACTTTGAGGAAAGGGTTGGGCCAAAGACGTCAATTTAGGTCATCAGTTTATGTGTGGCATTTAAAGCGGTGATAATGATCGATGTCACCTAAAGAGGGAGGAGAGGGAGAAGAGAAGGCAACCTGATATCAAACCTGAAGGAGTTCTATCCTGCAGAGGTGAGCTACATGAAGTGACTCAACAAATAAGGAGAGGGAACAGGAGAAACCTGAGATATAGGAGGAAAACCAGGACAGAGCGATGCGTGGCATCAAGAGAGGAGTGTGTCCCAAAGGAGGAAGCAGTCAGCTGTGGCAAATGCTGTGACATGTCCCCTAAGATGAGCAGTGAGAAATGGACATTGGGTTGGCAACACGGTGGTGAATGGCACAGAAGTCATTGGGACAGTTGTCTGGAAGCCAAGTGAAGGGGGGTGAGGAGAGAAAGGGACTTAGGAATGTTTAGCAAGCATAGAGTCTGCTTTAAGGAGGTAGTAGACTGACCAGGTAGTAGACTGAGGAGGATATGAAGTCAAAGGTTTTCTTTAAAAACAGGAGCTCATGGAGCATCTGCACATGCTGATACTAACAGACGGAGAGAGGGAACGGTTGGTGGGAAAGGAAAGATAGGCAAAGGAGTCTAGTTTTTGAGTAGGCAAAAAGGGTGGGATCCAGACCCCCAAGTTAGGGGGGAGGTGAGATGTTTTATAGGAAGGGGACCACTTACTCATTGTAACATGCAGAGAGAGGATGGGTGCAGACGCCCACAGTTCTTCAGAGCCTTGCTAACAGGAAGCTGGGGTAGCATCGACTTGATGATTTCCACGTTCTAAAAGTGCATGTGGGGGCGCCTGGGTGGCTCAGTGGGTTAAGCCGCTGCCTTCGGCTCAGGTCATGATCTCGGGGTCCCGGGATCGAGTCCCGCATCGGGCTCTCTGCTCAGCAGGGAGCCTGCTTCCTCCTCTCTCTCTGCCTGCCTCTCTGCCTACTTGTGATCTCTCTCTGTCAAATAAATAAATAAAATCTTAAAAAAAAAAAAAAAAAAAAAAAAAGTGCATGTGGTGAGGATATCCACATTTGCCTGGTGGGCAAGGACATGGGCCTGAAACATGTGTCCCACCATCTGAACGGTTAAGTGGATTATCTCACCGTTTCCATCAAAAATGACCAAACCCTATTCATTAGTCGGTCACACCCATTGTTTCCAAGGAGAAGCAGAACTTTAAAAGGTAAGAGAAGCTCTCACATATTTTACGCACACCCCCTCACACCCACATTCCAGCCTTGCTGTATGTTAATGCTTTCCTCTATGCCGTCAATATTCCCATCTTGTCCTCTTCGTTGCTTTTTGGTTTTACGTTCCTTGCTCAGTGACTTTCTCTTCAACACCAGCAGTTTGATGTACGGAATTGAGCTAGTAATCCGGCATAGGTTAGAGTCACTTGTTTTCAGATCTTGAAATATCTGCTAAGAACACATCTTAGAAAGACAAAGGGCAAATCGTGTTAGGGAAATGGAATAAGAAATGGAGCAACACTGAGGTGACCATCCCAGAACCCCTCTCTCATGCTTCTGGAGTGTTGCTCGAGGAACGCTCTTCTGTAGTCTTGTCACCTCTCTCATCTGTCATCCAGATGACTATCTCTAATGCACGGCTTTAAGCACTTTTTCAGTAATGAGAAACTTAAACGCAGAGAAAAAACGGCAGCTCTGCTTATCACATTCACCAAATGACACGTGTGTGGAGCTCTTTAATCTATGTGGCAACTTCCGGTGGCTCAGAGAACTTTTTCATTTATGTGGAGCCAGATACTCACTGAACTCGAGCTGCTTCCTACAAGGAAGCTAAAACAGATTGGCAAGTTGCCATGAACCATATCTAGAAGCCCTTTGAGGTCGCTTGGGTACCGTTTAATAAATGAGTGTTCCCGCAGGCTAACTTACGGTTCAGGAAGTAACTTAAACCCTAGGACACTCTGACTCATAGCCTGCTTTGTCCCCACCACGTGAAGATTTACATTCCAGACCTGTGCACCAAAGATTCTAAAAGGGCCTCCTTGCCTTTTGTTGATTCCAGAATAAACAGGTCTATTATTTCAAGCTTGTTATCCTGAAATACAGAATGGAAAGATAGGAAAAACCAAGACTTTGGTTGTGCAAGATTTTATATTAGGTCAACTCACATTTCTTTCTTTACTTTTCTTTTTTTTAAGAATTTATTTATTTATTTGTCAGAGAGAGAGAGAGAGAGAGAGCATAAGCAGGGGAAGCAAGGGGAGTGGCAGCCTGAGGGAAAGGGAGAAGCAGGCTCCCCGCTGAGCAAGGGGCACTCCATCCCAGGACCCTGGGATCAGGACCTGAGCTGAAGGCAGAGGCTAAACCCACTGAGCCGCCCAGGTGTCCCCCTCAACCCACATTCCTGAAATGCCATCTCACACTATGTACCATGCATGCGTCCTGCAGGAGCTGTGTGCATATAAAGGCCAGGGCCCTAAGCCATACCATTTTGCTTTTGAGTATGAGGCTGATGTTGCAAATTACTCACGGCCATGCAGAGTTTCATGCTGCCGTGAGTTAATGAAACCATCCATTTCTCCTTCACAATGTGTCAGCGTCATAAATTTCACTTTTCTCTGAGCTAAGCAAAGTGTACTACATATAGTTTTTCATTTTGAAAAATAAACCAGATACTTTTTGGATCAAACAGAGAGGGAGCCTTGCCCAACACAACACTGATGAAGACAAAGTTTTTGGCACCATCTCTGGAGGATGTGAACAATAGGACTGATACCTGCTTTCTAAAAATCACCTACCTGAAACCTTCCCTTGAGGCAGGTGGCTTGGATTAAATATGCCTTCTGATCTAGGCTTTGGCACATCCATAATTACAAATACAACTTTGCTTACCCACTAAATAGGATTGTGTTCACAGAGCCTTACCTCATACTGGTGGAAGCCTTTGCGTGGGTTAATTTTCTGATTTTATGTGTCATGGAACTTTCCATGTAAATGGAAATCCTGGTGTTCCTAGTGGACTTCAGGCCATTTGGAGATTATTTCAAAAACTCCACATATATACAATATGCTTAGCCTTTGTAAGAGTAGACTTCTTTTTTATCAGATAATGAGATGGATCTGAGTTTGTAAACCTATGTTTAGAAGATTACAGTTCTCCAATGAGAGTAGGTTACAGACAATATCACAGAATCTTTACCTGAAAGCTTTTGACAATAACTGGCAGTTGAATGTATTTCATCTCAGATTTGTCTGTCTTGGTCTCCAGAGTTCCAATTATATTAGGTGCATAGTTATCCCTCCAAAATCTGTTTCTTAAGAATTGGTTAGGGCTTCTTCATAAGGACTAAAGGAATCCAAAGGTTAGGACCCAACTTTAGTTCAAGGATTGGCAAACTGTTGTGTTCAGGCTGATTCCAGCCTGAAGTCTTTTTTATAAAGAAAATGTTAGCTGAAACACAGCATGCTCACTTGCTTACGAATTATCTATGGCCTTGTGCATGTGACAGTAGTAGACTTAAGAAGCTGCAACAGAGACCATGAGCCCTGTAAAACCTAAAATATTTACTATCTGGGCCTTTAGGTGAAAAGTTTGCAGACTTTGGCTTTAGTCTATGGACACTTAGACATATATAACATAGTATGATATAATATAAATTGTGTTTATATGCAATATAGTATAATATAAACAGTGGCTCTTCTGGTCCTCAGAAATTAATTAATGGGATGTGAAGATAAGTGAATTACTACTGATAGCAGTTTTATATCTGCATTCCAGAAATATAACAATGATTGGTGGATAGGAAGGCTGGTGAAAGAGGGCTGTGAGATTGGCTTCATCCCTAGTCCTCTTAGACTGGAGAACATACGGATTCAGCAAGAACAAAAAAGGGGACGTTTTCACGGAGGGTAAGGCTCCTTCGTTTCTATGCACATATTTGGGGGAGGTGAGTAAAAGAATAAGAGGATATTTTCAAGTTTGCTTATTAGCTTAAAAATGTATGCTTTCTGAGGAAAGGTATTTTCCTGGGTATGAGGTGTTTCTGAAATTGACACAGAGGAGTTTCAGAGAGTTCACTGTGAAACACTCGAGCCTCACATCATGGGCATCAACATGAATTCCACAGTGAAGACTTTTCTGTGGCCTCAGAAAGTCTTGCTTGGAAATGAAGCTCTCCTCCACGAGACTCATATGGGGCCTTTGTCAGTGCAGGGGGGAACCTGGCCTGACCTGGCATCAGGGCCCTTCCTGGTTAACTCTTACAGAGGACCCCCCCCCCCCACTAAGTGGGCAAGGAGCACAATGGTACCCATGCTACTGTCCCAGGACTAGAAACCCTTTTCTCCACTCAGAGCATATGTCATCTCTTGGTAAAGGGATGGAGACACCATCTAACTTTGGATGAATCAACCTCTAATGAACAAATGAAACAGCCACAAAAATCTCAGAGTGCTGGTGTTCGTAGGTCCCAGGGATACAGGCAAAATCTGAGAAAAGAGAAATCAGAATCATACCTGATTCTCGTATACCAGAATATACGAGCCTGCGTATATTGTGAACCTACATTGAAGCATGAATTTGACATGTGTTACCGTTTTTTGAAAGGTCTAACATAGAAGCAGTTGTTTCTCTTGAATCTCAACTTCCTTTTTCTATTGGATCTTTTTCTGCTTCAGAAATTCCTCTGGTCTTTAGGGACCCTTTTGCCTTTGCCTTAAAGGGAACTTCTTAAACAGTGATAAGATGACCCAAAAGTACAGTTAGCCCCACTTCTTTTTTAGTTTAATTATTTTTTAATTTTTTTTAAGTGGGCTCCACACTCAGCATGGAGCCCAATGCGGGGCTTAAACTCATAACCCTGAGATCAAGACCTGAGCTGAGATCAAGAGACACTTAACTGACTGATCCATTCAGGTGCCCTAGCCTAACTTTTTTTTTTTTTTTTAAAGATTTTATTTATTTGACAGACAGAGATCACAAGTAGGCAGAGAGGCAGGCAGGCAGAGAGTGAGAGAAGGAAGCAGGCTCCCTGCTGAGCAGAGAGCCCGATGTGGGACTCGATCCCAGGACCCTGAGATCATGACCTGAGCCGAAGGCAGCGGCTTAACCCACTGAGCCACCCAGGCGCCCTGCCCTAGCCTAACTTTTAATTACCAATCTTTTTTAGTATATAACATGCCCACAATATTATTAATTATTAATTCCTCTTATTTCCTCCTCTTGACTGTTCATCTCTATTGCTGCTCCTTAAACAAATCAGGAACACACGTTCCTACCCCAGGACCTTTGCACTTCCTATTTTCTTCTTACTGGGACCTTTTTCTTCATATTTCCACCAGCTCCTTCATCTGCTTCTGATCTTTGTTAAATATCACCTTTCCAGCAACCATCTTTAAAATTGTACCCATTTCCCTTCCTATCTTTCTCCTGATTTAGTTTTCTCCTTTGCACTTATTATTTTTAGAAATACTATGTATTTACCTGTTCATCTATTTGATAGTGATATCTCTTACTAAAATCTGTCTCTGTAAGGAAGGGATTTTGTCTTTTCCCCCACTGTTGTATTCCTGGATTTTAAAACAATAGATACTCAAAAAATATTTGTTGAATGAAATAATAAATGTATTATTTATTATATGAATGTACCATTTATATAATATAATAAATATAGTATAATAATAAACAAATATATAGTATAAATAAATAATAAATATATAATATATAAAATAATAATATATAATATTAATAATATTATTAAAATAATAATATATTAAATAAATAAAGTATAATATAAATGTACCATTATTACCATTTCCAAAGTTGCTATTTTATTATTATTGTTATTGTTATATTATTTTATAATGTTATTATATACTGGGGAGCCTGGGTGGCTCAGTCAGTTAAGAGTCTGACTCTTGATTTTGGCTCAGGTGATGATCTTGGGGTCGTGAGATCAAGGCCAGCATTGGGAGCCTGCTTGAGATTCTCTCTCTCCCTCTGCCCCTACCCCTGCTCCTGCTCTCTCTGTCTAAAATAAATGAATATAATATTTAAAAACAATAATGTTATTATGTACTCTTGAACTAAAAGAGTAAAACTAAGAGCTCACAGACATGTTCTTCTTTTTTCCTTATACTAACCCTATTAGGTGTAACTTCTATAGATAGGAAAATAAGGCTCAAAGACATGAAATTTTATATGCCAAGGTCTCACAACTAATAAATGACAAAACCAGGATAAGAAATGAGATTGTTCTGACCTAGGGACCATACTCTCAAGCACAGAGGGAAAAACACTGGGGAAGTAGGAAGGTAGGCTCCCAAGGACCTCTTTGGGTTCCTGGGAAGCTTCCAAAGCCACATGAGGAGACCAATGGAATACTCTTCCATTCTAGGTCACAAATAATATTATTATATTATTGCCATCTTTTCTTAATTCTGACTCCCATATAATCACTTTTTTAAAAAGAAATGCTTCTTCTGGCTCTTAAGCTTATTTTGAGCTATGTTTGATATCCAACTGGTGCAGCCAACTGGTGACCGGTATTAGTTAAGCATTGGTTCACAGGAGTGGTTCTACCCTTGATTTTTCTGCCCAATTTCTGCACTGAAAAACTAAGAGAGAGATTTTTGCAAAGTGTTTCCGGGTCTCAGTTAGTTCCCCACCTTCTCTGAGAAATAGGTCAAAGAAAACATTTGGACAGATTCTCGAAGTTCTTCTCCAAAGCAGGATTTGATGTGCTTTGAATTATTTAGTAGGATTTAGGCCAAAGAAAGCTTTGTACTCTCAAGTTCTATTTGTAAGCAATCTGGGGAATGAGTCCTAAGTTCCTTTTCTATATCCTAGGAAATCCAGTGGAAACTCTTCTTCAAGTCTTGGAGAAATGGTATCAGGGACATTTCGAGCAACACCCACATCAACAGGTGAGGGTTTTGGTTTAACTCTTTTTAATGGAACGCTTTTCTTTCTTAGTATTTGAACATAGAGAAAGTATTTTTACCAACTTGGAAATGATTTTGAGTCTTGATTTAAATATAAAAGAGTCTTCTACTTAATATTTCATTGCTCGTTTGCTTTCTATAGTAATTTGATTCTATTTAAAGGGTACTTATGATACTAAAAATTCAGATCATTATAATCTAATTTTGAAAAATCTTATTTACCCCCCAGAGCCAGTAACTGTCCATTGTGCAATTTACTCTGAAGGAAGTTCATTATTCCACCCAAGAACCCAACAGCCATTAAGATGGTGAAGGCCAATTAAAAAGGAAAAAAAAAAGTTGTAGACTCTCAAGAAAATGCTCTGTTCTAGTCTTCACAGGGAACTTTAGGATGGTGCAGCCTGGGTTTTAGAGATTGGGAGGTTTGAAGCAGATAATGGGCCTGGACAACCTCATTTCTATTTGGATAGCAGATAACCGAGCCCTGGAATTCATGGAAATGAAGGGACAGTGGTGGCCCAGTCAGGAGTTGTTGCATATTTAGTAATTAGGGAGGTATTCAAGCAGGTAGAATTTTTTTTCTACCACATTCCCTGACTCCTGTAGTTAAATTGATGCTGGCCCAGAATTGATGCTGCATTAGGGCATCTGGTATCACCAACTCAGAAGGAGAAGTTCAAGGTCCATCCTGGCCTACCATAACTGCAGTGCACGTGATTGGCTCTGGGGTATGGATCCTTCCTGATCTCCCATTCTCTGAACCAAACTAGGTCTCTGGTTGTCCCCAAATGGACTGGACCTTCTTGGATGACCACAAAACTAGTTGAATCAGATATCAAAATATTTTGCCTCATCCCCATTTGTTGGACATTTAGGCCATTGCAGCTTTGCACTATTACAAACAAGAAAGAACAGGAATAACTGGTTATAAATTTATTTGAAATTAACAACAACATAGTAGGAAAAATGTGTCAATATCCTAGAAAGTGGGCAGAAAATTTACAAACATATAAATGACTGCAAAATTTTCTCATGGTTCATCAAAATGACAAATCCAAAAATAGCTAGTGATTGAAATGAGGATCATTTTTACCCAAATTGTTATTCTTAGTTCCTTTTTATGAAATTTTATTTGTCCACATTGTCCTCAGCTACAGTGTGCTGTGTCCAGCAGGGAACATCCTACAGCCCATGGCTGGCCCAGAAATTCCGGTGTTGTTATGAAGTCCACCCTCCACACCCAACATGAAATCGGGATATGAGATCATTTGTACAAGAAGGAAATTGTCTCATTTTTTCTCATTTTTCTTCAAAATTGTCTTGTCCAGAATTAAATAATAGAGTAGTGCTCTGCAGAGTGGGTAATTGCAAGATGATGAGAATTATAGGGACAAATCGGTACATTCTTCCATCTTTTAAAATCATGTACTATCATTTACAGAGATTACGTATTTTGATATGGCTCTCATTGTTGTCTTTTAGCAAAACAGAAGCAAAAAGTGGTAAGTTGTGTTTCCTTTTTAAATCTACTGCTAAGGTTTCTATCCATACATGCTTGCAATGCTCCATTTCAGTGACCCAAATGGCTATTGAATAAGGGATGAGCCTCCTTGGTGGGGACCTGTGGTAACCATTTCTTGTTTGACCTGAGAATTATGAATGCTGTGGCTGTTGAGGAGGTGTGCTGAGCCTTACCTTGTCATACCTGTCAAATCATCTTTTTCAGACGGAGCACATTCCTCCTTACGATGTTGTGCCATCCATGCGTCCGGTGGTGTTGGTGGGGCCGTCACTGAAGGGTTATGAGGTACAAATACCAGTCTGTTATGCTTCAGTTGTTGACCAAGACAGTAGGAGACAGCTGTTGGGCACTTGGCGCTCCAGGGTCTGCTCACATAATGGTACTGAAGGAGGCAGCACCCCTTGTGTGAAGATGGGTGGCGCAGTGTGGGGCTTTTGTGACCTTTGCTCTTGCTTCCTTCTCTGGCACACTTCTCACGTTATATGTACCTTTTTGTTTAGAAATATATCCCTTAAAATGTCTATAATGGACAGTTCTGGTCAGCTGTTTGCCCTGCATTAAATTCAAACTGAAGGAAATTATCTGTCTCAACCATTCCCATTACTGTTAGAAATAACCAATTATGGGGGCACCTGGATGGCTCAATGGTAGGGCATGCAACTCTTGATCTTAGGGTCATGAGTTCAAGCCCCATGTTGGGCATAGAGCTTACTTTAAAAAAATAAAAAAACAAAGAAATAATGGAGTATAAAAATCACAAGAGAACATGTGCTAGCAAACCTAAACCCCCAAAGCACCAACAAATCTCACCTTGCTGGGTGTTCAAGATGATGGTCTATCCCACAAAATATTTCTCTGCTTATTTATTTTAAGGACACAGAAGGAAAAAACCTCCACTGAAAGTATTAATGAACTTGTTTAGAGATTAAACATTACAACGTAAGAAGAAAAGAGTAAGGACTTAGATGCCTTATATTTCAGATGCTGCCATTCTGACTCTGCTAGCATAGATAAGAATAGGTACAGTGGAACATTAAAATCTGAAGGTGGACAACCTCCAGGGTACCATTCCCACTGAGCTGGGACAATATCTGGCCCATAGTAATTTCTTAATACTCACTGATGGAATGAATTAATGAATCTTTTTAAGGCAGATCTAAGAATCCAGTTCCCTTCTCCTTTCCCCTGCCTGTCTCCCTCCCTCTTCTCCCCTTTCTTTTTCCCTCTCAGTGGAGAATGTCAGAGGAAGAGTAGGAGAGTGATCTGTAGAAATGGAAAATTTCTACCAGCAGTGGGGTGGCAGAGTCCAGGGCTGGCCAGAGTTGCTCTGCTCCACTCTGGAAGCAAGTGCCACTCAGAGGAGACAAGGACAGACAGCAAAGCCAGCCCATTGTGGTCTCTTGGCTGCAGTTCTGTCACCGAAGAAGGGAAGGGGTCAGCCTTGGGTCTAGTGAACACTGCTGGTTCATTCCTCAACACCCTAGAGGACAGCCATGGGGGAGATTTGGGTGACTGGAAGTGGTTAAGCATGAAAATACCTCCCACTGTAACCTATCCTTTGGAGACAACAGACTGTGTAAGGTCTTTGCTCAAGGGCCCTTCCCTTCACCTCTCTCACCTTTGACTTCTCTCTCTCTGTCTCTCTCTGCGTGTGTTTGCCTCATTCTTTTTTTCTCACCTCTGCAAAGGTAACAGACATGATGCAGAAAGCCCTCTTTGATTTCCTGAAGCACAGGTTTGATGGGAGGTGAGACATACAGATGTTTTTGTATTTTTATTTTCCTTTAACTGAACATGTATGATATACATTGATTTGTGGATCTGTTTCCAGTGATTGCAGAAGTTCTCTAATTAAAACTTAACTCAGTATTCAGGGAAGAATACAATGAAAGAATTCTGAAGATATGAAGTTATGAAGTATAGAATTGAATCCCCAAGGGAGAAAGGACCTTGAGAAGGAAAATAACCCATTTGTTTTATATTAAATGTATGTGTTTGTCTTTATTTCCTTGATTGTTAGTAAATTCATACCAAACTTATTTTATGAAAAATATTAATGAAAATATAGACTATTTCTGATAAATGTGGTGGCTCACTGGTGAAGCTGGTAGTAATACTTGGCAACTGTGCCTGCATGTGTTTGTGGGGGGGGGGGGGACGTGTGTGTGCATATGAAGGTATAAAGTACTGAATTTCCTCATGAGAAAAGTGCAAGAAGTGTTTTCACCATAAGCTTCCCAGAGTGACTATTTGTAGAGAATAATACTTGTTTGGATGCTTAGTTCTGGGTTTATTTTACCAATAAATCACCTTGTATTCTATTGGTTTATTTTGTATATACCGTATGATAAACACAGCTCAGTCTTTAGCCCTCAAATAATTTTATCATTTACGTTTTGTGAAAAATGTCAGAAACAGTTTCTGTGTTTTGCAGTGAAATGGTAAAAAGCCCGTCTTGACTCAATACTGAGTACTGAGCTCCTTTACAATGCAGAATGCACTCCTTGTAAAATAACCACATTGCAAATTCTGAAGACTTACTAGAAATGAAGAAAATGTACATAGTGTGTACCGAGAAGTATGGGTACATGCATCCAACTTACCAAACACTTTTAAAAATAGCTTCAAATAGGTTTTTTAAAAATATGGTATTTAAAAAATATATATGGTATTTTAAGGAGAAAAGTAAACCTAATAACGCTTTAAGCACAAACTGTATATATTTGTCAAAAGAAAAGCCTTCCGGGTAATTGTGTTTAAAATATTCATTAGTTTCTGGGACTACATACAAAGAAACTGAAATTTTGGTTCCAGTGGTTGAGATTTTAGTTCAAGGAATGAGAATGCTTCCTTGCCATTATGTGAATGGCCGGGTACATTAGTAGAATGCCAGGCTTCATAAATAGACCCCAAAATGTGTAATGATTCAGACACAGTGGGAGCTTAACTGTTGCTCATTTACCAGCTTGAAGCAGGCGTTCCTCAGCTAGGCAGAGTGGGTTATACTCTGGAGGGGAGGATAGACAGAAAGTTTGTCCCACCCATCATTTGGTGTCCTTGGCCTGAGGGTGGTCTCTCCAGTCAGCCGGTGGGAAGAGGTGCGCCTGGAGCTGACACACGGATCCTCACTTTTCACTGGTCAGAACCTGGTCATGTGGCCATGCTGAGTTGCAAAGTAAGCTGGGAAAGGCAGTCTAACGATGTGGCCAGGAGGAGGAGGAAATAGATTTTGTTGAACAGTCTCTGCCACGTTCATCTAGTGGACTCAAGCACTTACTAAGAAAGCCATGGGTTTAACCTGTTCTTCCTCCCCGCCCCCCTTTTTTAAAGAAAATAGGCAGAGGATGAAAGAGTTTCAAATGAAACAATAAAAAGCACTAAATATTAGAGTTGGAAGGAAATATAAGAGTTCTTTTATTGTAATCGCTTTTCTTTTTTTTAATTAACATAGAATGTATTATTTGCCCCAGGGGTACAAGTCTGTGATTCATCAGGTTTACACACTTCACAGCACTCCCCATAGCACATACCCTCCCCAATGTCCATCACCCAGCCACCCTCTCCATTCCATCCCCTTCCCCTCCAGCAATGCTCAGTTTGTTTCCTAAGATTAAGAGTGTCTTATGGTTTGTCTCCCTCTCTGGTTTCATCTTGTTTCATTTTTTCCTCTCTTCCCCTATGATCTTCCGTCTTGTTTCTCAAATTCCTCATATCAGTGAGATCATATGTAATCTCTTTCCTTCAGCAACCACAAACAGATGGATAAACTGCTTTGGTTTGAGCATGTTTGGTAATTGGGGTTTCACTTCTTGAAAAAGCATTACAAAGAATGGCTAAACTCTGATTCTTTAACTTGATAGGAGTAGCTTTGGTCTTGCTCACTAATGATTGGGCCATAACCCTTACCTTCATGCAGCAGTCTGTGCATTGGAGGCAGCTAACATGCATGGCTTCATCTTCTGTGTTATTGGCACACACACACACACACACCACACACACACACACACACACACACACACACACACACACACACACATACTTTCTCCACCTTTGCTTAAAGTTGTGTAGTTTTAACCTGTGGTGTCTTTACCTCAGGAAGTTCTGAGCAGTGCCTCGTCAGGCGACCCCATTATAGCCCTCCAGCTGAAAAAATTCCTTCCCATAACACAGCCTGTTTGCATCACGTTGTTTCTGTCACCGCACAGCATCCCTATAAACAACAATATTTTTAATGGTCTGAAAGGTAGAACCTATGGGAATAGAAGGAGGGAACTGTTAAAATTTAACAGAGAGAAAGTAAGTGGCTTGATTGTTTTCAAGAAAGAAGCATCTGAGGTTTTTCTTCAGTATTCAGGCCCAGAAAGAGGAAGTACATTTGATGGTAACAGGAGAGATTTGTTCTGAGTCAGCTAGAGTTGCTGCATCAAGCATTTACACACACTGTTGAAGGCGGTTTTAGTAGAAATAGAATTAAAATGTCAATGCCAAGTGTTCCATACGATCTGATGGCACAGCCGAGGATCTGGAGATAGGGGGAAGATTCAAACAGCCGCAAAAGGAATAGCCAGAGAGAGAGACTCGGCACTGGAGAGCTCTAATTTATGGCAGTGTTTGGAAAAGATAGATGGTAAAGTTGGGAGTAGCAGAGTGGACTTGCTTTCAAATAATAAGAGGCCAGTGCAACAGAAAAAAGCAGTAATGAATTCATTAGCTGGGAGTATGTAGAGACTTTGATAAGGAAGAAGCAACAGGCTTGTAGCCTCACCCTCCCTCCAACACATCTGCTGTGTGGGAAATAACCTTACATTCTGAGCTATGACAATCTGCCGTATTATGTTTTACCAATTAATAAAGGGAGAGAAAACAACAAATAGTCTTTAACTGAAATCAGCCAAGAGAACAATTACACAGAAGGCTTTAGCACAGTGATACAGCATAAACAGTATGTTCTGGTGGAAACCTACTCCATGTTTAATTGGCTATGATGGTTAGACCAAAGAGTGAAGGGAAAGTCTTATTTTTCAGAAAGAGCCAAAAAAGGATCCATTGGCTAAGAGGCTCTGTTCAGTACTGTTTTTCAGATCCTGGTTTGAAAATAAGTCAACAAATTGGATCCAAGTCCAACAGCTTGATGGTTACAAAATCATAAGCTTACCCTTTTTTAAAATATCTCAAATTATTTGAGTCTGTTGAGAGCTACTTATTACAGGTTTATTGCTGTAGCTGCTACTGTAGGACTTACCTGTGATAGATGTAAGAAAAACGAAAAGCATAGGACAAACTAGTGCCTAGGGGGTCTTTGTCCATGTGGATATCCACACGTATTGGCAGTTCCTAGGCACAGTCATAAATTAGGTGAGCCTAACCAGCTGGCCTAGTGACGTCAGCTTGCTGAACACCCAGGACGCAATGTGACGTGGAGCTTTTCACTCTTCATTTTACACCACCAGCATTCACGGGGGATCATCCTTCGGAAAGAGGTTTGTTCAGCAGGTTGAATATACCATTCATAGTCTGAAGAACAGGCAATCAAACCAACTGCCATTTGTGGTTCTAGGCTAATCATTTCAAATTCCAAGGAAATTGTTGCTTTATGCATTTTGACTGCTAGGTCATCTCTGTGGCAGTTGTGCAACGCTTTGTAACAGACATGATCATGGCCAAAAATCTTAAATGAACATCCGGTAGCCTGTATAGATAAGATCTAAAGTTAAAAGAAGTTGTTAGTCAAAGGCTACTCAAAGGAAAAAAAGGGTTTAAGAAAGAATTTGAAGAAAACAGGCTGAGGATACAACTTCAGAGACTCAGAGAGGTGGTATTCATTTATAAACAGCAGTGGGCACCCTTGATGGTATCACACAGCACCCAAGGCATGGCAGAATGAAAACAACTTGTAACTGCAGTCAACAAATGGAAAAAAACACCACAGCGCCTTCTGTTTCAAAATCACTATCACCCTCTTATCATCTCCTTCTACCATTTTCTCTTTAAATGCAAACTCATCAGGGGTCAAACACTAGAGACATGTAATTGAACACTTGAATGCCAGACATGAATATTTAAATTAGCAGGTCGTGATTATAACCTGTCTGACCTGATTCTCTCACCCTCAAAGTATATATAAATTTCATGGATTCTGGGGATAGGAGAGTTCATGGTCAACTGCTAATTTCTAAGGATAGGATATAAAGAAACTGTCCTCTTCTAGTCTTTAAATCTCCAATAACTATCTTATAAACATATGTATGTGCCAATCAACATAGGACATTATGAATAATTATTTAGCAAAGCACTTTTATATATTACCTTGTTTGCTCCCACTGACAGTCCCATGAGAAAGTTTGGCAAAGCCGTCATCACCATTGTATTGATTAGGATACTGATGCTCGAAAGATGACATGACTTGTTTATGGTCACACACCCAGCAAGAAGAACAAGATCCAGGGTGCCTGGGTGGCTCAGTGGGTTAAGCCTCTGCCTTCGGCTCAGGTCATGATCCCAGGGTCCTGGGATCACGTCCCGCATTGGGCTCTCTGCTCAGCGGGGAGCCTACTTCCCCCTCTCTTCTGCCTGCCTCTCTGCCTACTTGTGATTTCTCTCTCTGTGTGTCAAATAAATAAAATCTTAAAAAAAAAAAAAAAAAGAGAGAGAGAGAGAAGAGAAGATCCAGGGAGAATACTCAGATCTGTGTAGTCTCTCCATCCCAATTGTCTTGACAGTGTACTGTTCTGTTCTTTGGCATGGTCTTCTCTATGAATACTAGTAGGTTTTTTTTTTTTTTAATTAATGCACTAGCAGCATTGCATATTAGATGTAGCAAAGATAGAGTACAGAAGGACCTGATAGCTGTTCTGAATGAACATGAAAATACTAATTGTTTTTGAATGAATGAGTTATAACTAAAAGTAGCATCTTTCGCAGAAAACTAATACTCATTGGTCATGATAGATGACAGCAATTATGATGAATTCCAAAACAGAAATAAAGAATAAATGGGATTCAGATTTGCTTAGATTCAGAGAACAGTTTTTGCTAGTTTTCAGTGACATTTGCTACTACCAGTTCGCTGAGGAACTGAACTTCTGTTAGCGTTTATCTACCAGTCAGCAATCACTGACACTATGTCACGGAAAAGTTTCCTAGGGAACTTTTAAAAGACATATCTCAAATAAGATGCATGGAAGTACTGAAAGACACTGGGGGGAATGAATACGGCAAGAAAAGAAGTAGAAAGGGCATTGTTCTAAGTAAATAATAATAATAATAAATATATAACTAGTATACAAAATATATTTTTAAAGTATATAAAACTAAAAAAGTATATAAACTTGAATTGTATTGCTAGGAAGCCTTTTACAAAAAATAGTTTGGATTTGGTGTCTGATTTTGGTAATAGTAAGCATCTTTGTATGGAAAATAGAAGCCTCTCTTTTCTCTTATTGAAAGGTTTCTGAGGCAGTGTCTGTCTTGTCCTGAGCTCTTTCATGCATGCATGTGTACTGTTACTAAGAAATAACTTGTAATAATACTTGCCAAGTGGCCAAATCTTGTTTTCTACTCAGGTTGTGATCTCAGTTGGGGTCTTGGGATCGAGCCCCACAGTGGGTTCCATGCTTGGTGGGAAATCCACTTGGGGATTCTCTCTCTCCCGCTCCCTGCCACCCCCCCCCCTCTAAAATAAATAAATAAATAAATCTTTTTAAAAAAGATATTTGAGAAATAACTTAGATTAACAAATTTGCTGGCATTTTGTTGACAAATAAAACAAGAAAACGAACCTTATTATCCATACCTTTTCCTGTTTGTGAAATACACGAAGCAGTTTTTTTTTTTTCTGTGTATGTGTGTATTATTGTTTGTTTGCCTGCTTTTTTTGTAGAACTTGTAAAAACTTGTAAAACTGTGTGTGTTTGAAAATAACTTCGTAAACATGTTTAAAATCCAGAAAAAATAAGAGTATGCACCTGTTGGTAATCCTTTGAAATTTTAAGAAACAAAGGTTACTATTTGGCTTATAGAGAGCTAGCAAACTTGATCTCCCTTCTGCAGAACAAACATTTTAGGCCCTCCAAAAGTCTTTATTCTAGAAAGTTGAATTCTGTTCCTAAATTAACCCACTTCTCTCCAGTCATAGATTTGATTTGCTCTGGAACTTGACTCCATGTTTCTAACCAGCAACTCTATTCTTAAAACAATAGACAAGCAGAAACGCGAAAATAAACAAGCAAACCCTATCCTGTAAATTAAAGAGCTGGGAGCACAGGACTGCCCGTGAGATTCCATACCTCAGGTTGCAAAGGCCAACTGAGTAATGGAGACTGAGACATGAGATTCACTTGACTTTAACCTCACTGAAATCCTGACCACCTCTCTGCACATGGCCAAGGTCGACTGCGTCTGCTCTTGACGATTTGGCTTGCATCTGGGCAGTCAGGGTTGCTAGAGAAGAAAACTGAAACTAAGAGACTTATGAGTCAGGTGACTAAGTACTGCCTGGTGTTTGGGGGCCTGGGTTTTAGGCTTTCTTAGCCTCTCACTAATCATGTGGAACTTCCCCTCTGTGTTTCAGTTTTCTTGGCAAAATGAATAAGTTGTACTTGACCCGTGTTTTCCAATGTCTTTTAGCAGCTGAACAGCTTTTTACAATGAAATCATATATAAAGCCCCAAAGTAGAAAACAGAAAGGCAGAGGTGTTTGCCTGGCTGGCATGGGCAGAGGGAACTCTGGCAGAGGGCCAGAGTTCCCTCTGCCAACTCAGCTTCCCTTCAGTGATCTCAGTGACCTGCGGTATTTCACAGAGCCCTTGGTTTTTGCAGAAGATAATTTGAAGATGCCTCAAATAATTTATTAGTGCTTAAAAATTCTAAAAAATGTAAAAATTCAAAACGTACCTTCTACAGCTTATAAATACAATATAATGACATAAGAAGGTGATTTGTGTTAAAATGACATCCGAACTTTTGTACAGCCTGTTGCTTTAAACAAGCTATTTCCAGTCATTTGTGAAAAGGAGTATTCTAAATTTTCCTTAGGACTTTGGGTCACTGAAGTCAGGTAAAGAGTCTCCTAAGAGGGCTGATGGTATACCAAAACAGGTGTGAGATGACAGGGGGCTCAGCTATTGTTTACAACTCTCCCCTGCCCCAACTCCCAAAGGAATATAAAAACGAAGAAGAATGGCTGCACTGAGCACAAAGGGAAGGGACACTACTCTTGTCTCCTTTCCAGAACTCTGCCAAGCTCTGAAAATGAGAGTGGAGAAAGGTCCACGGTGGCAGTGGTGGCTCAGTGCGGCATTCTTTGCATTCTCCAGATAGATAATCATCTGAAATTGATCAATGGCAGTTTAAAGTAAAGAACTGTAAAACTGTAAATTCCAGAGATCCTTATGGGATCAATCATATGCAGATCGACGCCTCTTTGTTCATTTGTGGTGTCTGTGCTTTATTCTTTTGCGTAACTGCAGGAAACTTTCTGACTTACCAGAATCCTTGCACAATTCTCACATTGCCCTCAACTCTAGTGTCTCACAGCTCCCCACTTTATGCATTCAAAGTCTTAAGCAAATATACTGAAGAATCTTGTGCATGCAGATGAGAAACCATATTTTCCATATTCTTAGAAATGAAAGGTTTCTTTGGGCCTGGGGGGAAATGCTTCTTGTATCATGATGTAGCTGTTGAGCACCAGGAATGCAACATCGTTACCAACTGGTTGAGTGTCGCTGATGAAAATGAAGAGGGCTTTCCCCTTTCGCCAGCAGCATTGATATGCCTGGGTAGAACATTCGTAGTTCGTGGAGGTCTTGTTCAAGAGCAAATCAAACGTGAATTGAAAAAAAAACTGTATTGCTGCCTCCCAAAAAGAGCATGGTTTATTCATATGTTTTGATTCCCTCCTGGTATGGTGTGCATTATGAAGAGAATTTGGCAAGGTAGGTAATAGTGAAGGAAGAGTTGCATTTTTAACAACAGGCTTTTGTTTGGGTTTCGGTTTTGGTTAAATAGTCAAAACCTTCTTCCATTCTACCCAGCTTATATTTTAATACCTGCAAAAGCCTGTTTAAAATACTTGTGCCAATGTTTATTATACTGTGGTTGTAGTGCCGTATGTAGAGTGGTTATTAAGTACTGTGGTTATAAATCACTTGAGAGCCCCACAACCTTTTTTACTGGCTTGTTCTGTTCTGTGTTCCTATTCATAGGATATCAATAACAAGAGTGACAGCTGACATTTCTCTTGCTAAGAGGTCTGTCCTAAATAATCCCAGCAAGAGAGCAATAATTGAACGTTCGAACACTCGGTCCAGCTTAGGTAAGATGTTCAAATGTGGTACTTGTCCAAGCTATACTTTCAGAGCGGGATGGCACATGTTTCGTTTGTGATTGTCTTTTCCAGTGTGCTCCCTATTCTGAATGGGGAAGTGCCAATTAACTGAAGAGAATGCTATCCATGGAGAAGAAGGGAACAGAGTCCTACAGCAGCCAGAGCCTCTGCTCTCAGCTCTAGTCAATTAGTTCATTAGTAGTCTGGTGGGAAGATTCCTCATTGGGCTCTCCTCGTGTGTTACTGCCTAACCACACAAAACCACTTACCTCCACTCTGCCTCAGCTTTTCAATGAGGCTAATGGTATCTGTCATAGCTGAGTCACATCTGACATGAAAAGAAATGGGATGTTCAACATTCTTGGATCCTTAATAGAAAGCTAGATAATAGGATCTTTGTGAATAATCCCATCTTTAAGTGGAAATAGCCATGAGCATTAAATGTGTCTTTCCTGGAGCACAGTCAGAAAGTATTCTGAAATTTCACCATGATGGAGAAGGGGAAAATGCCCTATTGTTACAAGATAGCAGGACGCTTGTCTCAAGGAGTCAGAGAATGAGTCTCCGAGATACAAAAGGGTGAAGTGAAAGTTTATTAAGTGAAGGTGAGAACAGAAAGGAGAGGGGAAAAACTCTCCAAAGGGAGAGAGGTCCCTAATGGGTTGCCACTGGGGGTTTTCAATGGTGGTCTTTTATTGAGAACTGACTAGGGAACTTGAATCTTGACGTCTCTATCACTGCTGGCACTATGTTTACTTTTTCTTTGAAGTTTGGTCATTTTCAGTGGCCCAGCTGTAGCTGTTACAGAGATATTTTTGACATTTAAGACAAATGAGGTAGACTCATTAGTCTTGTTATATTCCCTCATTTTCTGTGGCATTTTCCACATCTGGGATTTCTGTGAGCCTGAACCCATAGCCCCCATGTGAGCCCAGTCACATATTCCCCTACCTATCTCTCCTTACCTAGCCCCACCTGTCCCTTAGTATATGCTTAACTACTTTATAAAGCCATGTGTGAATAGGGCAGTGGAAGATGGAATCACCATCCACAGAAACAAGTCCATGCTGCTGGGGAATCACGGCGTTCATCTCAAAGCCTGTGTTGTGCTTTTTGTGATTGCCAAGAGTGGTATAGTCCACTTATAACTTTCTAGGAGTCTCTCTTGCATTCAGAGTCTGAGGGCAGTTTGTTTTACTCCCCTCTTCCTCGTGGGCAGGGGTAGTAAAGATAGGGGTCTTCTGTATTCACAACATCTTAAACTACTGAGATGATGATAGAAAACAAACAAACAAACAAAATCCAGGATAGCTTTCACACCCAAACAACCCAACAAGAGTTTGTTGGAGCCTGAATCTTGACCCTGAGCCAAGAAGTGCACAGATTAGAAAGAGGCTGCAAAGTATCATCTCTGTATATTCCTGGCATGGGATTGGCACATGATAATTGTTCAATAAATATTTGTTGGCTGGTTGCTTTATGAAAGAATGTTAAACATACCAGTGGAATAGTTGTCAGTCCTTATGAGGGCAGGATACTGGACATCAATGGTTCTTTCCTTAGCTCAGCATTTAGATCCATCACATACAGAATAAAACACTCTTAAAGACACAGTATTTTGACCTTAACGACGTAACAATGCAAGAGTTGATGATGATGAATCATATTAGGTGACTGACTAAAAGGATGCCAAATTAGATCGAAGATTTCTTAAACAAGCATCCACTGTCTGTTCTCCTATCTTCCACTGTCCTTTTCACTCCACAAAGTGCCTTTGACTTTTAATTACTCCTTCCTCTGACGTATAATGAGAGGTTTAAAAACACTTAAGCACATACATGAGGTTGCTGACTCTAACCATCTACCCTAACCAAGGGTCTCGTGGATATTCCTAGAAGTCATTTGGCATAATCCAGTCACATGTTTGAGTCAGTGGAGTGAAGTTGGCGTAAATAGTGAGGACAAAACAAGGTGAATGTCAGTTTACTGACTTTTCCCTTTGCTTTGCAAATTCATATACCTACAACCATTAGAATTAATTTAATGGCAGTCTGTTATAATAACCACTTCGTGAGCCGCCTATGACCATTTACCTGCTTCTTAGTGCACATGTTTATTGTTATGTGCCAGGCATTATGCTAGACTGTGGAAGTACAAACATAACTAAGAAAAAGTATCTTACCCATAAGCCACTGGGAAGAAGGGGCAGATATCTAAATGCTGTTGACAATGGAATTAGGAGCCAAAAGCTAGAGGTATAAAGAAAGAAGGGTAGAGAGTAAGAGGTGTCAAAGAAGACTGAAGAAGTTATATTTGAGTTGGTTCTACAAGGCAGACAAGAATGTGCAAAGATGTCAGCATGTAAAAAACATTGCTGGATTGATAATCAAGTAGACTGTGCAGAGAATGCTTAGAAAAGGGGAGTGGGTGCTATGGTTTGGGAGCAACTGGGGAAGAGACTGTAAACGTAGGTTGAGGTCAGTGTGTTAGGGCTCTAAGTATGCCTTGCTAAAGAAACCTCCAAAGTAGACTCTATAAATGTGAACTGTAAAGGGTAGTAGTAATAGTTGTTACATCCAAAATGTTTTCCATAGTCAAATTTGGAAATTTGGATTAAACAGTTGGCCTTCTTTACTGCAAGATTTCTGAGAGCCACTAAAATAGAAAGGGCAGTGCATGTTTGAAATTCCAAAAGAAACTAGTAGAGCCTGCGATATTTTGCAAAACTAAATAACTAAATAAATAAATAAAAACATCCCCGTAGGATATCTTAAGGGATTAATGTTTGAGGATACTCACTTTGGGAAATATTGCCCTGAACCCAAAAGGAGCCATTGGGGTAGTTTAAGCATTTGGATATAGGAAAGGTCACAGGTGACAGAGATGCTGGAGAGAGATGGGTCTAGACTGGTCATGATCAATTTATAGAAGTGTTCATTGAGGTTCTTCCAGCATCATAGTCCATGACTTCTCAGAGCCCCATTTGTCTGGAATAAGATCATGAGGAAAGGGCCATTGGAATCCTCTGAGAATCAGCATTGGAAGTCAAGATTGCTGGGTTTGCTTAATTTTTTTTTTTTTAAGAAAATGGGCTATGTAGATATAAATCTTGTTCTCTTTCTCAGTCTATGTATTGAATTCCAAATATATATTATCCAAATATGGCCCCACTCTGGTATATGGTATGGCCTCTGCAGCCTTCTGGCTTGCTTGCCCAAGCACCTCTCCACTCATGCCAGAATGTCCATTGCCTAAGAGTTTTGTGTTGGCTAAGCCTTGGATGTGCTTGCCCTCTGCACAGGTCAAAAACCATGTTTACCTCATTGCTTATGCAGAGTAAATAAGGCTCATTATTTCTGTAGTATTTACACAATGTGCCTCAAGGGTTCTTTGTACTAGGGTGGTCCATTTTGCCTCACTACCTTTTTGCTACTCCAGGAAACATTGTATTCAGATTTGAAACTTAAAGTAATGCAGACTTGTTCTACAATAGTCCTGGCCAGGAGTTAAACTAGTGGCAATTTAATGACAACAACAAATGGAGAACATGTTCCAACAGCCAGAGGCTGAAATCTGCTACACTACAAATATACTTTATTTACTGAGCTTCTCTCATAAGAAAAACCCTTTTTAACTGTTTTTGACACATGAGAAAAAAAGGGAAAGGTATGTTATTATTAACAAATGTAGTGTGTGATTTCAGAAGAATTTTGCAAATGAGCCTAATTGTCCAAATTCTTTACATAAATGTCTTGGGAGCTAGTCACATTTCAAAGCAGTATAAAATCTTTCAGACCAGTGGGATTGGATCATATGAAAAATAATAGCTATGTTCATTCTCGAAATTCCTATTTCTAATACAAATCATGCATTAAACATCAGAGATTTTGTGGGAAGAATTTTAGGCTATTATGCAAAGCCCACGAAAGTAGAATTACAAGATAGTCTTGAGCATTCATACTCCTGCGCACCCTGTTATGGAAGGGAGGATTTTTTGGTGGGTGACATGAACTTGAATATATACTGGGTAAACAGAACAAATCGTGGCTTTCTGGTAGAAAACCTTTTCAGTGAGTATATTTAGAGCAACATCACCTCTTTCCTAGACCATATTTGAAGTAATGTATATTAGGTAACTTTGTCTACTCTGTGTAATTTAAACAAGATTACAACATTGCTAAGTCATGCCTATAATATATAAGCCAAAAATAAAGATAAATAAAAGGCAAAACAAGATCATCTCTCTGAAAATTAAGTAGTCTAATTCAGACTTTGGACATGACCCAATAAATCAGATAATTTATAAAATATATATGAAAAAGTTTCTTTCCGTTTTAGAAAGCCAAATTTTGTTTTTATCGATAATCTCCTTTGTTTTAAAAATGGCTGGATTGCTTCAGACATGGAGAATAACTAGATTTTTTTATTTGACCGGATTTGTGCAGGGATTCAGGTCACTTGGCTATTACAGACGGTTGGATCGATTTTCATTCTCAAGACATTTCAGCATTTATAATATAATTGCCTTAGTTTTTTTTTCTTTAATACTGAAAATTATTCCCTAGAACAAGTATACCAGCCCTAATACTGAATTAAGACATAGCAATATGTTAGTTGTAAGAGTAGACCCAACATTTAACCCTGGATGAAAAATATGCTTGTCATTCAACACAGATGAGCTGTGGGATTTTTTAAAAACATAGTTACAGAATATTAATATATAAATTATTGATTGGTTGAAATATTTCCATGTAATTTGCTTTCCATGTGATGTTGCTCTACACATGTATTTCAAGTCTTTCCTAAATGTGGTTTCAGCTTTCATAGATAAAGTAAAAGTTCTTTAGGGGTACCTGGGCGGCTGAGTGGGTTAGGCCTCTGCCTTCAGCTCAGGTCATGATCTCAGGGTCCTGGGATCAAGCCCGGCATTGGGCTTTCTGCTCAGCAGGGAGTCTGCTTCTCCCCCTCTCTCTCTGCCTGCCTCTCTGCCTCTTTGTGATCTCTCTCTCTGTCAACTAAATAAATAAAATCTTAAAAAAAAAAAAAAAAAAAAAAGTAAAAGTTCTTTAGAGCAAAGCAATAGTCGTAAACAACCTAGCTATATAAATAGCTAAATTTCAGGGCAAGTGTAAGAAGTGAGTTAAGAGAGCCATCTCAATTTTTTTCACCAAATTTTTTGTTTTATGCAAAACTCAAAACTCAACCCATCTCTCTCTCTTTGGAATAGATCTTAAGTGAATAGAAATATGAAATTCAAAACGTTCCGTTTTGCAATATAGACAAATATCTGAAAGGGGTACTATGATTTTTTTTTTTTAAGATTTTATTTATTTGACAGAGAGATCACAAGCAGGCAGAGAGGCAGGCAGAGAGGGGGAAGCAGGCTCCCTGCTGAGCAGAGGGCCCGATGCGGGGCTCGATCCCAGGACCCTGAGATCATGACCTGAGCCGAAGGCAGCGGCTTAACCCACTGAGCCACCCAGGTGCCCCCCCCTTTTTTTTAAATTTATTTATTTATTTTTTTAAAATTTTTATTTATTTATTTATTTATTTTTAATTTTTTTAGGGTACTATGTTTTTAAATGTAAGAATTAATTAATAAAAATAACTATGTCCTGTTACATATTATTTCTCCTTTTAGCGGAAGTACAAAGTGAAATTGAAAGAATCTTTGAGTTGGCGAGATCTTTGCAACTGGTTGTTCTTGACGCAGACACCATCAATCACCCAGCGCAACTTATAAAGACTTCCTTAGCACCAATTATTGTTCATGTAAAAGTCTCATCTCCAAAGGTAATTAGCTCATTTCTGCCTTACAGATTAGAAGCTCATTGACTTTGGAATATTCTTTGCTCTGTGCTTTGTTGTTAGTGGGTAAGGAGAATATCTTATTGAGATGCCTTTAATGGGCAGTTTTTAATTCCCACAGTCTGTCCAGGTTCTAGAAATTCTAAGATAGCAAATAAAGAATAGCCATTGTTTTAAAGAAGGTCACTCTCTATTGTGGTTCCCCAGACAGGCAAGTTATGCAAGAATACAATATAAATAAAAAATTAAGAAAGGTATGGAAAAGGAAGTATGGCTTTTCAGAGACTTTATATTATATCTTAGTTAATTTCTTGGGCAATATTGATTCTTGTAGCACCTATATTCTCTCCCCAACTGAGCAAGTACATAGTTCAGGAAAAGTATATACATTTATCATATATAAAGCCAAACACCACTGTATAAAATCTCTTATGGAAAAATTATAGACATTATACATGTGCTCAGGTTGGGTCTCCAAGGAATAAGGTATTCTGTGATTAAACACAGTGGGATATCTGCCCTGTGTCTTTGTGCCACAAGTAGATAAAAATAAAAATGAGACAGCCTCAAATTGGTCTCTTTTGATTAGGCTGTTCTTTCATTTTTAAGAAGTGATGATATTCTAAAAAGTTAATGTGAAATAGATATCCTAGGGAGGTGTTACCTTAATAATTAGTTTATTTTCAGTGCCTCTAAGAGTGCAGTTTAGCACTATGTGTAATTCAACTTCCAACCAGAGCAGTAGTCGCCTCTCACAGATGGAGAATGTCTGAAGAAGCTGTGTCCTTCCCCAGCCCTCAGCCTTCCGTCTTTGCAGGCACTCATTCTGCAGGGGATGGACTAGGGAATCCTGACCAAACCAGGACCTTTTGGGAACCATTAGAATGGATTGAATCTGCCTTGACCACCTCGAGGTCTCTTTGGCCCCACACTGAGGGGGATTCAGATACCCTTCATTGCAGTGGAATAGATGTCAACCTCTTTTTCCCGCTGCCCCAGTCCCCACGGGGTCATTAAGTGTAAGAACAGGGGCTCCTGTGGACATACACGCTGAGGTATAATAGAGCCTCACCAACCAGTACTATTTTGGGGTGAGGGCCCTATTTCAGCTTTAAAAAAAAAATGGAAGAGAGAGGGAGTATATGGCAAGTGTAGTCATAGCCATGCCTGAATAACACAGATAATCACTGGTTTATAGGTAGCAATATGCCAATGCAAATGTTTTGCCTAGATTTCTAATGTGAAATCTTGTTAATGTAAACTGGAACACCTCAATAATTATCAGTGACCAAAAGGACCCGATATATAAATGACTGATATTTATCTGATATTGAGATAGTGATCTAAAATATTACTTCACTGAATTTGGACACAAATGACCTGGTACAGATCAGTTCCTCCACTTTTGCAGGGCTCTAATTTCTCTGGGTAGGGGCACCTGGGTGTCTGCCTTCAACTCAGGTCATGACCCCAGGGTCCTGGGATGGAGCCCCAGTGTCAGGCTTTCTATTCAGTGTGGAGTCTGCTTTTCCCTCACTCTCTCCCACTCCCCCTGCTGTGCTCTCTCTCTCTGTCAAATAAATAAATACACTCTTTTAAAAATGTTTAAAAGTAAATAAGTAAATAAATAAAACCTCTGGGTAAAATCTAGGGCAGGAACTTGAGGTCCCTCCAGGACCCCACACGGAGAGAGAATAGGATGTACATATCAAAGCCTCTGCAAGTGAGAGCCAGTGTTAAGTGGGTGATGTCATTACAGAGTTTATATATATCATTTTTCATATTGTATTTCCTCTCTATTAATACTCAGGGCTAGCCAGACTATATTAAAAAGCCTTGGTTTATTTATTTTTCTTTTAACTCATTGATTCATGTCTTCTTCTATCAGGTTTTACAGAGGTTGATTAAGTCTAGAGGAAAGTCGCAAAGCAAACATTTAAATGTTCAACTGGTGGCAGCTGATAAACTTGCACAATGTCCCCCAGTAAGTACCATCATTTTTTTGCGTTTGTCATTCTTGCTGGGACAGGAGGGGCTGGCATGTTTTTTGTTTTCCCATTACCATTGTCCTTTTGTTCTAGAATGATGGTGATGATCTGTTGTCATAAACATAAAGGGTTTTTCACACACACTGCTGCTGTCCTGTTGGCTACACTCAGGCATCCAGAACTGAGACATCAGTTCTGCCGTATAAGAAGAACTGAACCTAGAGTCCAGTGTCCCATCGCGTGCCTGCTACCTTGATGACCGTGCAAATACTCAGCAGTATTAATTATTATTAATTATTATTAATTATTAAGTATTAATCCAGTCATGGGGACACGTTTATGAAAAGAGAAAAGCAAATAAAACATACTAATTTGACTTTCCTTTAATTTTTCTGCCAGAAAATTCCAGTAGGCAGAAAAGATGTGACCTTGAAGGTTGAGAATTTATGGGAACTAGAAGAGCCCTATGGTTATAGCAGATGAGGAGGTCAGGGTTAAGTAAGATGAAAAATTATATTATAGCAACGTATGTCCTGGTGCCATTGCCAGAAAGCAGCTACTGAGGTGGAAGCCAAGAAAATGGCAGGGATTTGGGTGGGGGGAGGTGCTGACTGTTCTCCCGTGGGTCACCAGTGGCTGATCTGTGTCTACCGCTCAGCTGATTTACTACTTCTGTGCCTCTGTTTCTCTAAAGAAAATAACTGTCTTTCCTACTAATTTAATTTACTAGGTTTTTAAATATATACTTGTGTAAGGATCATTTATGCCCTGTGGAAGCATAAAATCTAATTCAGATGTTTAGAGAGACAATACAGCATAGCTGGTAAAAGCATGGACTCTGAAGCCAGATCGCCCATTTTCAGATCCACACTGGTTTTGTAATCTTGAGCAAGTACTTTCCTCACTGGTTTAGTGTAAGGTTTCAATGAGTGAATCTGCAGTAAAGCTCTTAGGACAGGGGCGCCTGGGTGGCTCAGTGGGTTAAAGCCTCTGTCTTCAGCTCAGGTCATGATCCCAGGGTCCTGGGATCAAGCCCCACATTGAGCTCTCTGCTTGGCAGGGAGCCTGCTTCCCCCGCCCCCGCACCCCCCCTCTGCCTATCTCTCTGCCTACTTGTGATCTCTGTTTCTCAAATAAAAAAATAAAATCTTAAAAAAAAAAAAAAAAAAAGGCTCTTAGGACAGAGCCTGGCATGGAATAAGCACCACCTAGGTGTTTCTGTTAAAATTACCAGATATACTTTGCATTCTGCCATGGCCAACCTGTCAGGCTCTGTAAGGATGTGTTCCTGTCTGGTTCACGGTTATATCTCAGTCCTTCATTATGATAGGCTCACAATAAATATTTATTGACTAAGTGAATGAGTGAAAGGTGGTAAGAGTAGGATGCACCCTTTTATCGGATGCTTATTAGGCCAGATGAGAAGCTAGATGCTTTACATAGCTTATCTCTAATCTTCACTGTTACCTAGTAAAGTAATTATCCTTATTTTGTATTATCCCCATTTTGTAGATGAGGCTACTGAAGGGAGAGAGGTGAAATGACTTTCCTAAGGTCACACAGCAAATCAGAACTAGATTAGATTTATCTGGCCCCAAAGCCAGTGTCCTGTCCTCACAGTTCCACCTACTTGTACACATACCTGGTTACCTGCCCCACAGATAATTTGGATAGGCTGGAGCCTGGAGTGTTATGTTAAGAAGTCTAACTTCACTTTGCTTACGAAGTCCACTTACAAAATGGAATGTGTAATACAAACCCTGTGTGTAAATACAAGAATGTCCTACCCAGCCCCTGACTCTACAGTCCTTACCAGCTAATGGAAGTTAACCCTTACTGAGCAAATACCAAACGCTAGGAGTATGCTATTGTTTCCAGTTTTTAGAAGAGTCTTATAAAGAGAGTTGTGTCAGTTTGGGTCTTCTGGGAAGCAGACACCTAAATGGAATTAGAAGTGCAACTTATTGGGGCACCTGGGTGGCTCAGTGGGTTAAAGCCTCTGCCTTCAGCTCAGGTCATGATCCCAGAGTCCTGGGCTCTCTGCTCAGTGGGGAGCCTGCTTCCTTCTCTCTCTGTCTGCCTCTCTGCCTCCTTGTGATCTCTGTTTGTTAAATAAATGAAATCTTAAAAAAAAAAAAAAAGTGCAACTTATTGGAGAAAATACCTATGAAAGACTAAACACAGAGAAAGAGGACAGAACAGGCTAGTAGAGGCTTCCGACCAGACCAGACTAGTCTCATGAAAGGAAGGGAGGAAGGAGGAAGAAATGGATAGCAGGAGCCTCAGACTCATAGGTAGCTTTTCTTACAAGTTTGTCACATGTTGGACAGAACTGTTCAGGCTCTAGTCCCTACGCTGCGCTCAGGCACTGGCTAGGAGCAGCCTGTGGAGAGGATGGCATTGGCTTGGACCAATGCTTCGGTCATTCCAGAAGATGCCACAGTACCCCCATCTCCCCGCACCAGGCTATCTGCTGACTGCACTCATGACTGCGGGTTTTCCAGGATATCTGATCATAGACCTCTGTGACCACCCTCGTAGATAACATCATCCTTACTTCCTAGAAGGGAAAGCTAAGTCCCTGATTAGGAAAGTTGTTGGAGGTAACAATTAGGAAATGAGCCCCTAGGTCTGTCAGACTCCAACAAACCTCCATGCGCTGTGCCCCTCCACCTCTACAGAGCTGGTGAGTTTCTGGCCCCCAACTTTGCTGTGAAGAGACATCTCCAGGATAGAACAAAGTCATCAAATGGTAATGGGGGTTGTTAAGGAAATTAAGGGAGTTGCAGCTGAGAGTTCCAGTTCGGGCAACCATTGGCCAAGTCCGTGTGGTCCTTCAGGATGGATGTTCTGCTGTATCAGACCTCATCTGGGGCAGAGAATCTTGGTAAGGCAGGAGACAGGGAAGTCCCTGCTTTCTGACCTTTGCAAGAGATTCCTTTCTTTTCTGTGTGGGAGGGAGAGGAGGTCTCTCCTCCCTCTTTTCCCCTCTTGTTGCTATTAATGGAACTTCCTATTTGCTTTTGTTATGTCTACAAGCATCCCCACCTTCCTTTGTTTCCTGAGTCAGTTAGCAAAATCTCCTCAACCAATGTAGGCTTTTGGGAAACAAAACCCAGGAAGGGAAAGGGAGAGGGGCAATTTCCTGCCACAGTGTGCCTCCCCACCCCACCCCCCCACCACCGCCAGACGAGGAAGCCCAGATCCTGCCACCAGCTGGAGTGGTAGGAAAGAAAGGGGGAACATACAAAAGGAAAAATACAGATTAATATCTCGAAATTCGTTGGCACATCTGTCTTCACAGATAGAGAGGGATCTACATCGCGCAGGTGGCCTAGTTCTGTGAAGTGCCTGAGGTGGCCACAAGATCTGCGGGAGTTTTGGGTGCGGATCTGGGTGGACTGGAGAGTAGTTAGTTAGGCCTGTCTGATTTCATTGGACAGAGTGAGCAGACTCACCCACCGGAGTGGGCTCTGTGAGCAGTAGTTGGAGTTGTGGGAGGAATCTCCTCTGGTGAAGGCTAAAGGCTATGGTATCTGAGACCCTTCTCAACTGTAAGACTGACTCTATCTAGATTTTGGAAATGAACAGTGTAGAGATGTTGGTAAAATTATGAAGGCTGTGGAGCCCCAGGAAGAGGAAGGTATTAAAGCAGAAAATATACCAAGTGATATCCTTATTGTTTCAAAATGTCCTAGGTACTTCTAAGGAACAATCCGTGGTCTTGGCTGGGGACATGGCATCCATGTCACTGTATGGTTAAATCAGAGAAACTCAAAATATCTGGTCATCTCAGTGTTGTGTGGCTCACCTACAAGTACTAAAATACATTCAGCAAACATTATTTAAGAGTTAGCATTGTTTAAGAGTTAGGCCTGGGCTCCTGGGTGGCTCAGTCTGTTAGGCATCTGCCTTCAGCCTAGTCATAATCTCAGGATCCTGGAATGGAGCTGCTTGATGGTGTCCCTGCTCAGCAGGGAGCCTGCTTCTCCCTCTCCCTCTGCTCCTCCCCCCTGGGGATTCAAAGGCATGTTCCTGCCTTCGAGGATTGCATAATCTTTTTTTTTTTTTTAAGATTTTATTTATTTATTTGATAGAGAGAGACAGCGAGAGAGGGAACACAAGCAAGGGGAGTGGGAGAGGGAGAAGTAGGCTTCCTGCTGAGCAGGGAGCCCGACGTGGGGCTTAATCCCAGGACCCTGGGATCATGACCTGAGCTAAGGCAGAACTTTAATGACTGAGCCACTCAAGCACCCCAGGACTGCATAATCTAAACAGAGTTAAACACAGAGATGGGGATGAAAAGTACAGCGTAGGCAATATAGTCAATAATTTGTAAAAAAAACTTTAGTGAAAGATGGTAACTATGCTTTCGGTGAGCATTCTGTAATGTGTATAATTGTCGAATCAGTATGTATAGCCCCTGAATCTGATATAATATTATATGTCAATTATACTTCAGTTTTTCAAAAAAAAAGATTATAGTTGGGTAAGTCAACTCTTTTTTTTTTCTTAATTTTTAAAATTTTATTTATTTATTTGACAGACAGAGATCACAAGTAGGCATAGAGGTGGGTGGGGGGTGGGGGAAGGCGGGGGGGGGGGGGGAGAAGGCTCCCTGCTGAGCAGAGAGCCTGATGCTGGGCTGGATCCCAGGACCCTGGGATCATGACCTGAGCCGAAGGCAGAGGCTTAACCCACTGAGCCACCCAGGCACCCAGATAAGTCAACTCTTAGCAAACAATTTGGTAAATCCTAAATATGCTTACAGATATTACTTTATAAATCTCTTATAGTTTGAAAGAGTGGTTTAGATCAGGGTTTCTCTACTTCAGCACTATTGACATTTTGGGTCGGATAATTCTTTGTTATGGGAGCCTGTCCTATGTACTGCATGATGGTTAGCAACATCCCTGGCCAATGACAACTTCCATATTGGGACAACCAAAAATGTCTCCAGACATTGCCAAATGCCCCCTAGGGGGAAAAAACAATCACTCCTGGTTTACTAGTTTAGGTTAATATAGGCACACATTTTGGTAAATAACATTATAAGTCTTAAGTGATATCTTGAGATACATTTTAGGTGAATTAAACTTGTTTCTTTGATCTGTCTATAAGAATGAGTTTATTAACATTTTTTCCCCAATAATTATTAGATAAATTACTTGCAGCCTATTTAAATTGTTGCATTTTAGCTGCTGAGAGAGTTGATAAGTGTATATAATGTAACATGTTACCTCTGAAATAGCTGGAACCAAGAAAATATATGTGCCTACTTAAATGCAAATAATACTGTGACATGTCAAGATTTATCCATATGTCAGGAATCTCAAAACAGCCTCATGCACTGGGAAGACAGCCTTGCTCTATTATATCTTAGCAGCAAATTCCTGTTTTATGTAATTGATCAGATAACTTGAAATTTTAAACAAGCAGTCTGGATAAGTAAGGTTACTTTGTGTTTAATATTTTCTAAACACTGTTTACATTATTAAACATGTTCATTTGATATTGTTTGAATAGCATTTGTAATGTCAAGAAGGAATTTTATACTCTATGTTGGCACATGTGGAAAAAATCCTTGGATTATAAAAACTAGTAGTAATCTAAAAATGTGCCTGCATTTGTCCCTGCTTTACTTTAAGACCATAATTATAATTGTCACTGAAAGACTGGTGATCACTGTGTCATTTTAGTTCCTCTAGGAGAATTTACAGCTTCCTTAATTGGCCACTGCATCTCCAATCTGAGAAGTCAGCAGATTATACTGGGAGAGTCACACATTGCTAAGAAATTAAAGGCAGCAGTCTTTAGAAAAGGAAATCTAAAAGGGTACTGAAAAAAGCTAGCTCTCTGTCACCAGAAAAAAATGAATCCAAGACCCAGGGATTGTTGAAGCCAAAAGGAACCCTGAAGAGCACCCAGTGTAGTATTTCCTGGAATGTATTCTTCCCAGTATGGGCTCCATGTGATGCCAGCAGGTGCTATGGGGAGAGGGCTCTGATACCATCGTGTTTGAGAAAACACCATGTACACACAGATAAACTGGTTTCTCTACTACAGGAGCCTTAATATGCTAATGAGCATTGTGTATCTCCATCAGGATAGTGGACAGTGTTTCCTAGATTTTGTCTACAGAACCATTTTCCACAGAGCATCCTGTGGATTTAGTGTTTCATGGAACACTTCTAGGGAAGGACTGACCCAGTCCAACCACCTCATTTTTCAAATGAGGGAACTGGGACCAAGAGAGGTGAACTGGCTTTCCAAAGAACATAAGCCTTGGCCAAAGTCAGCATAAGATGGTGAATGGCAGCAAACTGGTTATCATATATTCTGGAAAGAGAAGCATGGGTTTCATATGTAAAGCTTCTTTTAAGAGAAGGGTCAGCAGGGGCTTGTGGGTGGCTCAGTGGGTTAAAGCCTCTGCCTTTAACTCGGGTCATGATCTCGGGGTCCTGGGATGGAGCCCCGCATCAGGCTCTATGCTCAGCGGGGAGCCTGCTTCCTCCTTTCTCTCTCTGCCTGCCTCTCTGCCTACTTGTGATCTCTGTCTGTCAAATAAATAAATAAAATCTTTTGGGGGGGGGGGAGAAGGGTCAGCAAACTTTTTCAGTATGAGCCAGAAAGTAAATATTTTAGGTTTTGTGGGTCATGTGGTTTTCACAAGACTAACCAACTCCACTTTGGTAGCAGGAAAGCAGCCACACTCAATATGTAAGTGAATGGGAGTGTTACAGTCAAACTTCGTTTATAGGAGCTGGAGGCGGGCCCCATGTTGCCAGCCCACTAAATTTGCCACCCTTGTTCTAGGACAAAGTTTTGGTTGTCTGTGACTGTGCAATAAACTTCCCTCAAACTTAGTGACTCAGACAATGAGCACTTGGTGGTATTCGGCTGGTGGCTGACATGGCCGCTTAGCAGGGATGACTGCAAGGCTGGGCGTAGCCAGCTCCTCTCTCTCCATGTGGTCTTAGGGCCTTTCCATGGCTTCTCTATGACAGGGATTCAGACTTCTTAACACGGCAGCTCCCAGGGCTCCAAGAGCCAAGTATTCCAGTCTCTTAGGCTTAGATACTGGCCTTAGATAATGGTACAACATTCTGCTAGGCAAAGGAGTTCCAAGAACTCCCCAGATTCAAGGAGAGAGGACATAAACCCTCTATCTCAGGGAAGGGAATGTCAGAGAATCTGTGGCCATGTTTCATTTGCCACAGGCAGTTGTATTCTGGAAGAGGGAAGACTTTGCTTCTTTGCCTGCTCTGGATTCACAGAAACAAAATGGGTGAGATGTAGACAGAAAAGGAGCCAATGAGACTAGGACCCATTTTTTAAAAAAATATGACCAGCCTAAATTTTTAATTGGAATATCCATCTATACAGTATATTGGGAGATTTCATGTTGCTTCTACCAGGTATTAGTACCCTTTTCCTTTTCAGAGAAATTGAAAATAGTACATTTTAAGAAGACCAGCGTTCACCAAATCACCCCAGTACTGTGGTAATAAGAGTCTCATAATACATGATGAGAAAAAGCAGACGGGCAGACAATTGAATATATAAAGGAAATATAATCCCTTAATCCTACTTAGTTACAAGCTGGGTTGTGTTACCATAAGATGACCCTGTGGCTCTTTGGTCTGTATTATTTTTTTGAGCTTGCAAAATGACATTGATCGCTCTCTCTGCAAGAGGGGAACTCATCTCCTCACAGAGTCACACAAACCTCTAACATTACAGTAACCAGAGGCGTTCTCTTCTGTCACCCTTTATTTTGCATTGCTGAATAGACTCAGATTTATTCTAGTAAACACAAGAACTCTGAAGTGAATGATAGTGCCCAGTATCCTTGATCATATTGCTATCACGGTAGTAATTTTCCACTGCTCTTTCCTAGCCGTTTTATGTAAATTATTTAGAACCATGTGGATTCACCCTTCTATTTAAAGTAACTGTCTCCAGTGGTGCTTTCATTATTACAGGGCCTCTGGGCGTCCACAGTTTAATTCATAATAGTGCTTTTGAAAAAGAGAGTAATCAGTTTGAGAGGTTTCCCTCATGAAACAAGGCTGCATGGGATCTAGTTTCTCTCAATCCAAAGACTACTCTTGTGCGGGGATCTTAACCACCCAACTTGGATAACACTGACTTGGGTCCCCACCAACTTAGCATTCCCACCAGGGCTATGATTTAAAGCATTTGGTTAATTTGAGCTTAACAAAAATACTGGGTGCCTCTTCTACAGACAGTAACACTGGGAGATGTTGTAGTTTTTGAAGAAGAAGAGTGGCCAGGATGGAGGGGCAGTGAGGAAATGTGTGTGGGTTTATGAGGAACGTCACAGATTGTTAAGAGAGAAACTACAAGGGATCAGAGTTACTGATACTCTTTGCTTTCATGTTTTGCCCCCGAAATTAGTGGCAGGAATTCTGGTTGTCTTTTCCCATTCGGCTTCTTGAAGTTGGAAACTGAGATGAGCTGCTAGAGCCCACAGTCTTGATAGGCTTTCTTTTATCCCCTATAAGACCTCCTAAGTCTTTCAAGATTCTTTTAATTTAGCACCTAGTTTCCCATCACTAGTTGACCAGTGAGTTAAGTAATCATGACTTCAAAAGTCCTAATAATATCAAGAATGCACTTGTGATATGAAAGAAACATCAGTTGGTTATTCTATAATTAGCATTACATATGTGCCATTCAGCCATTTTATTTTACTGAATCTTATCTGCTAGTCATTTTTTTTTAATGGTAACAGATTCAGGATCTCTGTATTCTAGTAGCAAAGAAATAAAAAATGTACTTACCCCTATTATTTCTTTTTTCCTCTTAGAAATAGGAAATAGGCACCACCTAAGGTTTTATCTATGCACAAAAAGTAAATGTAAAGTGTTGTACATCCCATGGGAGAGTTTATATGTATTTAATCTCATGCCTAGCAAGTCTTCTGTAATGCACCAACTTTTAAAAAAATTAAAATTAAATTACAAAATTAATTTCTAAGTTTTATGAACTTTTTATTAGGAAATATTCAATGACAATATCCTAGATAAAACATATTACAAATTATATGTTAGGTTTCATGAGACCCTCCCATCTATGCTAGAAAAGATGGATTTCATAGTCATAAAGAAAGACTTGTCCACTTTGTCTCAGCATCTCCCCGCGCAAAGGAATGTAAAAGAAATAAACAGAACCTACTTCAATTCTTGATGTAGAAAGTGCTCTATCTTCTGTAAAAACTAGGGTGACCAGGTGTCCCACTTCCCCTCAGATTGTGCAGATTCAGACACTGATAGTTCCAAGCGCCCAAAAGCACTCAGTCCCAGGCAGATCAGGATAGTTGCCTTGATTCAGGTACCTTCCCCGGGAATCTTTGTGTGGCTCTGTGAATGGACAACCAGACAGATCTTAACGTTAAGTACTTAAGATTTTCTTAAAAGTTATGTCAGATCTTCCTTTCCACTGAATTCGGCATCAGTCTTTGCTTTCTCTGGTTCCTGTCATCTCGTTCTCTGAACCACTGGATGAGCTGGAGGCCTGGTTTTCACTCTTCTTACATTTATAATGCTTTAGTATTTCATTTTCCCCAAAAAGCTTATGCAGAAATGGCACCTGCTGTGCCTTATTTTCCAAGAGTTTGTTTTGACTCCTCTGCTCATGATGTATTTACTTCAGCAGCCACATTCTTTCTGCCCACCTCAGCTAAAGAAAAGATCCCATCACAGTATGCCAGAGGCGTCTGCTGTGGAAGAACTTGGCAAACAGCTTTCTGTGTTACCCTATCTCAGGCATTCACCAAGGGCATGGTATCATTGAGTGGGTCCCTCTTCACTGCCTGTGACCGTCCCCTTACCCACACCCTCTGCTGCTGATCAAATAGCTGTCTGAATCCATATCCCATGCCGGAAGTCTCACGTGTGGCACAGTAAGGAACTAATTAGACTTGAACCTTTAAATTTTTGAAAAATCAGCAAAGCTTATTTGCATAACTCATGGGGCTGCTTCTCTTTGAATTTCATGTATCATTTCTTAAAAAAATGTATGCCCTCATACTCACATTCTAACACTCTGGTCTTATCAGCTGTGTTATTTCCTAAACAGTTGAAAAGAAAAATTGTCACAGATATACAGGCTGTGAAATTCTTCTTCATTGAAAATAAGACGCATATGTCAGTATTCATTCAGAAGCTGAAATTTGCTTTCCTTGGTGCTTTTGAAAGCATAAAAGCAGTTTCAAATCATCTTCATCATATAGCTGTCTTTTTAGCAGGTGCAAAAATACCGTTTCCTAGAAATGATTGAGGCTTGAGCAAACAGCCATGTGCTGATAGATACAAATTCTGTCCATTGGCAAAGAGGAGTACTTTATTAAAATGACTTGTAATAAAGTGTATGTTTAATTTTATCTGCAGTGTGACAGTGTAACATGTGGAACAGTGAAGTGGATAGAAACCTTATTCAAATGATACCCTTTTAGTGGGGGCTCCTTCCCTGTTTGTTTGTGTGTGTGTGTGTGTGTTTTTTTTTTTTCTTTCCAGGCTTAGTTGTCCTGACTTCCATAGTCTGGACCCTCAGTCCAGGGGTCCTCAGAAGGTGCTTTCACTTGGGACTTTATGAAAGCAAAAAAAATGAGTTTTTGAGACCCTACGTTTTTGAGAATCCACCTTTCTGAATGAGACCTATGTAAGTGAGGTAGACAGTAACGTAAATGAAATTATGCAAACCACAGACTCCAAATCACATACAGTTCAGAATTTGTGGACAGTTTTAGTGTACAGTGGCTGAGAGTAGACATTTGTTCCTGTGCTGCCCAGTGTCATCTTTCTTCCTGGGTCATCTTTCTGAGTCTGCGTGCACTCTTTGACGGTGGGGTAGGGGGCTGTTCTCTTCCCTCTCAAGTTAGTGCGGCAGTGCTGTCCGAGAATGGAAGTTCGTATCAAAGCATTAGGGAAAGTTCTCAGACTTGACATTTGTACCTACTGATGGGTTACATTAATGGGAAGGGGGCTTTTGACAGCCAGAGGCAGAAATTCCCTTGAGTTACTTTTGTGGAACGGGGCATTTATGGTAAGGATGTATGTTGACTGACATTAGGAACCAGCTGTTTTCCCATTCTCTCATGGGCCACATGGTCTTTTTCTCCTGTTGATTCTTCTCTTTATCTGTTTTCTTCTCTTCCCTCTGCAGATAGAATTCTTTGACTTACTTATAATTTCCCCTCCCTCATAAGTTCAACTCTCACCTGTGTCTATGGGCCTCATTCTAAATTCCAAACTTAAAGCTGCAGCTCTGGGGGCACCTGGGTGGCTCAGTGGGTTAAAGCCTCTGCCTTCCGCTCAGGTCGTGATCCCAGGGTCCTGGGATCGAGCCCCACATCGGGCTCTCTGCTCCGCAGGGAGCCTGCTTCCTCCTCTCTCTCTGCCTGCCTCTCTGCCTACCTGTGATTTCTGTCTGTTAAATAAATAAAATCTTAAAAAGAAAAAAAAAAAAAGCTGCAGCTCTGAACATTCACTGGCTCATCTCTTTATTTTCTGAATGAAAGTCCCAGTATGACCTGGAGTATTATGGATTTTAATACTTGTGTCTCCCACTAGAAGAGGAGAGTTTCTTGAGCTTAGGGATGATATCTGTATCCTTTGCCGTTGGGTGCTTACAATGCCTAGCACAAAATAGGTACTGAGTAGATAAATATGTTATGAATAAATAAAATATGCAAAGAACTATCTGAAATTGACTAATAAGAGGAAAGGTTTCTTTTTTTGAGGGGGAAGGGCCAGAGGGGAAGAAAGAATCTTTTTTTTTTTTTCTTAAGATTTTTATTTATTTGAGAGAGAGTGAGAGAAAGAGAAAGAGCATGAGATGGGGGAGGGTCAGAGGGAGAAGCAGACGCCCTCCTAAACAGAGAGCCCAGTGTGGGACTTGATTCTAGGACTCTGGGAAGGGGGCTTTTGACAGCCAGAGGCAGAAATTAACCAACTGAGCCACCCAGGTGCCCGAGAGAGAGAATCTTAAGCAGATTCCACGCCAGGTGCAGAGCCCGACATAGGGTTCAGTCTCGTGACCCAGTGATCATGACCTGAGCTGAAATCAGGAGTCATTTATTTGCTCAGCTGACAGAGCCACGCAGGTACCTGGGGAAAGGTTTCTACATGAGCTGAATTGGCTGAGTCCTCTTACGCGCTAGTCGGTTTGGACTGAAGTCACCTATTCTTTGCCTAATTACTAAACATTTGCCACTGTTAAATATTTCTCCCTGACTTTCAAACTGCTCTGCAAATTAAGGTCAAAATGTTCAGTAGGGATCAATGTGATGAAAACATTCAAATAGTAAATGTTGGGAAAGAGATCGTTGTCATGGTGACTTCTGCTTGAGGGAAGCCTCTCACCAACCAGAGTGAGTCAGCTAACCTATCACCAACTCATAGTTGTCCAGTTGCCACGAACCTACAATCCAGCCACAGTATCTGTGCTGATGACAGTAACCCTGTATTTGATTCGTTAGTGGAAGGTTCTTATTTTGACAAAATGAGCTTGTAAAGGTAGGTAGGTAGTGGCAGAGGTGGTGCGAGAGGGAAGGTGTGAATCCAGCTGTTGGAAGCTGGAAGTGTGTTTTCTCTAAGCTATGGGATGGCTTTTCTCCTTGCGAGGGGCCACGGTTTTCTGGCTGTCCGTCCTGTGTGTGTTCCCAGCCATACTGCTGTGATGCTGAAGTGCCATTTTGCTGCTTTGTGGGGGAAAACACTTCCTGATTAGAGGCTAGATGTGGGACAAAGCCCTTACTGACAGAAACATGGATACCAGACACTTCTTGTGTGACACTCCTTCCTCCCCACAATTAAATACTCGTGGGCCTTGTTCTTTTTTAATTGTTTCACACAACGATCTTTTGGTAGCAGAAATCACCCTAATGTGGTTTTCTGGCATTAATCCTAAACCTTTCCATATTGTTTTATCATGAGACAGAAAATATTTTCACAGGCATTCTGAAGATTCTCTTAGTCAATGTTATTCCCTTCAACATAGTTACTTTGGAAGATGAAATGTTTATTCCAATGATATGGTCATTGCCCAGAATGTTTTAGAACTCCTCTTTCAATGCCATTAACTTGCTCCTCTTGTATTCTCAAGTAAGTGTCATTGAGCTCCTTAGGAATCTATGGATAGATATGAATGTGTTTTTGCTATATTCTACATATGACGCTGATACAGTCACCTCATCTTTTACTTCTAAACAGTGGAAGATCTGAACATTTAGTGAGCACTTCTGTTTTCTTGTCAATGTCCAAATTTGCACTTGGTTAACTGTGGAGCACCTCACTTGACTTTAATTTTAGAAACTGCCAGTCCAGCCCCTCAAAAGTGATATTTGCTCTTAGATGTTGGAAATGCTAGTATCTGGGGATGCCTACGTGGCTCAGTCATGGGTCATCTGCCTGCAGCTCAGGTCATGATCCCAGAATCCTGGGATCGAGCCCCACGTCTGGCTCACTGCTCTGTGGGAAGCCTGGTTCTTCCTCTCCCACTCCCCCTGCTTGTGTTCCCTCTCTTGCTGTGTCTCCCTCTGTCAAATAAATAAATAAAATCTTTAAAAAAAAAAAAAAAGAAATGCTATTATCTACATTAAGTGGAATTTTAGGTTTCATTGCCTAAAACCTGAAGCCTAAGTAGAATGATTTTTTTGTCTTACCATCTGCAGGAGATGTTTGATGTTATACTGGATGAAAATCAGTTGGAGGATGCATGCGAACATCTGGGAGAGTACCTTGAAGCTTACTGGCGTGCTACCCACACTACCAGTAGCACCCCCATGACCCCTCTGCTCGGAAGGAATTTGGGCTCAACTGCGCTCTCACCATATCCCACAGCAATTTCCGGGTTACAGGTATTGTCACTTCCTACCCATGTTTTTTTATAACCTTAGGTTGAAGATTCTACAGGGAACCTAATTGGGATGAAGACTGGATAATCGTTAATGTGAAGAGGGAAACATGGGTGGGCATTATATATATATATATATATATATATATATATATATATATATAAAATATTACCTCACCATAGTCTACCCTAGGCCGATTTACCCACAGTGACCCTTTCCACAGAACTTTGCTCTCTGTTAATGTACGATAACTTTTACTCAGACAAATTAATCCCTCCTGTGTTTAAACTCTGCCAGGACACTCACTCCCTACTCAGTGCAACTGTCCATTACTTCTCCAGGCCACTTCTTAAAGATGATACATTGGTGGTAGGGTAAGGCACTATGGCAAGCAAAGTCAAGTGTTTTGGGACATTTGGGCCTTTTGTCTGCCCTTAATTAATCCTGCCCTCCCAGACTGCCAGGCCTGTCCCCGAGCTTGCTCAGTACAGAACGTGGACACGAGCAAAGCCACTCTGTTCAGAAACAGTGACAGATCCGAGTTTTCTTGGGGGTGTGTGGGTGTCCATCTTGGCCAGTAGCGATGGCAGGTGTCCTTTAGGGAAGTTGGGGATAAGTGCAGGAGAAGGAAGTTTTTTCTTCTGCTCTTCTAATGCTGCACTCAGGGCTGGGTGTGAAGAGCTAGAGACATTATGATACAAAGGAACTTTTGCCTTCTTACATCAATCATTATTTACCATTTATCAAGCACCTGCTGGAAGGTAACCTAACCCATAGCTGGCTAAGGAACTTGTAGTCTGTTGAGCCATCTTGTATCGTGACTAGTTTTATATTCATGGGTTATATTGATAATCATAACTGTAGATCACATAGACTTAACTCTGAGAGAAAGGGCACTCTCTAAAATGCTATTCTAAACCGTATTACTTTGCTGCAAAATCTCATCTTTGTAAGCAAAAACCTGCCCTACAAATGAATAGTTTTGAGGCTGGAAATGAACATGGGAAATGCCCTCATGTAATATGTGGTATATTTGTAGGCACCAGGACTGCTTCTGGCCTGGTTTCAGCACTCCTTCTTTGCTAATCCAAGTGTAGACATCTCCACTGACTAGTTTGGATTGGCTCTGAATGATACTCGGTGGGATGAGAAATGGATGCACAAAGCAATATGCTTTTGTAGTGTAGGTTAAGCAAAATGTGCTCTGTTTATGGACAGGACACTCCAGACTCCTCACCTCTCAGACATCCCCCTGCAGTGTTTCTCCCAGCTTCACTTGAATGAACATAGTACTCTTTATCCTGGACCCAATCTCTCTTAGTGACCATGGGTATTTAATTGTTAGACTCTGGCTGGGGTTAAAGGCACAGGCTATGCCTGCTGAATGATTTTCCCACCCTGTGAAGGTGTCACTTAGAGGAACTAGATCTGGATCCTTGGTCTCATCGGGATCCTGTTTCTTTTTTATTTTTTTTTAAAGATTTTTATTTATTTATTTGAGAGAGAGACAGTGAGAGAGAGCATGAGAGGGGAGAAGCAGACTCCCCATGGAGCTGGGACTCGATCCTGGGACTCGATCCTGGGACTTGATCCCGGGACTCCAAGATCATGACCCGAACCAAAGGCAGTTGCTTAACCAACTGAGCCACCCAGGTACCTGGGATCCTGTTTCTTAACTGAGGTGACCTAAATAGAGAGACACAGCTATGATACATGTTTTCCCGTGATTTGAAGAAAAATGTTGAGTAACGGTTTCTGAGCCATCAAATAAGTGTTTGACAGTATCGATTTCAGTTAGTGGTATTAAAAGAATTTAGTTTATATCTGAAGGTAATTTTTGTGGGACATTTTAGTTGAGAAAGTGAGAATTGTAAATATTGGTTAGCCAGCTTTAGAATTGTATACGCCTTTGGAAAAAATATTGCTGAGAGCCTTAACATTTATGTATGATGAAGAAACAAACACATTAGTTTATGGACAGCACAAGTCCTAATTTCATGAAAAATTTTTTTAAAGGTAGGAGGAACATTCAGCTAGATAAAGGTGAAGTGTATGACTTCAGGAGGAGAAGGATTTTATCAGTTCAAGAGAAATAAAATAGCAAATGCTATTCTGAACTTTAATTTATTTCCCAAGAGTAAAGTAATCCTCATTTTTGCAGTAGAAGCGGAGTTATTAGGACTTCCTAGGTGCATTAAGTTCCATTCAGCAGTTAACTGTCAATTGTCTATTTTTAATAGGAAGCATAAACATATAGCATTATGTAATTAAATTCATAAACTATTTGCATTTTAGTATCTTTGCATGTTGTGCCCCAAATAAAACAGACCAGATCTTTTGACTAGATCATTTGTGCATCACAATGTTTTATTAAATCAGTTAGCATGTTGTGCAGACCCTACTGCTATACGTACATTTACATCTTCTAGATGAATGAAATGGACATTATGTAATCAATGAACTATCTGCTATTTTTAGAGTCAGCGTATGAGGCACAGCAACCACTCCACGGAGAACTCTCCAATTGAGAGACGAAGTCTAATGACTGCTGATGAAAATTATCACAATGAAAGGGCTCGGAAGAGTAGGAACCGCTTGTCTTCCAGTTCCCAGCATAGCCGAGATCATTACCCTCTTGTGGAAGAAGATTATCCTGACTCATACCAGGACACTTACAAACCCCACAGGAACCGAGGATCGCCTGGGGGATATAGCCATGACTCCCGACATAGGCTTTGAGTCTGCAGAAGCAAACAAAAAATTCATCTGTTGACAATTTGCCATAGCACTGCTAGGATAAACCAATCATCTTAACTTGGCAAGTACAGCACAGTATTTACTGTGCTTATGGGCTGTTGTCATTTGAAGCTAAGTAAGGGGCAAAAAAAAAAAAAAAGTACATGATGCCCTTAAGTCTAGATGGTTATTAGATGCCCAGTCATATAGATATTTTTAAGCTCAGCATTTACATAACAGTACCTTTTGTTTTCTTCATTAGATTTAGACACATCGATTTGTAATTTTAGGGTACTTATCAAGGCACATATAAAATAATTTCCCATGCTGGAAATTCCAAATGACCAGTTCCAGTTGGAACCAATTTATAAACCAATTCCTGTTGGAATTTGGGCAAATCGACTAGAAAGTCTACTTGAGCATGTTGCAGTCAATTTAAAAATTTGAAAAAAAAAAAAAGCCACAAAAAAACCAAAAACCTAATTAATAAGAAAGTCAAAATACCAAAAGAAGCCAACACCAAGTATGGTATTTATTTGCTGGAAGCTAAATTTACACGTAAAGTTGGAATGTATAAACATTTTAACATATGTTAATGTTGACAGAATGGCTTTTCAAACTTACCAGAAATATCGATAGTGCCAAAAAAAAAAGCCCACCTCAAATTAGTGCAGAAATTTTACACTCTCCTCATATTTTAATATTTTTGTTTCTTTCCTGGCACAGCTATTGTATTCAAAGTGTTTTGCCTTTTGTTTAGTCACCACTGTTAGCTTGTTTGAAGTTGGCAGAAAAAAACTCAAAATTTCTTTAGCAGTGAGAGAATAATACAGAGAAACCCAATCATAGCTGGTCATGGGAAACAGAAAACCGGGTGTTGTTTCCCCTTTCCTCGCTCTGAGCACAACTATATACATCCAGGAATCTGGAGTCAGACAGTAAGGATGGGCGCAGATCCTCCCGAGTGCGAAGCTAAACATCTCCAGATGGGAATTCATCTTTCCAACTTCCCACAAACATGGGCCAGTATTTCCTGCCAGCACAATCGCATATCTTTCCATTGCTTCATTCAGTCTCTGTCTTTGAATATGCGAATGTTTTAGCCCTTCCCCAAATTCTTTATAGTCATGCTAAGAACTTTTGTTTTACATGGAAACACTCAATTTTGATATTGAAAGCTGCATTTATGCAAAATGATGAAATGAAAAATGTGAAAACAAGTGATGAATTTAAAAGCTTGCAATAAAAAATAAACTCAATAGATTCAGAGTATATTTGTTCACTAAAACTACAGCATTTTTATTTTCAAGTATTATAAAGAATTTGGAGATTGAGCTGCCTTATTTCTAATGAACACTCCTCTTCACCTGTTGAGTCTTGACAGTTTTTCCAGTGGCTAAAATTACAGAATCGGTGACCTTCTATCTTATATTATCAAGGAAACCTTAGATTCACTATGATCCAAGGAATTATTGAAATTGACCCTTTTATACAATACACAGATATCTATCAGGAAAGACTCTTGTTTCTAAAAGTCCACAATGCGTGCATTTTTCTAAAGCCCCAGTAGGACAAGGCATAAAAATCCCTTTCTACCAGTACATGTCATGAAGCCTATATTTGGAAAATAATAATAATTGATTTCTATTACCTTATTTCCCTACCACGCCTTTCATTATTTAGGCTTTCAAAACATACACCCGTTAAATAATTTTCCTGACCATGAAAATAAATTCCATATTCGTGAATAGTTAAACATATTTTGAACCCCATCATGACCTCCCTCCCCTCCTGTTCCCTGTGCATACTCCATTATGAACCTGTTTAGCTATGACGAGGATGTCTATAATTATGTAAGTTATCGCACATATTTGATACAATTGAATATAGGGGCTCAGTAAATTCTAAAAGTTAACATGTGATACTGGCTTGTGAGTTTCTTTTGTCATCTAGTGAAGCTTATAGAACTTTCAGTTAAGACATTTAAAAGAGCTGTATCCATTAGACACTTTACTAAGCATTTAACCTGCCATTACTGAATACTTTGTTAGAGCACAAAAGAGCATTTTCCAGGAAATGAAAATATATTTATTACATGTACAGCACATATTTGCATGAGAAAGAGAACATTAGCCAAAACATTTTTCTATATGCTTTACTGGTTTCTTGTTTGTGCGCATTAAAGTATTTAATTGCAAAGAGTGCACCAAGGTGATAAATTTAGACTAGACAGCTGTTCAGCTTTTTCTGTAGTAGCATTAGCAATCTGGTCACTTAACTACTTTAAGATATTTACATTTTATGGCAGGTAGCTGCAACAGCATTTACATATATTTCCTAGTCAGCGAGATTACCATATTCTTTCAATTTTTAAAAATCACTTGTTTTTAAAGCCTCTCAAAGCCTTGTTTCTAAGTCTTCCATGTCATGCTGATAAAGAGAGGTCCATTCAATATCTGTGCACAAAACCAATTGTCATTTACCATCAAGTGTCTGTACCTGTTTTGCTTTGCATTCTTATTCAAAAGCTAACAATCTTGGAAAGGGTATAATGTATATTTTCTTGATGGATATATTTAAAATTTTACTTTGATTTGGCATATTCTTTTCCATTCCTTTTGTAATAAGTTTATCTTCACCAAGTAAATAAGAGATATACATTTTCCTTTTTTTTAAGTTTTAGAGTTTACTGTGTAAATGATACTAAAAATACAGATATATACTAAATGAAAGTTTTATTTTTGCCAAGCATATCAAGCAACTTTGAAAAATACATATTCCACAAAATACTTTGTTTTTAACTGATTTTATTTCAAAAAGCAAATGATAAGCAGGAGAAACAAGTCTTACAATGTTTTGAGGCTGTTTTACCTTGTATAAATCACACATTCTGTAACTTCAGTATATGTAATATCAGAATATGTAAGTTACATATTCTGTAATTTCAGTCTGCGAACATGTAACACTGTAGACTCACGTGACAATGTGAAAATGTAGTTCTGGGAAAAAAGAAAATACAATTTGTCAGTCCTGATGTTAATTCTCAAGGCTATAATGTGACTCCAGTATTATAATCAACAATGTTATCTTGTTTACTCCAATATTTAAAGCAACACTTGGAAATGTTTATAAATGACTGATGATTCTCTCTTATATTTATACAGTTCTGTTGGAAAGCAAATTGAAATTAACAATTTGGACTGATAGTCTTTCCTAATAAGAGAGTCTGAATTATGTGACAATATGTCATTGCACTTAGTCCTTAATGAAATGAATTTTTTAAACATAAGACAAACTATAAGAAAAGTATTTGTTCCCTTTGAAGAATTTGTTAATTACTTTAATTATTATTGTTGTTGTTTGCAAAAATGTATTTTTGGAATGTTAACCTCTTTTCATACCTGCATACTTGAACTTGTCTTTTGTGTGGGGGCCTTAAAATTCATAATAGGAAGCTAGGGCACTGAAAGGGAGGGAGAGAAGGAAATTATGCCAAAAGATGTTTGCAAATTTAAACTATGAATGAACATATCATAAAATGTTGTTGAGACCCAGGATGTCAGTCAAGAATGTTTCTAGGTAACCTTAATTTGCATGCCAATGTATTTTTTTAGTTACACAATTTTATTTTGGTATTTGCTAAAAAATAAAAATGATGTAATGCCACTGTAGGAATTGCCCTATATATTAATATTTATACTACCTCTTCTCTAGAGAAGACAATCTGTCTTTAAAGAGAAAAACACTTTTAAATAAGTAGTGATCAAATTTATTACTCTTACTGCTAACCTAGCTGCAAAACTAAATGCATAAATTCTTAAAATATACTTTCCCTTTAAATTTTAGACTGTTTCCAAAATACTCTTGTCACCCTTCATTTCTTCCATGTTAGTGAAGTTTTCTTTGAATTGGTTCACAGTTTATCAGGACACAAGGTTAATTTAAGAAATCAGTCATCATAGGGAATGAAACAAATTGCAAGGGAGTTGTCTTTGTGTGCAATTTGTTATAATACCTAGCTCTAAGCCTAAAGAGTAGATCCAGAAACTTGATATTTCAGCGCAGCTGGCTTGAAAATTCAAATTTTATTGATCCTTAATGTCTCCTGTGGACAGTTAGCCATTTCCTACATAAGCATATGTATTATCATAGAATCCCATGTCACTGAAGCAAACTTTATATAAATGTTCTAAATAAATGGGAATGTACCCCTTATTTCTTTTATATTTCTGCCTTTGTGTTTCATGACAATGTTGCATGTTGTTTTCTTTTTAATTATATAAAATTTATCTTTGAATGACTATATGAATGAAAACATTATCGAAAATTATGTAATAAAATTTGTTTTCTTAGTTCCTCATATCTTTAAATATTGTTAATACTCTGTTACTAAGTGTGTCCAAAGGTCAGAGAACAGGCCACCTCTTTTACATAATTATGATCAAACCAGTCAATACAATATTTGTCCTCAGACAACAAGGATAACTTTTTTGTTGTTAACTTAAACAGTCGAGTTAGTCAAATAGTAAAACTGGTTTATATGGGCAGAGAGCTACAGCAAAAATTACTTTTTAAAGTTTTCTTCTTTTATTAAAATGAACTTTCTGAAATGAAATACATCCTCTTATAGCAACTCTTTTTATCTACTTGCGGATGGTTTAATCCCAAATGCTTCCTGTAATTGAGGGACATTATGAGAAGACTAGAAAATATCTCATCAGATAAGCTTGAACAAGGGCTGTAACTCCCACTTACCCTAAGAAACTTTACAAAGAAGAGTGAATAGCAAGTGTTGGAGAGTCATAGGTACATATGAAACTTTCCTTTGTTCCTTTTGAAGTATGTAAAATGTTTGCAGAAAGATGGTAGAAAATGTTACTAATGAATTTAGAGTGGTCTGGGGAGTATACTGATGCATCCTCTTTGAAAATTATAAGGAGTTAAAAGGAGAACTATGTAAGAACCCAAAGTGGCTGGCCTCCAGCTTTTCAATACTCTGTAAGTGTTCTTGGTTGTGTTTTGAACACTCAAATTTCTCAACAAATGGCTATGTCTTTATTTATGTATTGCCCTACTTGCATGCCATTTTCACACACTTTTACCTGAAGTCGGTGTGAATTCTGTATGCATAAGGGATGTATCGAAGATGCAGAATCATTAATGCTATATTGTTGCATACTATTTTTCATATGCCTTACGATATTTTCTGGGACGTTATTAAGATGAAAGCATTTTATTGCCAAAATAAATCTATGTTGTTACTTCTTATCTGCATTAGCAGTAGAAAAATAATGTAGCAAAACATATATTGTATAGTTCAAAATTATAAAAGATATATATTTTGCCAATAATATGAAAATAGATTGAGGAGAAAGAAGCACATTTGTTATAGCACAAACTTAAAACAAAATCCACTGTTAAATTTGGCAGTCGTATTTTTTAAAAGGATATAGATTTAATTCTAAGTTTTATCAGATTTATTTCATCTACCATCTTTTTAACTTGCTGCTTGATACTTTTCCAGCAATTTACTTCATAGCCTTGCAATCTGTTGATGTAATTTATTTTACTTTAATTCCCTTGCATAAAACTTATTAAATATTATTTTGTGATAAGATTCATACTATATTTACTGTTCTTATTTCTGCTCCTTCAGTAACAACTACAAAAACTAATGGTACATGAGCTTATACGGCTCCTCTAAATTTTGGACATGTTTGAAATGCTTTATATTTTTCACAGCCTAAAGTCAGAATGATAAATAAAGATGTCCCAACAACAACATAAAAGTAAAGTATTTAGGGATTCTTTCACTTGTTTTGTACTGAATACTATTCTGAAACATAAGTTAAAGCTATTAGCTTTTTTTTTTTTTTTTTTTTTGAAGGGGTGGCGGGAGGGAAAACCGTAACTTTACTAATACTAAAAATAAATAAGGCAAGCTGATGTGAAAAGATTTTACCAGTTATTCTGAGGGCTGTTGATATCCCAAGCTATTGCTATATCTCCAGGCACAAAGTGGAAAAAAAATATTGCCTTCGTCAAATAAATTTTTCCTTTCTTTAAATTTTAGTTATTTATTTTAATAATTTACACCCTTTTATTTTTCTTATATAGGTAAATGTGTAGCATTCTACAAGGCATGCTGGGTAAAATATACTATGCAAATGTGTACAGTGCTGCATGTTTTGTTCTCCCTCTGCTTTAGTGGCTTTAAAGAAAAAAACGTGTTGTTATTTTTGTGAACAAAAACATTTAACAAAGAAAATGCAGAGTGCATGCATAGAGTATCCTAATTTCTATGGATTTGTTTTATGGAATTTAAATGTGTACAAACCAACTGCATTAATTTTTTCTTTTATATAATAAATGAGAAAATACCGAAACCAGCGTTATACTCTGCTTTATATTATTCTAGAGATAGTTATATTATTTTAGAGGTATGTTCCTTCCTATACCTCTTGCAGGGAAAAAAAGTCTAAACATTTGCTCTCACAGCCCAGACTCAATTTAGTGATGATTTCCTGAATACTCTGCTAGGTACTATGGATTATTGCAAAAGAGTATCATATTAGGAAGAGTGCGTAAATTAAAGACACACACCCAAAACAGAATATATTAAAATATATGTGCAAATAGGATCAAATAGAAAAATAAGCTAGATAAACTAGAAATCCCTAAATGATGAATGTAGGAGTTATCAGATGTTTCCAAAAATATCCTGTATCCATAAGCATTCCATGGATGGCATAAAACTTATGACTTGGTATTTCATGTGCTCAGTGTCAGGTGATCATGCTATCACTTGATTGACATTTGACTTTTTCTCACTGCAGTGCACAAGAAGTTCAAAAGAAACGTGTACTGTGTTGATTATTATCCTTGAATTAACATTATGCAGTGACTTTTTTTTTTTTTTAAGATTTTATTTATTTGAGAGAGAGACAGTGAGAGAGAACATGAGCAAGGAGAAGGTCAGAGAGAGAAGCAGACTCCCCATGGAGCTGGGAGCCCGATGCGGGACTTGATCCCAGGACTCCGGGATCATGACCTGAGCCGAAGGCAGTCGTCCAACCAACTGAGCCACCCAGTCGTCCCATGCGGTGACTTATTGCAGCCAAGTTATTTCACAAACATTATCTCATTTAATCCATCTGGCCATCCTGGAAGAGAGGGCAGAGATTATTAGACCCAACTATAAATGAGGAAACCAAAGATCATTGTAACTTTTTTCTGCAAAGCACTTTTACCTAAAAATACATATATCAAATGCTTTTAAGCTGGCATATGAAACAATGCCGGGAATACAGTAAATGTTGACTGAATGAATGGTACTTTTGTTATTGGAGAAATATTATATAGGGCTGTCCTATCAAGGCATTTCAACCCACAATCCGAAACTCCCAAATGGAAGAATTGCAGCTCACTGCAAGGGACTCCTTCAACCTGGCCATGTGCCTGAAGCCACCTCTCTGGTCATCAACACACTTCTACTAGGATGGGTTGTGGAGAAACATCTTGTTATCCTGTCCTATAACATGCAGATTAGTATAGCGGTTAGACTGGAGGCTGTAGCTCTTGCCACTGTTCAAAGCCTAGAGCGGGCAGTAACCAGCTTTTAGCTTGGGGCAATCACTTAATTTGCCTGAACTTCAATCTGTTTTTGTAGAGCAATTTTCCTTGTGGTTACAGGTCACATTCTCTTGTTTCTTTGTATGTCCAGTAATTTTGTTATTGGATTTGCTATATTGTAAATTTTCCATTGTAGATGACTTGATCCCTAAAGAATGCTGGACTGATTTTAACAGGCAGTTGTAGTTGGGGTTGAGCCTGTCACGATTTGTTTTGAAGCTCCTTTAGGACTGGTCTAGAGTAGGACTTTTTTCTTAGTCCCCTTCTAAGGTCTCTGGACTATCTACTGAATGTCCCATATATGTAGTGCGTACTCTTCACTCTGACTGAAGGGAACTCCAAATGATTCCTGGTCCTTAGTGAGCTCTAGGAATTATGATGTTTCACAGCTCCCTGGTATTTATTTTTTCTTAGAAATTGCCATTGGCTAGCCTCATGAGGTTTCCGGACAAGTACAGGTTGATATGCAGCCGAAGCCTCAATGGCTCAAACCAAGTGGGTTTCTGGAGCTTTTCTCTGTAGAGTGCCCTCCTCTCAGCTGCTCTGCTTCACAAATTCTAGCTACCTTGATCTCTTCCAGCACTGATTCAACTCAGGGAGACTGCCCTGCTTGACTCAATTTGAGTTCCCACCCCTTCAGTCCTTGGCTAGGAATTGCCTCCAGGCAGAAAATCCAGGTAATGGCTAGACTCATCTAATGTGTGTCTCTTATCAAGGATCACAATCCTGTGCTCTGTGTTTTCCAATATCTGAAAACAATTGGTTTCTATATTTTATCCAGTTTCTTATTAGTGATAAGAGGGCAAGTCTAGACCATCTATTCTTGTACCTCGAAGCAGAAGTCTCTTTAATGACATTTTGCACACTACTATAATCATGGATAAATTAGTCATTAAAAAAATTTTTTTATAAGTAGCTTATTTTCACAAATAGCTTTGTACCACTCAACAGACATTTCCAATTATTTCCATAGTAGTTCCATATTTGTATTTCATACATAGATTCTATACTTGGAAAATATTGCATTTAGGCAAATTCCCCTTTTATTCTTTTACCTTTTTTTGAGAGACACTTAGAAAATAATCTGCGAGACCAAGCCCTAACTTTGCAAGTTAATATGGATATGACAACCATTTCATAAGTGGACAGATATATGTGGGGAGTTTGCAAAATGTCTTAGAGCTACTAAAATCACCACCTGCAGTGTACAGGAATGGAAATATTAAAGAGTTGATGTAAATTAGTTATGCAAACAATACCTTTGCTCTTCTAAAAGCCTAGAGAGTACTTTATTATGTAAATATAAACATAACATAAAATAGATTAATATAGTAATTTTCCTTCCCTTTATATGCCCCTCTAACTCTGGCTTTTCAACTGTAAGCCCCCCCCAAATCAAAGAACTTTTTCTTGCACAGTTTTTCAAAAAGAAACACGTTTAGTCATCCATATTGCCCGTTGCTTTACAGTTACAAATTTTCTAGCTCAGTTAAGAACTGTAGACTCTCAGGGCCTTACTTGTATTTTCTTGTATATCGAGATATTTTATAACTAGTAGATGTGGGGTGAAAAGATGTCAGCTTTTGAAGTCAGAGTGTCAGAACAATCCAAAATGCCTTTTACAGCTTCTCCACTTCTTTCTCTTTTTTACCAAGATTTAGGAGAATAGAAGGGATGGAGCTGTTCAGATTTCTTTGTGAAAGTGAAGTAAACACCTTAGTCTTCCCACCTCCCCCCCGCCCACCTTTTGCCTTTAACAAGACTAGAGACTAATTATCAGATTATCAGATGACCTTGTCATCGGATGACCTAGAATCAAAGCGAGACCTTAGAGACAAACCCACTGCTTCTCCATTTGCGAAAATAGAAGCACCACATGGAAGTAGAACTCTGGTATCACGGAACCTAACGATTCACTGTTGTAGTTTTCAACTAGATATCCCATAGCAGAAGGTTGATTAAATACACCGTGACACTTGCCTAGCATGGGACATAGCGATTCTAGGTGTACAGGCAAGAAGACTGGAAGGGCAAAGAGAGTATTTGACCAGGTGTTTAGCCAGTTTGGAATAATGGAAATTGCTGCTGGAAAGGCTAGTTGGGGCCGTATTCTGGAGAAAAAAGATTTTCTAAGGTATTTGGACTCTTCTGCTCAAACAGTTTTAGTATTTTTTAATATAGGAGGACGTGATCAAAACCGTGATTAGGGGCAAGACGGACTTGAAAGTGGAGGGCGATGGGAAAGGGAAGAACCCTGAGGTAGAGAGGCTTCCGTCAGGCCACTGCTCTAAGTGGTAGTGTAGATAACGCCACTGGCTTCAGCTGAGGTCAGCCACAGGCGGTTTGAGCCCCGCGAAGCTTCCCTCATAGAACCCCACCCCTTGCAGGGCAAGAAGTGGAACTTCGGGTGTGGTGCGTAAGAAAGACCGTGGATGGGCATTGGGCACTCAACGTATTTACATTATGGCTCTGTCGAGGAAATGCCGGGGAAAACAGAAAGCTGGCGAGGACGTTAAAACAAGCAAGCAAGCGGGATCTGTCATAACCGCAGCCCGAACTACCTCGATCCCCGCGCTCACTCCCGCAGCCTACAGGTCGCCTCGTTACACAAATACAAGAGACCTAGGCGGGCGCCGTTCCCCAGGCTCCGCCCCTCTGGCCGCGCGCCTGCGCCCTCGCGTCCCAGCCGTCTCGCCTCTCTCCTCCCCCGCCCGCGTGGTCGCCGCCGCCGCAGCCGCCCGAGAGGAGCTGGGGGAGGACGGTGGCCCGCGAGGCTCGTCGCAGACAACGCGGCGGCGATGTCCGCGAGCCAGGCGAGTGCCGCGGCGGCAGCGGCGGGGCCTCGCACGCGGCAGGGCGGCCTGGGCTTCGGCCTCCCTCCGGTTCCCAGGAAGCGAACTGGCGGCCAGCGCGGGAGCAGCAGCAGTAGCAGAGGCGGAGGCTCCGGCGCGTCTGCTGCCTCCCCTTCAGCCTGAGCCGGGGGAGGCCAGGCGGCCCGGGTGGCTGGAGGGGGGTCCGCTGCCCAAGAATGGGAATTCTCTTCACCAGGATATGGAGACTCTTCAATCACCAGGGTGAGAGGCGCGGGCTGAGGGCGTACGGGTGGGGGAGAGGGTCAGCCCTGGCTGGCGCGGTGGGTTTGCTGGGGGCGGGAGGGTCTCCGAATACTTCCGGATTGTGGGCGGTGCGGTCGCGCCCGGGGTCCGCGGAGGGTCGGGGCAGCGTGGATGCGGGCCCTGGGTCTGTTCAGTTCCCACTCCCGAGTTCGGGAATGGTTTTTGTTTGGTTTGGTTTGTTTTTATCTTAAGGGCTCTTCTTGAAAATTCAAGCCATTCTGCAAATGCACCCATTGCTCCGATTTCGATTGGAGTCGAAAGGGTTTCTTGCCTCATGTCGGACGTCCCTGAGGGGAACGGCCTGTCCTGTAGCTCTTTTTCCTCCAGCAGTTGGGTTTGGAAACCACGGAGAAATGCTGGCTCTCGGGTGAAGGTTATAGGTTATGGCCCGAGCCGCCACACTGAGTGACGGAGGGTTGCAGAATGCGGAAACCACGAGGAATCGCTCGTGTCGAATACACCTCAGTTTTATGATCCCTCCCTTCACCTCCATTCCCCCTTCTCCCCCCACCCCTGCCACCCCGCTTTGGGGAGACTAATGATCCTGATGGGTGATGGACCGCTCTCCTTTTTCCATGTTTATATTTGTGTGTAAGGTTAATCCTAAGATTAGATTTGTGTTGATTATTTAAGTAGAGGCAGTTTGGGGGGGGGGGCTGGATTAAAAATGTTGAAGTGTTAAACCGGAACCAGTTGGAAACTTGCCATCTGAAATATTGGTTAATATAGGTAACTAGCAAGTCACCTATATTACATAGGGATGCTCAAGTTCATCAGAACTCAAAACACTGCCTCAAAATGCCTATCGGGTTTATTAGAATTTGTTACAAAATGAGTGTCTAGAACTGAGGAAAGAGGATAGAACTTTAACAGAAGACTCCATAGTCATTGAGATACAATAGAGTTAGTCATGTCCATTTGTTTCTTTTTTAGTCAAGTTGGGTGATTTATCATTTTTGCTGTGAGTAACTTAAGTTTGCTTTTCTCTCAGGTAAGCAGGTACTGGTGTCAGATCCCAACGTTTTCCAATAAGGACTTAAATGAGTGGTGGCATCTGTTATGTACAAGATATGCCCACTTCTTCATGATCCAGCTGCTCCTGTAAGGTGATGGGAGAGGAGCAGAACTAAACTTGTGTATGATTTAAAAAAAAAAAAAAAAAAAAATAGTGTAGATCACATGATACTCCGTGGAAGAGCAGTATTTCAAATGATTTTTCTGATATGGGGATTTTTCCTAGAGAAAACCAGTTTTAAATTGCACTGTCTCTGGTTAGCTTTTTTTGTTGGAAGAGGGGAAGTGAACCCCAGTCGTTTATTTGGGTCTAGATGTTCTCAGTGTAGAACGCCAGGGATCTTGACTCGGGGACTGTGGAGCCTACAGTCTTGAAAAGGTAATCTCTAGGTCTCAAGAATGAAAACCTAACATGGCTGTGAAATTGGCGGTGTAAATAGTAGATAGGATCTATTCTAGTTTTAAGCTCCATAATCTTTGTATTATTTTTAGCGAAGCTAGTATTTCAGGCTATCGAATTTATGAAATTTATATTGCTTGTCAATTGAACTCTAGTCCTGCAAGAAGAATGAGCTATCTCCACTTTGTTTCAAATCAGTGATAAAATTATTTGTGTTTGTAACCTAAGAAGGAATTAGAGCTTTGCCAAAAGCTCCACGTAGGTAGGTAAATAATGAGAATGTTATTGCATTGTTACTACTAAAAATTGCTAATAACAGTGTCTTGTTGCCTGTATTTTGTGGTTATTTTTGATTGGACACATATCAGTGTTGGGAAATAAATAGAGGAACTAATGGAGTTAAGTTTTAGAAATTTAGATGTCAAAATATTGTGAAAATGTGAATAAACGATTCTAAATGATGTGGTTGTCATCAGTAGGGTCACTTTTCAAAATATTCACTATTAAATCTAATGTCAGATACTTGGTGGTCTTTTTGTTTCTTTTAACTTGGAAATCTCATATATTTTATATATGTAAGATGTATCTTGGATGCTTTATTTTACCTTCGGAAGATACATAACACAATCCTATGTCCTTTTCACATACAAACTCTTGGAAGGAAGAATTTAGGGGATTGCAGAATTGGCCATACTGATGAAACTTAAACCATACCATATCTCTTTTTTCTGAAACACCTTTAGAATAATTTTAGGTTTAGTGTAGCTTGGTCAAGTGCACAGTGAAAGCTAATTGCATACTGCTCAATCTTGAAAAACCAGAGGTCACCTCTAGGTAATGTTTGAATTCAGTAGATTATAAACTTTGTCCTAGATGCTGTTATATGCATTATTTAAAGAAAAAAAAAATGTTTCAGTGTTCTTAGTAGCTATTTTTTTCCCCTCAAAAGAGGAAAGTGAGGTTCTAATGATTTTTTTTCTGGGCCACATGCCTGGTAAATGCCAAATTAAAACACTGAAGAAACATATTGCAGATAATTGGTCTTATTAAAGAAGAGATTGGTGGGGCACCTGGGTGGTTGGGTTGGTTAAGCGTCTGACTCTTGATTTCAGCTCAGGTCATGATCTCAGGGTTGTGAGATGGAGCCCAATATAGGGCTCTAAGTCTTTATTACAGTAGGGCTTTGAAGAGTTGCCAGTTGTATCTTTTATTTATTGATTAATTTATAAATAATTTTTATTTATAAATAATTTTTTATTTATAAATAACTTATTTATTTTAAAGATTTTATTTATCTGATAGCAAGCATAAGTAGGCAGAGCGATGGGCAGAGGAAGAGGAGAAGCAGGCTCCCCACTGAGCAGAGGGCCAGATGTGGGGTTCTGTCCCAAGACCCTTAGATCACAACCTGAGCAGAAGGCAGATGCTTAACCAACTGAGCCACCCAGGCACCCCACCACTCGTGTCTTAATATAGAAGGGCTTGTGATCCGTGGTTTATTAAATATTTTTGAGCACCTATCTGTGCCAGGAATTTTTGTAGGTGTTGAGGATAAAGCAGGGAACAAAACACACAAACCTTCCTTACCTTTATGGAGTGTTCATTCTAGTGTGGGGAGACAGAAAATAAGCTAACTTCAACTCTGTAGAAAATAATCGCTGACTTATGCATGGTTAGGGTCTAAGTGTTTTGCAGAGTTTAGTTGATTTAGTCTTTACAACGACTGTATGAGAAAGATTTCTCCCCATTTTACAGAAACGAACTTTAGGTAACTTGTTTAAAGGCTCTGCAGTTAAAAGAGATAGACTTGGGATTTTAATGAAGTCATCTAGTGCCATAGTTAGTATTCTTTAATAACAAACAAACAAAAACTGTCTTTGTATGAAAAGGATTCACTTTAGCTAAGCTTAGGTGAACTATGAACAAGTTGTGAAATTTCCTTATTGATAGCTTGTATTATATTATTCTTCTGACTGGTTCTTAGGAAGGGAGTAAGTTATAAATGAATGTTGATGAAGCTATCTGTCCTGCTGGAGCCTGGGGCTGGTAAAGCCACTTCTGCTGCTGCTGTTTTTTATTGTATGGAGTTCAGATATGTCAGTAGCCGAAGGGATGGACTATGACAATAAAATTTAGCTCCAGAATCATCCTTCTTGCATGCTCTGTGGATATGAAACTGGATCCCTCAAGTATTTTTCTGTTGCCAGCTGGCGCAATATTAAGCTTTATGAGTAGATGGCATTGGAGGGACATTGCAGGACGAAAGAGTTTTTCTTCCTGGGTACAGTACACTTACAGCAGGTTCTGCCCTGCTTTAGGAACATTGAACACCTTCTCTAGTGGCTGGCTCCTGCACTCGTAGTGGTTAGCAGCTGCCAGCAATTTCTAACACCCACTTCAGTTGAGTTCAGCAGGAGGCCCTCCAGTAAAATACCTCTCAATGAAGTTTTCCCCAACACCCTAGAGGGAGAATTTCCAGCGAGATCTACAGGCAAGTCCCCACAGCTACTTCTTGCGCCATTCAGTGAGCCACAGCCAGGCCCCAACAAGGTCTGCATCTCAGTCTTGGGAGGTGGGGGGAAGCTCCATTTCAGCTGGATTCTCCTTGTATTTGTCAGTCCGATACTCTTTATTAGCCAATCCCTCATTACTTTGATCCTCTTTAATAGTTAATTTCTGTACATTGGACTTTGCAAGTTCAGATTATTGTGTGGTTTCTCTTTCCTGATTGCATCTCTAATTTTGTCATGTCATTGCTTTTCATTCAGCAACCTCTTAGTGTGAAAGAGTTGTTTTTTTCCTGAAACTTCACCGCCGTTGTTATAAATAGCAAGTTAGTTTTCAAACTTTTTTGTTGATGATACTTTCAGATTTTGAAAATGGAATTTTTAATACAAAATGACTTGATCACATATTTCCTTTCCAATCTTTGTATCTTCCAGATCTGATTTATTTCTTCCTACTCTGTTAAGCACATGTTTTATTCCAGACTCTGCTAGGGACCGGGAGGATGATAGAGAACATGACGAACGGATTTTTTTGCTCTATGTAAGGTAAAATTAGGGTTTCATATAGTTTGGATATGAGGTGAAAATCAAGAATCAGAATGGCTCTCAATTTCTTATCTGCCTTAGTATTTGTGGTTTTTGACTTTGGTGTGATTCACAGAGTTAGAAAACATCCAGGTTGACAGTGACATCTTTTCATTTAGTTTATTGGCTGGTAGTTGGAGGAATATATATATTGACTTTTGGAACCTGGCAGTGAATGCAACTGGTGGGTTGCCTGGGTGAGTCAAAAAGAAATGAAACAGAGAAACAAGGAACATTTTCATGACAAAATAGTAAAGTATTGATTGGGAAACTGAAGGCTAAATAAGATAATTCAGAATTCTTTCTAAGCATTGTAACAGGGGGTAGTTGTTTGGCCTTATCTGAGTATAATTTTAAGAATGCTGTGGCATAGATAGTCTAAAAGAAAAATAATACTAAACACTAAACCTGTAATGAATCACATGCATCAAAGAATTGAAATAGCCAAAAGTTTGGTTACACTTGCCCCTAATAACATTATCTCTTAGTATGCATGTTCTGTTTTAGGTTTTGTGGAGTATTTGTTTTGGAGTGCCTTATAAGACTTTTTGGCTGCAAATTTTGTATAGAATTCTGTTCCATCATGGTAATGGGAGGAATAGGCTGGGGTGGCGAAGGAGCCTAAGGATTTCCAAAGGAAGTTGATACAGTATTAGAAAGTCGGAAAAATCCAACCCTGTTGTTGATAATAAACTGGCTTTTTTTTTTTTTTTTTTAAAGATTTTATTTACTTGACAGAGATCACAAGTAGGCAGAGAGGCAGGCAGAGAGAGAGGAAGGAAGCAGGCTCCCTGCTAAGCAGAAAGCCTGATGTGGGACTCGATCCCAAGACCCTGAGATCATGACCTCAGCCAAAGGTACGGCTTAACCCACTGAGCCACCCAGGCACCCCATAAACTGGCTTCTTAACATGAGGTTGGCACCTTTATCTTTGAGCCTATTACACACCTTAACTGACTGAGCCACGCAGGCTCCCCTCTTTCTTTTCTTTTCTTTTCTTTTTTTTTTAATATTTTATTTATTTATTTGACAGAGAGAGATCACAAGTAGACAGAGAGGCAGGCAGAGAGAGGGGGAAGCAGGCTTCCCGCGGAGCAGAGAGCCCGATGTGGGACTTGATCCCAGGACCCCGAGATCATGACCTGAGCCGAAGGCAGCGGCTTAACCCACTGAGCCACCCAGGTGCCCCCCCTCTTTCTTTTCTGTTAAAAATATTTTAACTATTTTTAAAAACCTTATATGTTCGGTACATTAGTTTGCATTCCTTTGATGGACTGTACAGTGTCTAGAGTTCGGTGAAATGTTTGCATGTTTATGCATTTTTGGTGACAAATGAATTTTATTGAATTTGTAAAATGAAATACAAGAAAGGTTTCCAGTTTGTAGAATGGTATGACCTGCTTTATTACTTCCCCTATCACCGTCTTTGATCCTCTTTTCTCCTGTTTTCCAGCATGCCGACAATTCTCATCTTGTACAATCTACCATACCTTTTCTCCCCAGTGTGCTTTCTTTATTTCTAGGCACTACTGAAGAAAGACTTAGAGCTGTTTAAATCTTTATCCATCACGGGTTATGTTACCTAATTTCAGCTTACTGATTGGTCTAGTTGATTCTATACAGTGGCTGTAAAAATCCCATCCTGTCCTCAGCCCACGACTAACTTGTGTTAATGAGAAAATGGAATCCTCTGGTATGAGCCTCTTCTTGCCATGTGGTTTTTTCCCTCAGTTTGTCGATGTCTGTGTGTTATTGCATAGTGGTTGTGTTCACAGCAGTTTTGTCTTGTTTATCATATTCATCTTATGGTCAGGTATGATAAAGACTCTTCCTGGGGTGCCTGGGTGACTCAGTCGGTTAAGCATCTGCCTTCTGCTCAGGTCATGATCTTATGGTCCTGGATCTGGAGCCCTGCATCAGGCTCCCTGCTCAGTGGGGAGCCTGCTTCTCCCCTCCCTAAGCCTCCCCTCTCCCCATGCTTGCTCGAACCTGTGCACTCTCACTCTCCCTCTTCCTCTCTGTCAAATAAATAAATAAATAAATAAATAAATAAATGATCTTTCTTTAGTTCTTTTGGGGGGGGGGGCGGTCCTAGTTACTCCTTCCTTATACAAGTAGAAGGAAAGTACTGTATTTGGAATCAGGAAGTAAGTCCCATCCGGGATAGCTAAACTAAGGAGACTGCTATAAAAACAAAACCAGGTAAGTTTTCACCTTAAAAGCTGTCATTTTAGAAGGCCGGAGAGCTTTTCTACTGTTATGTCCGCTATTACTCAAAATACATATTGAAATAGCTTTTAGAATTTCCTTAGAGACATCTTTAAATTGTTCCTATCATTTAAGGATCATACCTCATTTATCAGCAGCAATATAGCTCCTGTTTTTGCTTTTACTTTATTATGGCTGAAATAAAAATCAAGTGGCTCCGGTCTCTCTTTAAAATCAAAATCATCTTCAGCAATTAAAGGGTTCTGCCATCACTGGGAATGCTCCAAAACAGTGTACCTCAGGCTCTGAAAGCAGTTCCAAAAGAAGAGTAGCAAAATATTTTGAAAAATGGTAGCATAGTTAGAATAACAGTTTAACCTCTCTAAGTGATTAAGGACTTTGTAAGAGACAGTGTGCTTTTTTGTATTTGGGGTCTCTATATGTGTTACTTGTACACACACATTTTTTAGTCACTCTTTATAGTTTTTTATGATAGATTCTTGCCTATATTTGTATTGTTTGTTTTTGCTCCTATTTTGTACTTTTTAGAATTTTTTTTTTTTAATTTTGTTTATTTATTTATTTATTTGTCAGAGAGAGAGTGAGCACAAGCACAAGCAGGGGGAGTGGCAGGCAGAGAGAGGGAGAAGCGGGGCTCCATCCCAGGACCCTAGGATCATGACCTGAGCCAAAGACAGTTGCTTAACTGACTGAGCCACCCAGACATCCCTAGAATGGAATTTCTCACATTGGTCAGAGTAATTGTATTTTCTTCCTGAGTATTGGCAAGTCTGTCCGAATTTAGTCCTGTAGCCAATACAAAGGGGGTTACAAAAGATATTCCTGAAACTAAAAATAGCTGACATTTTGAGAATGATATATATATTTTTTAAAGATATTATTTGACAGGCAGAGATCACAAGTAGGCAGAGAGGCAGGCAGAGAGAGAGAGAGAAGCAGGCTCCCCGCTGAGCAGAGAGCCTGATGCGGGGCTCGATCCCAGGATCCTGAGATCATGACCTGAGCTGAAGGCAGAGGCTTTAACCCACTGAACCACCCAGGCGCCCCGAGAATGATATATTTTTTAAAGATTTACTTAACTTGAGAGAGCCATGGTGAGGGGGCAGAGGGAGAAAATCTCAAACTGACTCCCCGCTGAGTGCCCCTGAAAATGATATTATTAAAAATTAGTATTCCAGTAGGAAGCTAAAAGCTTTTATCCAAGTCAAAGTTTAGGGTAAAGCATGATGTGAATTCTGCTCGATTAAAATGTTCATAGTGCTTATATTAATAGACCTGAAAAAGCGATAGGCCATCAAAAGAATGCTTAACTTGGGGACATAGAAAAATACAGAGTTAAGGACTGCCATCCCATTTGAAAACTGGGCACCTGGTGGCTCCATCTCTTAAACAACTGGCTTTTGATTTCAGCACAGGTCGTGATCTCAGGGTTGTGACATCCTGATTGAGCTCTTCAGTGGGCTCTGCGCTCAGCAGGGTCTCTGCTTGAGGATTCGTTCTCTCCCTCTCCCTCTGCCCCCACTCCCCTGTGTGCTTGTTCATTGGCTTTATCTAAAATAAATAAGTAAATCCTTTTTAAAAATAGATAAATAAATCTTAAAATTTTCCAGGTGGAAAGATGCCTTGCTTAAAAAATCAGTAGTCTTGGGGCACCTTGGTGGCTCATTCATTGTGTCTACCTTCGGCTCAGGTCATGATTGCAGGGTCCTGGGATCGAGCTGGGAGCCTGCTTCACCTTCTTCTTCCACCTGCTGCCCCCCCCCCCCACTTGTGCGCGCGCTCTCTCTCTCTCTCTGTCAAATAAATAAATAAAATCTTTAAAAAAAAAAAAAAAAAAAGATTTCAGTAGTCTGGCCCTGATGCAAGTATGGCCCTAATGTGAAGATGGGTTTATCTACTCATTGTAGCCTCTAAAAGACTGCCTTTGATGGGATTCTGTGTTCTCGAAGGAGTCTGATTTTAATTCAGCCACTCTATTACTTTTTCTTAAACTGCACTTGTTAGGTAGATGTAAACATTTGGTCTCATTGTATGTTACTCATTTTGGTGTTCTTGTTTACATATTAGTCACCTCTGTGAATTGCCTTCTCTGAGTCCTAACCCTCCAAGTAGCAGGGTTGAGTTTGTGGACCTGGGAGATGAAGGACCATACACGAGGCAAATTCACCAAAGAAATGTCACCTGATGAGGCCTTTTGGTGGTTATTCAACTGAACTTACCTTAGCATGCCCTCTATATGTTATTAACCCTTTATTTAAAATAAGTATCGTCTTTATATTTGATCATTTTCTCTGTTGCTTTACCCTAGTCATCTCTAAAGATTAAATAGTGGGACTTGCATTTTTTTTTAAAGTCAGGTGAGGCTGCTTTATTTTTATTTTTTTTTAAGATTTAAAAAATCTTTAAAAAAGATTTTATTTTATTTGACAGAGATCACAAGTAGGCAGAGAGACAGGCAGAGAGAGAGAGGGAGAAGCAGGCTCCCTGTCAAGCAGAGAGTTGGCTCGACCCCAGGACCCTGGGTCCATGACCTGAGCCAAAAGGCAGAGGCTTTAACCCACTTAACCACCCAGGCACCCCAGGACCTGCATCTTTAAAATTATTTTTAAGTACTTAGATGAGGGAAATGTCCATTAGAACCCTGCTGGTTGTAAGCTGCTTGCCCTTTCTTAGAAGAATGATTGGATAAAATGGACTGTATTAAAATTTTCTATTTACTTGATCTTCCTATTTTTGTATAATGGGAGGAATTCCCCTCCGTGGTAAGTGACAACTATTTGGAAAACCCCTACCATCTGATTAAAAAGGCTTTTCCTAATGATATCCTTACTGTGACATGTTATAATCCTCAACTTATTTATTATTTATATTTATAATCCTCATTATTTTATAGGATGAACATGAATGAATTAAACATTTATTGAGTACCTTGTACCAGAAAAAGTTGTAGTTACTGGATTAGAAAGATGATTAGCATGCGATCTATACTCTTGAAGGCTGCTTCATTAAGCTTTGAAGATTAGTGTATGTGTGAATAATTATGACAAGTGCTATGTTAGAGGTATTGTGGAAAAGCATGAGAAAGTGCTTTTTTGGGGAAAACTAAATTTAAAAGATTACTGGAATTCCCTAGAAGGAAAAGTAGAAAAGGTAATTCCAGCTCAGGGAAAAACAGTAGAGGTAGAAAAATGTTTGCTGTGAAGAAGATGTGTGGCTTATGTGGGGAGAATGGCTTGAATTTCAGCTTTAGATACCTGCTGGTAGTGGTGAGAAGTGGTGAGAGATAAAGCTGAAGCCTGCTCATTTATGACTGTCTTATATTTACTAGGCTGAGAACCTGTGCCTTGTCTTCCTGTCAGAATGGAGAACTGTCATTTAGTTTTTATTAGAAGAGAGGGCGTTTGCAATTTGGGGGATGTGGCAGAGGGAGAGAGAGAATCTTAAGCACGAGACAGGCTCCACAGGGGGCTCCATCTCATGACCCTGAGATCATGACCTGAGCTGAAATCAAGAGCCAGACACTTGAATTTACTGAACCACCCACACGTCCCCCACAGATCGATCATTTAACTAAAGTTGTGTTAACCAGCTTTGTAGCGTAGAACAAATAGCAACAGTAGAAAGGTGGATTGGAGACAGTCCATCTAGGGAAGGTGTTTTTTGTTTTAAAGATTTTATTTATTTATTTGACAGACATCAGAAGTAGGCAGAGAGAGGAGGAAGCAGGCTCCCTGCAGAGCAGAGAGCCTGGTCCGGGGCTCGATCCCAGGACCCCGGGATCATGACCTGAGCCGAAGGCAGAGGCTTAACCCACTGAGCCACCCAGGCGCCCCTAGGGAAGGTTTTATAGTAAGAAATGAGGACTACGGCTAGCACAGTCAGAAGATTAAAGATATGTTTTTGAGGGGGAATATATAGAACTTGGTGACAGATTAGATGTTGGGGTTGAGGGAAAGACTGGATAAATTCCATGGGCAGCTGAATTTGTGGTTATGCCATTAAATAAATTAGGTATGATAGAATTAGAAAAAGATTTGAATGCTGGGTTTTGGATATGTTGAGTGGCACCATGTCTGTCCACTAGGTAGGTTGGAGTTGAGAAGAGAATTGGAAACATGGATTAGGAACCGTCTTTCTTAGTGGTTGACACTGTACATATGCTATCTTGGTCATTATACAACACAGAAATATAGGTATGGTTGTCCCTGTTTTATAGTGAGGAAACTTGGGCTTAGAGAAGTAAGTAAGTTTCCCAAGGTTACATAATTACAGATATTTTTCCATAGTGCTGTGCTAACCACTGCTATGTAACAAACCACTCCTAAGTGTTGTGACTTAAAGCAATAATTTTTAATTATCTCATATGGTTCTATTATTTAATTGAGCTCAGCTAGGAAGTTCTAGTTTGGAATTCTCATTTGGTTGCAGTTGGCAGCTGGAACTAGAGTCATCTATAGCTTGACCTGGCTGCATATCCAAGATGGTTTCTTTGTGTGTGTGGCATCTCATCTGGAAAGGCTGAAACAGCTGGAACAGCTAGGGGCAACCATGGGGTGATCTCTTCCCACAAGGTCAGGCCACACAGTTAGTAGGCTTTCTCATCTATATAGTGGTTTGGGGATAGTAGGACTTGTTACATGGTATCTGGTTTACTCCAGAGGAAGTTGTCCAAGAGAGCCAGGCTGTAGCTTCAAGGTTTGTAATGATGTAGACTTGGAAGTCACACAGCATCACATCTGTTACATTCTGTTGGTTAAAAGTGAGTCACAGGACCCCTCACATTCACAGTGGGTCAGGAATGAGGGAACACTGTACCGGGGGCATGAATATCCAGAGGCCATCTTTGGAAATGAACTTCTTCCACACAGTGCTATCTTTGGAATAGTGTTTAGATAGAGTGGAAATAGATGGGTCCTGAGAATGCCTTGCTAAAATGTGAAGAGAATGCAAGGAGACAGCTCTGGGAAACAAACTTTTTTTTTTTTTTTAAGATTTTATTTTTTATTTGACAGAGATCACAAGTAGGCAGAGAGGCAGGTGGGGTGGGGGGAAGCAGGAAGCAGGTTCCTTGCTGAGGAGAGAGCCTGATACGGGTCTTGAACCCAGGACCCTGGGATCATGACCTGAGCTGAAGGCAGAGGCTTTAACCCACTGAGCCACCCAGGCGCCCCACAAATGTTTTTGAAGAAAGACCCAAGGAAAAGGAGGCAGTGAGGGGGGAAAAAAAATTCCAAGAGATGGAGGGAGAGCATTTAGAGAAAGTGGTGCCATAGAGGCCAAGGAGGAGGATAGTCACTGCCACCATAACCCTACATCCTTAGATTTGGTTGTTCTGTTAGAACAGCTATATTAAATGTACTCAGATAGTTTTTGATCATCTATGATGGGACCTTCTGCTACCAGATTTAAAGGCTGACTTTTTTTTTTTTTTTTCTCATTTATCCCACCTCACATATATACATATATGAGTTGATGCCTAAATTTCATAGTTAGAACTTAAATGGTGTAGTCTAGTGTAAAACATTTACACTTTCAGTCATTTGTAAATTGTGATTACATTTGGGATACTTTAGTGAGAGTAGACTTCTATATACTAGAAAGAATATAGTGTTTCTGGCTTCCTAGAGAAGTGAGAGTTCTCTGTGTAGAACGAGAGCGTAGGATAGTGAAATTAATGGCAAACTTCTGCTGGTCTTGCTAGGATATTCTTTCGAGTTCCAAATGGTAAAAAGTGTCATGCACTGAACTAGAACGTAACTGGAAAGAACGAATAAAATGGGAAGTTTAAAAGTTTTAAGCTTTTAATTAATAAATGGCTGGTGTTTTCTTTATTTCAGAGCACAAAGTTATCATTGTTGGGCTGGATAATGCAGGGAAAACTACCATCCTTTACCAATTGTAAGTATTCACTACTTTGAAATTTTTATTTTATTGTTCACAGTTATTTTTTCTGCCTGGGTGATAACTTGATTAACAAAAGCAATAAAAAAGTTATGTGGAACCTAAATTAATTCTGTAAGAACGCAGTTTGGCTATAAACCAGGAGCCAGATTTAAGCAACTGTTTGAAGAGAACTAGGAATTTATATGACCTAGAGTATGTTCACTTTTTTTGCTTGTGGAAAGTAGAGAAATACTGTTCATGTAGTTTCTGGGAATGAATCTAGAGTATTGAAGATACTTCACTACCTGGTCCCATCTCTCTTTAAACCCTTAACTCACAAGTTAGCAGAAAAGGGCTATTTGGATATAAAAAAGAAAAATTCATGCTCATTTAGCCCCTGATTGAAAAATGCTCAAACATTCTTGCCTCTTTGCTAATTGTAATATATTTGAACTTTTTTTCCCCTCAGTTCTATGAATGAAGTTGTACATACATCACCCACAATAGGAAGTAACGTAGAAGAAATAGTGATTAATAATACACGTTTTCTAATGTGGGATATTGGTGGCCAAGAATCTCTTCGGTCTTCTTGGAACACATACTATACTAACACAGAGGTAATGTTTCTTAATATACTAAAGCTTCTAGGAGTGGAATGCTTGGGAAACAACATCTAGATATGAACTCTTAGGTTAATCTTTTTGAAATATCCTAGTATGGTAATAAAAGTTGAATTTAAACATAGTGGAATCTTTGATTCCCTGTTTCGGGGTTATTATATACTTACTGCCATTGAACTTCTGTAGGGAAAATTGGAATGAGGGGGTGATTGGTTAGTCTGATTATATATTGATCCCACAACTTATCTTAAGTAGTTGTTTTTACAGTGAGTACCATCTCATAGTTCACCATTTCACTTCTCTCTTACTGTTTATTTTTGTAGGCATAGAGAAAATCCTAGTTAAATGAGAGGGTACTGGAGGATTGAATCCTGGCCAAACTGGAACTGTGTACGTTCTTTAATGCAGCACAGTTGCACATGAAAGAATTCTTTTTCTTTTTGGTTATAAAGCAGTTTAGACATAATCATATGTTTTTGTTTACATGTTATTTCCCAAGAGGAAATTTCAGATCTGTGACATTTGAGAGCTTTACTAAATCGATCTTACAAATTGAAAGGCTCTGATAGTCATTTTTATAGCGTAGATTATAAGGTTATAAAACTCCAAATGTATATTAAGATGAATATTATGTCATTAAGACCTATTAAGTGTCTTTAATGAGTTGATCCCTTAAAACTTCACTAAGCCTTTGATCATGTTTTTTTGGAAAAGGAAAGATACATGTGGTTAGTACTTCTGCAGGTATCAAACTTAGGACAACATCTTAAAAATTAAGTTTTATTAAAATGCCTTGGAATAGAACTGGTTTTATATTAAGCCACATATCAGTAAGTATCAAGTTGAGAATAGAGGGAAGGTAACTGTTCTCATCTGCCGTATCATTAATGAAATCTGAAGAGTAGAAAAGACCCTGAAAATTAACAGTGGTTTATCTGGAAAAGAAGAGCTAGCTCTGAAAAATAAATAGTGCATGTTAATTTTAAGCAGTCAGAGTTTACTTGATGGCATCACTTGTGCCAACATAAAGTGACTGTTTCTGCTCCCTTTTCCCTTGTGGTTTTCGGTGCTCGTGGAGGGGAGGAAGAGGTGCAGTGTGGCTCAGTCCTGCCCAGCTCCATTAGGAGTCTCATTCTGACAGCGTTCCTATCATCAGTTCAGGAAAGAGTTGTGCTTGCAGGCAGCAGGTGCCATTTACATAAAGAAGAGAGCAGGGTTTTAGATACGGGTTTTTTCTTTCCAATTTGTTGATTTTTAAAAATTGATGTAACTGTCACATTACTCCTATATCATGCCCTTTTTTAGCATTTCAAATTGATATTGATAAATACCTGTAGAAATATTTAAAATTTAGCATCATAATGTATTTTTTTCATATTGACTTAGGTGCACCTAGATGGATGTAGGCTCATTACCATTCAGGATATTAATTTAGAAAGCAAACGTGTCATATGTTTGTTAGACTATTAACAATACCCTAATAGAGTGTTACCATCGTATTCTCTTTTCTCTTATTTTCTCTTAAAAATTAGCCAATAATATTTGAATTAGAAATGAATCAAACCTTTAGGCTTCACAGTGTATAGTAGGTATCTCTGGTTTTCCAGTAATACCATACCATAAGATTCTAATTGCTTGATATTTATGGTCTGTAAATCAAATAAGTACTTTACAAATTTTATAAATATTAAATTATGTAATCACTAATTTTTTTATGATTATTTTAGTTTGTAATAGTTGTTGTGGACAGTACCGACAGAGAAAGGATTTCTGTAACTAGAGAAGAACTCTATAAAATGTTAGCCCATGAGGTAAGTAGGATTCCGACTTACATGTGTGTTGTGTTGGGAGGAGAGTGCTTCTTTCTTTCCTTTTTTCTCTTTTCTTTTCTTCTCTCCCTCCCTCCCTCCCTTCCTTCCTTCCGTCCTTCCAAATTATTTATTTAAGTAACCTCTACACCCCGTGTGGAGCTTGAACTCACAGCCGCAAGATCAAAAGTTGCACGTTCTTCCGACTGAGCACAGCCAGTTGTGCTCCTGTGTGTAGTATTTCTGTCACATTTCTTCTTTCTACTTTATCATGACAGTACTACTCCAATTTTTATTTGTTTATTTTTTAAATAAACTTTAATTTTGAAACAGTATCTTTAAAGTACTCTGCCCAACATGGGGCTTAAATTCATGACCCCAAGATTAACAATCACATGTTCTACCAACTCAGCCAGCCAGGCACCCCTACTTCAAATTTTTTAAGAGTTACTTATAGGTGCGCCTGGGTGGCTCAGAGGGTTAAGCCTCTGCCTTCAGCTCAGGTCATGATCTCAGGATCTTGGAAATCGAGCCCCGCATTGGGCTCTCTGCTCAGTGGGGAGCCTGCTTCCTCCTCTCTCTCTGCCTGCCTCTCTGCCTACTTGTGATCTCTGTCCATCAAATAAATAAATAGAATCTTTAAAAAAAAAAAAAAAAAGTTACTTACCTGCTTGCCATTCCTGCTTTATAATTTTGACGCTTGCCAAACTGGAAGTGTATCTGGAAACAACGGAAAGACTGTGGAATCAATTGTAGAATTTTATTTCTTCTTTCCTGGATTAATTTGGTCTAGAAGGTTTTCTGGGTGAAAAGATCTAAATTGGATTGCATTTTGCATTTTATATAGATTAATTATACAGAAGGTTATCACTGGAAATTAATTTTTAAGAAAAAATTTTATTTGTCAGAGAGAGAGAGTGCACACAAGCAGGTGGAGCAGCAGGCAGAGGGAGAAGCTGGCTTCCCGCTGAGCAGGGAGCCCGATGTGGAACTAGATCCCAGCCCTGGGATCATGACCTGAGCCAAAGGCAGATGCTTAACCCACTGAGCACCCAGGGTCCCAGGAAATGAGATTTTAAGATACTTTATTTGTTTGAGAGAGGGAGAGAGAGAAGAGAATCTGTGCACATGATGGAAGGAGCAGTAGAGGGCAGGGGAGAGGGAGAAGCAGACTCCCTGCTGACATGGGGCTTGATCCCAGGATCCCAAGATCATGACCTGAGCGGAAAACAGATGCTTAACCGACTGAGTCTCCCAGGTGCCCTGGAAATGAGTTTTTAAAATCTCGTGGGCACTAAGGAATTCTTGATTGTAACTCAGCTATCAAACTAATACTTAAATGTTGTTGCTCTTTGGTTTCTCTGATACTGTCCCTTTGATTAAAGAAAACTATTTGACTAGCCACATTTTCGTAGTCTTTGAGAAATATTACTGGTAGCATAATTTAAAAATTAAATAAACTAAATAATATAGTTGGTACTGATAATATTAACTATAAAATATCATATAATACTGTGGTAGCAATTGATTTTTTTTTGTATGCGTTTCGTTACAGGTGTTACTTTCTCAACTCATAGTGGAAATTGAAAAATTAGTATTTAGATATATATGTAATTTTTAATTTTAATGGAATTATAACAAAGCTTAAGAAAATTGGGATATCTTTTTGGAGTGCCTGGGTAGCACATTCAGTTAAGCATCTGATGCTTGGTTTCTGCTCAGGTTATGATCTTTGGGTTGTGAGATTGAGCCCCATGTTGGGCTCTGCACTTGGTGTGGAGTCTGCTTAGGATTCTTTATCCCACTGCCCCGCCCCCCCCCAAGTAAATAAATAAACCTGAAAAAAAAAAAAAAACTAGATATCTTTGTAATGACGTTTCTTTTCTTTTTTTTTTTAAGATTTTATTTATTATTATTATTATTATTATTATTATTATTATTTTTGAATAGAGGGAGAGAGGGAGTGTGTGAGTAGGGAAGAAGGGCAGAGAGAGAGGGAAAGAGAAAGCCCAAACAGGCTCCAACTGTCAGCTTAGAGCCTGATGTGGGCTTAATCTCATGATTCTGAGATTGTGACCTGACCCAAAATCAAGAGTTGATACATAACCAGCTGAGCCACCCAGGCGCCCCTGAAGTTCCTGTTTTTTGTGCAGGGATCATGCCCACCGTGATGCAGTGTCCCATTTTGGATTGATTCTGGCAGCTGTATTAAACCCTTGTTTTTTGTGTGTTTTTTTTTTTTTTTTTTTTTTTTAAGTACACGTTGCTAGTCATGCATTTAAAAGTTTTGATTCTAGTTTGGGAAATAAAAAGTTATGAAATAGGTAGAAAACTAAGGATTTCTTTTTTTTAAATTTTCCCTTTGTAATTTACATAGAGGGGTTATTGTTGTGTACACCAAAGGGTTATTACTGTTTTATGAAGACTTACGAAAAAGCAAAATAAGACCCAGATATATTTGTCTTTTGGCTGTTTTTTTACTACCTTAAACAGGTAGCCTCCTCCTTTGATTCTTACTCTAATTTGCCAATATGTAGCAGGATCAAAGAGCCCAGTAGTAGGACTCAAACAAAGTCATTGAATTTTACTAGCAGGGGGTATTAACTTGAGCTGGTCACTTAATTTCATTTGTTAGGGATGTTACCCATGTTTTATGGATTAGTACACGGAGGCCCAGAAAATTAGTGGCTTGATTTTTAAGAGCCAAGAGCCAAGATTTGAATTTAGGCATTCTCATAATTCAGGCCCTTTGTTAAGAAATAAGGCCTTATTGGAAAGTGAGAGACTGAACGGGGAGGTTGCCAGAGAAGAAAGGAATTATGGACAAATTTGGGAGCTAGATTAAGTCACCTAATAGGGCCAGGAAGAGCCAAATCGGCAGTTTTGGAAGGGCAAATGGATCAAAGAATGAGAATGTGAGTGAAAAACAAATATTGACATGGATTTAATCAAGTGTTTCATATGTACAGTAGTAACCAACAAATCTTACTATCATCACTAATAATGCTTTACATGTATTACTGGATATGAAACTATAAAATGATTTAAATATTTCTGAATGCTTCATTTTTTTTTCTAGAGAATGCTTCATTTTTTAAAAGATTTTATTTATTTATTGGAGAGAGCATGAGCACAAGTGTGGCAGGAGGGGGTGCAGAGGGAGAAGCAGACTCCACACTGAGCAGGGAACCCGATGCAGGGCCCCATTCCAGGACCCTGGGATCATTACCTGAGCTGAAGGCAGACTTTAACCCACCCAGGTGCGCCCTGAGAGCCTCATCTTAAAAGAAATGAAAAACTTTGAAGCTCATGAATTTTGAAATAGTCCCAAACACAAAAGTATAGATCAAGTTTTATTTGGAGTGACTCAGCCTCTAGGAATTATCTTCACAAATGAAACTTTGAGAAACAAACTGAAAATTGCATATGGCATATGGAAGATGCTAAGTAAATGTGTCTTGCATGTGCTGCTGTTCATCTTCTTGACTAAATGAAGAAATATTTTTAGACTCTTAACAATAATCTGTAATAGGTAGCAGAAAGTTCTTCGAAGTTTGGCTGATGTGTAAAAGTCACCACTGTTGCCCTTGTACTTTGATCTCTTACTAAGTCAAGTTGATGAGCAGCCCTAATCTAGTACATCTCTCTTTTTTTTTAATTTTTATTAACATACACTGTATTAATTGCCCCAAGGGTACAGGTCCGTGACTCATCAGGGTTACACACTTCACAGTGCTCACCATACAATCCAGTGTGTATCTTTTCTGTTGTTAAAATGATGGATAATTGGTCCTCAGGTTATTCAATAAAAAGTAAAAGAAGATTTTCATCTCTTGCTAAATACTCAGAAATGGGGAAAATAGCTATTTTTTTTAAACAAGAACCCTAAATTTAAAAAGTTAAGCCAGTGAAATATAGAAAAATTAGATACAGTATGGGTTTTATTTTGAGACCTTTCAATAAATAGCTTTATTTTTTATATTTTCCAATTTTCATTCTAGGTGCTTCTCCAAATTTCATCACCAGGAGTGATTAGTATAGATTACATGCAAGTAGAATAGCATAAACAATGTGTTCTAACTTGTGCCAGGTATTTCTAATGTCAGAAATGTGCTCTTTGAACATGCCAGCATTAGCCGTCCTGACCTATATAAGATTTCAGCATACTCTAGCAAGAGATACTGAAACCGGGAAGATAGGAAGATAGGAATTCCGTTCCATGGAAAGTCCACCTACTCAGTGATTCAGCCACATATCAACTATTGATAAGTGTTCTGTTTCCCAGTTAGGATAGGAAAAAAGTATTTGATCCTTGATAATGAAATATAGTAGATGTACTGGCTATAGCCCACCTCCTCAACTTTTTACCTTTTATGTGGACAGATGAACTGAACAGAGGTGAAATAAATTGAATACAAAATCTTAAAATTCTAGAGTATCCCTCTCTGACCATGCTTTTCAAGTAACTGTCATTAACAGTTTCTGGTAGCATAGCTGCCATCCTGCAGAGGGCGCTGTAACTAAAAGTCTATCTTGATTGTTATATAAGACATTTTGCACAATACCTTTTAACCAAATAAAAAATTTATTACTTATATTTTTATTGACATCAGAAAAAAAATCAAATTATAGAAGCTCTGTTCTCACAAAGTAAAATAATGTGGAGCAGTGTCAATTTATATATACTAAAGAATTTATTGTTTTAAACACATATACACATGATTGAAATAAAAATATTCTATAAAAATCCCTAAGAAGAATGATGTCATTCAACACAGTTGAGAAAACTTGCAAGCGCAGCACTAAAACTTTAGTTTTCTCAGTATCTCTTTGTGCGTGTGTATGTATACAATTTTATGAAAGCTTAATCTACCAGTTGAATGTGTCCATCATGGGTTCTTAATTCAGGATCCATGAATGGAATTTAGGGTATCTCTTAACACCCTTTAACATCATATATAAATCTTATATGTATCTTTTTTATGAGAAAAAGTCCATAGTTTTCAATAGATTATCCAGGAATCCCCTGGCTTTAAAAATGGGAAAGGGGAAGTGCCTTGGTGGCTCAGTGGGTTAAAAATGGGCACGGGAAGGATAGGGTAGAGTAAAAGGAGATGAATAACCATTGGACTGCTTTGTGAGTAAAACATGAAACCAGTCACTTTGGTAAAGATGACCCTCATTTTCCAGGAAGTAACTGAACTTTTACTGACTGTTACCCAAAGCCAGGTACTGACCTGGAGTGTTTTTCATGTTCATTCATCCAAACCATATCCCCAGGAGGTAGGTGGTGGTCTCAGGATTATATTATAAATGAGGGGCAGCAGTTATACCGGGAAAATCTCAGTTCAAACCTGGTTCTGTTACTCAGTAGTTATATGACCTTGTATGAGTTACTCACTGCTGGGTCTTAGTTTTCCTCATCTGTAAAATGGGAATCTTATAGGCATCTTACTAGGATTTAAGAGATTTTGTTTGGAAAACGGTTAATGTAATGGGTGTCTTATTCAGATTAGATAATAAACGTTAGTTATGAGTAACAAATTCAGAAAAATTAAAGAATTTGCCTCAGAGGCAAAGCCTAGAAGTGTCAAAACTATCTAATTAGGAAACTTGATAAACTTAATGCCAGTTCAAAAGGGCCCTATTGAATATTCAAATCTAAGAAATCTTCATGAATAAAGATAGAGGACCTAGGTCTCAGAAGAATAGGATGGGTTTAGGATAGCACCTTCCAGCTGAGAATTAAAGTCTAAGGCCCTCAGGCATATACTGTATAAAATGAATTAGTTTGTTTCCTATGCACCTGGAAGGTACTAGCTTTAGGTGTGGGTACCTAAAGAAAAGATCGAGGTAGAATTTTGAAAAACTCTTGAGTGCCATGCAAAAAAGTAGCTCTTAGCTATGGAAACTTAGTTTTGGGTTAGGGAGAGGGGTAAATACATATTTGAAGATAAGACTGTTAACTGTAGCACTTAGGATCATTTAAAAAAAATGTAATTTAGGGCTGTAAGAAATATGTTAGTCCTTAAAAATACAGAAGTGTGTATTTAAAGTGAGTTTAGTTTTAAGTTTACTGTCCATCAGCATAAGAGCCGTGAGATGCTTTTATGTCCAGTAGTTGTGGAATTCTAGGTTAAAAGATCAAAAGTATTCAGTTAATTAAGTTGGAAAATCTATAAATAAAATGCACTGGCCTTTACAATTTTGTTTGCTCCTGTAGGACCTACGGAAAGCTGGATTGCTGATTTTTGCTAATAAACAAGATGTTAAAGAATGCATGACTGTAGCAGAAATCTCCCAGTTTTTGAAACTAACTTCTATTAAAGATCACCAGTGGCATATCCAGGCATGCTGTGCTCTTACTGGCGAGGGGTAAGAGGTCTTCTTTTTGGAAAACATATTTAGTTTAGAAACATGTATTTCTTCTTTGAATGAATAAATATTTAAGGCTACCATGTATAAAACAATGTAAGGGAGAGATGTGACACATAGTCCTTACTTGTAATTAGAGTTTCTAGCTTGGTTCTGTAAAGAATAAAATAAAAAACATATACGTAATACATGTAAACATACTGAACTAATCCATGTGAACAAATAGAGGAAGAATGGCTGTTGGAATTCAGAGGAACAGGAGTGTCACGGAGAGCTGGACAAGTCAGGGAACCGTTCTGGTACTGGTGGTGGATCTTAACACTGTCAAGTCCTGTGCCTTGAGTGCTTTCCATACAGTGTATCATTTAGTTGTGGTAACAGTCCTGTGGACTGATTAGTTTTAATTTACATTTTATCCATAAAGAAGCTGAACTGGAAAAGGATTCAAGTGTGAGACTAATTTGGAGATACTCATTTTGCCACCAGAGTAGTCAGGAGGTGGGTTTTGCACTTTTAAAAAGGGGGCGGGGCTGAAATTGGAGAGAGTTTGGCACGAAGGTTCCTGGTTTGGGAGAGAAAGGTAGATGCCTGCAGTAGAATTTTGCCCTAGTCTAATGCCCAGAGATGAAAGGATTTCAAGAAAGAAGTGGTTTGTCAGTATTGTCAAATATAAGGTCAAGGATCAGGAGGAAGGAGAGAGGGCTATTAAGAGAGGGAATGAAGGAGGTTAGAAGTAGGATAAAAAGCTGTAAAAGAGGTGAGCAAGTTAAGGTTTTTATTGTAGTTGTATTTCCAAAATATGGTGGATCTATGTATTTAAAAGCAATGAAAAATAATTAAATTGGAGATGAAGATTCTAATTAGAGGTCTTGAATTTGATATAGGAAAGAGCAGAAGCTGGGGGCACAGATAGATAACTTTAGTAACTTATTATATTAGTTCACCTTCACCATGTTCTTGAGGAGGAGAATTTCTCCCATCTCAGCTACCTCATCTGTTTCTGCCCCAAGCTTCTAGTCTTGCCTAACATCAGAAGAACCTCAACCCCAAACTTAAGACCTCTTTGAAGAATCCCTCATACGTGTATTTAAAAGCGGAGAGAAAAGAATTAAATTGGAGATGAAGCTGAATCTTAGTGAAATAGAAGTCTCTGTTACCTGATTACAGACATTTGATAGAACATAGTTAGAACCTCAAAAAAGCAAATATGTTGTTTAAAAAAAAAAAAGTCACAGGTAATACCCATTGTCCACATACTCATTTAGGTAAAAATATCTTACCATTACAAATCTTTGTCAAATAGTTGGATACATGTTGATATAGGTATATCTTTATATGTTATATTTGTCTACCAAAGGCCTTTAAGCAAAAGCACTGATTTTAATACTAAATTAGATTTAAAAAAAAGATCATGTAGGAATGACAAAAGATTTGACTTAAATACTTGGAGTAATTGTGTGGAAATAGATCATTAGTTGGGATAGATACAAACCCTGGCAGTTTCATTTTTTAAAAGAGGAGATCCGTGGATGATGTTAATATCTTTCTAATTTTTTATTTATGTGGGCTTCCCTCTCCAGTAGTTATCAAGTGGAAATGTTTGGTTTTGGAGAAAATACTTCCCTTTTTCACTTTGGCCACCTTGATCTAAGCTCTACGTTTTAGTGCTGGTTGGCATTTTAACTCCCACTTCTGCCGTTTGCAACTGTCTTTTAAGCCTGGATTCCCTCTTGTAGTATGGGAAGGCTTCTGCTTTCAGGATTGTAAAGATTAAGATTGTGGATAGTAAGTGCTTAGCACAGTTTCTAGTTTGCTGTTAGGTAACTGCTGTTCATTTAACACTTCATACTTAATTTATTTGCCTATTATTTTGCACCATTTCCTATCAGCAGTTTAAAAGTAAGGAATCTAGTAACAGTAGGGAAAATATGAGCAACATCAAAACAATTTCCTTACCTCATTGTCTTTTCTTCTTTTTCTTCTTTTACATTTTTAGATTCATACTGCCACAATAATCTGAGTTCTGGTGTTTTTTAATTAAATACTAGTATAGTTTATCATATCTATAAAAGCTCCTCATAGAGAATAGTTAATATTTTCTGACAGTCTTCTGTTTTGTTTTAATATGTACAACATTTTCTTCTCTCTAAACATTCAGTTTTGTTATCATAGTGAATTCCCTATGTTTTGTGCTATTCTTAATTACAGATTGTTCACTAGCAACTGGTATTAGTGATTAAGAGATTTTATTCCCTTCAAATTTGTAAAATACATAGATGGAACATACGTATTATTGTATGTATACTTTCTTTTACCACCTCAACTATATATTTGGTTTAACATCCTGCCACTTTTATTTCATTTATATCATGAACATTTTATTATACTGTAAAATTGTCTTTGAAAGGAAGTTTTTAATATTTCATGATATCAGTGTTCTGTAATTTAATTTTTTTCTCTATTTCTGGGTGTTTAAATTTTACTTTTACCTATTAAAAATGCTTTGATGAACAGTCTTTTATATATCAGCCTGTCCTTGTCTCTTAGAGTTTTTTAGAATATATTTCTAGAAGTAGAAAAAAGGTATTGATATTTTAAGTATTTCTGATACATATTGCCAAATTACTTTCTGTGGGTATTCATTATATAATTATTGAGTTCCTTTTATCTCTCAGGCAGTGGTCTAGGCCCTAGAGACATGACAAAACCCGAAAAGCATGGATGTACTACTCTGTATGAGAGTATGGCTTCACCACAATAAAACCAGCATTGAATATTACTGATTTCTTAATCTTTGTTGTTTAGGAAAATGAAAAATGATACTTTTTAGTTTGTTGTTCCTAGTTTCTTAGTTGAGAATTTAATCAGATGATTTTATATTTTTCATAGATTATGCCAAGGACTTGAATGGATGATGTCACGACTTAAGATTAGATGATCTCTACTGACCTCTCCTCATAGACTTTGTATAAATGAAGTGCTGGACTTTACCTGAAAGCTGCAAAAATTAATGGTTTAGATATATTTATAATAAACTGATTTAAACTTTTTCTATCAGAAGAAAAATTAAGACCACTTATTTGAAAACAAAGATGAAGTCTCACTTTCCAACCTGCTTTCTCATTAGTTCCTTCCAAAGCAAGGTCTTTAAAGCTGTGATTGTCATTTTTCTCATAATGAATCCTCTCAGGACATTGTGTAGCCTGTGGTAAGTACAAAGGGAGAAGAAGACATTTTTCACTTTAAGAGCTTTATTATCAGTATAACTCTCCCTAGTTGAATGTGTATTCTCTTCGTGTTCCATTAAGTCAAAATACAAATCAGCACAGATACTCAGTTTCCAATACTTTAAAATGTAATGTTAATTATGAGAAGTATTTTGCATAAGGTTGTGTGTATTGTGTATATACCTCAAACTCAAGTTTATGGCTTTGATTATGTTCTAAAGAAAAGCAAAGAACGAAAAAAGTAATAATATCCTTAGTTAATGACCATAATGACATGAGTACTGGCATCGCTGTTCAGTGCCATTTTGTGCTTTCCTCTTGTATTCTCTGTATTGTACTAACCAACCCCCAGAATCATTGGGCTGCTCTTTAAAAAAGAAAAGAAAGAAAAGGAGGAAGCTCAACAGTGTGTACCTATTTTTTGTTGATCAGATTATATACATGAAAGCATGTAATCCAGCTGAGTGGAGTATCTGCAAATTTTTGGCTTAATATTATGAATGGACAGAATTACACATTGAGCAATTATCAGATTGGTTCCTTTATTGGATCTGTGCCATCTAAATTTCTGAGAAAATTGTTAATTCGTTAATCGGTCAATCATTAATTGTGATTAAAATTATCAAGTGATTTTTTTTTCCCAACGTTAATGGGAAGCTGTTGTGTAAAATGTCTGCCCAGAGAAGTATCACTCTATAAATATTAATCAAATAGTTTACCTATAATCTTCTTAAGTATTGAATTATATGTCAAGCATTTAAAGTGAGTTTGAGATGAAAAGTAAAGCTTATTTTCTAAGCAAGAAAGTTATTTCTTAATTTGAAAATTTCTCATTTTAGGAATTAGGATAGTTTGAGATTTTTGTTTCTACATGTTTCTTTTTATCTTCCTAACACCACATGAATGCATTGACAATTATAAAATACAAACTTTTATGCTTTTAAGAATTGGGTTTAAAAGTTGAACAACATGATACACATTTTTACAGAGAAGTGACTTGGCCCCAAATATGTTTGCTTAGGATATTTTTTTTTTTCACTGAAAATGAAAAAAATATGATGGTTGAAGGTATTTCTGTTGTAATTTCTGTTGTATCCTAAATGTGTTCAAACGTATTTTGGGGTGCTCTCTTTGTATATGTTTCATGCCCTGAAAATCTGAAGGCTGATCCAAACTGGCATGTTGTAGAATATTGAAGAAAAGAAGTAACTACGTTTAATACCAGCCTTTTAGATTTCATGCAGATGTTGATGAGGAATCATAGTATATATACCACAAGCATTGACAAAACTTGGAAAGTTTCTTTCTGTAATATATAATATACTCAATATCTAAATCCAAGTCAGGCATGAGAGATCAGTGTTTAACAGTGGATGTGTTGTGTGTTATATTACAATGTTCATAATGCAGGTACAACATTTTAATATTTGTCAACTTGCTTTTACAAAAGTAAATTCTAAATTACTAAGCTTTATTCATACGTTCTTACACTTTTTCAAATCACTATGAGTAATTACTTGTTTTGTATTAAAAACTCCCATAAAAACCTAAATCTGTTTTGCAGATGTTGCATTTTCATCAGAGATAAATAATCTGTAAAGTAGTCCGGCAAATTCACATCTACCCTTTTTATCTTTTCATTTGAATAATCACAGCTTAGTCCCGTGGGTTGCTGCTGCCTTGGTTCAGCACTATGTCAGCAAGCTCCCTTCTCAGCAGGGTGCTGGCTAGACTTTATTCTTAGTTGAATGTTTCAAGTGTGCACTACAATGTTAACAGTTGGTTTAGTGTGGGGGCGACTGACATGGCATCATGAGAATGCATGAAATCTTATACCACATTTATAAAACGTGATTTTTTTGTTACATTCTCCCTTTCTAGGTTAAACATTAGAAATAAGGTTGTCCCTATATACTTGTACATAAAACCAAAATTACAATGAGAAAAAAATTTTAATTCATGTATGACTATACATCAAGATAATTTAACAGTATTATTTCCAAATACGATGGAGAGCCTCATGAGTAGTGATATTGGCGATTTATATGTAGTTTCAGTAGAATTAAGCAAAGAGCGGTGTTTTTGGTTTTTAATATGCTATTTTGGGTGCAAACAGTCATCTTATTTAGAGTCATTGTGCTCACCTCTGAAAAGAACAAAGCTTCATACCTCTATACCTGTGGCTGGATTCGAATATCCTTGTTTGTTACTAACTTTGAAACTCATATAATTATTCTTGATAATCTTGGTAAAAGTAACCATATGCTATAAGCATTTAAATATGTTTAATTTTGTGATAATAGCATTTACAAAGTATATCTTACACATTATATTGAGGAGTCTAGTTTGAAAATTTTCTGTTCTCTCTTTTTTGGCTCTTAAAATGGGCAAAGAATACAGTGAAGGCAGGTGGCTTGGGGGACAGTAGGAAGTGGGAATGACATTTTGCCTTAAGAATAAAAAAAGTGCTTTAGCACTGCTGACTGGCATTTTTAATGCAGATAGTTAAAGTGATTTTAGAAGTATGGTGTGAAATAGAAGAGTTTCTGTTTTCTGGCCTTTATGAAGTGCCTAATAGGTATTAACAGAAAAGTACAGGGAGCTTGAGGAAAGGCAGGAAGTCCCTGAGATACTCTTTTCTTTTTTGTCTGAGTGTATAGAATTAAGATGCCTAGAAATTGGATTCTGTTGTCCTCTGTCTTGTAGGTCATTACCTTTCTTGGCTCTGACCACAGCAACCACATACAGTACAGACAACCTCAAAATCTGTTTGTATTAGTGTAAATACAAAAACTGTAAACAACTTTCTAGTTTTCTCTGCAGGCATTTTTGGGAATGTTATCTGTAGTGTATTCTACTTTGTATCTAGAGAATAGCAGTATATCCCAGATTTTTCTGTTGACTTTGGGGTGGTCATCTCTCAATTACCCAGTTGTATCCTGGCGTCAGTCCCTCTTTCAGAGCTGGGTAGAGACAAGGTCTCTTTGCATGACTTATCTTTGACCCCTCCCAACTGTTCAGATATCTCGAACTTCTTGCTGCAGATCAGCTTTGCCATAGCTCAGCCATCCCTTGCTCCCATGTATCTTCATTCACCATCAGTGAAGGTACGTTACGTAGTCCTGGGGGTATTCTAAACTTTGCCTTATAGCCGTCATTCCCCAAACCACCAGTTTCTAAGTAGGTTCTCTAGTTCTTTGCTGTCTCCCCACCACTGGCTTGATTTATCAATTTGTACTTGGCTCATTAAAGATTATTGTCAGGGGTTTTGAGTACATCAGAAAACTGGCTTGCTGTGCATACAGCATATAAATGCCAGTAGTAAAATCCTTAATACTATATTTAACATTTTAATGCCTCTCAATTTTAGCTTCCTATGCTGAAAAGTAGATTCAGAAAGATAAGAGAACTAACTACCTAGACTTTGCCAGCTCCTCAAGCTGCTAGTTAGGAATGAAAGGGGTGAAGTTATGTTTATGTTATCTTCCCATTACCAACAATGGATTATGTTTTGGAGGATACCTGTGTAAACAACATGAGTTAGAAAAAGATGCCAAACCAAATTTATATGTAGTGTTTACCCCAAAGACATCCTTAAAACTTATAGCCCACCTTCTATTTTTTTCCTCAGGTTTACTTAAAGAACACAAATAAACATTACATGTCTAAAGGAATTAGTAAGGAGAAGCCTATCTTTACAAAATAAACCTGTTAAAAGACCTCAAAATCCTCATCCATCATGTGTTGATTCTGTATAGCTGTAGATACAATATAGACATTACTAATTTAAAGTTGCCCCATAACAGAAATAGAACTTCTATCTCATGCTCCCTCAAAGAATGTGTGATAATTTTAAGACCATATTGGTGAAATAAAGGGAAAAAAAATTTAAACTTTGGATGCTAAAAAAAATGACTATTTCTGTTAAACCCTAAGGTGTATAGAATTGTGAGGAAATTGTAACAGGATGCAGTTGGGTTAATTATGCAGTTTTTAAAATCAGTTGTCTAGTTGTTACGTATTGTTCTAAAAACTAACTTTATGGTCTTGCCTGCTGGATCTGCTGTTCTTTGAGGAAGATTCCCATAGTCTACACTCCAGAAGTGCCTAAAATTGATTTGTGTGGGATTTTTAGTCCATCTAATAAATTATATGTGTTTTCTGTTGTATTATATGTGCTTGGTATATTGATGACAAAGCACTGAGGATTTCTAAGTCACAGTTTGTGCTTTATTTGAGTAAAAAACAACAACAACAAACCTAGATAACAAACCATATTTTAAGAAACATGAGCAAAACCATTTTTTCTCTTTCCCAATAGAAATGTTCTGTTGCCCTTCTGCTAATGTAGAGGCTGGAAAACAACCCTATTTCTGTTTTTTTAAAAATAGCTTTCACTCACAGAAAATTACATTGTGTGTTTTAAAACCTTAGTGAAAGTTCATTGCTTATTTGAGTAGTCTCTTAACTCTCCTCATACTTAGTGGTTAATAAATTTGATCATATTGTTTAGATCTTGATCATTTCGTGTGTGTGCATGCCCAAATCCTTCCTCTTTATTTAGATTCTACTTATAAACGAAACTATTTGATAGACTCCTATTATGTTTCTCATTTTTCCCCTTCCCTCTCTCCCTCCCTCCCTTTTTTTTTCCAATCATAGAGTGTGACTCTAAATTCTGGGGGCAGAGACTTGACTATATTTTCAGTGATTTATAATTATATTGTGTTTATATTTCAAATCATCTTGCATGGAAAGTGAAATGTGTACATGATTTTAAATAATTGTATACTATTCTCTTCTCCAAAATTTCTTCCATTGGTGGTATAAAGAATTCCTCTAATTATTTTTGCTTAAACTAGTCATTTAGATTGGAGTAGTCTTTACTTATATTATGGCCCTCTATGATTTTTTTGAGAGGAGGTGATACCTGCAGAGCACTTTTAAAAATTTTTTCTGGGATAATGTTCAAGATAACATTGAGGAGGAAGCTATAATTATGTCTAAGCAGGGCTCTTTTGGTTGCTAGAGATGAGAAAAATGTATACTAATTTTGATTTGTGCTTAAAATACATTTTACTAACAGTATTGATTTTAAATATGACAAATTCTTATAGATCATCTTCCTTCTTTATTGTGTTTTCCTAGAGAAGCCTACATGAAAATGTGTTCCAACTCGTCTGTTTGTGTAACTACCCCTCCCAAATTAACCTCTATGTGTATGGATATCATTGAAGCCACATTTAAAACAAAAAGGAATTAGAAAAACTTTCGGAAGTTTTAGGTTGTTTGTATTGGAATTTCTAATATGATAAAAGGTTTTAAGTCAAGCTTTGTATGCACGAAGAGGCAGAAAAATCTGTCTTCTCTCTCTCTTTTTTAGAACTAACGTTTCTCTGTATCCTAAGAAAAGTTTACACTCAAGGAATATTCCTAAAAGTAAGGATCTTGGAGCACTTGGGTGCTTTTATAGTTCATCGCTGCTCATGTGTTAGATACCTAGGGAAATAATGTTTCAGGTCTTTCTTGACAAGACAGCTTCATGGATGGCTGGAGGATATTCCTGGTTTTGCTGAGGTTCGGAGAGAATGGCAGATTGGAAGAGGGACCTCTCCATTGGTAAAGCGGTCTTATTAGCTGCTTTGCAGAGGATATGTTACTTCGTTATACTTACAACAGTGTTCTTATGTCCATAACTCACTAAACTGTCAAGCTCCAGAAATGGAAGGCATTGGTCAGGTGACCAGTGGTAGGACCTTGTTTATTATGAAATTAAGGAATCCAGTCAAGATATGTTTGGGGGGGAATGAAAAATAAGGTTTTACTGGTGAATTTCCATGTTTAATATGTATATTAACTTTTTTTTAAAGTTGCATGTTAATCTGGGATAAAGTGTTGTCTCTGCTTTATGCTTTGAGTAAAAAGGAAAAAAAAAGATGGGTTAAATTGTTACTATTATGTACTATTACATACACCTTTTCTTTTAGAAGGGGTTAATTATAATTATTATTCACACATCTGTGTTGTCAGTGTTTTTATTCTGATTTATTCTCTAAATGTGTTTAGACTTAGTAATTGTAGCTTTATTTACTGGCCAGGGCTGGGATCTGCTAGGGCAGTTGAAAAAAAGATATGAAAGCTGCATTATGCAAATGACAAAAAGATTGTCCTCACCTTCTTTAGGAACCTTTTTATGGAACTTAGATAATAAATAGAGAGCTTTCTATCTTTTTCTTTTCTTTCTTTTTTTTTTTTTTTTTTAAGATTTTATTTATTTATTTGACAGATCACAAGCAGGCAGAGAGAGAGGAGGAAGCAGGCTCCCTGCCGAGCAGAGAGCCCGACTCGACTCAGGTCTTGATCCAAGACCTTGAGACTATGAGCCTAGCTGAAGGCAGAGGTTTTAACCCACTGAGCCATCCAAGTGCCCCTTTCTATCTTTTTCTTCTGGATGTTTGAATTGGACATGAGCCAGTTAAATAGTGACCACTTTATGTAACTAATTTGTCTTAAAATGTGAGGAAAGTTCAGTCATTTAAAGTGAGTATTATTAGAGTAAACATTCATGTGAATGGTTGATAGTAAACAAGAAAAATTAAGAAAAAAAAGTTGGGAAAGAGGAATCACCCCTCTACGCACACTTACTTGAATATTGTCTGTCTCCCATCCATTGGAATATAAGCTCCAGGATAGCCAGTGACTGTGTTGTGTTTACCAATTTTTCTCTCTCCGTGCTAAGCACAGTGCTGAGTATGTAACAGGTGTTCCATTTATATGTGTTGTTAAATGAAAGAATGAGAACTAATAATATTTTTGTGACACCCCCCCCCACCATGGATAGGTTTTTCCTAACTTACGTAATTATAGCATTCTGACAGATTTAATTCTTTTTTTTTATTGTTACGTTAGTCACCATAAAATACATCATTAGTGGGCGCCTGGGTGGCTCAGTGGGGTAAGCCGCTGCCTTCGGCTCGGGTCGTGATCTCAGGGTCCTGGGATCGAGGCCCGCATCGGGCTCTCTGCTCAGCAGGGAGCCTGCTTCCCTCTCTCTCTCTCTCTGCCTGCCTCTCCATCTACTTGTGATTTCTCTCTGTCAAATAAATAAATAAAGTCTTAAAAAAAATACATCATTAGTTTTTGATGCAGTGTTCTAAGACTCATTGTTTATGCACCACTCCCAGTGCTCCATGCAGTATGTGCCCTCCTGAATACCTACCACAAGGCTCACCCATCCCTCCAGCCCCTTCCCTCTAAAACCCTCAGTTTGGTTCTCAGAGTCATTTAATTCTACCTTAGTTCAAAAAGGATTCAAGGTGACTGTGTTTTTCTTATTAGTTCCTGTGGTATAAATCAAGATTTATTTCCTTAAAAATGGCCTAAAAACATCATGCAGTGCAATAAGTGGTGTATACAAGTTTTATTTATTTGAAATTTTGTGGATCTGCATCTAGGAATGTCAGGAACATACAGAGTTTATTGTAAGCATTTGTAGACATTGAAATGGTAAATGGTACAAAACTCTTTTGGAAAAAAAGCTGTCATCGTCTTGATCTTTGTGCCCTTTTTTCATTTTTCGCATCTGGAATATCCCTCTTTTGCTACTAAAGTCGCTTTTGTCCCATGAAAATAATGAGATCTTCACAACTTAAAATAGCCTCTGACATTCCTTTTAAGTGTGTCCCTTATGACTGGTACCAGCCTTTGTAATTCTGTGACTTTGACCTGCCTAAGTGACCAGTTATTCACATCACTACATGCCCTGCATTTTAGCAAATCATTCTCTTTTAGCATGGATGAGATCATTTTGAGGCAGTCCCAATGTTTGGGTGCTTCCAGGTGTTGGATTCCCAAATAATATTTTACTATATTTTCATTTTTTTCTTGTACAAGGAACATTGTGAAGGACATAGTCTACTGAGAGCTTTTTTTTCATAGTTGAGAGTATTTTTTTTAAAGGTTTTATTTATTTATTTGACAGAGATCACAAGTCGACAGAGAGGCAGGCAGAGAGAGAGGGGGAAGCAGGCTCCCTGCTGAGCAGAGAACCCAATGCGGGGCTCCATCCCAGGACCCTAAGATCATGACCTGAGCCGAAGGCAGCGGCTTAACCCACTGAGCCACCCAGGCGCCCAAGAGTATTTTTTTCATAGCAGTATTTCTTTTGGCTAGAATTTCAGAACTGCAGCTTCTGGATTATGTATGTTGGGGTTTGAGAGAGTGCCTATTCATATTTAATTAATATTTGGATTTTTTATAAACCCTTTCCACTTTAATAACAGGATAAATATGTTGTCCTATTTTGTACTTAATTGTTTATTGATACTATCTTTCTATGTATTTTAGTTTCTTTTGCTTTGTTCACTTATTATTAGAATCTTAGTTTTTTTCTTAGACATCTATTAAATAGTAATATATTAGTACTTAATGATGATTTTACAGACTTCCCAGTTTGCCCCTTTAATTTTTATATTTTTTAGCATATGTGTTTATTAATGTAAAAAATTACATAGAGAGGGCGCCTGGGTGGCTCAGTGGGTTAAGCCGCTGCCTTCGGCTCAGGTCATGATCTCAGGGTCCTGGGATCGAGGCCCGCATCGGGCTCTCTGCTCAGCAGGGAGCCTGCTTCCCTCTCTCTCTCTCTCTGCCTGCCTCTCCATCTACTTGTGATTTCTCTCTGTCAAATAAAAAAAAAAAAAAAAAAAAATCTAAAAATTACATAGTACATATTTCTTTGAAAACCCAAAAAGAAATAATAAAAAGAAAATTAAAATCACCCATTGTCCCACCATTCTAAGAAGACCAGTATTGATACTTTGGGATGGATATGTGTATGTATATTTGAGTGTATGTTTTCAATATAGAGTTCTAAATGCCCTATAGTTTTCCCACAATATACTATAGACATTTTTCATATATAAAAATTACTTTAATGATGTATTTGCTGTTTGGGTTGTCCCAATTTATTTAGCCAGTCTTCTGTTGATATACATTAACTTGTTACTTATTTCTTGCTATTAAAAACAATACTGCAAGTAATACTTGAATTTACTTTTCATTCAGTCTACAAGTTGAATTTCTGCATTAGAGTGTATGTACATTTAAAGAACATCCAATTGTCTTCCCCAAAATTTCCCCACATTCTGGTCAGTTCTTCACTCACACACATGGCCATCTTTATATCAAAACACTTTACACTACATTGTCCTGTTCTCACTGTTCACAGGCTGCCACCACTTTACCCAGGCATTTCCAGGTTGTGCATGTATATTCACTGGTTTCCCCAATCAGCAAAATGCAGGTTTCTGTTATCTTTAGCCTTCAATCTGTTGTGCGAAGCTTACTTGTTAACCTCATCTTAATGTGTTCAACGTGTGCTTATCACTGATTCCTTTTTGGAATAATAGAAGGGAAAAACCTATTAAAAAATACACTTCCAACTGACCTTTTTCAATATTAGGGAAAGATACTCTCCAACATTTCTTATCATCTAGCATTAGATGACCTGTCTTCCTCCTCAGTGATGTTTTCCCAAAAGCATGTTGTCTACAACTGTCAGCTTTCAATGCTAGTCCTTTTACTTTTCTGTTAAAGGTTCTTTGTCTTATAGAAAGTTTACATTCAGTTTAATAATACAGAATGTACTCTCTCTGAATTGTCACTGAATTCCCATTTCATCATTATCTTTGTAAGAAAATGGCTTTTGATCGACAAGATTTTAAGATTCAGGAGCACATCTTTGTATATTTCAAGTAATACCTGTTTCATTTTTTTAAGTTTCATCCCCAGGCGAAGAGTGATACCTCACCTGTATAATTACATTTATTTGGTTACAACTGAGTTTGAACTCTTCATGAATTTTTGGTTATTTTATTTTATATAAAATTTTCAGTGTCCTTTGTACATTTTGCTACTGGCTATGTGAAAGTTTAAAGAATATTAATTTTTTGCCATGTGTCATTAAACTTTCTATTTTGTTTTGTGATATCTGAAGTTGGTCTCATGAGAAGTCAAAATTTTAGTTAAATATGTTAGCCTTTCTTTATGGTCTATGTTTCTTGTTCAGAATTTTTGTGTGGAGGGACGCCTGGGTGGCTCAGTTGGTTAAGCAGCTGCCTTCGGCTCAGGTCATGATCCCAGCGTCCTGGGATCGAGTCCGACATCGGGCTCCTTGCTCCGCAGGGAGCCTGCTTCTCCCTCTGACTCTGTCTGCCACTCTGCCTGTGCTCGCTCTCTCTCCCTCTCTGACAAATAAATAAATAAAATCTAAAAAAAAATTTTTTGTGTGTGGAGAAGATGGAAAATACCACAGCTGATGGTTGCAGGATATTTTTATCTATCCTCTGAGTGGATGATAGTGACTACTTCTTTTTTCCCCTTAGTAAACAGTTTACGGTAAACGTGATGGGATTGATAGAGAGCTGGTTGGCTATTTGAGCTGTTGGAATACATATCCTACATTTTGTTCAAGTGTGTATAGATTTTGACTTTCTGCAGACCCTGCCTAAGCCCTACATTGAATACAGTTCAGATGTAAAAATTAGTGTTGGAAGTTTTCTGTTAAATCATTCAAAAAATATATTCAGTGTCCATCTGTTTGACCAACATGCTAAGGAATTTGTTAAATTTTATGATGAAACGTGCCATTAAAATTTTTTTTACAAAGAGACTTTAGTAGGGGTGCCTGGGTGGCTCAGTGGGTTAAAGCCTCTGCCTTCGGCTCGGGTCATGATCCCAGCATCCTGGGATCGAGCCCCACATCGGGTTCTCTGCTCAGCAGGGAGCCTGCTTCCTCCTCTCTCTCTGCCTGCCTCTCTGCTTACTTGTGGTCTCTGTCTGTCAAGTAAATAAATAAAATCTTTAAAAAAAAAAAAAAAAGAGACTTTAGTAATACGGGGAAATGATGATTGTGACGTGAAATGGGGGGGGAAGCATGCAAACTTTTAAATCTAATATCAACTATGGAAAGTAAGTATAGAAAAAGGAAGAAAATAACATTACAGATTGTTGTAAGCCAATAGCATTAAGATTGATATTTTTCTGGTCTTTTGTGCTTTTGTGTATGTAAATATTTATCAAGCATACTACATTAATAATTAGAAAACAGTTTTGGATATTTTTGTTTGTTTTTAGAATCATTTTAATTGGGAAGGAATACAAAAATGGTTTTTAATTTATGAGTAAATGAGATGCTCTTGGGTTTTGTTTCTTGTTCCTCCTCTAATACTACATTTGGGGGCATTATGAAGAGAGATCAAGATGATTAGTAAAAATCAATTAGCTAATGCAATGCCAGTTGCAAACTCAGTGCAAGGCTGAATGATTTTGATAGGATTTTCATCAATCATTGTGGTTGTAGAAAGATTAACTACTCTTCCAGTTTATTACTTGGTATTTGTTTTTGAAGAATGCTTGAGCATATCTTTACTCATATGGTTATTTTAAAGAAGATACAAGCAAAATGCAGTAAGAATTAGAAGAAAGGTATCCTTTCCAGGGGGGTTCAAGAAGGCTTCATATAAACAGGATGGTATTGTAAACTAGACCTGGACTGTGCTTACAGCCTCGATTGTAAGCGCAGTCCTGCTCCTATTGTGTGCCTGGCTTTATGCATGCTGGCATGTTTTAAGACCTCAACTTCATCGGTTTTCAAAACCTTTTTAGCAATGAGCCCTTTTTTCACAGGGTTCATTGTTCTGTGGAACCCTTGTGTAAAAAACAAAGTTGATGTTTTATTTCAGTGCAGTTTCTGTTAGATGCCATATTTACTGGTTAAAAACAAAAACAGTGTAATTAAAATTTAATTAAAAATTTACACTTATTTTTAAATTGATTAGTGTTTCACATTAATCAACTTTTGAAAGTCAGAAAATAATTGACAAAAAGATTGATTTCCTATAGATAGAAATGACAAATTTGAAGTTAATGGCTTACAGTGCATACTAGTGGTGCTAACATTTTAGCTTTATGTTAATAAAACTTTAACTGGTTTTTAGGGAAAGTGGTAGTCATTTTTTCAAGAAAATGTAAGATCTTTTTCAGATTACAAAATCACCTGCCTATTTTTGTACTTAAGAAAGTTATTTACAGTTTAATGGACTGCTTTACTAATATTTGTCAGATGAGAACCTTTAATAAAAGATGTGAGTTGATTTTCTACAACATGTTTTCCGTGGTGAATGTGGCTCGCAAATATTTTCCTCTTTTATTATTTGATTAAGTCATTTGATTAGGCAAAATCATTTGTTACCCCTTAAAATGAATGTTAGAGCCCATTCATGAAAAAGCAAAATTGATAACATGAATAAAGGTCAGAAGGGAATGACACCAAATGGTTAACAGTGGCTTTTTTTTTTTTTTTAAGATTTTATTTATTTATTTGACAGAGACACAGCAAGATAGAGAAGAGAAGCAGGGGGAGAGGGAGAAGCAGTCTTTCCAATGAGCAGGGAGCTGGATGTGGGGTTTGATCCCAGGATTGTGACCTGAACAGAAGGTTCAGCCACGACTCAGCAATGACTGAGCCACCCAGGTGCCCCTAATAGTGGGTTTTCTAAGGAATGAGATTATTCACAGTCTGAGTTTTATACCAGGTGTAAAAATAACTTTGTTATAACAAATTTTTTTAATTTAATAATTATTTGAATAGTTACAATTAGCATGAAATTAATTATAGTAAATAGTATGTTAATTATATTATTGATAGTAAGTTGGGATGCAAAAGTATAAGAAATACAAGTATACGTAATGAATAATGAATATAAACAAATATAATTTTCTACTTAGTATCAAAATTAATACACTGAAAATTAGAACACAAGCTAACACTTTAAATGTTAATTGTAAATGTATTAAAATTAAAACTGCTTTTACTTTAAAAGGGGATTCAGGTAATTCGTTATAAACTTTCTTTTGATTTTAAGCTGCCAACTGATACAGTGCAGAAGTGATAACTTTCTGAATACTGTTACTATAAACAAACATCTCTTGGGTTCCTGCAATGTGAAAAGGAGCCAAATGTGATGATTGTGGTCTTCTTCAAGGACAGAGTGCTGATGATATCATTTCCATAGACAGTACAATGCTGCAGCTGGCTCTTGTCAGTCTAGGAAGAGAGCTCACTTAAAAAAAGACCATGAAGTAATTTGCAGTTCAGGGGCAATATTTTAAAGGAAGTGAGCTGGAAATCTACTTGTTAAAAAGAAACCTTGTAGAGTTTTTTTTTTTTTTCTTTAGTATTTTTGTCTCTTTAAAGTGTAACCATACTAATTTGCGTAGCTCATCTTAGGAATTCAGAAAACGGGGACAGTGTTCAGTATTTTACTTTTTGGATGCATGGATGCATTTTGGATGCATTTTACTTTTTGGATGCATAGAGTAAGACCGTGGAGGGGGAAGGTTATATAGGTGTTATTCAAACCAACATTGCTAATTTCATTTAAGACATTTAAGAACTACGTTTCAGAGATAGCTTTCTGTCCCCTCCAGTGTCAGGCTGACAAGCGTGTAAATACACAAGTCCCAGTGGCTTGTAAGCAGAGTCAGTATTCTCACCTTACTTGGCTCAAGGGAAACACAAGTGAAGTAGCATAGCTAATTTTCTTAGGACAATATTTTAGCTACAAATTATTTTTTGATACTGTATTGATCTTCTCACCCCCTTTTCTAGTGCCCCAAATTGTGTCCTTCGGCTTCCTATATACAATAGCAAAATAAAATTAAACAGATACCTGTACCTGTCATGTCTTAGAAACTGTACATCATGGACGTAGAGTATGAAATAATGTATGTTCCAAGGTGGTTTATCTGGGGTGGGGTGGGGGGGAGGGTGAGATCTGTGAATAAATGGCTTCTGCAGTATTAGAAACTTAACAGATACAAGGATTTCTGCTTTTAGGCTTGAAATTTCCAAGTTATATACTTTAGGAATGGCCCAAAGACCTGTAAGAAGCAAATCTGTTCCAGAGCATCTCTCCCTTTTATTGGCTGCTAAGCTAACAAGCTTGGTTTTTCCTGCGATATTTTTTCATATTTTGCCTACTGCCTTTTTTATCCCTGCATCGTGGGCATTTCTCAAGACATGCCGCCACTCTGCTGCTTGAAATCATCTAAGGTCTTACCAAACCTCCTCCTCCATCCTTGACCTTTTGTTCTTTATTTAGACTTAGGTCACCTACTGACTCATGTTCCCTATGTGGTTGTTCAGATGATGTCTGAAATGTGATGTGTACTACAGAAAGAACTCACCATCCCTTACCAACCACCTCCTGTTTCCTTCTTCCCACTTTCCCCAGATTGGAGCACCATTGATCTTCTCATCCTGCTAAGTAACAGCCTCCTTAAATGGAATGGCCCCTTCTTAATGGCCTCTTCCTCCTCTTCCTCCTGCAAACTTTGTTACCACTAAGTTTCTTTCCTTCTTTTAAAATCCCAACCAACAAAGTTTTGGAAGGTTTCTAAATTGAACTCATGAAACTACTCTTCAGTTTGCTCTCAAAATACCACTCAAGTTATTTAATCAGTTATAGTGTTAACAAAACTGCTGGTATAACACATACTTTTAAATGACAGATTTAGTAGAACAATAGCAACATTATTTCAAATGTATAATTTCTGCTAATTACACATTTAAGTTAATAATGTTCTGAATGCACATTTGTCTTGAATTCCCTGACCATTCAACAATAATGGGATTAAAATAATTTTAAGGTGGTGTTTGAAAGTAAATGGATAGGGAACAGCTCTGAGTTAAACTTTTTAACATACATTTAGAGATTTTCTAGTCATCCAAACTTTTATTCTTTCCTCCTTCAAATACTGGAACAACCTAGGGGCACCTGGGTGGCTCAGTTGTTAAAATTAAGCATCTGACTTCTGCTCAGGTCATGATCTCAGGGCCCGGGGATTGCCCTGCATTGGGTTCTGCACTCAATGGGGAGTATGCTTGTCTCTCTCATTCTGCCCCTCTCCCCTGCTCAACAAAATCTTTTTTAAAAAATTTTTAGAATAACCTTAATGAGCTTATTGAGTCTTTTTGTGTATAAGAACCAGAAATCCCATAAAAGGATCAGATGCTTCTGAATACAACTGGCTAATTTTCCACAGATTTGCCTATAAACCAATTCTATTATTTCTGGTATTCTTCTTAACCACTTCTCTTTACAACAAAAGAAGCTGGAGATTCCTCAAAGTTGTTTGTTTTTCCCATAATTGTGCAGGGCAGGTGTTCCAGTTTGAAGGCCACGTCCTTCCCTCTTGTGGCTCCACCATCTGGAAGGTCTCTCTGTCACCTACATCAATCCTGAAGAAGACCAGAGAACATGGAGGAGACATGTCTGCTTCTTAAAGGGCTTAGCCCTAGAAGTAGAATGCCTCACTTCCTTTCACCTTCCATGGGCAAGAGCTGGCCATCTGGCCACTCCTGAGATGCAAGAGAGGCCGGGAAGTGGGGCATCCACTTCTTTGTTACCCCCGTATCAAAATGGGAAGTATGGGGTTTGGTTTGCTCTCCTATCTTGGACATTTGGACAAGATATTATGATTATAATACCACAGAGAATACCTCTAATTTAGGTAACTCCAAGTGGGGGACAGGTCAAGAGCAGCTTTTGGGAGGAGACGGCATTTGAGCTGTCTTGAAAGAAGCATGTAAACTAACCAGATGAAGAAAAGATAAAAGATTTTAGGCAGAGAAAACACATGCAAAAGGTAAGGAAGTATGAAGGAATATGGCCTAGTAGGGGGACAAAAGTAGTATAATGTAGGTGGATTGTATCATGGAACCATGATAAAAATGTGAGCCAGGAGATGTGGCAAAGACTGAGTCCAAAGGCAAAATTATGTATTCAAGAGATTTTTTTCAGATGTATAATCCACAAGGTTTGGAATGAGATGTGACCTCAAAGGGGAGCAATAGGCAGGTCCCTGAGGGTCTAAAACACCACGTGACAGGCAGAGGGAGTAGCAAGTGCAAAGCCTCAGATGGGAGGGGGTTGGCATGTTGGAAGAAAACAAAGGCTTCAGGCCGAGGAGCATATGTGGAGGAGCTGAGGTCTGAGAGGTCAGAAGAGGCCACGTCACCAAGGGCCCTTGTAAACCATAAGAAAAGTTTGGATTTTCTTGTAAATCCAGTAGAGAATTACTGGAAATTTTTTAGTAGGGAGTGAGCTCTTTGTATAATAAGCGTACGCTAAGGACACATGTCTTTATTCAGTCATAATGAACGTATTCTCCCCCAAAAGAGAGTTTTCTAAGTGGTATATGTCAATGTAATGTACTAGTGTGGAACTTACAATTTTAGAATGCCATTGGTACGTTTATTTGAATTAATATTCTCAGCTGTCTCATGGTGAGAAAAACAAGTTCACATACAACAGGAATAGGCAAAGACAACAGGTATAGGGAGAGAAGGGAATGAGAAAATGCTGAATGGTGCTAATCTTTTTTTTTCTTTTTTAAACGAAGCATTTTGGGTATGGTTTTGCAAAAGCCAAGCCAAAATTCAGTGTTGGGGGAAGTCCCCTGCAGGAAAGTTTCCCTCATGTAAGATAATGGCATCATTTCTCCCAAAGGCTGCGCCCTGATTTTCTTGGTGATACACACAAACAAAACTCCTGCTTCTAAATAGGAATCTGGGACATGATAATCAGAAAATGCTCTTTTCACAAGCATCTTCATTAGACCCAAGGAATAGTTCTAGAAAAGGGGAAAGTGTCAGGTTCTAGAGCAAACTTTGACACAGTCCCCTGTAGAATGGGATGTGAGGGGCATTTCTGCAAGGATTTCCCCATTCAACATGCCTCCCTGCAACCCCTCACTAATCCCAAGAACTTTCCAAAGGGCTTGGTATTAACAAGTCATTCTGTTGGTTGGGGTGAGATTTTTTATCTCTTGGGGTACAGGGGGGATATCCTTACCTGACATGGTAGATACACTAGTAAGTGAAGAATAGGAATCCCATCTGCAGCGTCTCCCAAGGCACTAACTCAGCACACCGGCAGTGCTCCTCATCCAAGTAGCGCAGCACTTGAGCGGACAAGTCAGGTCATCTCCACTTTCCTCTTTCCATCCCCAGCAGACAAAACCCTGCCTCATAATGGGAAAAAAAAAAAAAAAAAAAAAAAAAAAAAAAAAAAAAAGCTATGGGGTATGAACTTCTTGATTTTCCTGCCCTCTTAACTACATATTTATCTTCCTCTGCCGGTTTTTGAGAATTTGTTTCCTCTGCTCATGGAGACTGATTCAAGGCTCCTTACATAACTGTACTCTTGGTTCCATATCCTGTTGCATTAATTCTTTGTTTGCTTCCTTCATTCCAAAACATTTTCTTGAACACCTGATATGTGCATGCCACTGTGCTCAATGCCGGGAATATATATGCGAAAAGATGATCATGGTCAGTTTTAACAAGAGGAACCTTGATTGGATTTTAGATCTCTTTCTCTTAAATGCCCCATCTCTACAATCTAAAACCACATCTAATTCTCTTCCTATTACAAACAAATAGAAAAAAATTTAATGTCTCTTGACTTTATGCCCTCTTGTTACTACTTATCACTTTATCACATTCCTCCCTTATCAGCCATGCTTCTCGAGAAAATATACTGTAGTTGTTTCTAAAATTTAAGTTCACATGAACTACTTTTTTTTTTTTTTTAAAGATTTTATTTATTTGAAAGAGAAAATGAGAGGGGGAGAAGCAGACTCCCTGTGGAGCTGGAAGCCTGATGGGGGACTCGATTCTAGGACTCCAGGATCATGACCCGAGCCAAAGGCAGTCGCTCAACAAACTGAGCCACCCAGGTGCCCCTCACATGAACTACTTTTAAAGAAACTTAATTCATATTTGTACCCTATAAAAAAATGAATTCAAATGAGATATAGACCTAATTATAAAACTCAAAATACATGGGATATAGACCTAATTAAAACTCAAAATTGGATATAGACCTAACTATAAAACTTAAAACTGGGTCACTTGCTTGATTCAGTTGGTTAAGCATCTAACTTTTGGTTTCGGTTCAGGTCATGATTTCAAGCCCTACATCAGGCTCTGCACTCAGCATGGAGTCTGTGTGAGAGATTCTCCTTCTCTCTCTGCCCCCCCCCCCACCTTGCACTCTCATTCTCAAAAAGAAACAAAATCTCTTTTTTTAAAAAAAGAAAAAATTACTAAAAGCCAGTGGTTTGTATGATATGTGAATTATATCTCAATAAAGTTGTCTTAGAATTAGGTAATAAAAAATAAAAAAGAAAGAAAAAAACTTAAAACTATTGAACTTCATAAGAAAACCCAGAAGAAAATCTTTGTGAACTTGGAATAGGCAAATATTTGTTAAATATACTAACAAAATATGTGACACAAAAGAAAAAATTTTACAGGTTGGGCTTCATCAAAATGAAGAACTGTTTTTTGAAAGACACTGATAAGGAAAAGAAAGATAAGCCACATACTGGGGCATGATATTTGTAAATGACATATCTTATAAAGAACTTGTATCCTGAGTACATAACTCAAAACTCAACAACAACAACAAAAAAAATAAACAACTCAGTTAACAAATAGGCAAAAGATCTGAACACATTTCACTAAAGTAGACATACAGAATGACACGTAAACACATGAAAAGGTGTTCAACAGCATTAGTCATTAGGAAAACACAAAACCACAAGGAGTTCCCATTACATACCCACTAGAATTGCTAAAATTGAAAGGACTGACTAAACCAGGTGTTGGTAAGGATGAGGAAGAACTGGAACTCTTATATTGCTAGTGGGAATATAAAATAGCACAACCACTTTGGAAAACAGTTGATCCGTTTCTCAGAAAGTCGACCCTACGCTTTATTATATGATTTACCTATTTCACTACTAGGCATTTTACCCAAGTGAAAACAAATGAAACAAAACATATGCCCATAAGAAGACTTGGACACAAATGTTCAGAGCAGCTTTATTTGTGAGAGTCCAAACCTGGAAACAACCCAAAGGTCCCTCCTCAGATGCATGGATAAACAAATCGTGCTATAGCCATACAGTGGACTACTACTTGGCAAGAAAAAGGAATAAACTTGCTGCATAAACCAACAAGCATGGATCTTAAAATTATGCTTGGTGTATGCCAGGCTAAAAAGAGTCCATGCTCTATGATTCCATTTCTATAAATGGTCAGTAGCCGTCTGGGACTGGAGGAGGTGTAGGAAGTGGGATTATAAAGGTGGGATTATAAAGAAGTAGGATTATAAAGTGGCATGAGGGAACATCATGGGATGATGGATAAGTTCATTTTTATAGTGATGACAGTTTCATGAGTGTACTGTACATATGTCAGAACTCATCAAATGTGTGTCCTTTAATATGTGTGATGCACTATATGTCAATTATACCTCAACAAAGATATTTTCTAAGAGGTTACAAAATGTTCAAATTCCATTAATATGATATTTTGCAAAAGCACAATTATAGGGACAAAAATTGGCATGGGGGACATTTTTGGAATGATGAAACTGTTCTACGTTTTGATAGTGTTGTCCGCATGACAATATGCCTTTGTCAGAATTCATAGGGTTGTACACTAAGGAGGGGAAATTTTACTCTATATAAATCATGCCTTAAATTTAAAAATAGAAAACGAAATAATTCAATGAACAAGTGTTTTTATTAAAATTCCAGGTAGTAGTACACATTTAAATCAAGTATATTTTTATAAATGTTTATTATTTATACATTTAAACCAAAATATATGTACAAATAAAAATTTAAAAACTCAAGTCAATCACATAAAGTGGTTGGTATAGTGCATGCCCTAAAATAATAATAAATGTTAATATTATACATCCTTGTCCTCTTACTGTAAGAGCCACCACCCCCACAATCTTTGCTAGTATTTTTGCTTTCTATTTCCCATTAAGATTTAAGGATAGCCTTGCTTAATTGGAGGAGGTACTCCGAACTGTGACCATTCTCTTCTTAACCTCCCTTAAAATTCAAGAAATAGCCATGTGGCATAATTTCACCTGGGATCTCCATAGGCAACGATTGCTTTTTATTTAAAGTTAAGTGGAATAAATTTGAATGACTTACGGGCTCCTGGGCAAGCAGAATTTGTCCTTGATAGAAAAAAACGACTACCACATAATTCTTAGGAGGAAAAAGGATACTGAATTGGAATGTATTTTTGGCCATACAGATTCCACAAAATTTGTTCTCTACTGAATCTCTAGTCATCTAGGTGAAAAGTGGATTTCCAAGAAGGAGGGGAGTACGTAGTGGTGCTGTGTGGAGAAGAATGACCTTGCCCTCAGACCTTGTCTCTGGAGGGGAGTCGTAGGCTGGTGGCAGCCAGCCAGCTTTCCAGCTGGACTCAGTGTTGAATCTCCATCCCTTACTGGTTGTACGACTGGGAACAGATTATTCTCTTAGCCAGCCCTCGTAGCTTTGCTTTTGTTCACAAATGGGAATAACATCTACTTTATATGAGGATTCAGTTAGGTCATACAGGTGTGGAGGAAAGAAAATGTGATTTAAAAACCTAATTTCAGATGCTCCTTCTGATGTATCCTTTTGATTAGGAACCGTTGTTGATGGGCTGTTTACCTCTGAGAGGCAAAGCCGCACACCCATCTGGATGGGAGAGGGGGAGATTAAGTGGGTAGTAAAGGTAACCTGCTCTAAGTAGTGAAGTGATGGGACTTTAAAATTTTCTCCCTGAAACCCAAGAAAAGGAGTTTGCACCCTGGAACTAGAGGGAAAAGATATGGGGGACAAGCCCAGAGTGCTCTTTGCAACAGGCAGAGTGGATCATCAAGTGAGGTTGGCTTTTTCTTTGGTTCTCCGGCTTTTTGTTACCCTTCCCCAGGTCGGTGACAAAGCGTTACAGCTTCCTTAGACTTGTATTAGCACTGCTTGGGGGACTTGAGAGAAGGTCATGTTCAGGGCAACCTGGGGTAGCCCACAGAATGGCAATAGACAAGTTCTAGAGCACGGAGCAGAAGCAAGAGGTGAGAGGAACCACCAGGAGAGTGGTCCTCCGACGTGTTAAGGATGGAGCTAGATTCTCCTAGCTGTTTTGTATATTTGTATTTTATTGTCTCTGTATTCCTGTGATCCCAGAGAGCCAAAGGATCTAGGGGAAAAAGAAGTGCACTCTCTCCTTCCCCCACTTAGTAAAAGATCCTGCCAGCTCAAGCCTGCACTATTACTTTGCCTCTGAACTAGCTTCTCTGCATTTTCTGTTGTCCCTTCCAATCCATTCTTTATACAATTGCCAGAACATATTTAAAGCAAAGTGGATGAATCTTAAATGTTTTCACTGGCTTCCTAATTCTACCTCGACTCAAGTCACTGCTATTGCCTTTGACCTGTAATGTCTGCATCCTTTGCCTCCACTTCCCTGAGCAGCCTCACATGGTACCCAGCAGCCCCCTTCGCTACCAGTGCTCTAGGACCCTCAGGGTGTGAACTTGGTCTTCTCTCTTCCTGAAGTCCTCCTCCTCCTCCTGTTCTGCACATGTCTGGCTCACCCCACTTTTTTTTGGTTTAGTACCTGAAACTTAGTAAGCACTCGATAAATACTTAAAGGATGAATGAATGAACATGTATCCAAAGTAACGGTGTCCAATAGAAACACAATGTGAGCCACAACTGTAATTTCAAAGTGTATAGTAGCCACACGAGAGCATGTAAAAAGAAACTATAAAATTAACAAAGCATTTTATTTATCCAGTATATGCAAAATCTTACCATTGCAACATGTAATCAATATCAAAACTATAAATGAGATATTTTACATTTTTTCGTACTAAGTTTTCAGAACCTGTTGTGTATTTTTACACTTACAGCACATCTCCATTTGAACTGGCCATATTTCAAGTGCTTAATAGCCAGATGTGGCAATTGGTCCTATATGGAAGGTGCAGGTCTCAAGCATGCTAGTTCCTAATATATGGTAGCTGTTGGATAAAAATGATGCAGAGCTGCAGAGGAAGAAAGGCCTATTTTAAGAGCTGTGGGGAAGAGCTGTGCCCACTGGCCAAGTCAACAGGATGGGGCTCACTCACCTGCTAACGTCTGGAACTGCAGCGAGACTATGAGTGCCCGGATGGATGAGTAAGACAATGGATCCAGAGTGAAGTGGACATCTGTGCCAAAGCCCTTGCCTTCTAAGATACCCGTGGAGAGCAGAGGACAGCAAAAGAGCAACAGGCTTCTTGCATGAGTGGGAGGAGAGAGTGGGCAGCAGGCTTTGCTGGGAAGGCCTCCGCCAGTAGAATGTCTCAAGATGGAATCCCTCCAGACGCCATCAAAGATCTTGCAGAAACATACTGTTCCTGGGATTTGTTGGTGGCAGAATATGTAACGTGGATTTTATTTCTCCTACAAAATTCCTTCCACCAATTTGTGGCCAGCATGCTTCCAGTTAGGATGCTGGAACTAGATAACCAGGCTGTCTACTGAAAAGAGTTTTATCCAGGTTTCTGGGCAGGAAACTGTCCCCTATAAAGTAACTTTTAGATTTAAGCCGCTCACTAAATAATTCACCATCATATCTGCGGCACGGTGCTCTGGGAAGAAATCCGTTCTGTATATTTAAAACTCAGTTTCGATACTGGGAGAGTAGAAGGTGTGTAGTGCAGAGAGATAAGCCACTTACTCTGGTATCCAAAGCAAAAACCTGTCTCCCACTCATATTTGACTAATGATTCTGTTTCATGGCTCAGTGCCTTGTCTCCTGTCACTGCGAATTCCTGGAGCAGAAGGACAAAAGAGCAATTACTGCCAAGCCACCAAACCCATCTCCTTGCTCTTGAGAAGCAATCTGAGTGGTGAATTCTGACTCATTTTGCAGGGAGAGTTCCCAGAAGCATCGGCGGAGCATCTGACAGCAGGGCTTTGTTTAGAATATGTAAGGGAGAATTCCACACTGCAGATACAAGAATCCAGCCCGCAGCTCGGAGTGAACAACTTGAACATTTTGATTTCTCCAGAAAATGAAGACCCTTCCCCCAAATTTCAAAGAACATCTGTCAGTACTAATTTTGTTGGAGACCTATTACTTACAGAAGGTACAGTACTTCTGGTGAGAGCTTTCCAAGGCAGGAGTAAGGAAGGTAAGGGGTCCCAAGGAAGAGTTCCCCAGCACCAAGATCACTGCTAACTTGATAAAATATCAGCTGTTATTTGACAACAAACAGAAACACAGCATGAAAACACAACTGTTCCTTTCAGACTGTATTAATAGAAAAATCGGGTAAACAAGAAAGATTAGTACAAGAATGTTCTACCAAGCAGATCCAATTTCTCTAAGGAAATGTTAATCCCTCTTCACTACAGGCTTTCACATTAAAATAAAATGAGTCATTATTGTATCACGGATTATTTTATTTTATTTATTTTATTTTTTTTTTTTATCACGGATTATTGTAAGAGATTTTATCAAGGTTAGCAGGTGTAGAGTCAAATGAGTCTTTTAATTTTTTTCCCCTTCAAATATTCCTAAAGAACATTACAGATATATTTTTAATGAGATAAAACATTAAAATACACTTAAAGATTCTTATGGGCTCCTCACCCATTTCATTCCTCTTTTTCCAGTAAACTTAAACTCTATTATTATGTCTCAGTTCCTTGCAAGTTTTTCCACTTGCTATATATGTACATATCTATGGATGAAATACAGTATTGCTTTTGCATATTTTAAGTTTTAAATAAATGGTAGCCACTGCTAATAACTTGTGTCTTGCAGAAATTTCTATGAATATATAAGCATGTACACACACTCTCTCTCATTCCTGCACCTAGTGTTTTTCACTTAATGGATCTTAGGTAACTTTTGATATTCACCCAAATAGATCAGCTGTTGCTCTAAGTATCCCATATTAGATGTACCTTAATTTATTATCCCAATTTCTTATTGATGGGCACCTAAGTTGTTTACTTTCCTCTATTGCAAACAAGTGGCATCTAAGTTGTTTACCTTCCTCTGTTGTATTACAAATATTGCTGAAGATATTTCTATGTACTCATAAAAGTTTATCTGTGACCCAAATTTCAAAGGGTGTGTTCATTTTAAAGTTTGACAGACATAACTAATTTGCCCTTCAAAGCATGAGAGTGCTTATTTTCGTATATTCTGGGTTTTATCAAATGATTTAATGTTAGGCATTAAAAATGGCATTTTATTGCTTCAATTTGTACTTCCTTAACTATGTGTGAGATTATAAATTTTTTTCACTTATTGACCCCTTATGTATTTTTTTCCTTTGAACTGCCTATTCACAGCCTTTTCTCATTTTTTAACTGAATTTCTTTTTCAAATTGCTATGAGTGTTTTTGTATATTGGGGAAATTAACCCCAGTCTCATAAGTATTATAAGTATTACACCCTTTTTTTTTAAACCAATTTATTTTCTTTTGACTTTGTTTATGGTATTAAGTTACAAGGCCCTATAGAATTTGACTCTTTTTAATTTTTCTTTCCTTAATCTAGACCGAGCTCTTGCCACTCAAAGATTTCTTACTGAACAATGGGCAGCCAAAGCAGGGCATTGCAAATAAACCTGCTTCATAACACTGAGGAATCCCAGACTCTGGCATGGTTCATATAGGTACCAGCGTTCATCTGACAGGAACGTTATGTGGAGGATAGGGAGATTGGATTAGAAGGTCCTAGAGTTCCTTCCAATTCTCAGTAAGGTCCACAGTGTTGGGAAGTTTTTTGGAGTCCTAATTCAAAGTCTTTCAGAATGAGCATTTTTTAGTCCCCTTCGTGGTCTGTGGTTTCTCATGTTTATTTTAGGGGAGTTTTCTTTTTTCGCTGTGATTTAAACCCATGTGACCTTCTGGAAAGAAAAGAGATTGGAGACGTAGCTTGGGCTGTCGCCAACATCCCCCATTCCCAACACACACACACACACACACATGCATGCACACACGCACATACACACACATACCTGCCCTTGAGAGCCCCAGCGTCACCCCTGGTATAGGTGGGGAATGGGGAGGAGGTTGGTATCATGTGTGAGGTGCCCATAGGTGGTTGTGGGATCGCCTGTTGACCAGCCGCAACACAGGGTAGCCCCCCCTTGCAGCGCATAGGCAGTGTGTTTGCCCACTGCTTCTTGAAGATGGACACGTCCCCTGCAGTTGTTTACACCATGACACTCAATAAATAGCAAATGGTGGTAGTCATTAGTGGGTGCCTCAAAAAACAACCTCTTGAGTGAAATCAGCATCAGGGGACTCCAAACAACTGTCATGTCTCAGGCGCCTCCGAGCAAGCTTGCTATTTGGTGGCCAATGACCTTTCAGTGAGAGCCCGCTCCTGAGTGTTACTGGAGGAGAACCAACCGCTTTCCCACAGTGCACAGGGGTGGCTTCGACAGCTGTGTTTGCCCAACCGTTTGAGGTCACCTCTCTATTTAGTCCACGGACTAGATCTGAGAAAAGAAAACACAAAGCAACAAACTCTAAACTGTAACCATGACACAGCCATGAAAATGGCTTCTTTGGTTTGATATTAGGAATGCTCCATAGGGAGGCCAGGCTGGAGGCTGAAAAGGATGGCTAAGCCGAAGATTTGGGGTACCCATTTCTAAATTAAGGCCTTCCAAAGTCTGGATTAGTTTAGCATGAAAATTCTTCAGACCTGGCCTTCCTCCGTGGGGCTGCTGACCAGTGGGAGGCTAATGACGGGAGTGAAGGTCTTCCAACATGCTGGTACAGTATAGTAACGTGGGATCCAGAGTGTTTCTGGAGAACAGCCTCCTAGTTCTGCCTCTACTCTGGCCAAGACATTTTATTTCTAGACTTAGTTTATGTCAGTTTGCCCATCTACATAATGGGAGCGTCAGACTTCATTAGATGACCCCTAACGCCTTTTCTGGCCTCTCATTTTAAGAGTTCCATTAACTTTGCAAAGTTAAATAGAGACCAGAAACTATCCAGGAGACCTTCTTTATGGAAGACCTTCTTCCATAAATAGGGCATATAAACATGGTTTGAAATGTCTTTTGTGAATTTTATATAAATTTTTCCACTTGCTGAATCACATTTCTTAGACTTTGTACCCTGAAGAGAGTTTAGGAAGATGATAGGAATTCATGATTCCATTCATTGGAGCAGAGGGAGTTTGACAAGTTGGAGCCATAATAGATACTGATATCAGTGTTGTCACTGATAACAGAAATAAATATGTCTTGAATACTCACAATAACTGAGGAACTTAGTGTGCCAGGAACTTGGTTAAAGACAAAATCAGCTTTGGGATGCCTGGCTGGCTCACTCAGTCGAACAAATGACTCTTGATCTCAAGGTCAAGCTCAAGACATGATCTCAAGGTCATGTGTTCAAGCACCACATTAGGCATGGAGCATACATAAAATAAAATTTTTTTTTAAAAATTAAGAAACAAACAAACACAAAAATCAAAATCAGCCCAACAGGCTCTTTGTCACAGTAGAGGTAAATTTTAAATAACAAGGTGAAACAAAGAGGGATTAGTATTGTGTGGATTTCAGTTCAAAATGGGATCAGATGCTTTGTGGATATGGAGAGCCCTGACAGGAGTCTTCTAAAAAAAAAAAATTTTTTTTTTAAATTTATCTGTTTGTTTGTCAGAGGGGGCACAAGCAGGGGGACAGCAGGCAGAAGGAGAAGCAAGCTCCCTGCTGAGCAAGGAGCCCGAGGCAGGGCTTAATCCGAGGACCCCCAGGATCATGACCTGAGCCAAAGGCAGATGCTTAACGGACTGAGCCACCCAGGCGCTCCCTGACAGGCATCTTTTTTTTTTTTTTTTTAATTTATTTTCAGAAAAAATAGTATTCATTATTTTTTCACCACACCCAGTGCTCCATGCAATCCGTGCCCTCTATAATACCCACCAGGCATCTTGAAGGAGACCTCAGTGCACTGAAGAGGATGTGGGAGCTGCTCCAAGTCAGAAGGACATGTTGAGTAATGGCACACAAGTGCCATGTTTTTAAGACAGTGAGCAGATGAGCTTCTAAAAAGCAGGACCAGTAAAAGCAAGTGGGACAGTAGTTTCAAATAGATGGGGTTCAAGATGTTGGCAGACACAGCTAGTTGCCTACCCTAATATCTTTTCTTCACTTCTTTCTTAGTAACCTAACCCCAATTTTAGCTGAGCTTCTTGTTCCTCAGAATTAAAGATTACATGTTCCAACATTTTGGCACTTAAGTGTGGACATGTGGATGAGTTCTGGCCAATGAAATACAAGCAGAAAAGTTCTGGGGGACTCTGGGAAGATTCATGATTGAATTCTCCTTTCTTCCTGTGATTTGGAATGCAGATCAGATGACTGGAGATCTAGCAGCCATCTTAGACCAGGAGGGTGACTTGAGAATGAATATCACATGTTGAAGTTTATAGAGAAGAAAAGGAGGAGGCTGGGTTATTAATAATCCTTGGAAGCTGCGTACTAGCCCAAGGCTGCTTATCTTTAGACTTGTTTTACATGAGAGAGAATTTCAAAGCACAGTTATGTATTGTGTGTGTGTGTGTGTGTATGTATCTCCTATTTGAAGAAGAACCAGATTGTGGTAAGTATAGGATTCCAGAAAAAATTGTTTGGATATAATCCTTTAGAAACTAGGAAACCCTATAGATTTTAAATCAATCTATAAACTATACTCTGGGCATCTAGTGTACATCAGGCACTGTGCTAGATGTTGGGAGGATGTTGCACTGACTTTCTGAAGATCACAATACAGCAATGCTTTTGTTTATCTAAATTAAAATACAGCTTCTACTGTAGTAAGGTACCCGTATACTTTGGCTCAGCATATACCATTAGAAAAAATAGCCTTGATTATGCTTTTACTGCCCAAGGGCCCCTGGAGTATGCCAAATTCATGAGAATGTTCCGTTGAGGTGGGGATGCTGGAGCATTTGAAGCGTTTAAGCATTAATATCTTGAACGGTTGCTTAAAAAATAAACTGGGAGCAAATTTAAGAACGGCCCTGGGGTACCTGGGTGGCTCAGTGGGTTAAGTCCTCTGCCTTCGGCTCAGGTCATGATCTCAGGGTCCTGGAATTGAGCCCTGCATTGGGCTCTCTGCTCAGAGGGGAGCCTGCCTCTCTGCCTACTTGTGATCTTTGTCTTTCAAAAAAATGAATAAATAAAATCTTAAAAAAAAAAAAAAAAAAAAAAGAACGGCCCTTACCTTTGCTTCAACACACATGCCCTAAGCACTGATCAAAAGTGGGGTTGCTGCCTCAAAGCTGATTTGCTAATTAGCTTTCAGGTTAGGCCTATGCTGCCGGCCTGCACACCACACTTTAAATAGCAGGTGTCTAGAAAATGTAATTAACCCTATGGAGTGCTTTTATTCAGCTTCTCCTGGACCCTGTGCCACTAGGATGATACCCAAGGCGCAGTAAGGAAAACACTGATGACCATGGAATGTTTGTGCTGCTCTAAGGCTAAGAGTGCGACAACTCCAGGATGGCAATCCATTCTATCTTTAACTACTCTTTGCAGTAGTGATTTAAATTTTTTTTTAATTTGACTAGTTAATGTACAATACTGCATTAGTTTCCCGTCTAGCACATAGTTTCAAGTGATCAACTCTATACATTTTGCTATGCTTCCAAGTGTAAGTACTGTAGCACTTTCTAGTAAAGTTCATGATGAAGATGGTGTTAATGGTGTTAGGAAAAATCATGATAACTAACTTTTTTTGAGTATTTACCATGTGCCAGATACCATCAAAAATATTATCTAACTTAATGCTAGCAGTAAATCTGTATCCTAAGTACTTATAGTCTCCATATTTCACATGAGGAAACTGACTCTTGGAGAAGTTCGGTGACTTTCCCAAGGTCACAGCAAAGTTCACAGTAACAATGGCAAATATTTCCCTGTTCCTTTAAGGTTAGTGAGTCGTCCCTATCACCTCGGCCAGGTGCAAGCTGCATCAAGGGTGCTAAGCAGAGATTATTAGGCTAATGGGAGGATTTATCTGGCTATTTCAGAGAGAAGGACATCAATTTCGACTCCCTGGGTTTTGAGGACATTTTGATGGTGCCCTTCAAGCTTGCTATCTGTAGTGATGTTCTTTTTAAATATATCTGAGAGAGAGAGCTAAAATGAGAATTACATGTAACTCACCTTTGAAAAGCAAACCTAAACTCCCTGTTTTAAATCCATCTTCTCTCTTAAAGATTCAAAATGAGCGCATTTGGGATACGAAGATACAAGGATTCCTCCTGAACCACGAATGAGTCATAGTGACTTTAAGAACTGATGATTCAGCACAGTGATTCAACAAACGATGACAGTAAGTAAGTGAACCATTGAAGATGTCTTAGCGTCTCGGGATTGGAAGGCCCATGGGGAGCGGAGGTCCCCGCAGTGTTCCTAATCAGATGTTGTGCAGCCGTCTTCCGGGTTCTTTGAGCTACAAGACTTGCTTCCTCACCACACAGGCTGCTCATTTTGCAGAAAGCTCTCGTGATTGGAACGTCTCTCTCTCTCTATGAAGCCCAAATCACCGCCTCTGTAGTCTCCTGCCCTCCCCTGAGCCTTATTCTGCCCTTGGGAGGCACTCAGTTTCTGTCTAATTCCCCTTCCGTATAAAACTAACATATGACTCTGTTTCCAAGTTCCAGCTTTGTGTTTTCTGCCTCTGATCAAAAAATAACACTGTGTGTGTGTGTGTTTGTGTGTGTGTGTGTGTGTGTGTGTGTGTGTGTGTGTGTGTGTGTCGGGGAAAGGAAGGGGAATAGATGAAGTCAGGTGGCTACTCCAGCAGCTTCTGACTGACTCTGGCGCCTGCACATGCATGTTTGCATCCACCTTTGCTAAGTGCTAACTGGGCTTGTTAATTCTGAAGGTGGTTTTGCCCGGTGAGTTCCAGCCCGGAACACCAACCCTTCTTTCTGTTGCTGCTAAGTTATCACATGAGGGAGCACGAGAGTGACTCCTGGGAAAGGCAGGTACCTTTGAGTTTGTCTCAGTCCTTGGAACCCTCAGAGGATGGGCGTCCAGACGAGCCATTGTTCCAGAAAGCAACCCCTACACCCACAGACTCCCTTAGTCCTCCAGCATGTGTACCCGAAACCCTGACTCAGAGGTAGGGCTGCTACAGCAATGCTGATGAAGGAGACTCAGCAGCTTGTTAAGAATCTTGGGGGCGGGGGGCATGGACACGTCCTCCAGTGACAGCAACAGCCAAAGGGAGGCCCGGAGGCCCGTAGAGGAAGTTCAGTGTGGGAGCCCAGCTGAGCATGTAGGAAAAGGGGCTCTGGTGTCAGCACTGCAGCTAACTAGCACAATTCCATGCCTTCTCTGGTGGCCTGTGTCTCCGTCTGTGGAACCCGAGTACGGATGCCGGCCCTGCAGGCGTTAGCACCTGAAGTTTGCTATGTAGCTCTTCCTTCCCTTCCCTTCTCAGCTCGATCTGTGAATGCTGAGGCAGGAAACCCCTTACTAAATATCATTGACTTGCAGTTTCCCTTGCAGTCCATGGGAAACAAAAGAAGAAGAGATGGAGACACAGAGAGAAACAGAGAGAAATCTCAGGTCTGAGAGAATGGGGGCCGCCAGCCTATGTAGACCCAGACTCTGCTGCTAACTGGCTGTGTGGCCTTAGGGGAAACCGTTCTACCTTTCTGGGCAGGCTCCTCATTTCTACCATGAATGTCACCAACAAGGAAGTAATTTCTGGTGTTTTATAGCACACAAAATTCTGACCCATTCTCACTCATTCAAGATTACCTCATACCTTTCACATGCCAGGAACAACCCTGAGCTTCCTGCTTTCCAGGGGACTGTGTCCTGGGGAGAGATGATATACAGACAAATCCATGGCAAAGGTCAGATGGGGATAAGCACCATGAAAGGCAACAAAGCAGGGCAATGTGATGGTGGTGGATGAGGCTGGTGGGTGCTGGCCACCGTGGGAGGCTAGTGCTGTTTGAGCAGAGAGCTTAATGACGGGAGGAAGGGAGCCCAGACTATCTGGGGGAAGAATGTTCCAGGCAGGAAGCCATAGCAGGTCTGAAGCCTGGAGCTTCCAGCAAGCAGGCCAAGGGATTGGCGCCCACTCAGTGCAGGAGAGGTGAGCCTAGGGGGACAGGTGGGAGGCAGATGGATGAGATGGGGGCTTTCCTTCTGTGTCCATTCTCAGAACAGTAATTCCACCTGTGTGTGACCCACTTTCCCGGTGGTGAGAGGGGAGAGGTGGAGGTTGTCTGAGAGGAGGCAGGGCAAGCAGGCATGGTAGGGCTTCTTGGGGAACTTGGGGGTTCATGACTGAAGGAAGGAGGCCGGAAAGGGGACGCCTTCCAGTTCATCTCATATTTTCAAACTCTGAACTCATGATGTAGAACAACGAGAAAAACCCTGAATTCCTGTGTATTTCCTCCCCGAGTGAAGACATAGAGATGATTGATGTCAATGCCTATGCGTTGCCTCTTGGCTTGCTTTTAAAATATTTGCAAAAGCTGAATAATTATGTATTGTGCAGAGGTTGTTCTCATATTATCTTCCAAAACTGTTATTTGATAAAACTGTTTGAAAGCAAAGTAGAAGAAAAAGCCACGAGATTCCTGGCCTTGGTTGCTCCCGAGGGAGGGGTGGTGTGGCACGGCCCTGGGAGGCTGGTAGAAGTGGACATCTACTTTCCAGAAGAGGTACAGGTAAGTTCAAGTCCTCGAAAACAAATGAAAGAAATAATAAAAAGTAAAGTGATAAATGAATGAGAAGAGCCAGCCTGGGACTGGATCTCCGAGTCTAAAGCAAAGGGCAAATACAAATGGTCCACATTCCTCCTCTACTCCTCTCCGACACATTCCTCGAAGTCTGTCAGCGAGGGACGGCTCCAGAGGGCGAGCAGCAGGAAGGAGAGAAGCCGTCAGCAGACCAATCCCAACTCCCAGATTTGCCCCACAGAATCTGGGAGACTTGGATCACAACTTACTTCCAACAAGAAATAGTGGCCCTCTGGCCATCTCTCAAAAGTCTGCCAAGGGACACCCAGCCCAAACATCACAACGAAGACGCTTCCCAAGGTGACTGATGTGGACCGCATTGCGCAGGGATCCCACTTCCTGACTCAGAACCTTCCAGATGCGTAATGTAGAACAACAGGATCTGCTTTGGCCATGTATTCCTTTGTTGTTGTTGTTGTTGTTTTAAGATATTATTTACTTATTAGAGAGAGAGAGAGCACAAGCAGGGGGTACAGGGAGAGGGGAGAAACAGTCTCCCTGCTGAGCAACGTGGGGCTTGAACCCCAAACCCTGGGATCATGACCCAAGCCAAAGGCAGGTGCTTAACCAACTGAGCCACCCAGACGCCCCCTGCCACGTATTCCTAGCCGGTTCCTTGCTGATCTCCTCTGTCTCTCCCTTCCAGCCAAGGGGCTTGGTTTCTCCCATTCCTTGCTCAGGGCCTTTGCATTTGCTGTGTCCTCTGCCAAAAATGGTCTCCCTCAGATGCTCACGTGGTCCACTCTCTCCTTTCACGGAGGGCGTGCTCCAACTTGACCTCATCGCAGAACTTCCGGGACTCCCCCAGACAACTGGCCTGGCAGCCCTTCCTGTTCCTGTTAGAAGGTTGACCTGGATCTAATAGGTCTCTCTCACTCAAATATAAACTCAGGAGGGCAGAGACTTCATCCTTTGGTCATTGTCACACCCATGTCACAGTTCCTAGCACAGAGGTGACACTTGATAAATATTTGCTGGATGAATGCTTTGAGTTGTGGGGCAGAGTCCTGCTTGCTGGCCCATCCAGTGTCTTAGTACAAGCTTGTTCCTGTGCCTACAAATACCATTTGCATTGACTGTAGCCCTTGCGTGTGTGTGTGTGTGTGTGTGTGTGTGTACACGCATGCATTTGAGTGTTGAGAAGAGTTCCAATAAATTGCTACTGTTTTTTAGACTTTTGAAAATTGTAAAAATTAGGCGTGCTTGCAAGTCCAGCAGCCCGTTTGGCCAGCAAATAGAGGAAAACTCTAAAACTTCAGCCTCGAAGGCTTGTGCTAGTGCTCAGGGAGGGAAGTTGGCATGTCTTCCTGCTGTCTCATCCTGCTGGCACATAGAGGGGCTGCTGTTTAGGCCATGCCTGGCCTCTGGGCAGTGCTGAGGACAGATCGCAAAGAAATCCTGGTAGTAATGGCAGCTATGACACATTGACTCAGCTCTCTCTGGGGCCTTCATAACTCCCACGCAGCCCCAAGACCTCTGTGGCTTCACTTACATTAGGTTGGGAGGGTTTGATTGCTTTTTCGTTTGGTTTCTCTCTTCATAGGAAGTGTTTAAAGGTCATGAAAGGACCTCAAGTCCTCTGAGTTCTCTTCACCTGGCTTCCTCTCCCTTTCCTGGGGGGAGGAGCCCAGGCTGACGAAATCCCGGGAGGCAGCATCAGGGGAGGGGCGGCACCTGTGTGGCATTCCTACAGCTCTCACTGAGGAGATCTTTGAGGTCGGGCTTGCACTCATAAGCACAGACATCATTTAGCTCCTGCTATTCCAAAATGCACTAAAGCACATACATTTTGAATCTCTGAGGTCATTCAGTAACTCTTTACTGAAAGCCTGCTATCATGCATTAAGACAGAAAATCAAATTCTGCCTTCCTTTTTTCAAGAGCTAAATTCCAGTATGTAAAGGAGGGGGGAATGCAGCCTGTGGTAAGCTGGTGCTGGTTCCCCCCTGGGAACGCTACAACCACCGGGGTTCTAAAAGCTGAGGTCAGAAAATGTCTGGGCAAGAGTCATTTTAGATGTAAAGAAAAAAAAGAAAAGATCTAGATGAAGAGTTGATTTTAGGTAACACGCCTCTGGGTTTTTTTGTTTTTTAAAGATTTATTTATTTATTTGAGAGAATGTGTGTGCGAGCAGGGGGAGGGGCAGAGGGAGAGGACCTCAAGCAGGTTCCTCACTGAGTGTGGAGCCCAGACACCAGGCTTGATGTAGGGGATGGGGGACTCCATGCGGGCTCATCCCAGAAACCTGAGATCATGCCTGAGCCAAAACCAAGAGTCCGAAGTTTAACTGACTGAGCCACCCAGGTGCCCCACATATCCACAATTTAAACCGGGCTGACCCTCTGGCAAACTACTGACATTCTCACTGCTTGGTGGGTAGACAAACCTGAGCGTTGACTGAGAGAAGGACTTAACACTCACCAAGTTTTGCATCTAAAACACTTGTGCACCCAAATATGCATCTAGGTGAGTCAGAGTCCTCTAAATTTTCTGGCATCATATTGTTCAAACCATAGTAGGCTATCACGATTCCGACCGTTGAACCTGAGGTATGTTTACTGTGATGTGGTCAGTTTAGACAGTGGCAGGAAATATTTTCTTTTTTGGCAACTGATTTGAAGGTTAGCTGCCCTGAGCGCTTGGGTTTTCTGGATCTTTTTCTCAGGCAATATGGGAAACAGATGGTGAGCACATAGTCATTCTCTTTCCCATCTGATCATCTGGGCAACTATTGAGTTTGACCGGATGGTTCTGATGTTCAAGTCACGATGCTTCTCTGTTAGAAATAACTCAATTTGCATCTAAAGATAAATAACAAAATATAACTTTTTCTAAGTGAGGTATAAATTGGATATCTTTGAAGTAATACATTTTGAAGAATTTAAAGTGTCCAGCACTTCTGAAAACACATTACCTTTAATGAGTTGATTTTTGTTTCACCATTCTTTTCCTTTTGTTACAAATTCCGTCTTTATGTAACTGACATGCTTGATGATAACATGATTATTTCCAACCAGACAGATGCACATGCAATAATCATTGTAGTAGCCTCACTGGAAAGGTCATCATGCATAAATCAAATGGTGTTGACACCAACCTCAGAAATTTACACACATGTCCACACGCATGTACATGTGTGTATGTGTTCACACATACATGTGCTTAACGTATGGAGAGGGAAAAACACTAAATTATAGTTTACATCACCCAAATCTATACTTAACACTGAAGTGATACTCATTTTTAATTTTAAGGAAATCAGTAAGGCATGCCTGCTGTCTATACCTTACTTTTAAAATGACCCAAAGATGGGGGCGCCTGGGTGGCTCAGTGGGTTAAAGCCTCTGCCTTTGACTCAGGTCATGATCCCAGGGTCCTGGGATCAAGTCCGCATCAGGCTCTCTGCTCATCGGGGATCCTGTTTCCTCCTCTCTCTGCCTGTCTCTCTGCCTACTTGTGATCTCTGTTTATCAAATAAATAAATCAAATCTTTAAAAAATAAAAAATAAATAAATAATAAAAAGACCCAAAGGCCAAGTGTGTAGCTCAGACATTAGGTAAAGGCTGTGTGTCCTAGGTCCCGCAGTGTCCTTCAGGCTCATTTGCTGTCCCCCTGGTTTCTCACAGGTGTCACCTGGCACCTTTGCATACTCATGAAGTTGGAGAGTAGTTCAGTACTTGAGGGATGGAGTCTGGAGCTCAACCAGCAGGCAAATCCTAGAGGTTCTTTGAGATGTATTTGTTCATTCAAGCGAGCAATGATTGAGCAACTGCTGTATTCTGAGTTACAGGTGAATACGTACCACTGCTGTTCAGAGCCTAGAGAGGGAGGACACCAGCCAGGCCGGGGACCCTGTTCTCACAGAGGTTGTGGAAACAGAGGGAAGATCTAACCTGGTGTGATAGTTTCTTAGAGCTGCCGTAACAAATTACTACAAACCGGGTAGTTTAAAACAACAGAAATTTATTGTCTCCGGGTTCTGGAGGCTGGAGGTTGGATATCCCAGTGTGAACAGCACCGTGTTCCCTCTGAAAACCTGTAGGGGAGAATCCTGTCTTGTCTTTTGTTTGCTGGCAAGCTGCCGCTTTTGTGAGTTGTCGAGGCAGCCCTTGAGTCTCTGAATCTGTCTTCATGGTGTCATCAACTCCTCTGTGTCTCTCTTCACGCAGTGTGCTCCTTCAGGTGTCTCCTCTTCTCTGAAGGACACCAGTCACACCACATCGAGGGCCCGCCCTGTTCTGGGACCACATCATCTTCACTGATGACATCTTCAAGGACCCTAGTTCCAAATAAGGTCACTTTCTCTGCTCCAGGGAGTTAGGACTTCAACACACATTTTGGGGGGAACTAATTCTACCCCAAACACTATTTCATTTTGTAAAATCAATATAAAGCCTCAAGAGATGACCACGCCTAGGCTGTTCCATTCTGTTCTTGGAAATTCCTGATCTATTAAAAAATAATTTTGGGGGGTGCCTGGGTGGCTCCATCACTTAAGTGTCTGCCTTTGACTCAGGTCATGATCTTGGGGTCCTGGGATTGACCCCTGCGTTGGACTCCCTGGGCAGTTGGAAGCATACCTCTCCCTCTGCCTGCTGCTCCCCCTGCTTGTGCTCTTTCTCTCTCTCTGTCAAATAAATAAAATCTTTTTAAAAAAATAATAATTTTTAGAAAATGTCATAGCAGGATTGGCAACGTTATAAACCTGGTGGAACACTAAATGTTTTCACTCAACAAATGAATTTATAACACAAACTAGAGTGTAATATAATTCTGTTATTCACAAGATGATGACAGAATTTACTTAAAAATCTTTATAGTGTATTCTGGAAAGTGGGATCCAGGTGTTAAGTTTCCTGATGAACTGTGGTTTATTTTAATCCCATCAGTTTGTCTTGGTCAGCAATTTTGTAACCTTGTTAGACATAACTTCAGGAGCCTACTCTTGAGGCTTTCCTTCGACTGGGCCTTGGCCTGGGGCTCCCCGTGGAAAGCATGCCCGGCCTTGGGAAAGGAGCCATGTTTTTCATTGAAGTGTGCCCAGTTCCTTCCCCTCTATCTGCTGAGCCACGCTGCTCTGGCACAGCCCTGCTCACACCCTCGTGCCACTGACTCACAGCTGAGCCTCCTGCTGGGTCCTGGTCTGCATCCTGCCTGCTCTTCGCCAGGGGACCGACGTGCTCAGTCCTGCCTACAGGTGGCTGCTATTTGCAGCAGTCACCTCCGTGGTCAACACTGTGCTGACCCCGGGTCCTAAGCCAGTTTGCTCTTGTTCAGTGACCCAAAGAAGGCTCAAGGGCTCAGGACAATTTTCTTCTTTTTTTCCTTGTAAGATTTTATTTATTTGACAGAGAGAGAGAGAGAGAGAGGGAGAGTGTGAGACAGGGAACACAAGCAGGGGAAGTGGGAGAGGGAGAAGCAGACTCCCTACCGAGTAGGGAGCCTGACGCCGGGCTTGATCCCAGAACCCTGGGATCATGACCTGAGCCAAAGGCAGATGCTTAACGATTGAGCCACTCAGGTACCCCTCAAGACAATTTTCTAAGTGCGCAAGCAGTCTCCCAAGACACTGTGATTGCTCCCATAATATATTCCCCACGTTTTGATGGAGAGGGATGGCTTTGCCCAACCACACTGCTGCTGCCCCAGAGAAATGGTAGTAATAACCAACAGTTATTGAACACTTCCCATGGGTTAGGCACTGTGCTCAACTTTCCACATGAAGTCTCTCATTTAGCCAACACAAAACCTGAGGAGGCTGGTACAGGTATCAAACTCATGTTCTAGGTAAGGAATTCAAGGCACAAAGTAGGTGGGCTACTTGCCCAAGATCACACTGTTTGTATCTATAGAGCCACTCGCATCCATGTGCCCTGACCCTAGGGGCAAGACCATTTAGCAGTCTAGCCAGCTATGGAAGACGATGGATTGATGACCACTGAATGGGTAGATGGATGGATGGACAACAGAGCAATAGACTGACCTCCACTCAGTGAGCACAGCTGGCCTGCCCTTCAGATAATGACCTAAATCACAGACATGCTTGGAGGCGGTAGCACACAGGGGTTGAGAGTTTGGGCTCTGGGGTGACACTAACTGTCTGTGAAGCCCAACCAACTCCATCACTTTCAAGCTGTGTCACCATGGGCAAGTTTTTTCCATGTCTGCTTGCCTCAGTTTTCTCTTACGTAATAATGGGGAGATTATCACAGTATCTTTCTCATGGAGTGTTAAAAGGATTAAATAGAATGATGCCTGTTAAATGCTCAGGTTAGGGCATATAAATAATAAATGCTCTTTAATGCTGGCTAATGTAACTCTTACAATTATTGAACAACAATACTTTTTTCTTGTACTTTGAAGCTTTCAAAGCTTATTAAAAGCGCTTTCTCGGGGCGCCTGGGTGGCTCAGTGGGTTAAGCCTCTGCCTTCAGCTCAGGTCATGATCCCAGGGTCCTGGGACCGAGGCCCCCATCGGACTCTCTGCTCAGCGGGGAGCCTGCTTCCCCCTCTCTCTCTGCCTGCCTCTCTGCCTACTTGTGATCTCTGTCTGTCAAATAAATAAATAAAAACCTTAAAAAAAAAAAAAAGGCGCTTTCTCATTTGAGGGGTACCTGGCTGGCTCAGATGGAAGAGCGTGGGACTCTTGATCTTGCAGTTATGAGTCTGAGTCCCACATCGGCTACAGAAATTACTTAAATAAATAAGTGAACCTAAAAAAGAAATTTTTTTTTCTCATTAGAGCCTCAACCAGCTCTATTTGAGAGAGAAAGCAAACGTTTATCTCTAGTTCACAAGGAGAGAATTCATCTCAAAGAGTTAAGGTGCATAAGAAATCCTAGAGCCAAAGATAATAAATGGAAGAAGGGCTGGAAGCCCCAAGGCCTGACTGGGCCCTGAGGGATAAGACCTTCCCTCTTCTTTTCATTGAGGAAGCCCTTGTACCTTTAGGCTCTGGATCCTCCAAGATTTGATGTTGCCTTGAAGGTTATGTTTTATATTCCTGTGGTTTTTTTTAGATGAGCACTGGAGGGGCTGTGAAGACCCTTAGGGATGGACCTGTATGAGTGAGATTTCAGTCCTTGAGGGGATGAGTGGAGGGGAGGAGGCTCTAGCTTCCTTGGTGAGTCTGTAGTCTAGGAGAATTAGGCAGGCAGGTGCCCGTGTTCCCCAGCGGCCTTGCATGCAGATCCTAAGGTCCTCATATTTACATTTAGAGGGCGGGCTGCCAGGGAAGCATTTGTGGCGCTCACTGGGGATGTGACAGACTTGCATTTTACACGTGCAAGTCTAGTGGCTGCTGGAGTACAAGTGGGAGGCCTGCAGTGGGGAGGCTGCATGGGTAATTCGGGGGGCGGGGCTGACCGCAGGCAACGGAGGAGAACACAGGTCAGCTGAAACTGGTGCAAAGCACATGCCTCCAAATTGACCCAGTCGAGCTGGGAGAAACTGGCATATTTGTACAAAAAATTCCCGACAGTCGGTGCTATCTGGTGACAGAGGTGGTGTGGTCACTCTCGGGCACTTCTGGTCTCAGCTTCCTGGGCATTGCGGCTTTCCTTAGTCCTGATGAGAAGAGCCCCCGCCCGGAGATGAAGATGCTGCTTTAGAAGTGTAATATAGTCAGAGGCAAAGGGAGAGATGGATCCCAACAGAACACCACCTCCTGCTAAAGACCGAGGGCAGTCCTGATAAGGCTCCTGGTCTGCCCCTGTAGGCAACGTGGCAAAGCAAGAACCAGCCTTGAGATTCGGTGTTCATTTCCATCTAGCGCATCTGGGGAAGGAGAAAGTCAATAAGGTGAATTAGGTGGAATAAGAGGGAGTATTCCTTTTGGTTTTCTAAGGATGCCAAGTATTATAGTACATTTTAGAGTTAATATTCGCGACCTATTTTATTTTATTTTATTTATTTATTTGATAGGCAGAGATCACAAGTAGGCAGAGAGGCAGGCAGAGAGAGGAAGGGAAGCAGAATCCCTGCTGAGCAGACAGTCTGATGCGGGGCTCGATCCCAGGACTCTGGGATCATGACCTGAGCCGAAGGCAGAGGCTTAACCCACTGAGCCACCCAGGCACCCCTATCTCTACCTGTTCCTTATATGTAGGACTATTCTTTTCTTTCTTCCTTCCTTTCTCCCTCCCTCCCTTCCTTTCTTAGATTTTATTTATTTGAAGGACTGAGTAAGAGAGAGAGAGAGAGAGCACATGAGCAGGAGCAGAGCGAGAGGGATAACCAGGCCTGCTGAGCAGGGAGCTTGACATAGAGCTCGATCCCAGAACCCCGGGATCATGACCTGAGCCAAAGGCAGACGCTTGACCCACTGAGCCACCCAGGTGCACCTGTAGGACTATTCTTTACCTATTGAGTATCTGCAGAAATATTCTCCGCTTATTTCAAAAAGTAGAAGTAAGCTACAAACTGCTAATAGGGTTAGGATTTTGTGTTGGATAGTCACTGGAGATGAACACATTACTCATTTATCTCGCAGTTTCTCATTATTACTTTTTCCTGAAAATACCATGACTTGGGTAATTCTTTTTTCTTTCCTGAAAATCCTATATTCCTGGGCATCTAAAGTAGATTTGCATTTTACTTTCAGTCCCTCCCAGCCTCTATGGGCTTGGATTCGTTTTGAGATCAATTGGAATGATATTTTGTCATGATTCAGAGTTAAGCAAAATGACAAAGAAACCAAAGATTTCTGATACTTGGTGAGCTCTTGGGGTGCTTGAATGAGGCATACCCATAACCAATCAAGAAAAGTACTAATCACACTGAAGGATTTATTTATTTATTTATTTATTTTAGTGCTTTTCATAAAAAAAAAAAAAAAAAACCACAAAAGGAAATAACAGTGGGCATATTCTAGGTTAAAAGTCAGTATTAACCCCAATGGCTCCTGGGATACCTCAAATGTACATTAAGATGCCTCTTGGATGTTTTCCTGTCCAAAGAAATTACTAAGTATTGTTTAGCTTTAAGCTTTTTTAAAATAAAAATCAGGACTGTCATTTCTATTTGTTAAATTAAAATATATCATTGCTTTATAATGTAATGTAATGGCTTAAAAATAGTGTAACATATTTTTCCGTGGAGGTCAAATTGGTCTCGTTTGAAAGTTACTCCATGTCAGTCTTCAGCTATAAATTCATCCTGAGACCCAAGATATGGGACATCTATTTATGGAGGATTAGCTGTGGTGCCCGTCACTCGGCAGTCCAGCAGGGCAGTGGAGAGGTCAAGGTCTGAAGTGAACCTCACACATGGGCAGATATTTCATGCTGTGATAGGGCTGAAAGGGTCACACAGCTCACTCATTTTATAGAGGAGGAAAATGCACTCCGCAAAGCAGGGGAGTGATTTCCAAGAGTAACACATTATTCCTTTGTAAACTCAATGGCACATGGGGCGGAGATAAGGAAGAGGGTAAACAGACTCTCTTCCTGGCCTTGGGTGCCAGTTTCTTTCTGTGCCCATCCCAGGCATTTGGGTTTGGACCAAGGCAGATCTGGAGTTGCCACTCAGGACAAGTGTTAATGTAGGGATTCATGAACTGTATTTTATGGGATGAGATTGACTGATGTTACTCAAAGATGTTGTTCTGTGGTTATTTAATTTTTAGACATGCGGTGTGAAACAAAAGAAGCCAGCCACTTTGGGCTCTGTTTCTTGGGACCATCACAACTGAATGTGCCTGCCAATCGCAGAGAAGGTTAGCATACTCTGTGTCTCCCACACTTGTCGGCAATGGAACCCTCTTCTCATGGGCCAAGTTGTGAGACTAACGATTCTCAAGAACTCATACTGGGAAAAGCCAGTCCCAAATTCCCTTGTTTATGAGGAAAGGAAGCCAGAAAGAGGCTTTATGGGGCCAGGCCTCCATTTTGGAAAATAACTGTCCTCGGGTTTAACCAATGTCAGATCATGCCCACTCTGGGCAGCTGTCTAGTGAAATAATAATTCCAAAAGTATAACAAACTAGGCTTCGGTTTGATTCAGGCCGCTAGTGCCATCTTGGTTTTCCCTAACGTCTATCTGAGGTCACCAGAGATGAGAGAACTGGCCTAGTTTTTGGTGACTTTCAAACCAATTACATTCAACAGGTCTGCTAGACTGTGCAGTCTGTGAGGGACTGAATTTCAACAATAGGCTTGCACTCCAGGAATCTTCCTGGGACTAAATGAGGCTTGGAAACAACGGGACAATGGTCTTCTATTTACTTGCCCATATTTGCCATACTGTCAAACATTATAACTCCTAAGGTAATGTGATTGGCCATGAAAATGACAAACCTTCTCATTTTCACTTTCTTCCTTGGAAAACAATCTGTTCTGGCCTCCGTAACAATGACAGAAAGATGAGTTAGGTATTAGTTCAAACTCTGTCAAGAGAGTTAAGAATTTCCAGACTGTTCATTACTCATGCAGAGCATTAAGTACCACTTAATAAATTTTTTAAAAAAGAAAAAAAGAACTATTTAATAAATCATTGTCTGAGGTTGGACTAGGTGGGTTGGCCTGTCATACACAGGACCTGATAAAATGCCACCTCCTCCATAGAACCTTCTCTTGTCAGCTAGAAGTGACACAACAGCTTCCTCCCCAAGACCTGCTCATAGGAAGACTAATGACCATAGACATGTATATTCAGTTTTAAAATCTGTCATCAGAGCTAGAGGAGGCTTTTCTGTTATAAATTGTGTGGCTGCCTCTATGTTCATATTTACATACACATGTGTATATACATAAATACATGTAAGAAATCATTTCTGAACATTAGGCCTTCTTTTTAACAACAATGTAAGGACTTAAATAATCTGGCTGGTATTTGGGAAGTCTTTTTCCTGGGGAAACACACACTCACACACACACATACACACATATGTACACATGCACACACACATGTATATATATAATATGTGTATGAGGGGACAGTTAGGGGTACTTGGCCTTACAAATCACACAAGACAGTCAGCTTTGCTGGTTTATCCTTATAGCTCAGATTGGAAGCTCCTTAGAAATCAGCAGTTGAAGGCTGGCAGTTTTGGAGACCCCAATCGTTTGTGAAGTAGCTGAAGATGGGCAATCAGCTGTAGATCCCGATAATTGACTCCATGGCAACTGAATAACTGAACATAGTGGGTTCAAAGAACAATTTTGGATGAGGCTGTGGAGAGGAGGGAACAGAAGCGAAGCACAGAAAATCCTTGGCTGTTCTCATTTCAGGGCAGAGATGGAGACGGCAGAGTCCTCAGAGTCAGGACTCCCCGGCAATGAAACTTAATGAAGAGCTCACATAGAAAATAAGCCGATGTCCAAGTCCTACAAGAAATCAGGGAAAGGGGTCAGAGGTAATTTAACATTTTAAATCTCCCTCTTCCGGGGGTCGGGAGAGGGCAGTGGGGTCACGGACATTGGGGAGGGTGTGTAGTATGGTGAGTGCTGTGAGGTGTGTAAACCTGGCGATTCACAAACCTGTACCCCTGGGGCTAATAATACATTATATGTTAATAAAAAATTAAAAAAAAATAAACCTCCATTTTCCATGTTTCTGTATTTTTCATGGGGTCTGACTTTAGGCAACATTAGGAGGAAGAGGTGTAGGGGTATTTAAAAAGACGAGTGTGCCACATGGGTGAAACTCACTGTGCTCAACATGGATTTTGGAAAGCAGAGGACACCTGGATGGTTTGATAATTTGAGAAGGCTCTTATTCACACCAATATATCCCCGCTGTGTTACTGGATCTGCGTGTTCCACTATTGAATATGTTTAGTTTCATACAGTATAATGTGTTGTTGATGTATTTCCACTCTGCCAACGTGTGACTTAATGCTCTACACTATATAGAAGAGAGAAGCAATTTGACATATCAGTGTCTATCATTTTCTACTGCTTAGCTGGGCATCCATAGCATAGCTTCTACTCTGTAGTCTTCTGTTACATCTCTACATAAACCTTACTTGGCCTAAACCAGACAAATCTTCATTCCCCAAATATGACACACACCTTCCCACCTCTACATGATTGCTCATACTATCTACAATCCTAGAATGCCCTTCCTCCTTTCATTTCCAGCTCTTCAAGTCCTACCCAAAATTTGCTCAAAATGTTATGTCCATGCTTTGGAGTCAAGATGACTGGCTGAGCACCCACATTTATTGTCACCTTTCTCGAAATCCTCATGAATTTCATGAAAAAGTTAATAGTAGTAAAAAATGATAAACCAATAATAACAAAAAAAGAAACTTGATAAATGTCTATTAGAAATTCTATACAAAATCTCATTTACAGTGAAAATAAAGGCTTTAATATGCCTAGGAATTCACTTGTACTGCTTAGTGGGCAAGATCGGTAAAATGAAAACCATAAAACTTTGTTGATTGAGGTAAACAAGGATCTGGATGGGAAGATTAAATTATGAAAGTTATCAATTCTTGCAAAATAAATCCACAAATTCAATACAATCATAGGGAAAAAAATCCAAGGATAATTTTCATGAAACTTGATAAGCTGATTCTTAGTGCTTCTAAAGGAACAGAAGCATAAATAAGCCAAGTGAATTTTAGAAGAATGAGGACAGCTTGCCCTACAGATATCAAAACATACTAAAGAGCTATAATAATTAAAACTGCATTATCCTGAGGAAGAGCCAAGTAGATTAATTGAACAAAAGACTACACTTTTTAGGGAAATTGATAAGCCATTTCTAAGATTTTTATGGAAAATTTATCATCAGGGAAATGCCATTCAAAACCACAATGAGATATCACCTCAAACCTATCAGAATGCCTAAGATAAAGACAAGAAATAACAAATATTGGCAAGAAGGTAAAGAAGGAACCCTCGTGTACTGTTGGTAGGAATGCAAATTGGTGCAGCCACTGTAGAAAGCTTGGAGAGAACACACACACGCATACACACAATGGATATTACTCAGTCATAAAAAAGAATGAGATTTTGCCATTTGCCATAACGTGGACGGACCTAGAGGGTATGATGCCAAGTGAAATAAGTCAGTCAGCGAAAGACAAATACCATATGATTTCACTTGTATTTGGATTTTAAGGAACAAAACAGATAACCCTTCCCCCCTTAAATACAAAGAACAAACTGGTGGTTACCAAAGGAGAAGTAGATGGGGGAGAGAGGTGAAATAAGTAAAAGGGATCAGGAGTATGCTTACTGTTGTTTTTTGTTTTAATTCTTAAAGAGATTTTATTTATTTGTCAGAGAGAGAGAGAGCACAAGCAGCGGGAGAGGCAGGCAGAAGGACAAGCAGGCTTCCCACTGAGCAAGGAGCCAGATGCGGGACTTAATCTCAGGACCCAGGGATCATGACCTGAGCTGAAGGCAGACGCTTAACTGACTGAGCCACCCAGGCATCCCAAGAGTACACTTATTGTGAAGGTGGTGTGAGTAATATATAGAATTGTTGAATCTATATTGCACACTTAAAACTAATGTAATATTATATGTTAGTTGTACTTCAAAAAAATTTAAAATTTGTATCAAATATCAAAGACAAGAAGAGCCAAAACTCTCTTAAAAAATAAAAAAAAAGTTGGGAGAACTTGCTTTTCCAGACATCAAGGCAGATCATAAAGCTACAGAATTAATACAGTGTGGTACTGGTACAGAGATAGACAAATAGGCCAGTGGATAGAGCAGGGAATCCAGAAAAAACTGATACATATCAAGAAAAGACTGATAGCAGAGGAGGAATTTTACCCAGTGGGAATACAAAGGAATTTTTTTAAAATAGTGTTGGTAAAATTGGCTATCCATATGCAAAAAAAAAAAAATTAAATCTCTTATTCATACCATATCCAAAACCATAACAATTTACAGGTAGACTAAAGACTTAAATGTGAAGGGCAAAACTCCTAGCTTTTAGAAGAATATATAGGAATGTATCTTCATGATCTTGGGGTAGAAGGATTTTTATTCTCTTAGTCATGAAGGAGAATATAGATGAAGTTGACTTCCTGATAATTAAGAACTCCTGTTCACTACATGCCAGTACAAAAACAATAAAAAGACAAGCAAAGAGAGGGGGAAGATATTTACAACACATATTAATTATCAAAGGATTATTATCCAGAATAAAGAGGGTTTATAGATCAATGAAGAAAAGGCCAACAAGTTAACAGAAAAATGGGCAAGAGAATTAAACAGACACTTCTCAAAATACAATAGAACACCCAAATATCTAATAAGCATATGGAAAGGAGTTCAACATAACTAGTAAGTCACAGAAATGCAAATTAAGACCACTAGATTATCCTATTACACACCTATGAGGCAGACAAAATTTAGAAAGCTTCATCTCAAGGGGTAGCCAAATTAGGAGCACACACGACTGATGAGGATATAAATTGGCACCAATACTGGAAAACAGGTAGCATGATTTATTAAAGTTGAAGATGAGCATACTCCTTGACTCATAATTTCCACTCCTACTTATATACTCCCATCATTAAATTGTTCACGACCACCAGAATCCATGTGCAAAAATGTTCTTTTTTTTTTTTAAGATTTTATTTACTTATTTGAGAGAGAGAGACAGCTAGAGAGGGAACACAAGCAAAGGGAGTGGGAGAGGGAGAAGCAGACTCCCCGCTGAACAGAGAGCTCGATGCGGGACTCCATCCCAGGACTCTGAGATCATGACCTGAGTCGAAGGCAGAAGCTTAATGACGGAGCCACCCAGGGGTCCCATTTCATCTTGTTCTTAAATGAAAAAAAGCTGGAAATACACAAGTCTGCATCAACAGTAGAAAGGATAAATGGAAGTATAGTCATACAATGGAATATTCTACAATAATAACAATCAACAAACATGATATTAAGTGAAAAGTGAAGTTATAAAAATTGCACAAAGTATGAATCTATTACATAAAACTTAAAAACAGATAAAACTAAACTATATTGTTTAGGAATGCATTCAGGTGTGGCAAGACTAAAAATTAAAATGAGGATATTAGTACCATCAAAGTCAGGATAGAAATTACCTTTCTGTACCTGAGTGGTAATCATATGGATACTTACTTTACTATCATTTGCTAAACTATACACATAAGATATATTGTTTTTTTATATATCTTATATACATATATAAGATATATATGTATATCTTATATATGTATATAAGATATGTATATATAGATATACAAGATATACATAGATGTCTATGTCTATGTATATCTTTGTGTATATATAAGATATTTATGTATATCTTATATGTATCTTTAGAGTTTATAAACTATTATACCTCATAATCAAAGTAAAAAAGAAAAAATTTTAAAAAGAAAAAAACCAGAAAATAATAAGAAAACAAAAAAAAAAAGCACAAATGACTCTGGAAACTGACATGCGTACTGATTCAATATGTGCTAAAAGTGGTATTTCAAATTCAAATTCCAAATTCAATTTATTCAATAAGCAGTGTCAAAACTGGAAAGAAGGGATTGCCAAATATGGCTGCAGATAGATGTAAAACATCTCTATGGCCACAGACACCACAAACAACTTGGAAAAATATTCACAACATCTACAAGACACAAATGGCTAATATTCATAATATAAAGAATGCTTATAAATCAATGTAAAAGGGGAGAAAAAGCAGGAAATATATAGAATGAAAGCTACAAAGGATCACTCAACTTGAAAAAATAATAAATTTTATTAGAATTTGGTAAAGTACAAAATAGAAAAAAATAATATATAATATTCAGGGTAATTTAAAATAATCACAATAAAATCATTTGTAAAATTAGATACTAAACTTATTAAGCTATAAAATAATTATAGAATTCAAGAACTAAGGAAGTAATTAAAGATTAAGTCTCCTTCTAGATTTACCATTCCTTTTTTTTTTTTTAAGATTTTATTTATTTATTTGACAGAGATCACAAGCAGGCAGAGGGAGAGGGGGAAGCAGGTTCCCCACTGAGCAGAGAGCCCAATGTGGGGCTTGATCCTAAGACCCTGAGATCATGACCTGAACTGAAGGTAGAGGCCTAGCCTACTAAGCCACCTAGGCGCCCAGGCGCCCCAGCTTTACCATTCTTTTTTTTTTTTTTTTTTTAAAGATTTTATTTATTTATTTGACAGAAAGAGATCACAAGTAGGCAGAGAGGCAGGCAGAGAGAGAGGAGGAAGCAGGCTTCCGGCTGAGCAGAGAGCCCGATGTGGGGCTCAATCCCAGGACCCTGAGATCACAACCTGAGCTGAAGGCAGAGGCTTTAACCCACTGAGCCACCCAGGCGCCCCAGCTTTACCATTCTTAATGTACAACTTACCTGCATAGTCTCAAGATGGCTGCTCTGTCCCCAGACATTACATCTGTGTTCCAGGCATAGAGAAGGGAAGAATGGCAAGAGCACAACAGTACATGCCAGTGGAATCTGACCCTGCCCATAAGTAAAATTATACCTTCCCCAGAAGCCTTATTCCCTAGAGTTATACTTAAATCTTACCAGCAAAACTGGCACAGTTTACCTCTAACTCTTAGGGATTTGAGGAGAAGTGTATTTTTTAAATGAGGATATTTTTGTGCCAAACTAAACTGTGGTTTTGTTAATAAGCAAGGAGTGGAATATATACTGCTTAGTCAACTGGTGGTGCTGTGGGAAGGAAGCACCCAGAACAGTGTTTGGTACATTGTACATACTCAATAAACATTAGTTAAAGGAATGGGATTTTTTATATTATAAAATCCATAACCCCCAGGATGAAAGGGAGGGGGGTCAAAATGAGAGCTAAGCACCAGCTACGGAAGAAACCAGTGCAGATGGAACAGGAGCCTCCCTGAGATCTAGAGTGGATACAATGATGAAATGCTATAGGATGTCACTGAAAATCCTGGCAGCAGAGTTAGACATAAAGTTTGAAGCAGTTAGTGACCCATCTCTCGAACTGCACTGTTCAATGCCACAGCCACTAGCTCATGTGGCTATTTAAGTTTAAATTAAATGAAAAGTATATCAACTGAGTTCTGCAGGCACATTAGTCACATTTTGAACGCCCCCTAGTCACTTGTAGCTAGTGGTCTCCATAGTCCATGGTGCTGGTATGGAACTTTCCCATCATTGCAGAAAGTTCTGTGGAATACTGTTTGTCTAGAAGAATTAAGCCAAGGGGAAAAGGAGAGAAAGAGAGAGATACCAATTTCCAGAAAAACAAACCCTTGTGCAGGAAAAGAAAAATAATCACAATATATGGAGTTCCTCTGTGAATATCCTTTGCTAATCATAATGGAAACACTGAATTCTGAATTACATAAGTAGAACTTCATTGGGAGGATGCCGGGCTAAGATGAGGCTTGTGTCTGGTAAGAGTAGGGGTTCACATGGAAGAGTTCTAAAGCCTCACATTCCAAGGTGAGAAACTAACAGATAATGCCTGTGACCAAAAAAATCAGAAAGAGCAACAGAGACATTTTGTTAAATGTATACAGACAAATAAAAAAGATTCAGCTAAAAGAGTTACAATGAATGTCTCGATGGAGGGAAAAAAACAGGAATGGTGGGAACAGGGAACACCAAATTTAGGCATAAGGCTTGCAAAACTACTTGATTCTTAAATGATGTGCAGATATGATTGTATTAAAATAATAAATAAAATAGAATAAATTGCAAAAACAGGGGCGCCAGGGCGGTTCAGTCAGTTAAGCATCTGTCTCTTGATTTTGACTCCGGTCCTGATCTCAGGGTAGCAAGATGGGAGTCCCACGGCGGCTCACTGCTCAGAGCGGAGTCTGCAAGAGATTGTCTCTCCCTCTGCCCCTCCTGCTTGTGCTGTCTCTCTCTCTCTAAAATAAATCAATAAGTCTTAAAAAAAAAAAAAAAAAACAAGAATAAACTGCAAAACAAAAGCTTTGTTACCATGTCATCTTCTCCATTATGTCTATTCTGGTCCACAGGCATGATCCTTCTATACTTGGATATGTATAGGCTTAGATCCAAACTCCTATTGATTCATAAATGCTTAGACTAACCACTATCTGATTTCAGAAGCGTCACAATGTTTCAATCTAACACAAAGTAAAGCATGAAGACTCCAATAAAATGTCTAAAAACGATAATAATGAGGGGTGTCTGGGTGGCTCAGTCAATTCAGCATCTGCCTTTATCTCAGGTCATGATCTCAGGGTCCTGGGATCGAGGTCCCCCCTCAACCTCCATACTCGGTTTGGTGGGGGGTGGACGGTGTCTCCTTGTCCCTCTGCCTCCGTCCCTCCCCTTGCTTGCCCTCTGTCTCTCTCTCTCAAATGAATAAATAAAATCTTTTAAAATGGTAATAATAATTTAAAAATAATACAAGCCAACATTTATGGAGCCCTTCCTATGTGCAAGTCATGTGATAAGAGCCTACCGATAAATCAAGGGGTCATTTATTCTTTCTCCACAGAGGTGGCCATAGGCAAGACAGGAAAATAGAGTGGCTCTTCCATGCTTAGGGGACTTAGTTCCAGGTTAGCATCAGAATGCCTATGCTTATTATTATTATTATTATTATTATTATTATTTTTACTTTATGTGATTTTATACTGTGTGTTTTAAAATGGGCCTGAATTATTTTTCAATTTAACACCATCATTTAAAACATAATGAATAGTAAGTCAACTCTAGTTCACATCTGCCAACGGGATGGTCTCATATTGTACACATATCTCTTGGTCATAAAACCTGTGAGAACATAGAAAATGAACAAGGTTTAATTAAGTTAAGACAATAAAATGATGTTCAATTTTATTGCCACCATATGAATCACGGAAGGGGGAGAGGTACATCTGTTCGAAATGTGACAATACTTCCTAACATCTAGCTAAAAAAAGGAACTATTACATACAATAGGTTTAAAGTCAAATCCGTGTCAAGTTTCGGGTGACCCACAGGGTTTTTGCCTTAGTATAGAGGTTTAGTGAGAGATTAAATCAGTGAAAATTGTCTTGAGATAGAAAATTGCTAGGCAGTTTTTACAAACTCAGTGTGGTACACTGACTTATCTAATAGAGCATTATCTTCTCCTGGTAATTTACTGATTTTAATTTTATCTGCTATTGCTGTTTGGAAATTGAAACTTTTTGTGCTTGCATTCACACTTGGCCTCTAGAAGCCACCTGCCTAAATGGAAAATCAGAAACCCAGTCACAGGGGAGCCTTGGCGGCTCAGTGGTTTAAGCCTCTCCCTTCAGCTCAGGTGATGATCTCAGGGTCCTGGGATCGAGCCCCACATCGGGCTCTTCGCTCAGCGGGGAGTCTGCTTCCCCCTCTCTCTCTGCCTGCCTCTCTGCCTACTTGGTGATCTCTCTCTGTCTGTCAAATAAATAAAAATCTTAAAAAAAAAAAAAAAAGAAAGAAAAGAAACCCAGTCACATATAAAAGAGGCTCTGTATTCCCAGCCCTGGGCCTTTACCTAAGGAGGGAGAAGATAATGAATGTGGTCCAGGCATCCAGCCACCCTGGTTTAGTAGCAAAAAAAGGATGGGGCCTATTCTCTCTAATTACACCCTGGGGCTATCTTAGCTAGCGTCACATTAAATATTTTCGCCTGTCATTTCATCTTTTCACCATTCTAACCATTGTTCTTGCCAACTTGTGGTTTCGTGGATTTTACTCCTCTGTTGACTTCACATGAAGGCCTGGAACTTACCTGGTGAGCAGTGCCAGGGGAACTGTGTTTACCTCCATGAAAGGGAGACAACTGACCTGACGAAAGCAGCTCTAGAGGGGTCACAGCCCCTCAAAGACATGCATTTTTTATCCAAAAAAAATTTTTTTTTTGCACGAGTGTGGTATTAAATGGGGAAATGAGAGATTAAACCTAAAGTGGAACCCCATGTGCTGGAAATTAAGTAAAATTCCATTACATTTGAATAGTTCTGAGCAAGCAATTTGTTACCCTTTATCCTTTAGTGGAATTGATGAACAGGTGGTTTTCAGAAGATCACGCAGTATATTTAGCTCCTGAAATTCGAGCGGCTCCAGTTCTGATTGGCTGCCGGAGCCACGTGATCATTCGGAGCCCAGGCACCATCCAGGCTCTTGCCTGGGGTTCTCGGGAGGGAAGAGTTGGGAGAGGCTTTGCTGCTGAGGAAATTGATTTGATAGAGTAAAGGTAAGGCCCCCTGATGGCTTTTTCTGTCATGTTCTTGTTGGAGATGTTCTGCAGCTTCCCTTGAAGTAGTTTCCAAAGTTTGGGGTCAGAACTGGGGAAATTAGGGATGGAAATGGGACTGGAGAAGTTTGTAACCCTATTACCCTCCTCAGGCCCTACTTAATCTGCCGTTGTGTTGTGATGAGAGTCAAGGCCTGCACTAACCAACCTACTGCTCGCCTGAGTTGGTTCTCCCGTCTAACAGACAATATTTTTAAGTTTTCGCCTTTGATTTTTCTTTTCTAAATATATTAGTATGTAAAAGGATCTGTGTTCTGCATTCCTATATTTATCCTGTTCTACTGGGCTTCATTTGCCTCCGAAGGAGTGGCAGTTTCCCTAGCTTAACAAAACCAGCCATGGCGGGGTATTGGTTTACACGGCAAATATCTTCGGGCCGAAGGGACAGCTGCTCCAAGTCATCATCCACTTTTATCAAGAAGAGTCCCGCTCTCTGGCGTCAAACTGAGAAGGCCTTGGGAGAGCCTTTCGGTAGCTCCTGAATTAGAAGCTTAAACCAAAGACCCACATTCTTAGATTTACTTCAGTCAACGCTTTGAACATTTCTTATTTTTCAGGTTTGAGGAAGAGCTACAGAAGCAGAAGAGAAATAATCCATATAAGCCAATGGTGTTCGGGAAACAATTAACCCCATTGCCTTGAGGTTTCTGTTTTTCTCTTTTCAAGCTACTGACAGATTTGTTTTTCTGTGTTCTAATTCCAAATGTAGGATAGACTGCTAGGGTGCGTTAGAGCCCTGGAGAGACCTAAAGCAGCCCTCCTAGAATTTCGGTGCTAGCGAAAAATTCTAACTTCTAGAAGCCAAGCTGACCTTCTTTTCACTAATACTTTTGCCTGAAAATGTTTTTCTGCAAGTATTTAGAAATGTAAATACCCTGTTTCTTTGAATCCGAAGCCTCTTACTTGCTTCCTTTTATAACTTTCACTAAATGGATTGTGTAGCTAGAAGTAGCAATATCTAATGTATTACTAGTGAAGGAATCAAGAGACTAATTTAAAGTTTGAGGTTTCTAGACGGGGATCTAAATATCTCCTGTCACGGAACCTGCAATGATCTACGGGTGTGTCGGATGGAGAAGTGTTAAATTCTGTTTTTATGGTGTTGTGATTTCAGTCCTAGGGATAGATGCTAATGTATTTTCATTTGTCTGGAATATGAAAAGTTTGTAGGTGCCACTACTACTCTGGGAAAATGGCAGATGACGAAGAATATGAGGAGGTGGTGGAGGTAAGATGAAAAAGCGGACTCTGACAGCCACGTATTTCATGTGGCGACAATCAAAGCTGTGTAGGTGAATTAATCATTTGAGAAATACATCATCTCTTATAACTTCACAAAGACTCATTATTTAAAGCATGAGAAAGTAATAGTTTATGTTCAGTTTCATTATAATTATGTGGGATTTAGAATTGAAAAGAAATATCACTGTTTCCCACTCTTGCTTTTCTTTAAACTCTCAGAAAAACATGGTGTGGGGTGAAGGCAGGTTTTAATCGATCTTCTGAAACTACCTCCATTTTTTTTTTTAAAGATTTTTATTTATTTAGCAGAGACTGATCACAAGTAGGCAGAGAGAGAGTGGGAAGCAGGCTCCTTGCTGAGCAGAGATCCCAATGCAGGGGCTTGATCCCAGGACCCTGAGATCATGACCTGAGCCAAAGGCGGAGGCTTAACCCACTGAGCCACCCAGGCACCTCTTGAATCTACCTTCTTCCCCACCTGCCAACCCTCCTGAGCAAGGGACAGAGGAGACAAAGGGACAATTCTAAAAACTGAACTCTTAGTTTCCACACAGCAGTAGGGAAAACTTACTCTTTGCTTCAACCAGCTGATTACCTAAAGGGTGATATGGAATCAGTGTTCAGGATAATATACTTAGGAGATTTTATATGTGAGATTTTGCATATATGTAAACGTGCACAGGTACCTGTATATATGAACTCATCACGCTCACAAGTGACATTTGGAGCCACACTTTCCTATCAACTCCCGTTCTGTTTACTTAAGTGAACAAGACTAGCTTTTGTGTTTAAATTTTGAAGAAAATTTAAACAAAGACTTAAGTGGACATCCTGAAAAATTTCCTCTGGGTTATTTATGGACATCTGATACATTTTACAAAGCTGTTAATTATCTATTTTATAAAATTTTGTTTTTGTCATGTTATGGTTTTTCTTCATCAATGCTTGCCTTCAGCTTCACATTCTAGAATCTCAAGGCTTGAGGGCTGTAATCCATAGAAAAACATTGAAATTGAATCTGAAAGTACTTAATTTACAATTAATGATGATCTAAGTATAGGGAAAACTCCACGTGCCTAAGATACTTGGAGGCAGTTTTGAAAACCTGTGCTTTTTATCAGGATGAAATTAAGAGCTACCCAGAACCAAAGTCTAAATGACAGTGCCAAAATTTAACTTTGGAAGATTATTTTAATGACTGGTCCACATTTAGATGAAGAAAAATTTGTTGTTCTACAAATAAAATTAATCTTATTACCGAAGGATTTAGGAACAAAACACAGAATGAATCTCCCACAGTATAATAATGATTATCTGTGGCTTAAGTGCCGAAGGCTACATTCTCAATGGTCAGTATTACTGGCGTGCATTTTCCAAATGTCCCCATGAGTTAGAATAATCACTATTCAACAATGACACAATTTAAAATTAAATTGCCTTCCTGTGGTAGTAATACCAGTAATTCTTTTTAGCCTCCAAGTTAAAAATCCCTTGGTTTTCTCAAAATAATTGTGTTCTTTGGTCATTGGAAGTTGTCTTCAGCGTTAGACCTGATTGATTTGACTAGATGTCACAAAAATGGGAGGGGGCTATTTTTCGGCTTCTCATCCTTGCCATTTTATTCCTATTACTGCTTCTGGGTCTGACTAGCATTTGCTAAACTGATAGACTTCTCACCAGGGAATGTTCAACCAAGGTCCCTCAGACCTCAATAAAGATGCCATGAAGAATGGAATGGTGGCAAATTTGAGAAAATGGTCAAGGAAGAGTTCAAAGCCAGGAACTGGCTTGAGAAAGAGATCTTCTAGGGGCCTTGGACATCTAAATAAAATTGTACTATCACTCTACTCAAACTGAAACTCGGATAGGAAGGAAAAGAAACGAGGATGCACTAATTAGTGGCACAGCTCTAAAAATGGGATTTGGCACATGAGTTAATGCCAACCATTTGGGTAGTGTTGCTTTTTTTATAAGCTTATTTCCAAGATACGTTTACCCATGGTGAGAGCCCAGGAAAGGTAAAACTGGATGGCTACCAAGAACTGCTTTTCCTTGGGTGCTAAGAAAATCCAAAATAGTCGTGAATCATTTGCTTTAGTTTAATACTTCCTTCTCCAGTCCCTGATGTTTTGTGTGGCCAGAGGCATGGTTCTCTGTGGATCATGATCAAACAGTATTCCCTAAAGTGTCCAAATGATATTTCCCATGTGATGAAGGCATAGAAAAGAGAAAGTCTCCGTCCTGTGGGAGCTTGTGGTTTCTCTTGCTATGCCTAAGGACCTACAGATGGATATTAAATTTTATTTTTTTAAGATTTTATTTATTTATTTATTTAACAGAGAGGGAGCACATGCACACAAGTAGGGCGAGCAGCAGGTAGAGGAAGAAGCAGCCCCTCCCAGAGCCCGATGCAGGGAACCATCCCAGAACCCCAGGATCATGACCCAAGCAAAAGGCAGCCACTTAACCGACTGAGCCAGCCAGACGTCCCTGGAGAGTAGATTTTTAAATTAAAGGACTAGTGCAGAAGAAAAGAAAGTGCAAGAGTAAGGGACATTAGGTAAATTTTATATTAATCTTCCTGCAGATGAAATAGAGCCAGTGGTCTATCGGCAATGGTTAAATAATTTGATAAGGGTTCACTGAGCCAAGGGCAGAAGAAAGGAGGCCACCTGAGGAAAATTTTATAGTTCGCGTTTTTCTCTCTCCTTGAGCATATGTTTTGATGACAGAGAAAAGATAAATGAAGCCTACAGCGATATACATTTTGTGAACCGAGAAAATGAGCCCAGTGTTTCATTTTTGTCCCTTTCCTTGCGTGCCTTGGCCTGAGTCTTTCGTTCTGCTTGCCCAGCTTTGCCGGGTGAGGCTGGGGGCAGGATTCCACTCCCTTTACGCATCTGAAACAAAATGTCAGCCAGTTCCTGTCAGCTTCTATTTATTGCTGGTGATGTCAGAAGTAGAACAAAAGTAGGTTTGATTTCAGATCCAGCCTGCAAGTACCTCAGAGCCCTCAATTGTCAACTGTAGCCTCACTTTCCCACATCTTATGCTGAGAGGTCCTAGCATTTCTCCTTCTCCCCTTGGCATTTGCAGATTTTCATCTTTGCATCCTTTCAGGACCATCGTGCCATATACGGATGCACCCCTCACTCTGGAAGGGACTCTCGTTCTTAGTAATTACGGGGACTTAGGGGTCATTGAGATGTGTATAGGCTTTTGAATCTAGTCTTTCCATGACACAGTCCAGTCACAAACAGTGGGTTATATCAAGTTCCTTCTGCACAGCCCACATACTCAGGATTTTGTTCTCCTACTTTCTCTGCAAATTATGCCCTGGGTACCAGAAGAAAAGGTTTTGCTTGTCATAAGTAAAATAACTGCCTCTGGCAGAGAACCCACTTCAGACCCTGTTCTCCTCACCTTGCATCTCCTTGCCTCGTCTGATGGCATTCACGTTAGCTTCCCTGAAGTTTCACCAAGCTAAAATGGCTTCCGTCATGTACTTCCTTCCCACACTTAGTGCACACCAACTGGGCTGTAGGGAAATAGTCCTGTGGTTCAGCCGAGGCAGAGGAGAAGTGACTTCTGCTTTGTTCTCATGATTCCTTTGTGCTCTATTTGTAGTATTACACAGAGGAGACAGTCTATGAAGAAGTGCCGGGAGAGGTAAGACCCAGCCCATGTCCACATGAGCTGCATGCTGATGAAAGCAGTCAGAGCCTTCTCTCCTCACAGACTCCCAGGGCTACAAAGCTGGCGACGGGAGAGTCTGAGAGAGAATCAGTCACTTACATGTGCGTTGCTGCTGATGGTACAAGAATGAATGCTACCTGTTTGACAGGTTATGTCACTGTCTTTGCTATTCAGCATATCCAAAGTGGCTGGGGATGGTTTCCCAATTGTTCATGTGGTCTTTTGGGGGGTAGGTGGTACTACTCAAAATAAGTAGCTGTTTATCATTGGCTATCACCACTCTGTGACTGTACCAATTGCATGGCCTTGGACATGTGAGTTGAACGGGGACCCGCAATTATATTGTTTAGAGTCCTAACTTGTGGGCCACCATCTGTGCCAACAGGGAATGACACCTCCAAGCCTTTGTCCCTGATGAGGCAATGAAATGTTACTTAGATTGTAGCACATAAGCCTTTCCCATGTGTATCCCAAGATGGTATTTTTTTAGGGTGAAATGTTTCACTTGTGCTTCCTTTTCTGAATGGAGCTGTTTCTCTTGAGCATGACAGTGATGGCTCTCCTGGAACCTGCTTGAAGAGCTTGTGACTGCATGAAACCTAACATTTTAGATGCTGTAAATTGGTTAATTTGTCACCATCAAGCATACATCAGTAACAATGGGCAGAAAACAATCTATTAGCAATGATCTGACAAAGTTGTCCTAGACATCCAATGCCCTTGTTGCCTTGGTTTCTCTTTACAAACCAATGCTAGATCTCGTCCATCGGTACAGAGGATATTTGCTGTGAAGGAAATCGTGCTACGACTTGGCTACTTACCTTCTTTTCTTACATACAGTATTTTGAACCTTGGACTAGACCTAAACTTTGGGCCTTAGTTTCTTCTACTATACAGGCTCTTGTAAGAAACCATCATCTCCCACCTACCACATGCATAGGACTGTTGTTAAGGAAAATTACCCCCCATGTTGTCATCATTGCCCTTGTCCACCTAAGTACGCATTTATTAGTGTACATGGCACTCAGGTTCATTATGGGACAAGCAACCCACTTTTTCTTAGACTCATTTAAAAGTGAACATGAAGTCAGGAAGTCAAGCTTTATTTGATGATCTTAATCTTTTGTTCTCTCATCCCAAGTTTGCTTTTCCTCTACCCAAACGATTTAAGAAGATTTTAAATGTTTAAGAATATTGTATTTCTGATTTTTATCCAACCTGAAAGCGTTTGGGTTCCTTTCTACACAAATGGAGTTTCAAGGCACTGTGTAGCAAGTTAGGAAGGAGTAACCTTTTGACTACACACTCTCCTGAACAAGCACATTTACATAATGTGATGTACCTTCACTGGACAGAGTGTATGATGTCCTGCTTTGGTCTGTTTTAGACAGGTAGAAGTTACAGGAGGGGTGGAAGTCTGACTTGTGATCAGAATAATGCCTTTATACCAAGATCACACGATCACAGTTTTTACTTCATAACAATGTTGAACTACGTGTCCCATTTTCAGACAATAACAGAAATCTATGAAACTACGACAACACGGACAACCACATCTGACTATGAGCAGTCAGAACCTTCCAAACCCGCGTTGGCACAGCCGGTACCGGCACAGCCGGTTACCACCAAGCCAGTGGAGAGGAAGAAGGTTATCCGGAAGAAACTGGATTCTTCGAAGTTCATGACCCCCTACATTGTACACAGTCAGAAGATGCAGGAACTCTTTAGCCCAGTAAGTTTCAAACAACTTCTGCTAATCTGGTTTTATTATTGAGAAAGTACTGACTCTCAACCAGCTGTTTTTGGCGCCGGCTGAATTTTGTTTCTCAGCCTTGTGTGAGACAAAGACTTCCCTGCAGAAATATAAGCTCTCGTGACTCTTGAATTTTCCTCTCATGTAATTCACTGGCACCATTGCAGCATCAGAGAAAGCATCCTTACTGCGATTATTCCCACAAAATAAGCAGGAGGCCAGTCACAAAGCATTTATTGGTATTTAATCAAAATCTGTTAGCCAGTCTAGAATCATGAAGTCATAAATAAAGATTCAGTTGAAATCCATTCACAGAAGCTAAAGAACATCTATTTAAACTGTGTCTGAGCAGAATGCCCTTACCCAGATACTTAACAATATGTAAAAAGGTCTTCAAGAGCTGTATGATGAAGAAGTGTAGTTTAGAAAACCAGGATCACACTAAGAGCTCATCTGAAATGAGGATCGGAATGTTTGACTATATCTTAGAACAACGTTTTGTTTGTTTGTTTTGTCTGTTTGATTTTTAAGATTTTATTTATTTGAGAGGGACAGAGAAAGAACAGGCAGGGGGTGGAGAGAGGGAGAAGCAGGCTTTCCACTGGGCTTGATCCCAGGACCTTGGGATCATGACCCGAGCTGAAGGCAGATGCTTAACCAACTGAGCCACCCAGGCGCCCCAGCTCTGTGGTTTTTAACTGTGGCTGCACATCAGAATCCTCCGGGAGTTTTAAAACTACTGATACCCAGGCTGTTCTGGTTTAATCAGTCTGAGGTTGGGACCTGTGCAGGGAGATTTTTAAAAGCTTTGAAAATGTGAAGCTCTGGTTGAGAATCACTGCTGTTGAAGGTCCCTGGTCCTTAAATTTCCATGTACAGTTAGACTGTAATAATTTATACTGATTGGCAGTAGATTGAGACCCATGTGAATGGATCTCATTTGTGGATTGTCCATGCAAGCTGATGTCTCACTAGATGGCCTCATTGCACATCCTCCGGGAGCTTGGAAAAAATGAAAAGCAGCTCATGGGAACATTGAATTATATAGGACTAAGGACTTAAGTCAAAAGCATCCCATTGTGATTGGTCGGTAAATGGCCATGTTTGGTTTAGTGTTAACTCCTGGGGACTATTTGGCCAATTTCCAGTTCAGATTCTTGAATGGCCTAAAACCTAGTTTCCTAAGGCTTTGGGCTCTAAAAACAAGATTATCTTGCCTCCTTTATCATTGCAGTATTCAGTATAACAGAAAACTTTTTTTGCCCATTTAGTGCCATAAAATCTCATAAATTCTGATGATAATACCTAGAATTTCTGATAGTCTGAAGAAAATGTTGGCAAAGGTTTATAGTATTTTTAAAGTGGTTAGTGATAAAATCAAGAGTATAATTTAGATTGTTGACTACATTTAGGAGTACAATTGAAGCATTAATAATGATAAATTATGCACATTGTTATTAAGGCAAGAACTCATTGTATATTTAGCGGAAATAATGAAATTGCATTCCTTTTCAAAATACTCCATAATTCAGACTTTCCATTAATTCAGCTGGTGTCTCAGCTATAGAAACCATTAAGATTTAGCTACAACTTCTGAATTGAATATTTTTGCATTGTATTAGCAATCAAATCTTTTCAGATAATTTCTATATTTATTTTCTAAAATTATTGAGGTTCGGACTTTTTATGTGTGCATTCAGACAATGAAAACATTGAGAGAATCATTTTAGGGCATTTTCAAGACAATAGTCTGTAATAGAATTTCTACTGTCTCAAGTATCCAACCATGTTTAGGAAGAATAATGAACAAATCTATTTTAGTTTTTGCTGAGAATCGGACAAGGGACAAAAAGAAAGCTGTTATAACTGATAATTGTTAGAACTTGGAGGATTTTTTTTTTTTTTTTTTATCAGAAGGGGTGAATGTATTGCTTGAAATTTCTGCTGCTGTCTTGTCAGGTTTTAGGCTAATATCTGATATTCTTTTCAGAATAAATACAAGGAGAACTATGAGAAAGCAAAAGGACAGCCATACGCCATCACAACTGATACCCCAGAACTTCGCCGGATCAAGAAAGTGCAAGATCAACTCAGTGAGGTGGGCTGCATTTCTAAAATAAAGGCGAGACATGTCAAAAACATGCCCATCTCTGGGAATTGGGGGCCTTAAAATGTATAGACAAAAAGAAGAGTCGAATTACTATGAGCCAGTCCAGAAATCTAGAGGAAGTGTTGGCTCAAGATTGTGCGGCTCTAAATGCGAACCCCAAGAGCTATCTAAAAGCTTGGCTTAATAAGTGAGCAAGAGATGATATGAGATGGATTCGAGTTCACGGTGGTCCTCCTCGGAGGAGTGCAGGGAGGTTGAAACTCTGCCAGGAAAGCAGATATGCAGGGAATGTAGGAGCTCGGCAGACCTTTGGAGATCGCAGTTTTCTTCCTAAAATGTAGGAACTTTGCTTTGCGGAACAGACAGTGAGTCGTCAGGTTAGTGCTCTTGGGTTATAGATTTCCTTTACTGTACTCACATGGGCATGCCTGTCATGAACTCTGTGCATTATTTCTGCAGGTTAAGTATCGAATGGATGGCGATGTTGCTAAAACTATCTGTCACATAGACGAAAAAGCAAAGGACATTGAACATGCAAAGAAAGTGTCGCAGCAAGTCAGTAAGGTGAGGTCATGGTGTGGATGGCTGGGATGCTGAAGAGCATGTAGGTGACCTCTATCTGGCCGTAGAGGAGAGAGCTGGACAGGCCTAATCCTGCTTGCCAATCTGTCTCTTTTGAATCCCGGGCATTGTGAACTCACAGTGAGGGAGACCCAGGCTGCACGTGCGTCATCGAGGCCACCGGACGACTGAAGTGGGTTGGAAGGCCTATGGTGGCCTGGAAAGGCAGGCCCAGTGTTGCCAGAGTCTCTTACTTATTTTTAAACCAGTCAGAGAGCTTAATTTTTACAAGAAATCCTCAAATTTCAAATGTAAGCAACTAATTTAAAACATTGTAAAAAATACCATATAAGTCAAAAGGAACATGTCCCCTATCCTGATTCAGCCAATGGCCAAGAAGTTTGCAGCCTTTGAAAGGAATCTGTAGGAGAATCCTAATCATGATTTATTTTTAAAAAATCAGACTTTTCAAGTAAAAGCTTACCAGCATAGGAAAAGTATTAATGGGACATTGATGTGGTCAGTGTTTTCCTAACTGATGCTAGTAACGCATAGGCACATGGGCAGCCTTGGTGTGAGGACACTTGGAATTTGAAAGACTTCACAGCTCTCTGTTCTCTACACCCTCATGCCCTTCGGGGAGACACGAACCACTGGTCCTCTGCTCTTTCTGTCTAGGTTTTATACAAGCAGAACTGGGAAGACACCAAGGATAAGTACCTGCTTCCCCCTGATGCCCCTGAACTTGTCCAGGCAGTTAAGAACACAGCCATGTTCAGTAAGGTAAGGGCTTCTGCTCTGTCGCTGCTTCTCTCCTTCCCCCACATAAATCAGAGCAATACCCAGTCCTCTTGATGATCTGGAATGCTCACTTTTTGTGAGTATCCTTGAGCCATGTGGGTTTCAGGGATGGAGGTGAGCAGGGAGGAACTGAGAGGAAAGCTTTTGAGTAGAGTGAAGGAGAGGGTCTTGGGGGGAAGCTAAGCAACATGGGGAGAACGAGTAGGGGCGAACGAAGATGCACCTGGGAACTGGCTCTCAAACATTGGGTTACACTTGGGGCATTTCTGGCTATCACGCTTATTAAATGCTTTTCATGATAGAGACCATGCAAAATATTTCCTGGCTCCTTACACTTGCATTAGTCCTTGTTGTAGGAAGCAGGTACAGTCCCAGAGAGGAAATGAAACAAAATCAGACACATCTGCCCTTCTGAAAATAAGTTTTGTCAAAAGAAGAGGACAAGCTAATAATAAATATGACTTGGACTGAGTGGAGAAGAGGAGGTTATCTGCAGATTCTATTTACCTTGGCTTTTACCTTGCCTAATTTCTTCTTGCTACTGATGGATAAATTCAAAATCGTGTATTTCGTGTAAGTGGGAACTCACTTTCTCATAATTTTTCTCCCTTTTCTGATTTAGAAACTGTACACTGAGGACTGGGAAGCTGACAAAAGCTTGTTTTACCCGTACAACGATAGCCCAGAGCTGAGAAGGGTGGCCCAAGCCCAGAAAGCCCTCAGTGACGTAAGTCAAGTGCAGTCAACATTGTTGGGGAGTGCGGTATCGGGACACCTCAAGTTATGTCTTCTGGCCAGATATTCACTGCAATTTTTCAAAAAGGCTAAATGTCATTATAGCAGATGAATCTGTCTAGAATCATTATGGTGTCTTAACTAGACATCACATTATAATTTTATTAGACTTAATTTAACAGTCTTGTTTTTTTATTAGGTGAAGAACCTGAGTCTGAGACCACATAGGTCGTTAGTGGCAAAGCCCAGATTAGAAGCTTGGTCATGTGACCCCAAGTTCTTTCCACTGTCGCATGTGCCCTATGTTTCCTTGGCTGGAGTTGAAGTTTTTTCTGTGACAATAGAGTGGCATTTTAAAAAAGCCTTTGGGCTCATAGACACTTTCTCAAGTATATTAAGTGAAAAATGTTATTGAAGGCTTTTGATTTGCTATCCTAATTATAAAGTCTGAATTGTGGTGTGTCTCCCCTTTTCTACATGGACTGACACACTTGTCCAAACGTGTTTGTGTAGTTCTCTCACAAAAATCTCTTGCCATCAGCTATACATAGAGGATGTTTCAGAGACATGGAGGGTATTTCAGAGTTCATAAAATGTCAGCAGTCCCCACTGGCCAGAATTTTAGTGTCTTCGACCTTGAAAACATTTTTTTAAAGATTTTATTTATTTGACAGAGACACAGCGAGAGAGGGAAAACAAGAAGGGGGAGTGGGAGAGGGAAAGGTCGGCTCCCTGCTCTGCAGGAAGCAGGGAGTAGGGAGCCCGATGTGGGGCTCAATCCCAGGACTGTGGGACCACGACCTGAGCTGAAGGCAGACACTTGACCAATTGAGCCACCCAGGTGCCCTTGAAAACCATTTTTTTAGAGGGATTTAGCAGGCCAGTTGAGTCCCTATGTTGAAAGCACCAGCCGTAGTAGAGAGCTCCACTTGATTCTAACAGTTGCCCTTGTTTTGAGGAGCTTTATGTCTTGACTCCTGGATTTGCTAGAGTCTGTATTGAAAATCCAGACTTCTGCTCTTGTCTTCAGGAGAACACGGTTTTAAAAAATAACAAGTTGTTTTTCCTTGAGTTGTCAACTAGACCCCTCAAACCTCTAACACTCACTGTGGACTTAACAAGTCATTTGGTGTCTTGAAAATTACTAGGATTTATTTCTAATGGATCTTAGAATCTTACCTTGCCTTGTACTGGAATTATGCATAATCATTTGATGGTGTTTCCAACTTTTGAGGTCTTAATCTTTTATCACCTCTCACTCTATATCATTTGCAAATTTAGGGGACATATTTCTATCCCAGTTTTCATACAGTTGATTAAAATATAGCTTAGGTGTACTCCTGTTTTTCCATAGAGTAAGTTAAAAAATAAAGAAGCCATAACAAAAATTTAAGTCTATCTAGTACTGTACTGGTTTTAATATATAGGGGCTTATTGGTTCTCTTTTAAGTTAGCTTTTTGGTTCTGTATGTCATGAACATATAATATTATTGTGTAACCTTTTTCAAGTGATCAGTAGTTACTTGTTGAAAGTCCATTATGCATACATAGCTGATGGGATAGAAAGGTATGACAAGAAGTTTTCATCCTTTCCCTTGAGACTTTATGATCAGATAAAATGAAATTGTTACATATTAAACAATAAGAAAAAAAATTTTCAAAAATTTTAGAAAGCAAATTCTATAGTCTAATATTTGCTGGAAGAGAGGGCACATGCAAGTAATTAGAGAAGGCCATGCCGAAGTGGCAGTCCCAAGGGAAGGGGCGAACAGGAAAGGCATTTCAAGGAGAGAATACCCTTGAACAAAGGAATAGTGGTGAAATCAGTCTTGAGGGGACAAAGAAAGTGAATGTTGTGGGTGCCTAGTTAGGAGGGCACTTTTAAGAAACTGGTAGCAGGACCTTGAAAATCAGACGAAATAATTCTGATGTGATATGGTAGTATGTAAGAGATATCATGTGATTTTTGGAGGGGAAAACAATATGGTAAAAAGTAGGATTTGGAAAAAATCTGAAGGACAATATAGTAGATTGGGACTGGGAAAAATTGTGATCATTTGAAGAAGACTGTTTTAGTAATACAGAGAGACCAAAGGGATGACAGGGACAAAGGAAAGGAAGAAAGGAATCTGAAGGTAATAAGTATTTTAAAAGGGTTAAGGACATTGGATATTGGAGATGAAGGAATGAGGGGACACATAGAGGAGTTTATGAGGAAGTCTGGTAGTCTGGGCATATAGGGCTACAACTAGTAATGGTGCACTAATGAATAGAGAAACAGAGTTGAGATGGTGGAACATTCTGATCAAGGCATTTTATGGATAAATTAGAAATTCATTCTATTGCATAGGTGTGAGAACAGGACAAGAAATGAACACTTGCGAGTCTTCAGAATAAAAGGGACAGCTGAAGATGCGAAATCGTATGAGGGAGGCAGAACAACATATGGCCAAGAGCAGAGTTTTGGATGACGCCCATACTTAGGACACCTGGAAAGGAGCCAGCAAAAGAATGAGGGAACAAACTGTCAGAGAAGTTGAAGGAGAACCAGGAAATGCCATGTCATATAAGCCTAGGAAGAAGTTTCCAAGAAGACACTTAATCTCCACATGTCTCCCTTTCTTCATCAAATGGAGAGCTGGGGGGTTGCCTCCATGTCAGTCTAGTGCTAGGGACTCTGAACAGTTAAGTTGACCCCATTTTTGAGATCTCTCAGTAGAATCCATAATGGAGAATATATAATCATGAAGTAGAATCTTCCCCTCCTTCCTTAGAAGAACTTGGCAGTTAAGATAGGGCTTTTAATTTAATTGCAGGTTATGCGCCAAGTATCAGATTACCAACGTGCCTATTAATACTGTTGTCCGTACCATGAACTTCTACAATTTTGGGGCACAGAGCCCCAAGAAGGCTGTTGTTCACAGAACATAATGCTGGGTAGGCATGTAGATTTCAAACCAAGCACTTGGGTTTGGAAGCTTTCTGTCCCTTTCCTGCACCCTTTTCCTGTTTCTCTGAAACCTACTTATCATGTTTTTCTTGCTATCTGAGCAAAGACCAAATAATTTTACAAATACCAAGATAGTCTTTAAGTTGATCCAGAGTGTAGCATTCTAATTAGACAGAATTCTGAACAAGGTTCCTGAGAAATTGGGACTTCTAGATCTGATTTCTCTGAAGTTTTTGACAGGATGTCATACTTAGGAAGCATTTCTCCTGACAGGACGTTTCTTATTCTCTGAGGACTTAGCCAGCCATAGAAAATACCAGTCACCCTATGCCTAAAATAAAGTCTATACTACTTAAAGCTTGACCAGTGGAATTAATATAAATGCATTTTAAAATTAGTGTTTTAAATCCCCCATTGATCTAATGTTCATAAAAGCTTTTGTTACAGGTAGTAGGTAGATATTATCGGGTTAAGTCATAGTTAGACTTGGTTAAAGCATGAAGATGATGAGTGGGACCTTGGAACTGTCCAGCCTCTTTCTTTATAGTGTAAAGAAGAATACCTCCATGTGGAAGGAGAAATAATTTGTTCAAGTCTCACAACTGAGTAGAAAAGTTGTGATGATAAGCCATCTCTTGAGATTTCAGTCATTGAACATTTGCTCTGGTCAGTTTCTGTGTGAACCACCAGGGCTCCCAGACAAGAGGTTGTGTTTTCTGGCCTTGCAGAGCTCACAGTCCAAGGACGGACAGATAGGAAAGCTGTGGATCATAGTGTCATCTGGGAATTCCTTTAAAGGAGACAAGTGCCAAGTTGAGTGAGGTCCCAAGAGAAAGGTCCTCAGGTGGGGAGACAGTTGCTTGTCCTGAGCCATGGAGAATGAGCAGCAGTTCGCAGGCAGATGAGAGCCTGGAGCTGGGGCCTACCAGGGAAAAGGGAACAGCAGGTGAGAGGTCCAGAGGCATAAGAGGCTTTCATGTGTCTGGGGATCTACAAATAGTTCTGCATTTTTTGGAGGCAGAGGTCAAGGTTGGTGGAAAAAACGCCTGAGTAGTCAGTGAAGGAAAATGGAGGGCAAGAGTGAAGGGGTTGCATGACTAATGGACACATATTTTCCAACAAGAGAGGCCTTTAATAGGCAAAGGGAAGTTGCTCATGAGGGAGCAGCTGAAGCTGTCAAAAAAAAAAACAACAACGAGCGAGAGAAGAGGTGACGGATGGAGCTGGGTACCGAGGGATGCTGGGAGGGAACAGCAGTGAGAGTACAGGGGTTCTGCCCTGCAATGGCTGCTTCTCTGAGCCACGCAGTAGTGGGGAAGGGCAGGGATGAGTACAGGGAAAGAGAAGAGGATATATAGCATTTCTTTATGAAAAAGGCAGCTGAGAGTTGACTGGGGGCCTAAGGACGGTCTTGGAGTTTAACACTAGCCGCTGTGAGCAGAGACTGAGCAGAGATGCATAACAGGATGTTCGAGCTTCCTTGAAGGCAAGATGGCAGTTGGTTACGATAAATTCCGAGTATTGGGCATAGAGCCCCAAGCAAGCTCTTATTCACCGAGTGTATCACTGGCTACACACCTAGCCTTCAGGCTAAGGGCTTAGATTTGAGAGACTCCCTTTTCCACTTCTGTACCTTATTCCAGTGGAACTTTTAGTTGTGCTTGTTGCATTGTCATTGTCCAGTCAGTAGAATTGTGTGGTTTTCTTCAGTAGCACTCAGCATCCTGGATGTAAGCAGAGGAAGTATGCCTGCTGAGTTGATTCAGAGCTAGGGTTTTGGTAGCGGGTGTGATATAAAGACAAGAGGTTGGGGAACACCTGGGTGGCTCAGTTGGTTAAGTGTATGCCTTCAGCTCAGGTCATGATCCAGGGTCCTGGGATCGAGTTCCTGCTCAGCGGGGAGTCTGCTTCTCCCTCTCTCTCTGCCTGATGCTCTCCCACTTTATGCTCTCTCTGCCAAATAAATAAGATCTTTTTAAAAAAAAAGATTTATTTATTTGATAAAGACATAGTGAGAGAGGGAACACAAGCAGGGGGAGTGGGTGAGGGAGAAGCAGGCTCCCCAGAGAGCAGGGAGCCCAATGTGGGACTTGATCCCAGGACCCTGGGATCATGACCTGAGCAGAAGGCAGACACTTAAAGGCTGAGCCACCCAGGTGCCCCTAAATAAAATCTTAAAAAAAAAGAAAAAGAGTAGTTTCAATTATAAATCACGGCATAGAGACAAAAGGAAGGAAACATCTAAGTTAATAGCCTTGGTGAAGAGGGAAGACTTAATGAGGTAGAAATCACTAGTAATACTGAGAGCAAAGGCATGTCAAATCTGTAAGGATACATCCCTGTTACATGATACACTAAAGTTCAAAACTTCAGGTACGGATGAAAACCTAGTCCTTTTTTTTTTTTTTTTTTTTAATTCCAACAAATGGAATCTGGGATATAGAATAATTTTCTGTGGCTCATGAGCATCCCCATCTTTTATGTTGTCAGATTGCCTACAAAAAAGGTCATGCTGAACAGCAGTCTCAATTCACAACGCTGCCGGACCCTCCAGATATAGAATTTGCTAAGAAAGTGACCAATCAAGTGAGCAAGGTAAGTAAATAGGGCTGGGCCACTCTCTGCCTTGAAACATCTGGCTTAATCTTCTCAAATCTCAGAGAAAGTAAGGGGAACCCGAAGACCCAACACCAACACCGAGAGTTGTTTTGCAATAAGACCCTAAAAAATCTACCTTGAACACGGTACCTCCATTAACACTGTGGGGCCATGTTAATAAATGTTCGGTCCATTTAAGGACTCAGTGATTGGTAAATGAGAAAGCTGCATTTCAAGAACAGAAATTATGTCCTGATGTCATTTAACATTGTGATTTAAGGAAGTGCTACTAACCGAGAACTGAGTCACCGCACATTTTCTTGGAGGATCTGATTGTCTTAATTCAGTGTGAAGACCTCATACACTTTAATGCTCTCTGTCAGACATGGAGAAAATAAGAACGCAGAGTGATCTCTCAGACAGGGCTTAGTGTGACAGCCATGGACAGTGCACTTCATAGCTTTTAAGGCCCAGGAAAATGGCTTAGTCTGTCTATATTTAGGCTGGTAAACTCGCTCTGCGGAATGCAGCCCTCCCAGAGAATGCCAAGAGACAGATGTTCAGCTGATGACGAGACCCATGCTAAAATCCTATTTTAAATTGGTTTGTATTGGGCCACTTTCTCCTGGGATACTGCTCCCTTTAAATACTTCTCATTGCCCTCCATGGAGTTCAGTCCCCAGTTTGGTCTACTGCTTGAATCTTGGTGGAACCTCAAGGTTTCTATCTTGTTTAGGTATTTGGTAGGAAAGGATGTCTCTGAGAAAGGAGAAGGAATTAAAACTAGAAAGATGAAGTTTATTCAGTGATGTTTTTAATGTCTGATGTTGCAGACTACTAACTATAACCAAGGGCTTATTTGGATGATAGAGCTGATAAGTACAGTAAATTTTCACTAACAGGAATGCCATGACCCTGGAATTTGCCCAGGGCTAAGCAGAAATGAACTTTAGAACTGTCCAGAAAGAGCTGGCCTGCTGAAGATATTCATACTTAAATAAGATTAGGAAACAAGGATCACTGATCTTTTTTTGAAGAAAAGGTACAAACCCTCTTTCAAATGGTCATTTGGAAAACAAATCTATTTTTAATTTTTATTTAAAGCATATTTTAAATGATATCTTACTAATGCAGCACACTTACCTTATTTGAGGGTGCAATGGGGGTACTTGAACATGATTTAAAAAAATGCCTTTCTTTTTTCTTTTTCTTTTTTTTTAAGATTGTATTTATTTATTTGACAGAGAGAGACCACAAGTAGGCAGAGAGGCAGGCAGAGAGAGATGGGGAAGCAGGCTCCTTGCTGAACAGAGAGTCCAGTGCAGGCCTCGATCCCAGGACGCTGAGATCATGACCTGAGCCAAAGGCAGAGGCCCAACCCACTGAGCCACCCAGCTCTGTAATCAATCTCCGCTAATTTAGACATGCTGGTTAGTCTAGAGTTGTGCTCCTCGATGTAGTGGCCATCATCCACATGTGACCACTGAGCATTTGAAACGTGATTATATAAACTGAGGGTCCTATATGCATGACATAGGCACTGGTCTAGAATACTTAGGACAAAAAGAACATAAAACAGCTCATGATTTTCATATTGATTATACATTGAAATCATATTTGTTGGATCTATTGGGTTAAGTAAAATATATTACTAAAATTAATTTCACACCTGTTCCTTCTTGCATTTTAAAAATCGGCTACTAGAAAATTTACAGTTACAGTGGTGGCTTGCATGAGGTGCCTGTTGGACCGCACCACTCCAGCCAGATACGGTGGCGTCATTGGACATTTCAAAATCCTCACCAGTCTGGGTTTGCCATTGTGGAATAGCAATATGAGCCGAGGGAAGATGGCTGTGGATGAAAGTCACTAGATTTGGCTATTCATCCCAGTCTTAGTCAAATTCCAAGTTTTTAATGGCTGCTGGATATCTAAAACAATACTCACTTTGGGAAGAAATGCTTGTGATTGGTAGCAGTCCATCCAACCACAGACCATCCAATAAGAGGACTAGAGCTGCGGGTGGAGGAGAGAGAGGTGATTTAGCTGTGGGACTTGCCTCTGTCCTCTTGAAGTGTTCCCCACCATTATGGGCTTTGACCCACGTTTCCTTGCTCTCCGACATGGATAAAACCTCCTTGATCTTCTCCCTCTTAGGTATTCAAATCCAGCATTTCCTTGTCTGTGTTTCCCAGATCCGTCCCTTTGTCTTCCAGCCTTCAGTTCATGTTTGTTTGTTTGTTTGTTTTTAAAGATTTATTGATTTATTTGGGAGAGAGAGTAAGAGAGAGCACGAGAGGGGAGAAGGTCAGAGGGAAAAGGAGATTCCCTGCAGAGCCGGGAGCCTGATGCGGGACTCGATCCCGGGACTCTGGGATCATGACCCGAACCAAAGGCAGAGACTTAAACAACTGAGCCACCCAGGCGCCCTTCTGTTCATATGTTAATATGATGATTGCATATCTGCAATGATTATATGGCTTATATATTGATTCTGTTGTTTACCAGCTTTCCTTACTGGATCTGTCAGAATCCGTTCTCTCACTTTTCTCTTTGGCCAAAGCTACCAGCTCCATGGCAGCACTTGTCTTGGCTCAGCCACATTTTGTAGCTCTAACACAGACGGACAGGCAGGCAGGTGGTTCATGTGAGCGAGCATTCCAGTGAGGTCACTGCGCCCACCTCAGCCAGCTGGAGGTGGGCTTCTGAGTGCAACACTGGGAAGTCCCTTAAGTCTCTCAGTGCTTGCCTCTCTGCTTCCTTCTAGATTTATAACATGAGGAAAAATGTGAGATTCCAGGCTGGAATGTCCAATGATAGCTCCCTGGGATCTAGAGTTGAAAGGAAGAGCTCTGTTTCCTTTGCTCTCTGTGCACACTCCTGCCACCAAATGGGTCTTGTACCACTGACCAATTCTCTGACACCAACTCGCTGCCCTATTAGTTCACTTTGATTCTGACATTATCTACCTGGAGTTAGCCTCAGATCTCACAGGTTAAGGGTTCAGACCCTCAAGACTGACCCTACTTCAGACAACTAGTCGTAAATCTGGACCTCCCATACCTCTGACTGACTGGCTTAAATCCAGGCTTCCCATGACCCCCTCCTCATATTTGATAATTTGCTAATAATTGGCTCACAGCACTCAGGGGAAACACTCTTATGTTTATTACATAACAGAGGCTACAGATGAACAACCTTAGGTACCTGGGTGAGGTCCTGAAGGGTCCCAAGCACAGGACCTTCCATCCCTGTGGAGCTGGGGTGTGCTTTATCTTAGTATTGCACTAGAATATTTTAAAAAAACATCTTTCAGAAAATATCGCTGCACACCAGAAAGATGCCCAGCTCTGATCTTCTAATACCATGGAAGCTCCTCTATCACAAAGACTTAGGGAGAGACTTCCATTGGTTCCATCAGAAGAGATTTGGTTGAGTTAGGAAAGCGGCCCTGGGGCCACTGTGGGCAATGAAAATGTCAGTCGGGACCCCCTCCAGCTACGTGAAAGGATCGCATTTCTGTGAACGAAGCTGTCCGAAGTCCTAGTATTTAGCAACTCACAGAGTGAAGTGTGATTAACTAACGGGCTTTGTCGTCCTTCCGTTTGATAACCACATCAAAACCACAGATGCAGATGTGGAAAGTCAAAAATAAAGCCATGTGTTTAAGAAGGACATTAGGGTGTCTAGTTTGTGGCCTAACACAAGCCTCTCAGCTCATTTCTGAGGAGGAGGAGCTACGGTCTGAGGAAGCAATTTTACTGCATCTATCGACCTGCGGTTACTCTCTTGACCACAGAAGGTGTTCCAGAGCTTGAACTGACCCCATGTGCTGTCCTCTGGTAAATGAACAAACACAGAATCCTAGAGGAGGTTAAATCCATTCTTGCTGCCAGGTTTCCATTGATTGACTTGGAACATGACAGTCAGACAGAAGGACTGGGGGGAGCTGGAGGGAAGGTTGGGTGTGGGGCCCCTGGTACAGTTAACGTCTCTGTGTACCACGTAAACACTCAGGCCTTGCTGACAGGCAGGTAGAGTCAACCGCTTATGGACAGAGGAGGTCCCAGGCAGACACATACCTCTCTCTTCCTCTCATTCCTCAAGCGGCAGGCCTTTATTCTTTCAACTTCTCTCCTACCTATAAATGAAGGGGAAGGCCATAACTTTTTCAACAGTTAACAAGCTGTAGCCTCAGTCGCTTGTAGTGAAAATCTTCCCAGACATGCGAGTAGTCAGGGGTGCATGGTGAGAGATCCACCTCCAAGCTGACCCATTTTAGCTACTGGTTCATGAAGAGAGAGAAGTGGGGGAGGACTTTGGGTGAGGGTGCTGGGGTCTTAAACTCTTGTTCTGCATCTTGTTTTATTTTACTTTTTTTCGGAGAGAGAATGTGCGAGTGGGGTAGGGCGTCGGGAAGGGGCAGAAGGCAAGAGAGACAATCTTAAGCAGGCTCCATACCCAGTGTGGAGCCTGACTCAGAGCTCAGTCTTATGATCCTGAGATCACGACCTGGGCTGAATCCAAGAGTCTGACATTTAGCTAACTAAGACACCCAGGCACCCCTGCATCTTGTTTTAATATCTTTTTAAAACAACGGATATCTGTATCTTAATGTGAGAATTAATTTTTACTTAATTTTCTTTTAACAAATCTACATATATGATTTTCTTATTATTTCTCCATAATGACCCCATGTTTGGACCTCATTAAGAATGTCTGCTGTGGGGACACCTGAGTGGCTCAGTTGGTTAAGCCTCTGCCTTCAGCTCAGGTCGTGATCCTAGGGTCCTGGGATTGAGTCCCACATCAGGCTTTTTGCTCAGTGGGGAGCCTGCTTCTCCCTCTACCTATAGCTCTCTTTGCTTATACACTCTGTCTTTGACAAATAAGTAAAATCTTTAAAAAAAAAAAGAATACTGCCTTCTCAATTTTAAATTATATTACAAAGTTTTAGAGATGCATTAGGCTCTGTTTCCCCTACCCCCTAATACTGGAGTTGTTTTCCTTTGACACCAAGCAGAAGAATGGCAATATCCCCCACCAAGAATGTAGGTGCTTGTAAACCTGGGGTGCACGTAATTCAGGAATTCTCTGGGTGGCCCAGTCAGTTAGGTGTCTGCCTTCGGCTCAGGTCATGATCCCAGAGTCCTGTAATCCAGCCCTGCATCGTCGGGCTCCCTGCTCTGTGGGGAGCCTGCTTCTCCCTTTCCTACTCCCCTTGCTTGTGTTCCATCTCTCACTGTGTCTCTCTCTGCCAAATTAATAAAACCTTTTAAAAAGAAAAAAAGAATTCTCTAAGTTGTGTTTATGGGCACTTTATAACTTTCTCAGATATCTGAAGAGGTCTAGTCCCCAAAAAGTTTAGAAATACTTACTTCTATAGGCAATCAGCCAATCGAAAAATCCTTTTTGACTGAGTTAAGTCTGTTTTGATCGACTGAAAAGTTGACTACAATTTTTTTAAAGCTTCATGAGAGGAGAGTACACATTAATTGGTACTTTAATGTAAATATTATCTCAACAAAGATTTCTATCAAAGAATACTCACACAATTTTCTCCAGTTTCTTACTCTGTTATGCTATCAATGTTATCATCATAGTTGTTAGAGTTATTGTAGCCTACATTTGTTTAGGACTCTTCAGGGTATGAACTTTTTAATCTTAATGTGGAAGGTTGTTGGTGCTATGGTTGAGAACCCTGAAACTTGGAGAAGCTAAGTCACACCATTGGTAATGATAAGAGTCCAGTCTTGGGCCCAGAGCTTCTGGACTCAGGCCCAGGACTCTAAAATTTATAGTTATGAAAAACACTTGGCTATTGATTGGCATATTAAGCTCTTGAGAAGAAAGGGTATGTGCATTTGAGAAAGGATTGAGCATCCTTTAACTCATACTCACTGGTTCAGCACATCACTTCTCCTTAGCACTGGTTCTGTTAAAGGTATACTAGAAAGCAACTTCCTTTTCTCTTGAAGAGTATAGTAGGGGTGTAGGTGTGCAGAAACCTTGAGGCTCATTGGTTGTATCTGTTAACACATTTCCCAAGAAGGGGAAATTGCTGTAACCCAGCTCTGGCTTTGGCTTATATGCCCAGATTTGGTATTGAGTAATTTAATTTTATTCTAAGAGCAGTATAAGGCCAAGGTAGTTTGAAGCTACATATCATTGACTTAGCTCAATTCAGTGTATTTGAGCATGCATTTATGAGGCCATTTATGAGGCCACTTGTGTGTGCTGCATTTTGTGTTAGATTCTGAGGATATAAACATAAAGAAGATATAATTCCAGTCTTCTAGATGCCCACAGCCTGAAGTTCAGGTGGGGTGGTGTTTGGGAGTAAGATGGGGCAATTTTTGAATTACTTGCCAGTTCTCATTAAAATTTCTTTAAGTCTCAACTGGAAAGGCTTAAAATTAGTCTGTAAGCCAGATTTTTTGGATAACCAAGCTTTCTGGATAACCAGGAGTATTGGTAAAGCTCAGAAATAAGTTCATCTGGCATGGAAACCTGGGGTTGAGTGGTTTTATTATAACTCTGAAATACAAGTGGAGTATGCTTCTGAGTCTCCTCCCTCAAACATCAGAGAATATCTGTAAGTTCTGAATGAACTAAGTCCCCAGATTCGACAAGAAGAGGGTCAATTATTACCTCTACCCACTGCTCAACTTTCTTGTTGACACTATGCTAGAAGGTTTGAAGACTTCTATTAAGAACTTAAGAAGTTCTGGGCGCCTGGGTGGCTCAGTGGGTTAAGCCGCTGCCTTCGGCTCAGGTCATGATCTCAGGGTCTTGGGATCGAGTCCCGTATCGGGCTCTCTGCTCAGCGGGGAGCCTGCTTCTCTCTCTCTCTCTCTCTGCCTGCCTCTCCATCTACTTGTGATTTCTCTCTGTCAAGTAAATAAATAAAATCTTTAAAAAAAAAAAAAAACAAACTTAAGAAGTTCTTAATAGATATCTTAATAGATATCAAGATATCTTTTTATTTAAAAAAATTTTTTAAAGATGTTTTTTAAAGCTGCCCATTTACTACTTTTCTATCTTGTCAATTTCTGTATTTCCTATATTTTGTCTTGTCTTCTTTTTTTCTCATAGCAAAAATACAAGGCGGACTATGAAAATAAAATCAAAGGCAAATGGAGTGAGACACCTTGCTTTGAAATTGCTACTGCCAGAATGAATGCTGATAACATCAGCTCAGTAAGTAGGAGGAAATGGCCGGATGTTCTTAGGATGAAAGGTGACCCTTTTCTTTATAACTTCTAGTCCCCAACTACACCTGAAGGGGTACCAGAACACTAGAGTCCAGGTAATGGACTCTTCTTGGGGACAAGACCTGTGTAGGGTTCCTAACCAGAAAGAAATCTCCCAGTCTTCCTTCCCTTTTGAGAAATACTGTTTTACTCAGATTACATTATTCTTGCCTGAATTTTCATATGAACAATAGGGTTTCCAAGTGAGTACAGGTTAAAGGGTCCCTTTTAAATTTATTCTTTGCCTGGGGAACCCAAACTACATTTATGAAACTGACTAGTTTCTTCCCAGAAATTCTTCACTGAAAAACTCTTTTCCTTTTCTCTGAAATTCTCTGCCTCCAGCCCTGGGAGCTCCTTCTTAAAGGGTAGTTTCAGCCTCTTACAATTGCTCTAAGTCTCAGTTAAGTTTCTAATTGTTTTTGTGATGGCCCTACCATCTCTCGTTGTAACCTGGTCTGCATAAACCAAGAGGAGTGGGGCTATGCGTAAGCAACCCAAGTGGCCCCTGTTCCCCCGTGTGAACCCTTGCACAGTCTGTGTTCACAGCAGTTCTCCAGCATGTTTAATGTCTTACAGAGAAAATACCAGGAAGATTTTGAGAATATGAAAGACCAGATCTACTTCATGCACACGGAAACACCGGAGTACAAAGTGAATAAACAAGCTGGGGTAGCAGCTAGCAAGGTATGGGGAAATGCTCTCATCTGTCATGATGGTCTTATTGGGGTGGACTTTTTATAACTCTTGATTTTGTAAGTAATGAAGAAAAAAGAGTTCTTGGGCAACAACAAAAAAAGTACTTTGGGGTTATAAGGCTACCATATTTTTGAAAAATTTTGCTAGTATGACCATTAATAATACTTAAGTATTATCTTTAATATTTCATAAAGGACCTTTTCACACCTGCAAGTACAAAGGTTGTGCTCTCCAACAGAAGAACTCCCTCAAGAAAATACGATTGGCAAACTTCTCTGAATATGGACATTCCCACACTCATGATTATAATTTTTTTTTTTCCTACTAATTGGTGAGAATCTGGTCACAGAGAAGATACAGAGATCCATGGATATGTTCATATACTCTATAGAGCAGACTTCAGTAAATAGAGTCCTCAGCAGTCTAGTACTAGAAAGCATATAAACTTCAGAGCTAATCAGACTTGACTCAAATCCTGCCCTTGGCTCTGCTGAAGGAGTGAAAGCAAGAAGATCTCATCACCTAGGAAGCTATTTCAGTCTCCAGGTGCAAGACAGTCATGTTTTGGATCAGGAGGAGAGCAGGGCAGGTGATGAGATGTACTTTGAAGGTAGAGCTGATCTGGTCTGCTGTTGGGTTGGTTGTGGGATATGGGAAGAAAGTTTGGGTCTAAGCAACTGCATGAATGGAATTTCCCTTTACAAGAGAGGGAAGAGTGCGGAAGGACTGGATAATTATTTTTGGAGGGAAGATATAGGCTCAGCTTCCAATATGTAAGACCTGAGATGCCTTTTAGACATCTTAGTGGAAAGGTTAAGTGGGCAGTTGACTGCACAAGACTGAAGTTTCAGAGGAGATATCGGGAAGGGTTGTATAAATTTGGAAGACATCCGTATATGGATAGTATTTAACATCGTAGGACTGGACACCATCAAGGGAGCAAATGTAGACTAAAAGCTCTAGGACTGAGCTCCGGAGTGTCCCCACGCAAACACATCAGCACGATGAGGTGGGAGTAGAGTTGGTAGAGAGTGGGAAGCAAGTGACAGGAGAAGAGGGTGATCAGCTGTGTCAGATATTTCTGACATGAATTTACCAGCATCTGGTCTCTGATGAACTTAAGAGCAACTTGGTTGAGTCTGCTTAGAGAGGGCTCATGAGTGGATGAGAACAGAGATTTAGAAGAATATAACTTAGCTTTTTCAAAGTGTTTTCCTGAAAGGAAAAGAAGAAAATGAGGTAGTGGCTGAGGGATACATGGGTGAAGAGGGGATTCTTTTAAGATAGCAAAGACACCGTGTATCTGTGTTGATGGGAAAATTCCACAGTGTGGAAGAAAATCATCTCTTTCTGAGGCAGAAAGAGTGGCTGGAGTGATATCCTTGAGTAGGTGAAAGGGGAAGGGTTCTGGTACTTAATAGGAGGGGAAACTTTGCCACAAGTGCTGACAGTTTATCCATAAACAGGAGAAGAGGCCACATAGCCCACATGTAGGTAGGGAGATAAGGGTGTGTGTAGAATTCCTTTTCTGGTTGGTTCCATTTTCCAATAAAGCTCATAATTCTGTAAGATAGAAAGTTATGTCTTTTCATTACTGTAGAGTATTCCCTGTGAGTCTTCTGTGGCTTCTGTAGAGGGTGGTGCCTCTGTCTTTCAGCTGTGTATCTCCTACCTTTGGAGACCAAACTGATTATATTTGGTTTTTGAGGTTCTCAAATGTTGGTAAGCTACCTAGGAGTCTTTGAACTGTTCTGTATTCTACAGCTGTGTTGCCACAATAAATGGTGGGCACTGTGGATCAGGGTCAGAACTAGGATCGGTTTCTTGTTCTCCCTTTGGGCATGTTCCTGATAGGGGCTTTGGGGCGCTCATTAAAAGCTTCTGCTAGGGCGCCTGGGTGGCTCAGTGGTTTAAGCCACTGCCTTCAGCTCAGGTCATGATCTCAGGATCCTGGGATCGAGCCCCACATCGGGCTCTCTGCTCAGCAGGGAGCCTGCTTCCTCCTCTCTCTCTCTCTCTCTGACTGCCTCTCTGTCTACTTGTGATTTCTCTCTGTCAAATAAATAAATAAAATCTTTAAAAAAAAAAAAAAAAGCTTCTGCTAAAGCTGGAATTGAAGGTGCACAGTGGGAGGGCAGAAAGAAGAAGCGAGGTTGTCATCCTTCATCCAGCCTCCAGCCCTTTCCTCTCACTTCTGATGTACATTAGAAACACACATGCTCACGCACAGCCACAGATGAAGCATACGACTGAGGATGCTTCTGGTTTGCTTTCTTTAACAGTGTGTTGGCAATTAGGCAGCTGGAGGCTAAGAGCTAAATGAGGGTTGTGGAGCAGCAAGTGTCTGGGACATGAGGCTCTGTCATTATCTGTGTGTGTCTTTTTCTCTTTGAGGGCGGGGACCAGGTCTTACTCTTTCTTGGACCTGTCCCAGAGCCAGTGCACAATTGATCCCCTATGGACATTTTTGAGTGAATAAATGAATGGGAAGAGAAGTTAGCCTGGAAATTGATGCACTTGCTCTGCTGCTGTTATGAGCTACTAGGAGTATTTTGTTTGTAAAATGTCAAGCTGCCACTCTTCTAGAGAGAAAATTGATTGAGAAACCATGTCATAATATCCATAATAGAGACGAGAGCAAAAATAACCCACAGCATTACTTTCTCATTTTATTTCACTCCTACAGGTAAAATACAAAGAAGACTATGAAAAGAATAAGGGAAAAGCAGATTATAATGTACTTCCTGCTTCAGAGAACCCACTGCTCCAGCAGCTGAAGGCGGCAGGAAATGCCCTGAGTGATGTAAGTACATTCTTGTCAAAAAGTGTTTTTTTTAACCTTAGCTGCCAGAGAGATGAGATTTTGCTCCTATAATACATATATAACTAAATGACTAAGTGCATATATAACTTTGCAAATACTTTAAGATTCTCGTGTCGCAGTTCCTCTGGAACTGTTTACCCACAGGAAGACAGGAATGCCTCTGAGTATGATGTATGTCAGTTTTGGGGGGGCCTCTGGATTTAGCTCAGTGGGCAGAGAAATCCTTATTTGCTTATAGGCTCTGGTGCCTGAGCTTCCATATGGGCAAAGAGTACACTGTAGGAAATACATGTGATCTGACCCAGGCAGACGGAGACTTCGAAACGGGAGGAGAGTGAGAGATGAAGTTGTGCGTGTGCCCTGCCCTTGTGTTCATCAAGCGGGGCAAGGATAGATGTCCCGTGTCTCACCGCTTCTTCCCCTTACCTCCACCATTCTCTGTGCAGATCGTGTCCCTAGAAACAACCATTTGCAGACAGCATGACTTAAAAGATGGCTCCCTGAGCCTTCACAGGAGTTTCTCCATGTGGAATTAAGAGTCTGACCAATCCATTAGATTTAAAATTGATTGGATAAGTGAGAAATGGCATTAAGAGACTAGAAGCCTGAGACCATTTTGACTGTATATATAAAGAGACTGAACATGTGATCAGTTGAGTTTTTCCCTTATCGTTACACTGTATTAAGCTTTCCCAGTATTTGAGAATTATACAGTTCTCTCTGCAGGTTAGTTTTCTTTGTCCCTCAAATTAAGTCAGCACCATAGACATGTGTACATGCGATTGAGGAAGGGGGTGAATGGAGTTGGGGTAGCAGGTGAGAGTCAGTGTGTCTGTCCAAATAGCCCTGTTGGGAAATCAGTGCAAAGCAGGTCTCCTGTTTCCTAGATGAAGGTCATCTTTAGCAAACATCTAAAAGCCTGGATTCAAATCTCCTTTGCTGATAAAGAGAACAATATAAAAATTTGAAAACCAGATAGCACCATTTGCAGTCTCCAAACCCAACATGAGAAAGTGACAAGACCTACTTTCTCAGATGTACCTTTAAAATCAATAGTTGTTTATTGTTATTGTTAGAGCTAAATTGACATCCTAGCGGAGAAGAAGACTGAGTGGATTTATCATCTGGGGTCTTGGGTACACTGTAATTTTAAGATCCACTATCTGTTTGCAGAAGGCTTTTCCCTTGGTGGAAGGAGGAAGAGAGTGCGTGTACATCTCAGCAGATACTCAACTTTTTTGTGAAGGTTTATTAAAAAAAAAAAAACACTTTTGGGGCGCCTGGGTAGCTCAGTGGGTTAAAGCCACTGCCTTCGGCTCGGGTCATGATCCCAGGGTCCTGGGATCAAGCTCCGCATCGGGCTCTCTGCTCCGCGGGGAGCCTGCTTCCTCCTCTCTCTCTGCCTGCCTCTCTGCCTACTTGTGATTTCTCTCTCTCTGTCAAATAAATAAAATCTTAAAAAAAAATCACTTTTGCTCAGAATATTCGTGTCTGTCGTGACACCATCAGTGAGGGAAGAGTGTGTGAGTTGGGGAAGGAAAGACCTAGCAGAACTGAAATACACACAACTCCCCACAACTAAGGTCTTGGTCTGAGGCCATGTATTAGTTTCTAGATCTTTTGGTGACTATTGAAAACCTAAGCTTTACAGTAATTGCTAATAGAAGAAACTTATCATTCACCACACCCCAATGTCTGATTGTCAATTTTTAAGACAGTTGACAGGCGATATATTTTTTTTCCCTTCTTCTTTTGTTGAGTGTTGGGAAATACAAGTGTTACAATCAGTGTGGGAGTGACAGGAATCTGCTTTAACTGATTATTTTTTTCTTTGACAGAAACTATACAAGGAGAACTATGAAAAGACAAAGGCAAAGAGCATAAATTACTGTGAAACCCCCAAATTTCAACTTGATACAGTTCTGCACAACTTCACTAGTGATGTAAGCAGTCCTGTGGTTACTACTTCTGTTAAGAAAAGATCCATTATTTCCCCCAATAAATACATGAAATGTATTTTGTCTTTCAGACTAAATACAAAGATTCCTACTTGAAGAATATTTTGGGACATTATGTTGGCAGCTTTGAGGATCCATACCATACGCACTGCATGAAAGTTTCAGCTCAAAACAGTGACGTAAGTGCTAAGACAATCAGGTAGCTTTCCAACACGTCCTTAGGGCATGAATAAATGGTTGCATCCTTGTATCTGATTTCTTTTCCTCCTAGAAAAACTACAAAGCAGAATATGAAGAAGACAGAGGCAAAGGCTTCTTCCCCCAGACTATAACTCAAGAATATGAAGCAATCAAGAAACTGGATCAGTGTAAAGATGTAAGTCTGTGATAGGAACTTGGAACGTCCTGCCACCTGCGGCCTCTAGGGGTCAAGAAATTCCTACAGTGTTAAAACACTTCTCAAATAAACACGAGCAAGGAAATTGCAAGAAACAAAATTTATCTTGTAGTAGATGAACTGATTTCCCCTATTGTCATCCACACATTTCAAGAGGTAGTTCTAGTTCATTTCCCCAAAGGAGGGTTATCGGAAATCTGAAGAACGAGAAAGTTTCTTGTACAGATGTGAAAGTATCTGTCAAAAACAGGGCAGTCTAATCAGAAGAGAGCTGTGGGTTTGATGAACTACAAGTTTCTTTTCCTTTGGGGAATGGATTCTCCTTGCTTGGCCTCTAGGCCAACTTGGATTTGACTGCTAAAATGATTCCTTTTTCCTCCACAGCATACCTACAAAGTCCATCCAGATAAGACAAAATTCACTCAAGTCACTGACTCTCCTGTTCTGGTGCAAGCCCAAGTCAATTCCAAACAACTGAGTGATGTAAGTTCCTTTAAATATGAAGGAAATCCAGTTGGGAGGGATAACCTGTCATAACTCTGCAGATAAAATCCAGTGACTTGTCACATTTACCAAAAAAAGGCTAAGTATGTTTTAGCAAATTTAACTTGTCTATATTCGTAATCACCTAAAATATCTCCTTATTTTTTGCCTTGCATCTTCTTGTATGGGTATCAGTGATAGTTGGTTCTAGAAGGGGAACTGATGTACGTTACTGCCCTGGAAAGAACATGAGTTCTTGAGTCAGACAAGACTGGGTAAAATTCCAGCTCTGTCTTTACAAACTGGCAGCACGGGCAAATTGTTGAACCTCTCTATGCCTCTTATTTCCCTTTTGTAATTTGTGGTTGCTTGGAAGAGTAAATGGCAGGAGGTATGAGCATAGGAAACACCCTGGCCCAGAGTGGATATTCAATACATGAGATGTCGCTGTCTCAAATACATTTTTGGGAAATTGAGTTTTTGAGATAAGTTTTATCATATGAGTTTTAAGTATGAACTTCCAAGCTTGTGTTGAACTAAACAAAACAGTGAAAGTAACCTCAGTTAATATATGACCAGAAATCAAGTCTTCACATAAGAGTCTTAACAACCATAATGTACATGTGGGGACATAACCAGGTTTGTTAGAACGTGTTCCCAGAAAGTGAGCTTTGACAATGGTAAGAGAGAAAGGGCTGTGAGTCTCAGAGTCCCCTGATTCCCAGGGCCGATTGTGGTATGATTGGAGAGGGAGCGTATGTGAGACAGGCACCACCTTCCAGGACAGTCCTATGCCAGTGACATATGTGATATCACCCGTGTTATCAGTAACGCAGAGTGGCCCACCCTAGTTCTGGACTTGTGTCTCGATCTTAACAACGCTGTCAGTTATTTCAACAAAATGTATTTTACATTTTATTTTATGAAATGTACCACACAAGGTTTTTGTATTTGGGGACAGTTCTTCTTTAGAACTAATTGTCTCCTTTACTGTCTGTCTCTCTCCCTCTCTGTCTGTCTCTCTCACTTTCTGTCTCAGCTAAACTACAAAGCAAAGCATGAAAGTGAAAAGTTCAAGTGCCACATACCTCCAGATACTCCTGCCCTCCTCCAGCACAAGGTCAACGCCTATAACCTGAGTGATGTAAGTTCCCGTATCCTATGCCATGGGCTATCCTGACGACCTGTGCTTTTATTTCTGGATTGCTTCACTGAATAAACACGTCTGTGTTCATGATGGGAAGAACATTTAACCTGTGTATCACGTCCCTGTGCCTCTGCCCACGTATCTTTGAATTCACCTTGTAAATGTAGATAGCAATGTTGTAAGTAACTTCATACAATCAGACAGTCTTAGTATGGTTTTTTTTTAGTCTTAGTATGTTTTAACCAACCCTCCAAATGCCACCACTCATGTAGGTGTAACTGTGAATCATACTGTTTGAGATTTTAGCCATATATTCATTTATGCTATGCTATAATTAATTTTCACCCAGGGCCTGGTTTTTTAGATACAGTTTCATTTTATTTATTCCTCAGATGTGTAATGCCCCTTATTTCCCATAAATGGTGCTCATTTCTACATGTAAGAGAGCTTACACTAAGATATACAGGGTATTCAAAAGGCATTAAGGCCAAGTATCCATTGCTACCTTTCATTTTCAAAAATTAATTATAGAGAAAAGTCAAATTCCCCTTGGAGAAGTAGGGTAGATCTCTGTTTCTTCCACAATTCTATAAATAAGTACTTAGGTTATCCAACATCAATGAGTATTGTAATGATTCGGGACCTTTCAGAGGACTTTGAGATCAAATGAAAGTGATATCTTTAGATCACAAAAAGTAAATTAACTATCGAACATTTGTACCACTCTGTGAAGTACTCAGTGTTAGGAATCAGATATTAGTATGGTCGCTAAAATGAGGTTAATTTGATGAAGGATTCTAGTGAGGAGTAGAGAACCTTGAGCTTGGGAAGTTAGAAGCTTCAGCTTGAAGAGAAGTAACTAAAATATACACGATTTTCTGGACAATAATCCATTTATTTTGCATTAAGCCTGAGTATTGAGATGCTCATTAGTCTTTAAAGTGTGGTAAACATGCATATCATTTTTGCTGATTCCTTTGTTAAAATGTTTCTGTCCAGAATGTCTACAAGCATGACTGGGAGAAGAGCAAAGCGAAGAAATTCGACATTAAAGTGGACGCCATTCCCCTGCTGGCAGCCAAGGCCAACAGCAAGATCGCCAGCGATGTGAGTGTGGTGGCCTGGGCACCTGGGCAGGGGGCCTGCAGTGAGGGTTCTGGGTGGGTGGGAACCAGCACGTGTGATGTCTTTACAGGTGATGTACAAGAAAGACTATGAGAAAAATAAAGGGAAAATGATTGGAGCCCTGAGCATCAATGATGATCCCAAGATGCTGCACTCTTTGAAGGCGGCCAAAAACCAGAGTGATGTGAGTGTCTTTGTAAATCACTCTTATTTTCAGATGTGGCTACACTTACTGTTTAATGCAACTTCAGATGGGACGTTAGCCTAAATGAAATCTCAGATTCAGGAGGACAAGTCAAACTCGAAATCCCATGGGGAAAAGATGATTAAGTTCCTCATTCTTAGGATGTGTCTGTACTTTGAGACATGAGTGAATATTGTAAATGTTTCCTTAATCTTTTTCATGCCTTCTATTTCATTACGGAGAAAATATACTAGCAATAGCATTTTCTTCATTGCTTTTCCCAGAAATGAGCTGAATATCTCAGTATGTATAAATACATAGTCATTCCATGTCATGATCTGACTTCAGGTACTTTGCAAAAATATATATAGAAAAATGAAAGGCAAGAAGTGAGAAAATCAGACAAAAGAACAATAAAGTAGGAAAACTAGATGAATCATAACCTCAAGAGCAAAATATTTTACTTTAAGTAGTCTGTAAAATACTGATCTCATTTTAAAGACCTAAATATTAAAATTAAACTCTTTATAAAAATTACTTCTTTAACTCACAGCAGAAAAATACTCCTTATTCTATATCATTTATGTTTGTCTTCACTGAGTATATTTTTGGATTTCTGTATGGGAGAATTAAGACTGTAGAAATACATGATACCTATAACAAAATGGAAAAACCACCTTATCGTGTATAATTACTTAGGAGGAAAAATATTAGCCAACTTCCAAATGTGTTGTAAAACACATTTTCATCAAGGGCTGAACTGAATACTTTTCTAGGACTGTGCCTTAGTATCTAAGGTCCACCTTATATCTTTTACCTAATTTTGCACTATTTAAAAAATTCATTTTCTTTCAAACACATTCAAGTGGACAGAATTATTTTAAGACAAAAAATTGCTTAGCAGCGTTGGCACACTGTGGTATATTCTGACTGAGGGCTATTACAATAAATAACACAAGTATGTACGTGGTTATTAGCTGACTAGATTTTTTTTTTAAGATTTTACTAATTTATTTGACAGAGAGAGACCACTAGCAGGCAGAGAGGCAGGCAGAGAGGCAGGCATAGAGAGAGTGGGGGGAAGCAGGTTCCCTGCCGAGCAGAGAGCCCGATGCGGGGCTCGATCCCAGGACCCGAGATCATGACCTGAGCTGAAGGCAGAGGCTTAACCCACTGAGCCACCCAGGTTCCCCATCTGACTAGATTCTTTAAGACATGAAACTCCACCATATTCATTCTGCCTCTTTTGCCTTGTGGAAAGTAAATGCTGAAAAAAATATAAAATTTGCCTTTTTGGTTAAGTATACAATGAAGGGAAAGGCTTTTAAACCATGAGATACATTTTTCTCTGATTTTCTTCCTTCAACAGAGATTATACAAGGAAAACTATGAGAAGACAAAAGCAAAGAGCATGAACTACTGCGAGACCCCCAAATATCAACTTGACACTCTGTTGAAGAACTTCAGCGAGGTTCGGAAGGCTGTGGTTGCCCCTGGGCTTTGAGGGCTTTTCTACTGTTTGACAGATAACATACATGATTGACGTATCTGTCAATATGCTTTCTTTTTCAGGCTAAATACAAAGATGCATATGTACAGAATATTCTGGGACATTATATAGGCAGCTTTGAGGACCCATATCAAATTCACTGCATGAAAGTCTCAGCTCAAAACAGTGATGTAAGTTGAAGACCATTGTTCTGTCTCTCAGTGACATTATTTGGAGGCATTCACAATCCTCATCTATTTTTGCTCTTTCTCATTACAGAAAAATTATAAAGCAGAGTATGAAGAAGATAAAGGGAAATGCTATTTCCCTCAGACAATAACACAAGAATACGAAGCAATCAAGAAGCTAGACCAGTGTAAAGACGTGAGTCAGGGGCCCTGAGTTCTTGAAATGGGGTTTGGGATTCTTCTGCCATCTAGTGGTAATTTTAGCAGGAGTTTAACTACTAATATCGAGTGGTTAGCAGATGTTAAATTTTAAATTTTGGGTGAAATTGGGGAGCATAAAAATTGCTGTGAACAAACCTATTGGTTACAAAAGAATTTGTGGCATTATTTATCTTCCGGTAGTAAAGTCTAGATACATGGCTTGGTCTGGGGGAGGAAAGGCAAGATAGGGAAGTTTCTGAGAGGTCTGCGTTCATTTGTTTAATGAATTCACGGGAGGAGCTAGCTTGCATTAGACACTGTCCTTGATGCCGGGAAAGAAGAGGGAACAAGGTGGGCTGCCTCTCAGAGAGCATGCATTTGAGAGGGAGAGACCAACAATAAACAGAGAACACATGCGGAGTGATGTTATAGAATTAAATACATTAGAATGATGCGGGAGAGGGAGACTGGGTGGGCACCGTAGACTGGGTGCCCAAGAAGGGTCCAAGGCAGAAATGTGCAGCCACGGCAGTATCGAGGTGAGAGCAACTGGCAGAACGGCCTAAGGAGAGAACAAACTTGATACTTAAGGCATTGAAAATATGAGGGAGCTGAAGGGTACTAAGGGGGTTACAGTGGTAAGAGGCGACAGGGTAGGAGATGAAGGGAGGACAGAGATTCTGTAGGGTAGAGCTCATCAGCCAAGGCACAGTTTAGGTTGACTACCAGTCCCGTGGAGAGCCGTTGTAAGGCTTCAGCAGGAGCAAGATCAATCCGGTTGCTGAATTGCAGCAGGGAGACCAGTTTGGAGACAGCGTCAGGAGACGGAGCTTGAGAGAGAGAAAGTGAGAATGTGTCAACCAAGTGTTCAGGAAATAAACTCTATTTTTTAATTAGATTTTATTTATGTATGTGAAAGAGAGAGAACCAGCAGGGGGAGGGGTGGAGGGAGAGGGAGAAGCAGACTCTCCTGCTGAGCAGGGAGCCCGACGTGGGTCTCAATCCCGGACCCTGGGATCATGATCTGAGCCGGAGGCAGATGCTTAACCAACTGAGCCACCCTAGCACCCTAATAAACTCTATTTTTAACTGGAGATTTTTTTATAAGTTAGTGTGTATATGAACAAGAATATAAAGATACATTATGAAATTTCATGAAAGAATGTCTTTTCTAGCATACATACAAAGTTCATCCAGATAAGACCAAGTTCACAGCCGTCACTGATACTCCTGTGCTGCTGCAAGCCCAGCTCAACACGAAACAGCTTAGCGATGTAAGTACCTTGATTTGTGCAAGTGTGGACGACCTAGAATGCTGTGTTTATTTAAAATACAGGCATTTTCATGCTCAGTCTTCATAGGCTCATCTATCTACCCAACAATGTCATTTTTCAAGATTTGTTCATTACAATGCAAAGGAAGCTGCTAGATCAAATTGCAGCCTCAGGGAAAATGGTGCTAAACAATAATAAAAATAAATAATATTTCTTCAGTAAGTCACCAATTCTTAGTGGAGGATTTGCCCATTAGGGTCTGTCACATACCCAAAATAATGCATACTAAAACTTTATGGCACCTTAAAGACAATGAGTGTCTTTGCATAGGTAACAAGGGAAGTATTTCCCATTCTTTAATTTGCCAAGGAACACTTTACAAAAAGGCAAAGAGTGCAGAAACAAGAAAGACATCAGGCAGTGCGAAGAAAACTAATACAGGGTGATGATAGAGAATTCAGACAGACTGAAGTGAGAGGCAGTGAGTGGGTGGACCTTTCAAGTTGAGTGGTCAAGGAAGTTCTAATGCAGAACAACCCAGCCATGCAAAGATCGGGGAAGAGCAGCATTGCTTCTAGAACATTCACATTCATGCGGGTCACCCAGTGATTCACCCAGAGAATACAGATTCTCAGCTCCTCAGTGATGCTGATGCTGCTATTCATCGACCACACTTTGAGTAGTAGGGTGCTAATGTAGCTAAGAGTAGCACAGCCTTCTCAAGAAGGAAAATACGTTGTATTCTACTCTAAAACGTGCTTTACTATCACAGTGAGCTCATTTGCAATTGGTAAAGAAGGAAATGGCATCAGTATCACCCAGGAGTCCCTATCAGTTCATTATGCAACTTTCCTAACTTATTAACAGTTCATGCCTCAAGAAAGAACAGCCAAACCCTAACATCAGTGATGCACCTGAACTTGGCAAGCAGCAGAGGAATAGGGTGCTGTATGCAGTGTCTGGTCACCACACACTCTTCTTGTTGGTCATGATAGGGCATGGCTCTGGTTTGGAGGTGCTTAGTACAATCCTGTGTATTTGCCTTTTGCTCCAGAATTCAACAACTTCATTCTCTCTTTATACTCCCTTCCTTCCACCCACAAAACCTTTTAAAAAATTTAAAGTGCTATGTTTTACATTTTTATTTAGCAGAATGTATGTATCTTTTAAACTGTATTAGCATTTTAATTATTTAGCATTGTAACTATTTTTGTTATTTCTCCGATCATAGAATTTAATAGATTTTGAGTGTTCCTGTCCTGAAAGGACAGCCTAAAAGTTTAGATCCAACTGCGTTTCCGCACACATACACCATGATAGCATTTACAAAATGACACCTCAAGTTGGATCACACTCTGATCTCGAAGGTGGGAGTGAGGGTCAAAGCCCTGTACCGGACTTTGGACAGATGGCCTCTTTGATACATGTTTCTAAAAAGGATAGAAATAACTTAGCCGCTTATATACTCATGAGAAAATTCTGACAACAAACTGACTATCTTCTGTTGTTTTCCAGCTGAATTACAAAGCAAAACATGAAAGTGAGAAATTCAAGTGCAATGTACCAGCAGATGCTCCACAGTTTATCCAACACAAAGTCAATGCCTATAACTTAAGTGATGTAAGTATCAAAGCCACAGAAATCTATCATTTTGTGCCCATGTAAATAGGAAATGTCATCGGTGTTTAAAAAGACCCCATTAGGAGTTATGTAACTAACCAGCTATGACAATTGTGTCCAGAGTATCAGTGGAGCTTTTAAGGTCTAAATGCTGGGAAGGCTCTTACTTAGCCATCTTATTTCATTTTCCACAGTCTCTTTTACCATCAGAAATCCTCAGCTAATCTCTAGAGTTTTGCAAGATCTCTTCTATAAATGTCATATTTCACCTTCTTCAAGTGGTTCTCTTTTTACACTGCCCTTTTTACATCAGTGTGGCAGAATCTTTTGAAAGCTCACAGGATATTAAAAAGGTGTTTAGTATTATATGGCGGTAGGTGGGAAGCTGGATGACAGATTAATGAATAATTATACTACCATTTGGTAAACTTACTATTTGTAGGTGAAGTAAGTCTACATATACAAATTTTCAGTCTGTTTCTTATTTTACTGGATGAAGCTGTGTTGACTGTTGTTCTTACAATTCTTTTGATGAAATTTCTGTCCAGAATGTCTACAAGCATGACTGGGAGAAGAGCAAAGCGAAGAAATTCGACATTAAAGTGGACGCCATTCCCCTGCTGGCAGCCAAGGCCAACAGCAAGATCGCCAGCGATGTGAGTGTGGCCTGGCCGCCCGGACAGGGGGCCCGCGGTGACGGTTCTGGGTGGGTGGGATCTGGCATGTGTGATGTCTTTACAGGTGATGTACAAGAAAGACTATGAGAAAAATAAAGGGAAAATGATTGGAGCCCTGAGCATTAATGATGATCCCAAGATGCTGCACTCTTTGAAGGCGGCCAAAAACCAGAGTGAGGTGAGTGTCTTTGTAAATCTGTCTTGTTTTCAAGATGGTATGCCTGTTAATATGCCCAGGGGTGGTAGCAAGTAAAAGAATTCCATATCCATGGGCTCTGTCCTGTTCACAACAAACTGCTGGGGATAAACTTCAGAAGCAGAATGATTTCCCAAATTCTTGTACCCTTCAGTGTTTGAGGAGAGAAATTACTGATTTATAATTGATGTCCGCTTCACTTTAAAAATTGTATGTTTTAATATTTAATAGAATATTGGTTTTAATTCTCAAAACTTTTTGAAAACATCACTAGATATTTTCATATTTTCTTCTGATTGAAAAATAACCTTTAAAATGATGGCTTTAAAACTGAATTTATATTGGAAGAGAATCAAGAGTCACAGACAGAAATCTTATTGTTAACTGTCATTGTTCTTTATTGACTTTAGCAGTTGTACCAGCATAGGTTCAAGGAAAACACTGCCCTGATTATAGGGATTATAGACCCCTTTGAGAATCTGATAAGACTTGGATCACTCATCTAGAAAAATGAACTTTTTCTTCATACCTTTTGTCTGAATTGCAGAGAATTTATAGATTCCTAAGGCTTATCTATGGGCCAACTCTCATCTTTAAGTTAAAATTCTTACTGCAGGGTAGAAAACAAAAACTGCAAATTGTAGCATAGACTGTGTTTAAAGGATGTTCAGAGAATTCCTTAAGAGTGGAAAGACTGTTCAACATAGCTTGCAAATATTTTTTTCATAATTAAATAGAAGAATGTTTGTATTTTCAACCATGTGTTCATATAATTATCTATATATACTTCTTTAATTCATTTTGCATGTGCTATGTAGTTATATGGCAGTTTAAAACATCCTGTATTTAGTAATTTTCTCTGATAGCTTCACACTGAATTATGTCAGTATACAGTGCTCACATACATCGTATTTCTTACTATTTCCTTATCCCTTCTCAGTTCCAACGGTTATAGCTGTCTATTGACAGCACATGTATCTTTGTCTTTTGTTCTTTATCCCATCACAATACCATTAGAACACTAAGCGCATAGTAGTGTTTGGTAAATACTTGTTAATTGATTGACATTGGCAACCAAAAAAGCTAGTCAATGATGAATCATTTTCACATACTATCCAGGCTAAATGCTTAGCTGCAGATATGGAACATGCAAAGCTTTTAAAGAGAATCTTTTAAGGCCATTTGGACCTTTGACTGCATTTTATATACGTAGATGCATGTGTGAACTGATTAGGACAGGAACAAAAGAATCAAAACAATTTGGTCAAAAACGTTTCCACACATCAATGTTGTTGCAACTTTGCTTTTTCAGTTTATTTATTTAAGATTTATTTTAGAGAAGGCAGAAAGAGAAAGCATGAATGGGAGGGGCAGAGGGATAAGGGAAAGGAATCTTAAGCAGACTCCACACTGAGCGTGGAGCCCAATGTGGGGCTTGATCCCACAACCCCGAGATCATGACCTGCGCCAAAACCAAGAGTTGGACACTCAACCGACTGTACCACCCAGGTGCTCCTATAAGTTTCTTTCTTTCTTTCTTTTTGTTAAATGTTATGTACTTATTTGAGAGAGAGAGCAAGGGTGTGAGCAAGAGAGCACCAGAAGGGAGAGCTGCTGAGGAAGAGGGAGGAGTAGGGCCCCTGCTGAGCAGGGAGCCCGATGCAGGGCTCCATCCCAGGACCCTGGGATCATAACCTGAGCTGACGGCAGACTCTTTTATTTTTTTTTAAAGATTTCATTCATTCATTTGACAGACAGAGATCACAAGTAGGCAGAGAGGCTGGCAGAGAGAGAGGAGGAAGCAAGCTCCCTGCTGAGCAGAGAACCCGATGTGGGGTTCGATCCCAGGACCCTGAGATCATGACATGAGCTGAAGGCAGAGGCTTTAACCCACTAAGCCACCCAGGCGCCCCTGAAGGCAGACTCTTAACCGACTGAACCACCCAGGATCCCCCCAAGTTATTTCTAATAATGACAAACTGTATTTTTTCAGTGTTCTAGCACTGTCCGAAAGTTTCCATATTTTATTTTCATAAACCAGAGTCTAGATTTTACAATTAAGTGATAAGTTTATTCAGTGAAAGTGACTGCCCACAAAAATATTTAGAAGGAAAATCACATTCCCTAAGCTAAACAATCATGTCGTTTTCAAAAGGAATTGCTACAGAAGATTTATAAGGCGCATGGATCCTTGCTACCTTGGGTCAGTCTTTAATGCTTCTGCGATTATGTGGAGATATAACAAGTTTAGAATTTTCCTACAGGCACTGGGTCAGAATTTTTCTTTCCTGTTAAGGTAATTGGTGAGTGGACATGATGAAGCTGAGGCCTTGACCTAATTAGCACCCTGTCTAACATTCCAGAAAACGAGCCATGAAAGTACTTTCTGAGGCTCAGTCAAGACATTTGGTTTATGAGAACACTGTAATAAGTGCCAAGGTTACTTTCATGGCTCAGTTTCACAAACTTTTTCTCCTTTGAGGTCTTATTACTGCTGCAATCTGAAGCTTCTTTTAAATCGTTACTAAAATTAAACTTGGTATGAAAAAAACCTTGGGATTCTCAGTGGGGCTTATCTACTGTCAAAAGTAGAATAGCCAGGTTGGGAAAAAAAAAAAAAAAATCAGTAACCATTTAAAGATGACATTAGGAAAGCCAAGTAGTCAAGAGGACAGCTTTATTCACTAAGTAGTCATTTTATAAAATCTGAAGTACGAAATGACCGTCATATAATTTTTATCATTAAAATTTTTATAATTGGAAAACAGATCAAGGATTAGATGACTTCAGTAAAAATAACACTTGTTAATGGTCCTTGCAAAAACCTGTGTTAAAATAAAATATCTGTCAGGCACAGAAGCTGTGGCCCATTCCTGATGTCTGACAGTTGCTCTTTTATCTAAAAAGAGATTTGTTCAGATATGTCCACGTTTGACTTTTTTGGAGGGAAAGGGTTCAATAATGTGTAACATATGAACAAATTTTAGGAAAAATAACTACTCAGCTATTGGAATGTGCTTCTGTAAATTGTGTTTGTTGTTTGTGAGAGACTACTGTGAGTGTCTGGAAATCCATTGAGGGTTTGTGGTAATAAATGGAAATTTCTTATTCACAGCGTGAATATCGTAAAGACTATGAAAAGTCAAAGACTATCTACACGGCCCCTCTTGATATGCTCCAAGTCACTCAAGCTAAGAAATCTCAGGAGATTGCTAGCGATGTGGACTATAAGCACATCTTGCACAATTACAGCTACCCTCCCGATAGCATTAATGTGGATCTCGCCAAGAAGGCTTATGCGCTGCAGAGTGATGTGAGTAATTGGATTTTCTCTATTCCCTTTTTCTAAGGCAGAAACGGAAATAATCTTTAAGTGGAGTGAGATTTTTTTGACATTCCTCAGTATTGTCATTGTCTTCTGTATGGAGCAAGTATGTAATGGGAAATGACCCTTGTGGCTGGAGGAGCCTGTGCCCTTTAGAGTTAGAGAGACCTAGGTCTAGCATGAACTCATCACTCCGTCCCTTTGGGAAAGCTCTCAGCCTTGCTGAGTCTTAAGTCGTCCTTGTGAAATTGGAATAAAGTAAAAGAATTGTTTTGAGAATTTAAATGCATGCAAACACTTAGCTAAGTGTCAGGCCCCAGTGAATTCTCAGTAAACATTCACTGTTATTATCTTCGTTATTATCACAATGATCTCATTCATTGTTCTCAATAACTTTTTACCTGGATAGCTATCTTGTCTGAAAATAAAGTATCTTCTATCATTTACAGCATCAATTTTCATAATCACTGAGGTTTTTATCTGCAAATGAAAACTTGTTTAGGCAAATTAATTTGAGCTACACAATTGAACATCTCATCCTAACAATTCTATTCTATTTTTTTAACGTAGTGACCACATAACATACGCATAACATAAAACTTGCCGTCTTTATCCTTTTTAAGTGTACAGTTCAGCAGCAGTTAATAATATTCACGTGGGTGTGCACCCAGTTCCCAAAGCCTTTTCATCTTAGAAAACTGAAGCTATAGCAGATCAACAACTCTGTGCTTTTCCCCTCCTTCCAGCTCCTGGTAGACACTCTTCTATTCCTGTTTCTATGAACTGGGCTACTCTACAGACCGCATATATGTAGAGTCATTCAGTCTTTGTCTTTTTATTACTGGCTTATTTCACTTAATGAAAATGTCCTTAGACTTCATGCGTATTGTAACGTGTGTCAGAATTTCCTTCCTTCTTGAGGCCGAATAATACTCCATTGTATGTGCATACCACATTTTGCTTATTCCTTCATCTGTCAGCAGATATTTGGGTTGCTTCTATCTCTTGGCTATTGTGAATAATGCTTCTGTGGACATAGGTGACCAATATCCCTTTGAGATCCTGCTCTGAATTGTTTTGAGTATATACTCGGAAGTGGAGTTGCTAGATCACATGGTAATTCTATTTTTAATTTTTTGAGGAACCATCCTCCTCTTTCTACAGCAACTCTACCATTTTAAATTCCCATCATTAACAATCTTATTTTATGCATTATTATTTCTTTAATTTTGCTATGTTTCTTTCTCCCAAGTAAATTGTAAACTTCTCAAAGGCAGGAACCCAATAATTTCTTGATTTTTCATTCCAATTAAAAGACCCACACTAAAGAACAATGATTTGGGCTCCTGGGTGGCTCAGTGGGTTAAGCCGCTGCCTTCGGCTCAGGTCATGATCTCAGGGTCCTGGGATCGAGTCCCGCATCTGGCTCTCTGCTCGGCAGGGAGCCTGCTTCCTCCTCTCTCTCTCTCTCTCTCTCTGCCTGCCTCTCTGCCTGCTTGTGATCTCTCTTTGTCAAATAAGTAAATAAAATCTTTAAAAAAAAAAAAAAAGAACAATGATTTGAATTTTATATCTAGAATTTAAGTTTTAGGTACTATCCATAGCCAGACAATAAGAGTAGCCTATTTTATTTATTTATTTATTTATTTATTTATTTTTTAGAGACGAGAGTTGGGTATGTGGGGGGGCAGAGGGAGAGGGAGAGAGAGGATCCCAGTGCAAAGCCTGATTCAGGGCTCAATCCCACAACCATGAGATCGTGACCTGAGCTGAAACCATGAGTTAGACACTTAACCAACTGAGTCACCCAGGCACCCCGAGAGTAGCCTATTACTTTGATGGCATTAAGTATGTCTCCAAAATAGGAAAAATTCAAATGATAATGGCTTTCCATAGCAAATTATATGAGCGCAACCATTTTATTTATTTATTTATTAAAGATTCTATTTATTTATTTGACAGATCACAAATAGGCAGAGAGGTAGGCGGGGAGGGGGGAAGCAGGCTCCCTGCTGAGCAGAGAGCCAGATGTGAGGCTCGATCCCAGGACCCCGAGACCACGACCCAAGCCTAAGGCAGAGGCTTAACCCACTGAGCCACCCAGGTCCCCCTGAGTGCAACCATTTTAAAGTGGATCATTAGCCAGTGTAGAAACGCTCCTAAGCTAACTGTTACACATGAAGGGCAGTGTGTGCAAACACATAGTGCAAAACTTACTTTCAAGTCTTATCAGAAAATGAGCAAAATTATCTGTCTTCAGTGTGGCCATCAGTCCTAATTTGACCAAAGAAACAAAATACTTGGAGTTCCAGGGAGCAGACATCTCACATTTGATTATCTAAATATAACTATTTTATTTATTCTTTGAAGTATAGCTTTAAATATAGCACTTGTCCAGCCTGGAATTAGAGTTCCACATACTTCCCTTCAGTTAGAAATAAAGATGAAATAGAATATAGACCAGCTAGAAGAACAGTAATAACCTAAGGGCTGTTAAAGTCTCTCACCAAGGAAATACTTAAAATAACCTTCATATGGGGCACCTTCTGCATGGCTCAGTCAGTTCCATGTCCCACTCTTGGTTTTGGCTCAGATCATGATCTCAGGGTCTGAGAGAGAGCCCCACGCTGGGCTCCATGCTCAGCCCGGAGTCTGCTTGGGATTCTTTTTCTCCCTCCCTCTCTGTCCCTCACCCCCACTCTCGGCTTGCACTCTGTCTCTCTCAAATAACTAAGTAATATCTTTAAAAAAGAAATAACCTTTTTTTTTTTTTTTTAAAAAAAAAAAAAAAAAAAAGAAATAACCTTAATGTATGAAGTAAGGAAGCTGGTCAGGAATCTTAACATCATTTGGGGTAAATTGTTAATGATTTTGTGAATAAGGATGATGCTGAGCAGAGAACTGTAACCTTTCTCTTGGTGTTTTAGGTCGAGTACAAAGCTGACTACAACAGCTGGATGAAAGGTTGTGGCTGGGTACCTTTTGGGTCCTTAGAGATGGAAAAGGTGAAGAGAGCTTCAGACATCCTGAATGAGGTAAAGCCATCCCGTGTGCCACAGAGAGAGTTGGAATGTGATGTGTTAAAGCCCCAAACCATAGAAGTGCCTCCTTTTACTGCTTCATTCTCTAGCAGTGTGGCTGAGAAAAAAGCACTTACCACAGGCATGAATTATCCAGGTAGATAAGCTTTACATCAGCAAAATCACTGATGTTAACCATTCATGAAAAAAATATTTTAGGGCACCTGGGTGGTTCAGTGGGTTAAGCTGCTGCCTTCAGCTCAGGTCATGATCTCAGGGTCCTGGGATCGAGCCCCGCATCGGGCTCTCTGCTCAGCGGGGAGCCTGCTTCCTCCTCTCTCTGTGCCTGACTCTGCCTGCTTGTCATCTCTCTCTGTCAAATAAATAAATAAAATCTTTAAAAAAAATATTTTAAACAACTTTTTCATGGTTTAATTTGCATACCACAAATTTCATGTATTTTAAGTGTACACCTTAGCAAGTTTTAATACATTCATATAGTTGTACAGTCATCACCATGATTGAATCTTAAAATGCTGCTAGTATATCAAAGTTTTCTTGGAAAATTCCTGCTCCCATCTCCAATGCCAGGCAACCAGAGATCTGCTTTCTCTCTCTATAGTTGTACTTTTCTAGAACTTTCTTTTGCATCGGACTTCTGTCATTTATCACCATGTTTCTGAGGCGCATCTATGTATCTGCCTATGTCTGCAATTCATTCCTCATTATTGCTGAGTTAGTGTTCCTTTGTAGCTGTATTGCATTTTGGCTGTCCAGTTGGTGAACACACAGATTCTTTACACTTTCTGGTTTTATGAATAATGCATATAATGAATATTACAGAAATTTTCCTTAAAGTATTTTACCCTGTGTCCTATTCTGGATGACCTTGAAGTAGTCTATAAGTTATTATTGAGTCTGAGGAAAAGGAGTGATGACTTTGCACTCTTTACGTAGCCAGGTTCTGTCCCTTCTTCAACAGTGGAACATTCCCACTGCTGTCAGGTGAACCCATCATCAAGGAGGTCAGCCTGTATAAAGAAGGGACAGAGGTGCTGTGTGAAGGTTGTCTTCACACTCAAGTTTCTGTTGTTCTGTGCTTGTCCTTGCTTTTGGTGAGCAACATTTTATCCCAGAGGTTTTTCATGAAAGTTCTTCTGGGTTGGTGGTTTTCAAAAGTCTGAAGCTGAGTGATGCTTCTTCATACACAGAGCGGGATGTATAACATGCACAAAGCAAGAAGACTAGAAGAAGAAGTAGATGGAGAAAGATCTAGAAATGTAGCTAGAAGTTTCCAGCTTCCTATTGGAACACCTTCCATTGTCCTCTCTCCTGTAGCTCCTCAGTGCTTTAGTGATGACCTGTGTACTGACCACACAGAGGCTATAGAACAAGAGTCCTCCCTTTCTTATGGGAACCCCTAGCTATTGCCCTAATTCCTCGATCCCTCCTCCCTCAACCAGAGAGCCTCTTTCAGTTCGAGCAACAGCCACCTGAAAGCCTGTTAGTGTCACGCAAAAGACACTCCAAATATCCTCCCATGCCTTTCTGGTAACCCTTTAGTAAACCTTGTGTTGTTTCTGGGTTCTGTTTAGCAGAGAGTACCCTCTTTCGTTTCACAAGCAAGGAATTGTCTGGTTCCTGCAAGTTGTATTGGTCTGTTCTGTCCCAGACCATCCAAAATTAAGCCAATTTTTTAAACACCGGATTTTATATTGTATTCATCTTTTCCTTCAAGCCAGCCAAGAACCGAGTATTTTTATATTTTAAAATCCAGAAAAATCCTTGTCCCTCCAAAATAAATTTCAAGGATTTTTATGTATTAGCCTTCATGAAAGTAATATTCTTGTTTCTCTTGTTTTAATTCACCAAACAGAAAAAATACCGCCAACATCCGGACACTCTGAAGTTTACCTCAATTGAAGATGCCCCAATCATAGTGCAGTCGAAAATCAACCAGGCCCAGAGAAGTGACGTAAGTATTCACTCTATCTGTATTTTAATACATTTGACTCATACCAGTATGTCTGTATTCTAAACATGCTGATTACCTGCAGTTCTTACGTAGTCTGAAGAGACCCAGTTACATGAGCAAATGTGTACCTCTCCCAGCGGCTCCTTAGTAAGCACACTTCATTCCAGTCTTTTGAGTATTATGTATGCTGTGCTGACTGTCCTTTCAGCCATCTAATGTCGCTTCCCAAGGAGAAGGTCAGGGGCTTCTCCTGATGACAAGAAACACTACAAGCCCATTTCTAGGGAAGACCGGGAAAATGAATACTGACAACACACCTTACAGAGGAGTTACACTGTAAGAGCTAAGACATGAATCATGTAGATTAAAATCCACCCTAGGGTCCTATCTGTCACCCACAGGTGGTTTGCGTCCCACCTGATCAGCCTTCTCTGTGCTCAGAAAAGTTTCTACAGGTTAACATCTTTATCAGGTCATCTCCCTGGGCTAACTTCTGTGAGGTGCTCTTACTGGAGTTCCGAGCTTCCTAGCACATACTGAGGGACCTTGGCCAAAGCTGAACTGGCACAAGGTTAAGATCCTGAGCATTGCATATGAGACCTTGAAGGCCTACAGATCTTTGCAGGTGAATGTGGGAATGACCCAGAGAACGTCTTTCATGAAAAGCACCGTTGTGCCATGTGATCTGTTCCGAGATTATTTTCCTGTGTCCTTCAACCCTTTCCCCTACTTGTTGGTTCATGCATTTCTTTTCATCTTTCAGGTTGCCTACAAAGCCAAAGGAGAAGAAATTCTTCACAAATACAGTCTGCCAGCGGACCTGCCCCAGTTCATCCAGGCTAAAGTTAATGCCTACAATATCAGTGAGGTGTGCCCATGAGCTCGGCTACTGATTGTGCATGAAGCCCTTTCCAAATGGGCCTCGGTTACATTCAGACGACTTTTTTCTTTCAGAATATGTACAAAACAGACTTGAAAGATTTGAGCAAGAAGGGATATGACCTGAGATCAGACGCAATTCCCATCAGAGCTGCCAAAGCTGCCAGGCAGGCGGCAAGTGACGTAAGTCCTTCCGATGGTTGCCAGTGTGTAACTAGAACATGTGGGCAGGGGTAGACCTGTTGTCCAGAAGTCATCACATCTGCTCTCCCCAGCTGGAAGTGAGTCCTGCTGAAAACTATTTAGAAAGGAAAATTCCCTAACCAGATCTAAATTTTCCCGGGGGTAAGGATTTGTGTAACCTTTACTGACCTCATTCTATTGAGGCGCCCAAAATTAAAGGTCTCCTCCGTATTTCTGCACAAATTCACATTATTCCCTTTGTAGAAATAAACAAATCACTCACTCTTTAAGTCTTAATAGACTCCTGCTAGTAAGATCCAAACTTGCTTAATTTATATGAATTCCCTCTTTCCCCTTATTATTAATTTTTTTTTACTTCATTGCTTCCAGAGATGGATGAATTGGCCCTAAGGTTCATAGCAGTTGTTAGGTTCCATGAAAGTTAGAAATTTTGTTTGTCTTTGTTTCTTTTCCTTATCTTACTTTAACCCAGCCACAAACTAGTTACTTTCCTCTTTGAGATTCAAATCAAATTGACTCAAACCCCCACCTGTTGACCTCAAGGAAGTGGGATACCCTCCCCCCTGCTTGTTGCAGATATTCTAAGGTTTATTGTCTTTCCATCACCTCTGGCTCCTGGTTTGCCCACCGTGATTTTGCTCTAGCTCACCTGAACTCTCATGCCCTGGACCCCCTTGTTTTTCTGGTCCACACGATCCAGAGATGGACACAGCCCTGTCTTTTGGTTCCCCTAATCCCAAACACAACTTCATTGATTGTTTGAAGTGAAGTTGACATTGCACTGATGTAAATAAATTACAACTGAATTATAAAAGCCCTACCATCCAAAATTCCTTACCCATTCCCTTTCTCTGTGGGTACTATCCTCCAGCTCCTCCCCACCCCTACACACACACAAACCTTCCTTCACATCTCTGCTTTTCAGTTTCCCATGCTTCTTCCCAGATCTCCCAAGCAAGGTCAGTTCTTTTCACTTTATTACTCAGAACCAATTCACGTTTACATAAACTGGCTCTGGGTCTCCCTTTGAATATCCAAAGACTCATTAACATTCTACCACCACTCACCTAGGCAGCTATTTGGGGTCTCCTGTAGCAGCACAATATAACTAATAAAGATTGCAGAATGTTCATCTTTTCATTTGTCTCTACAAGGAACTTAACTTTACCTTGTCACAGACTCGATTTTTGGCCGTGCTCCTACCCCGACCTCTCTCAGGTGGCCAAAGCAGTGACAGCCAATCAGATGGGCTCTCTGTAGCATTTTAATTTTACCAGGCTGCATTTCAGACTGTATACAAATGGATATCTAATTGTTTGGTTATTAAAGTAATTTCTGGGAAGCTCAGTGTTTTAGGTCATAGCCTCATTGTTTGGTAAAATCTTCATAACTACATTTTAAGATCTGCCCACTTTTGTTTCCCATAGGTTCAGTACAAAAAAGATTACGAAAAAGCCAAAGGGAAAATGGTTGGCTTCCTGAGTCTCCAAGATGATCCTAAACTGGTTCACTCTATGAATGTGGCTAAGCTACAATCAGATCGGGAGTATAAAAAAGACTATGAGAAGACAAAAACAAAATACAACACACCCCAGGATATGTTCAACGTTGTTGCAGCCAAGAAAGCACAGGATGTTGTCAGCAATGTCAACTATAAGCATCAGCTCCATCATTACACCTATCTGCCTGATGCCATGGACCTGGAGTTGTCTAAAAATATGATGCACATACAGAGTGATGTAAGTGACACGTACTCCCCAAGACAATCCCTACTCCAGGGTCAGAACCTACGTGAGAACTCACTGCTGGAGGCACTTACTCCTCTTTTGTCCCTTTGCTGTAGAACGCCTATAAGGAAGACTACAACAACTGGATGAAAGGCATAGGCTGGATACCTATTGGCAGTCTGGAGGCAGAAAAAGTTAAGAAAGCGGGTGATGCCCTGAATGAAAAGAAGTACAGGCAACACCCAGACACCCTCAAATTTACCAGCATTGTGGACTCCCCAGTGATGGTCCAGGCAAAACAGAACACAAAGCAAGTTAGTGATGTAAGTACAAGAGGGGGGGCGAAGAATGGAGGGAGGCTTTAATGAAATAAATAGCATCTCAAAATTTTTATTCTTCTGAGCCATTAATTTTCCTTTTACTTTATTTAATTGAAAATAATAATTTTTTTAGTTATATATATTTATATTTACTTGTTATTTTAATAATATAATAAATACAATTATTTTTAGTTTGGGGGCCCCTGAGTGGCTCAGTTGGTTAAGTGTCTGACTCTTGATTTCATCTCAAGTCTTAATCTCAGAGTCGTGAGTTTCGAGCCCTATATTGGATTCCATGCTGGGTGTGGAGCTTGCTTCAAAACAAAGCAAAACAATACACAGACCACAACAATTATTTTCAGTTTGCACACTCCCATTTTCTTTTTCTTTTATCTTGCTGTTTATTTTCATTTTTAAGATGTCTTCCTTTTTAGCTGCCTTTGAAATACTCTGTTGTTGGATAAACTTGTGATGTTTATCCACTTTCATACTACACATGTGCGTACACATGCAAAATTTAGACTTAAGTTCCAGACACTTTTTTTTTTTTAAGATTTTATTTATTTATTTGACAGAGATCATAAGTAGGCAGAGGGGCAGGCGGTGCGGGGGTGGTGGGGGAAGCAGGCTCCCTGCTGAGCAGAGAACCTGCTGTGGGCTCCATCCCAGCACTCTGAGATCATGACCTGAGCCGAAGGGAGAGACTTTAACCCACTGAGTCACCCAGGCACCCCAAATTCCAGACACTTTAAAGTAGCAAATTCATCACACTCACTTCTATATTAAGTTGCTTATATTTGCTTTTCATATATAAAATACTAATACTGGGAAATAATTCACATGAATATGTGGTTTTACTTCTCAAAACTCATCATACATCAATTATTATAGAAGCTTTTAAAAATTTAAGTCTTGGAGATTTGTATGTTTTTTGCCTGCTTGTCCAAGAACGATGTATATGACCTGGCTAAAGTCAGATCAAAGGAAAGTTTAGTGTATAGAAGAATTGAAGGGACATCGAAAGCATTCATTTATTAATTCATTGAATGAATGTTTTTGAACACCTTCCCTGTGCCCGGCATTGTATCATATTCTGATGGTATAAAGATGATGTAGGCGGGGATTAGTGAGTTGTAGGATACAATAAGGTTATAAGAGTATGAAACAAAAGCATGGATAGAACTAGAACATTGCCATACCAAGAGGTGAATGCTACAAGAGAGGTATGTGCCAAGTACAAGCCGAGTACACACGCCAGGGCTTCCCAGGCAAATAGGCAAGGGTACATTCTTGGCATGAAAAAAACATAATGACTGACAAGAGGTAGTGAATGGAAAGACAACGAAAGGCTTGGGATTGTTACCTGATCATTGAGGGTCTTGGGTGCCCACTTGTACTTTGGAGTTTGTGGGCTAGGTAATGGGAGGTATTGAAGATTTTGATCCATGGAGTTGAATTATCGGGTCTGTGTTCTAAAAGACAGCTCTGACAAGGAGTACTGAGACTGCATTGGTGAGGGGAGAGATTGGGCCTAGGAAGATAGATTAAAAGCTGCTACAGAAATCCAGCAGAAGCCTCATTTGGAGCTCAACTGAGTCAGTAGCAATGGCAAAGGAGATGTGTAGAAGGTAGACTGGATGAGATTCTCTGAATGCTTAGCTATGGTTTCTAAAGGCAGTGAGGAAGTAAAGATAGCTCTTGGGTGCCCAGAAGAAATTTTTTTAGTATTGGAGGATTCAAATAGATATCAGCCTCCTTAGACTTTGTGATACAGACATAGCAGTTTATGTGTGATAGCCCACATAAACGTGCCTGAGGGCTTCCATGGTCAACGATAGTCGAGACATTGGAAAGCTACTTGTGATTCCAGTTGTATTGTTGACTTTAGAAATTAAGCAGTTTCTTTCTTTTCTATTACCAAGAGAAGGATACAATACAAGTTCTATATCATGCACCTAGATGTCTTTCTGACATCTGTAAAAGGATAAAATAGGGTCAATATGAAATGGTAAACCTTTTATGTACATTAGGTTTACATATAAGGGTCTTCATATTATGAGGAGATTATTATATGATTTTACTCTTATAATTATAACTGGAAAGTTTTTAGCAGAAGTGAAAGACTCGTTCTAAATGCCATTTTCTGGGAATCAAAAACCAAAAACAAGACTTTAAGAACTGTTGACTCTACTAGCAAAGACTGGATTTTGCTGGCTTTGGTGAATTCTGTTTATTCAAGTTAGGGTTGTATATTTGAACTTATTTTCCATTCATCTCTAGCAGTCAAAGTTCTCTGTTTTCTATTTTTCTCTCTGTTTTAATACAGAGTTTTAAATCTTTCTAAAGATAACAAAATGCTTGAGTTCTTTAAAAATGGGAAAATATCTTTGGTGGTTTTTAAAAAAATATTTTATTTATTTGACAGAGAGAGAGTGAGCAAGAGCACTTGAACACAAAAAGGGGGAGGGGCAGAGGGAGAGGGAGAAGTAGGCTGCTCCACTGAACAGGGAACCCAATGCACGGCTCGATCCCAGGACCCTGGGATCATGACCTGAGCCAAAGGCAGGCATTTAACTGCTGATCCACCCTGGCACCCCTGTTTTGATGATTCTTAACAATAGAAATACTGGGGGAATGGTGTGCTAGGGAATAACTCCTTTAAATGTGCAATTAAAACATTTTCCTTTTTTGTGCTATGGGTAATGGATTTTAATTTTGTGATTCTGTGTTGCAGATCTTATACAAAGCTAAAGGGGAAGATGTGAAGCATAAATACACTATGAGTCCTGATCTTCCTCAGTTTCTCCAGGCCAAGTGCAATGCTTACAATATAAGTGATGTGAGTAGGGTTTTTGATGGGGTGTGAAGTCCAGACATGATGGCACAACAGTAGAATTTCAGAACAGGATGGGGCCTTGATAATTATTTAGGTCAGTTTTCCACACACCTCCTTATGAAACCTATCCCATGATGAGGGCCCTCTGCTTCTTAAGTCAGCCTTTTCAAGGGTGGGACAACTCAAAAGGATGTAACATTTTCCCTTACGAGGAGCCCAACATCTATTCCTCTGAAACTTTGATTTAGTTTTCCTAGTTTTGCAAGTGGGGGAAGGTGATCCTGCAGCGAGATAAGAATTAATGAAATCCTTTCATTACAACAAACCTGACATTTCTGAAACTTGCTACCAGGTCTTCCCTTGACCTTCCTTTCAGAAGAGCGGACGACTTCATTTTCTCTAGTTGGTCCCCACACACCAGAACCTTTATTCCACTCCTCTAGATCCACTCCAGTTTCGCTTTGGGTGAATAATTGGTGCGGTGTCCTATAATTTCATGCTATACAAAGTGTGACATTTGCTAATGTGACTTTCCCGAAGCAGAATGGACTGTAGGAGATTCCTTTAGCTTGTATGTAGAAACAAAACAAAACAATCCCCACAATTTAAGAATCACTTTAGCTGATTAATACACAGTATGCTGACATCCTTTTCCTTTTCACATCACAGGTCTGTTATAAACGGGACTGGCATGATTTAATAGCCAAGGGGAACAACGTGCTGGGGGATGCAATTCCCATCGCTGCGGCCAAAGCATCCAGAAACATCGCCAGTGACGTGAGTACAAATTTTAGGTGAAATGTTGGGTGATTGCCTGCTTTAAAAGTAATCAAATGTGTGCTGGCCTAAATGATACCACATTGAAAACAGTATGTTGAATTAATGACATTGAAATTCTCCACAAAATGTTGTTTTGAAAACCTGTCACTTTTTCAGCATTCCGTGATTCTTTTCAGTTGACCCCACTTGGTGGAGCTGTCAGAAATCTGACAGCCACTTTCTCCCTTGATTCATAGGCCAAATTACCTTTACCGACACGTTTCCCTGACGGCCCACATTTATTTTCAGTGAGAACACCCTAACTGACACTAACACTTTAAATTCAGATGACTGCCTACATTATGATGGTATTAAGAGGATTGAAAAGAAAAAAAAAAAAAAAGATTGAAAAGGTGTTAGATAAAATGTAAAGATTTTATAAACCAAATGGGAAAAGACCCATTTTTCTTGAACATAATTTTGTGTATGTAAATTGATGTCCATGTCATCTGTATTAGGAAAAGTAATGCACTTATACATTTTCCCGTCACTGAAGATCCGAAATTTCAAAAAGCACGCATGCCCAGTAGGCTTCGCTGCCGCGCACTATTCTGGGGGCTACAATCACGGTTGGAGAAAAGAAAGACACCACCTGTGTGTACAGACCACATGGGAGCTAAGGTTGTAAGAATTCTACAGCTTTCCTTATTAGGATGTCACGGAAAACATGTTCCTCAAAGATTTATGCACCACTGTGAAGTAAATTTCTAGCTTAAGGACTAAGTGCAAGTCTATAGTGTGAGGTTTATTTTTTTTGTTTTTTGTTTTTGCCTTAGACCTTGAGCAGAGCTTTTTCTAACATGCCTAGACATGTCTTGATAGTCCTTCTGCCTGCTACATTCTTTTTTTTTTTAACTTTTAATTTTTTATAAACATATAATATATTTTTCTCCCTGCCTGCTACATTCTTGTTTACAAATCAGTGCATAAATGACAGGAGCAGAGTGTCTGCAGAGTTTAAGTGGATTTGAGTTCTCTTGCATAAAAATTAAGGTTTCGTCCTATTACCTACAGTATAACTCCATCTACACCCCACCGCCAGTTCCAGCAGCGAGAGACGTTGGGCTGCGGAGCCTGGACGGTGCGGTTTTTACTGTGCAGGAGAAGCTCACAGCCAGCCCTGCCCTGCAGCAGCTCCCGAGTTCCGCTGCAGCCGCTTCAGCAGCGAGCTTGGAAAGTAGCTGCTGAGAAATGCGTGGGGAGGGTCTACCTGTCTATGCAGCATCTAATTTGATGCCACCTAGAAAGAAGAGGAGTTTTGTTTTAACCTTATTACACCAGCCTGAGACAACACAGTAGTTTTCCATCCCCCAACCCCAAGGACACTGAGTGTGAACTTGCATGTAGACCTTTAGAGTGTCGTCTGCATCTGTTGCAAACATTATCACCCAGCCAATGGGAACAGCAAATGGAAGATTTTCTCAATAATTTCTAATGTTCTGTGATGTATGATAACATACTGTGGTGAATTTTGGGAAAATTCACATCCCAGGAAACCAAGAGGTACTGGCCTTTTATTTGGAATGTGTCTTATTTATATCAAGCATGAAAATTCAGATGGCTTTAAGTAAGGTTCTACATGCAAATGCATATGTAGGATTTAGAAACTGGTCCTGAATTTATCATGATACCCATTTGTGATCCGGCAGTGTTGGAAATAAATGTTTTCACTCTGAACTTTCTGGGGCACATGGGAGTGGGTGGGTTTGCATTTGTTTTTTGCATTTCTGGTACATTCTTCCAGAAAGCGACGATGTTTTAAGTTACCTTGCATGTGAATATACTTAACTACATCTAATGTTATCAGTGCCTAGGACTTTGCTAACCAAATTTTGCCTTTGCAGTATAAATACAAGGAAGCTTATGAGAAGTCAAAGGGGAAGCATGTGGGTTTCAGAAGCCTCCAGGATGATCCCAAGCTGGTCCATTACATGAATGTGGCAAAGATGCAGTCAGATCGTGAATATAAGAAGAACTATGAGAACACCAAAACCAGCTACCATACCCCAGGGGACATGGTTAGCATTACTGCTGCAAAGTCGGCCCAGGATGTCGTCACCAACGTCAACTACAAACAGCCCATACACCATTACACGTACCTCCCTGATGCCATGAGTCTCGAGCATACCAGGAATGTGAATCAGATTCAGAGTGATGTGAGTATATATAATCTAACAGACACAGAAATGTTGGTACTTAAGGGATAATCATTTCTTCCTGTTTTAGTAGACTTCACAATACAGGAAGATATTTGAAAAATGTACTTTAAAATAAACAGTCATTATTGAAAGACTAAAACAGAGGCCTGGTAGACAAGCTGTGTTGTTGCTGGCTTTCTGTGCTCCTACTGTAATCATTGATACTGTCTTTATTAACTTGTGGATCAAAGGTAAAACTATATTCCATCAAGTGTATAAACCCTTGGTTCTCTACAAGAGGAAGTAGCTGCTCTTGGCAGGCTGGCTCTAATGGTGATATATAGAATGCAAAATAGTATTCTCTCTTCTTTCTGAATTCAGGAAAGTTTTTTTTCTTTTTTTAACTAAAAATCACACTCTGATGCATGTTAATCTATGTGACAAGTCATCTAGAATGAACCAGGGAAGCTTTGTGATTGCAGCATGATTCATGGAGAGCTGCACGGGGAGGCTGTTTAATATTCAGGGCATTTCCTTCTGCAGGAACCAGATTTCTGCAAGAATCATCCTCTGTGAGGGAATGTACGGTGTTCATTTATTATTGCTCAACGAAGGTGTCTCTCCCCAGCTGAGATCATGAATAGCCTAGGCGGACGGGATTGGTGAAATTCAAAGTCATGGGGTTTTCAGTGAAATCAAAAAGAAAGCCCAATTTATTGTCAAAAGAGACAAAAAAATTTTTTTTAGCATTAGCCATGGAAATATGTGGCCTAGATTCCCTCTATGTTGTATAATGCACTCTAACAACAGAACTTTTTCTTATTACCAAATTCTGGGTAAGAAGCTCAGTGGCACATACGTGGTGAAAGTCTTCCTCTCAGACATGAGCATGCCGGAAGGGGTTCTACTCGTTTCTTCTGGGCAGAATTGCAGATTTCAGAGACACCCTTTGAATATTCTGCAGGCTATCTCCTCATACGAGATTACTCTCTTACAGAACGTGTATAAAGACGAGTATAACAACTTCTTCAAGGGCATTGGATGGATCCCTATTGGTTCTCTGGAGGTGGAGAAAGTCAAGAAAGCAGGTGATGCTTTAAATGAGAAGAAGTATCGACAGCATCCAGACACCATCAAGTTCACAAGTGTGCCCGATTCCATGGGCATGGTTTTGGCTCAGCAGAACACAAAGCAGCTAAGCGATGTAAGTGGTTTCCCTTCAGAGGTGTTTATCCAGGGGCACCTGGGATTATCTGTGGATTTTATTTCTCAGACCAGACTCTGTTGGCACATTATCACAGATATCCAGCGGCGCCTGGGCAGCTTGGTCTGTTAGGCAGCTGACTCTTGATTTTGGCTTAGGTCATGATCTCAGGATACTGGGATTGGGCCCTGTGTTGGGCTCTGCGCTTGGCGAGGAGATGGCTTGAGGATTCTCTCTTCTCGTCTCCCTGTGCCCCTATCCCCACTTGAGTGTGTACGTGCACTCTCTCTCAAAATTTAAAAAGCATTTATCCATGAGTAACCCCCATTCCACGATCCCTCTTAATTCAACATGTGAACGTGCATCTGTGCTAGCGTTATCAACTGCTTTCAGGGATATGATAGAAAAGGTCTTGAACAAAGAGTATAAGGGGGAGAGAAGGAGGATTTTCCAAAGTTGCTTTATTTTCCAAATGTAGAGAATCTGTGCTATTTACAAGCAGATCCCTACCATTATACACTTGAAGTGAAATGAAACGATTACTGTTATCATCTGTGATTCCATCTGAATTGTAAACCAAGCTATTCATTCCTCTGAGTTGCAACAGTTCTACCTAGCTGCAAGGGGAGAAGGCGTAATGTCCTAATCCTCTTGCGTAAGAGCTGGATGTTCTGAAAGGCAAGCCAGAGAGAGGCCTCTGGGGAGGAGGAAGAGTTTACTTTCAGAGTCAGCTGAGCCTCATTCCGGAGCCCAGGTCTATCTGGACCCTTATTCTTAGCCAGAGCCTAATTACAATGCTCAGTGCTTTCCCTCATTGGGTAATTTCAGAGTTCCATTAAAATACCTCCACCAGAAAGAGAGCAGGAGGTAAAAAGCAAAGAAAAGAAGAGTTTGTGTGTTTTTAGCCCCAGATATTGGAAGCTGCTTGGCTCAGATTTAAGAATTATCCATGAATTTTCTTCTCAGGCCAGTCTCTGTTGTCACATTACCACGGGTATTTTGAGATGAGCTCTACTGTAGTAGTAATGAATATGGAGACGCTATTGATTTCTTTTGTTCTCGCTGTGGTTTTCCAGTCAGCTAGGAGAATGGGACATTCACTCATTGTCTACCCCATCCCAATAAATGCCATCAACATCTACCCAGTGACTCCTGCCAGAAACCTGAATGTCATTACTGGTGCCTCCGTGCGTGGTCCCAGCATCAGGGCACCTCGGTCTCTCCCAGCGTCCCGTGGGACACTTGCATGTCATTAAGCTGCTGGCAGTTGGTTAGGGCTTCCCTGTCTCTCATGGGGACAACTGTAGTAAGCTGGTATCTGGCCTCCCTGCCTGGGGTCTCCCGTGACAACTGGAAGAACTATCTTAAAACATGAATCACAGCTCCTCTTAAAACCTCTTAGTAACTTCTCCTTGAACTTAAAAGCTAAATTTGTTACCATGGCTGAAAAGACCCTCAGCTCTGTGGCCCTGCTCCCCATCCTAATTCTCCTCTTCGGCACACTTCAGCCCTGTGACACAGGCTGCTTTCCATCACTCATGCTGGCCTTGCTCTTTCCAGACTTGGGGCCCCAAGTGCTCTGCTTCGGCCTGGACCCCTCCCTTCTCTTCAAGGCTGAGCATAAAGACTATCTCCTTTGCTGATCACCCTTGTTTCTTTCCCAAAGTTGTTCTGTTTACAACACATCACACATTCTAGCTCTATCTTATAGTTTATATTTTTATTTTCTGTCTCCTTGACTGTACTGTAACTTTTAAGAGGCCATGTCTGCCTTTGTCAACACTTTACAGGCAGAAACAAACCTATCACCCTAGCTGGCCCGTAGAGCTGTCCAATAAATACTGGTGGAATGAGCAGATGGATATGTCTGGAACACCCTACCATGTAGTACTATAGGTATATGGCTTGGATACGGAAAAACACAAGTGATAACCTTCCTTTTTAAAGGGGGGTGTATTGATAAAACTGACATTATGTCAGCTAATGACACTTGCATTCTGCCTCCTTTGTTTTAGTTGAACTACAAGGTGGAGGGGGAGAAACTGAAGCACAAGTACACTATGGACCCTGAACTGCCTCAGTTTATTCAGGCCAAGGTCAACGCCCTCAACATAAGTGATGTGAGTATTTGGGCTGGTACCCGTCTAAGATTGCTAACACGGGCCTCTTCTTTCCAGTTCTGTCTAACTCTAGCAGCGAGAATTTTAAGGGCAGCAAACTGGGTGTGGATCTTTTGAGTCTCTGTTCGAGGAGGTCGTTGAGAAGACATGACCGCTGGTTAACCTGTGAGCTAGACCCGGGAGAGGCTCCTCAACCCTTCGGCGGCCCTTGGGATGTACACTCTGCCCACCGTTTTCAGAGTGGGAACCATCTTCAGGGACGCAGCCTTGCTAGAGAAGTAGGCTGTGGAGATCATCTGAATGGTAGACGGGACTAAACTCAGTTAAGGCCTCTGTAGAAACTTCTGAGATTGTGGTGGGCAGGTGAGGAGAGCTTGTCTTGTGGCTGCCCAAGACAAGCCTTGTATGTAAGTTCTCTTGGTTATTAAACCAGCCACCTACCAATCTGTGGGCTCCCTCTTTGTTCAGTTTCGTCTTGCCCTCCATATGCAGGCCGGTTTTTGAATCAACGGTCTAAAGACTGGCCCATTATCATGGAACATGGGACTAGAAGTCACCATAAACTTTCATTTGATACAGCCTATTCCAAATTGTGGACTATGATTCACTGGTGGGTTTTAAAATTAATCTAGTAGGTGATATTGCACTTATTAAAAAGTGAAACAAAATGAGATACACAAGATTGGAAAGTACAGTAGTGAAGAGTCTATAATAAGGACAAATATTGCTTTATAATCTTGTTTCAGTTATTAAAACTAGTATGAAAGTTTATTGTAATTTTCTTGAGAAACTCTCTTTTTGCATGTAACGAGCCTTTTGGGTAGTCTAGTACATAATTGGTGGTGATCTTTAAATTCACTATTATGAATTTTTACTTTTTGCTTTAAAAAAAAGTTGGTAAATTCTAATTTAAAAACATAAACCTGGATAAAATCATTCATTTCTTAAAAGATGACATAGTCATTTTCCCTATAATTTTAGGCTCTCTTTTATCTCCAAATAAACATTTTTTATACTCATTTCTATGCTTTTATTTAAAAACTTTCCCTGCTTTCCTAAGTAATATTTAAACATTAAGAGTGATTAAATCTGGGTGGTATTGAATTTCTTATTTTAGTTTTCATACCTCTCTATGAGTATTAATTGTTTCATCACAAAAAGTATAAGAAAATTAAAGTATTCCATGTTTAGAAAAAAAGCTTGAAAATATAGAAATGTGTTCAAGTAGAATAATAAAATAATAAAATACTCTTTCCTTTTTTCAAGTCTCATTATAAAGCAGACTGGAAGAAGACTCTTGCTAAGGGCTATGATTTGAGACCAGATGCTATTCCAATTGTTGCTGCAAAAAGTTCAAGAAATATTGCTAGTGATGTAAGTATAATTTGAAAGTAGAAAACTTTTCTTTATATTTTTAAAATCTCTACATGGTATGCGAGGCTGTGAGCTGTATTAGGAAATAAATAAATTGTAATATAAAAATATTTCCCAACAGCATAAGTGCCAATGACTTTCTTATATTACTTCACTTTAAAATCTTTAGAAATTCAATACAGTTGCTGCAAAGAAGAAAATCTTTGTTTTAAATCGTGAAGTAGTTGCAACTGTCATTGGTATCATTCTTATGAACTCGGAAACTGCTTTTTATTTGGATTTTCTCCAAAATGTCACTGTATTTTTAAAAAGCCTCCAAGTTTTTAAAAGAATACAATTTTTAAATATAATTTTCACAAAGAAAAAATCTGGTAAATAGGAAAACCAGGAAGAATTATAGATTAAATGATAGGATTTTAGTTACTTTCCTACTTACTTAATTACTTTCTAGAAATTAAGTTTTATTTTCATATGAATTGATATAATACCTTGATAGAGTAAAAACTCATTCATTTGGAGTCCAATAAAAATAAATTGTATAAGAGCTTTGCTAAACTTTATTCAGGATTATGCAAGTACTTTTTTTTTTTTTAAGATTTTTATTTATTTGACAGACAGACCACAAGTAGGCAGAGAGGCAGGCAGAGAGAGAGGAGGAAGCAGGCTCCCTGCGGAGCAGAGAGCCCGATGCGAGGCTCGATCCCAGGACCCTGGGATCATGACCTGAGCCGAAGGCAGAGACTTTAACCACTGAGCCACCCAGGCGCCCTATGCAAGTACTTTTAAAGCAATGCAAAGTATTTGGAAATAGATCATTAAAAAATGCACACCAAATCTTTAATAAACTTTTCAGGAACATTTGAGAATATTCAAAGAATCTCTTTATGAATAATCTAGATGTAAACCACACATTATCCCGTTCTTAATTATCCCCAGAGCAGATCTCAGGTCCCTCCATTAGAAATATTTTGTCAGTTCTTTATTTAAAAATTCTAAAAAATTTAGATGTTACGTGGATTCAGACCAAATTTGGTTATTGCTTAATCTGTTATGTAGATTCAGTCTAACACTTCAGTATTTCTTATAATTGACCCTGTCAAACTTCTGTCTGTCCTTCTTTTTCATATAGTTCAAGTATAAGGAGGCTTATGAGAAAGCCAAAGGCAGGCAAATTGGATTTCTCAGTCTTCAGGATGATCCTAAATTGGTTCATTACATGAATGTGGCCAAGATACAATCAGATCGTGAGTACAAAAAGGGCTATGAAGCCAGCAAGACCAGGTATCACACACCCTTGGACATGTTCAGCGTGACAGCAGCCAAGAAATCTCAGGAGGTCGTTACCAACACCAACTACAAACAACCCTTCCACAGCTACACTCTGCTACCTGATGCCTTGAACGTGGAACATTCCAGGAATGCAATGCAGATCCAAAGCGATGTATGTAATGGCCAACAGCTTATTGGCATAGAGTTAGTTATCCATTTCTAGCTGATGGGAGGGAAGAACAAGAACTTGGCAGTTCCATTTACCTCATCTTAAACCTGGCCGGACTCACTATAATCAGAGATCCTCTCCAGAATTTAGAGTTTTAGAATTTCACTCATTTGAACTATAACATAGCTTTAAAATTTGTTTTGGTTATTGTGTGTTTGTGCGTGTGTGTGTGTGTGTATGTGTATTAGACACAAGTACATGATGTATTCTGTGAAAAACTAAGAGACACAAATGGGTGCAATGTAATATCTTTTCCTATGTAAAATCCTTTTACCTTTTCCTTCAAGAAAGTTAAGTTTTAGAAAGGAATTATTGGATCAGTTTTTCCAGTTCAAAACTACCACAAATGCAATCACTTATTTTTTTTTAAGATTTTATGTTTAAGTAATCTCTGTACCCAATGTGGGGCTCAAACTCACGATTCTGAGATCAATAGTCACATGGTCTAGTGACTGAGCCAGCCAGGAGCCCCTGAATGCAGTCGCTTTTAAAATTCTTTTTTCCAAAAGATGGTAGGGCATAAAAAGCAGGGGATTCTCTTCTCCCTCATTTTTTCTTTCTTTTTGATGAAGAGTAAATCATCTACCCAAAGAAACCCAAGCCCTGACTCCTTCTGAAATGAAATTTCCTTTTTCATTGTAAAGAATCTATACAAATCCGACTTCACCAACTGGATGAGGGGGATCGGCTGGGTCCCGATAGAGTCACTGGAGGTGGAAAAAGCAAAGAAAGCTGGAGAGATCCTTAGTGAGAAGAAGTATCGCCAGCACCCTGAGAAGCTGAAGTTCACCTATGCCATGGACACGATGGAACAAGCACTTAACAAAAGTAACAAACTGAATATGGATAAGGTAGGTGCTCCCCTGCTGGTCTCAGCCCCAGAACACCTGACCCTGGCGGTGCTGCTATAATCGTCCGCATTTTTATCTTTCTGATGGTTGTGGTGGCGGTGGTGGGGTGGTGGCGATGGTGGGAGGGGGCATTCTATAACCCTCACCATTTCTAGAGAGATCTCACACACACCGATGCAGGCTGTCTGTCTACACCACGCTGAGGGTGCGACAGAACCGCAAAACTCCATGTAGTGTGAGGTTGGGGCAAGGTGGCATTTGTTGTCTTTGTGGAAGAGGGCTCCCTAGTTTGATGGTTTTTTCCCCCTCATTGTGTGTTCAGTCTCATCAGCCCATCTTCTTGCTATGTCATCCATTTACCTGTATTCAGAGTTCATCGCTTCTGTCGTGAGACGTGAGTCTCCTTCTGTCGACAGCGCTGTTACAGACTTGTCCCGCTGTACACTCATGTGCCTGTCCTCCTTGTTGCAGAGGCTCTACACTGAAAAATGGAACAAAGACAAGACCACCATTCACGTCATGCCCGATACTCCAGATATTTTACTTTCCAGAATGAACCAAATCACCATGAGTGATGTAAGTAGATTAACAGCAACAATAAAGTGGGAGAGGAGGCTGGAGGGAACTAATACTTAAGGAATGTCTCCTTTATATACCAACCATGCAAAATCAGGGTTCCCATTCTAACTCAAATAACAAGTTGCTGGTGCTATTCTATTTCATTCTATTTAGAAACTGTACAAAGCTGGCTGGGAAGAAGAAAAGAAGAAAGGATATGACCTGAGGCCTGACGCCATCCCAATAAAGGCTGCCAAAGCCTGTAGAGACATTGCCAGTGATGTAAGTGCTTCCACTGGGCCTTTTTTAGGCTGAGCAAATAAGAAGCAAATGAGCCAAATTCATGTGTGTGTATTCAAGAGCTGCAGTCAACCCTACCCAGTATCGGTGGGACCATCGTCCATGGAACACATAAGACATTTGTCTTCACCCAGTCCAGGGCCCTCTAATCATTTGTTCACTATTTGATGTAAAAAGTACTGGGTTTTGTTAAAATAAGTTGTTTTTTAGAGTATTCAAATCATTTATAGGCAGTTCTGAGCAAATATTGGATACAGTCTACTCATTTTACCCAAGAGATCACCTATTAGGCTCTTTCCTAAATTAAAGATGCACCATGAGAAATTGTACCTGTAGCCCATTCTGAGGAGACTGCTGAATGGGAAAAGCTGCTTTCTAAAGCACCCTAAGGCAACTTATTCATGGATCTCTTAGATTAGCTCTGAGATCACTTTCTTTCCATGGACTCAAGTCTGGCAAGAAATTTGAAGTAAAAAAATTTTGCTCCATCCCTGTGAGCTCTAAAACCATACACCGTTGACCAAGTTAATGGAATCTAATGAGTTATATTTTGCTCTCTTTCCTTCACTGTCTTCCTCACCGGGCCTCTTTTCCCATCCACAGTACAAATACAAGCAAGCCTACGAGCAAGCCAAAGGAAAACACATTGGTTTCCGGAGCCTAGAGGACGACCCCAAGTTGGTGCATTTCATGCAAGTGGCCAAGATGCAGTCAGACCGGGAATACAAAAAGGGATATGAGAAATCGAAGACTTCCTTCCACACCCCGGTGGACATGCTGAGCGTGGTGGCAGCCAAGAAGTCTCAGGAAGTGGCCACCAACGCCAACTACAGAAATGTGATCCATTCCTACAACATGCTTCCCGACGCCATGGGCTTTGAATTGGCCAAAAATATGATGCAGATTCAAAGCGATGTATGTGACAGACACATCATTTGCAGAACACTGACTATAGTTAATAAGCAAATTAGGAATGACCCTAAATGAAGACCTTTTTAAACTCCTGGAAGAAATTCCTGTGTAATTTCCCAGCAAGTTGTTTATTTTTTACCTTAAGTAGAGTTTGTTTCTTTTAACAAAAGGGGATGAGACATTCTAGACACCAAAGTCTTATTTTCTACCATTATTGCTGTGAGGATTGGGGGATGCTGGATTCAGCTAGGGCAAATGAAAATTTGTTTCAGAGAACATGTTGAAGGAAACATGTTGAGCAAAGAGAGTCAGAAGCAGAAACAGCTCCTGGTAAACAAGTAAGATGAAAGTCAGGAAGTCCGACTACTTGCTGGCTCCTGCCCCTCACTCCTAACCAGTGTTTATTCCACTTTTTCCAACCTCAGTACAAGCAATTGCTTGTATTACTTGCTGATGAAACATTGAGGAGGTGGAAGTTCTTGGAACAAATGTGAGGAAGGCACAGATTAGTAGCAAGAATTCAGCTGTAGAGGCCATTTATTTGGCAGCTGGGGAAAAAGAATTTTAATTACAAGCCAAAGGCAGGCCATGCCAAGCCCGTGTTTTTCTTTAGGAATGTAAGAGCTGAGCTCTTAATTCCTAAGCAGGTACATAGTGCCCACATTAAAGCACCGAGGAAGAGTTGTAGAGGAAAATATCAGTATTAAGGGGAAAAAAGCAAAATTTGCACAGAATACCAGTGAGGTTTCTGGCACACCCAAGGGAATTGTAACAATGGTGGGTGATCAAAGCTTATGATGAAATAGAGAATCGGAGTCCTGGTGAGTCATCTGTCAAGTAAGGAAACTTGGGGAATTTTTCTAAAAATTTAGACCGATACTCAGTGCTCATCAGATCACATGCAACTAATGAATCATTGAACACTACATTAAAAACCCATGATGTAAAAAAAAAAAAAAAACACTAATGATGTACTATATGTTGGTTAATTGAACTTAAATTAAAACAATGTATACAGGCCAAAAGCACAAGTTAAAAAAACAGATTGTCAGAATTTAAAAAAAAGCATAGTCACCTTTCTCGAGATCGCAGTCACATGATAGCTAATCTAGTTGGTATTTCCTAGCATTTTTTCCTTACGAAGACATTTAGGAAAACAAATCACAAAGATATTACTGCTTAGTTTTAATTTCTCATGCAAAGAAATGTAAAAAAAAAAAAGATAATGTTTAGGGACAAAAATGGTTGGAGTTCGATATACTATTGGTTGAAAACCCAAGTGGAACTTAGGAAATATAGAATACCCACTCCTGGTTCTTGGTAGCTTTGGTTTCTTCTGATCCCTGAACATTTCCTCTTTTGCAGAATCAGTACAAAGCTGACTACGTTGACTTCATGAAGGGCATTGGATGGCTCCCTCTAGGCTCACTGGAGGCTGAGAAAAACAAGAAAGCCATGGAGATTATCAGTGAAAAGAAGTACCGCCAACACCCAGACACTTTGAAGTATTCCACTTTGATGGACTCAATGAACATGGTTTTGGCCCAGAATAATGCAAAAATTATGAATGAAGTGAGTCTTTCAATATTGTAATATTTCTTGTACAACAGGAAAATGCCAGGCCTTCTTATATTTGACCTGCAGGTTTTGATAATAGTTTTAGGGCATCACAATTAATGTTCATTCGGCTTTGAAAAAGGGACTTGTGGATTTAAAAAAATGAATCTAGTCCTAATTAGTGGCGCCCGAATTGTTCAATGAACCACTGTGTCCAACAGACATAAGAAAATAGGAGTCATTTCTTTTCGTGCATATTTTTGAAAGAAGTCTTGTTTGTCTAAGGTAAGGTTGAGTAGAAGTCCGCAACACTGAATCAGCAGATTATTTGCCCAACAGCTGGGTGTTGGGATCCACTCCAGTTTCTTAGCTGCTTTTATGGAATCAAGGGAGACTTCTCGATCCTGTGGCTATAGCGGCATTCCGAAGCAGGACCTTCTCTGGGCAAATCACAAGAGCAGTTGTTCTCTGCAAGTAGTTCCTTGCATTAATATTTCCAGCCTTTAGAAAAGCCTTACTGTATTTTGAAATTTATTAGCCATGTTAGATATCAAGACCAAAAAGCATATCCACCTTGAACTTTGGTTTTTAAGTTACAAATAATAAAATAATTGCAGCAATATTGGTTATATTGTATGGATCATAATTTGAAATGCTGCTGATTAACAAAAGAAAGAAAGAAAAACATTATTTGGACTTTAACATTAAGCAGTTAAAGAACATGATGGTCCTACTTGTACTAGAGAGAGCTGTTTTATGCTGAGTGTCTGAGTAAATCCCTTGGAGTCTTCTGAGAGAGAAAACTGATTTGTCAAGATGACTGATCTCTTGGACAGGTACTTGTCTAAAAGACAAGGCACAGATCTCAGTATCCCTTTTAAGATTTTAGTATTTAAACTATCATAAGCTCACATTTATTTTTTAGATGTCAAACCTTTTATTTCTTTTTCAATGCAATGATTTATTAATCATTTCAGAATAATGATACCAAGATAAGAATCATCAGCCTCTTCTTGCAGAGTTGTGGAAATGATGGCCCAGACCTGCTGTGTGTCTTTAGGCAAGGTGCATTACTTCTCTGGGCTATAATTTTCTCAATTCTGCAATAAGAGGATTCAACTGATGATCGCCAAGACATCTCTCAGTGTACATTTGCTCTTCCTATGGTTCTCATCTTGGCATCATCTTACTTTCTATCTTACATCCTCTCTGCTGTCTTGTTTGAATTAGCACCTTTTCCATTTAAATTAAAAAAATAAGATCTAGCTAATAAAAATAATAAAATAAAAAAATAGTAAAATATTGGTATTCATGTGCAGTTAAATATATATAAGTATATACACACACACAAAATGAACACCTTTTAAGATTTTTAAATACTAACTTTCACTTTTTCTTTTTAAAAACTTTCCAGCACCTCTACAAACAAGCATGGGAGGCTGATAAGACCAAAGTCCACATTATGCCCGATATCCCCCAGATTGTCTTGGCGAAGGCAAATGCAATTAATATGAGTGATGTAAGTATAATTCCCCGTGGTTTATTTGAACCAGTATAAACTAATCAATATCTCTCAATTATAAGAATGAATGTTTTGAAAATAAGAGTAGGAATACGCAAATGAGCATCTTTCTCTTTCTAATCTTGCTTTGCTAAGAGTTGGAGCTGGCCTGTGGATGGGACTTGGGCCCTGCAGTTAGGAATTTGAAGGGCAGCTGGATTTTGTTTAGGAGCGGGTACTCATTCTCTAAGAGACTTGGCAGGAAGAGAAGGGCTTGGGGGCCCCAAAAGAGAAAAAGGAAGTGAGAATCCCAGGACCTGGTTCCTGGAGTCTCTCTACCAAGGCTTTGAGATGGTCCTAAAGAAGGGTTCTTGAGAAAAAGTTAAGTGGGAAGGGAAGAAGAACATTTTGAAGAATTTGGAGCAAGCTCCATAACAAGGCATGTTCAACACAGAAAATGCGTTTTATTTCACTTTATTTCTCAACCTAACCATGGTTGCTAGGAAATCTCTAATCCTACCAGTGTTTTCTGTTTTTCCTGAATTATACAGGGATTTGTGGTTGATGACTTATTTTTGGATTGTAGAATCCACACAGTTACATAAATAAAAGTGTCGATTGCAAAATAGTGAAGTTTACTTTTGATGTAAGAATATGGTTGTTTTGTAGTCTTCTCTTGACTTTTAATTGATATACTGTATCAGTGCGAATCTACTGAGCTTTCACATTTTTAAACATATTTTATAACCTAATGGAAACCATTAAGTTTTACTTTTTCCAGTGGTTTCCTGAAGATATGTTTGGGTGTGACTTTTTTCAAACACAATTTTGTTATTTATAAAAACATTTATCCATCAAACCACCAATGAAGCATTCTCAAAAATAAAAACGATACCACAGTGCTAGTTTACGCTCTTCAAATAAACCCAGGCTTTCCTATTTAGAAGAACATCATTCCCTTGCCTCTCTTTACAGAAACTCTACAAACTTTCTTTGGAAGAATCTAGAAAGAAAGGCTATGATCTCAGAACTGATGCAATTCCTATCAAAGCTGCCAAAGCCTCAAGAGATATTGCAAGTGATGTAAGTCTGAAGGAAAACACTCACCTGACTGGGATTTTTTCCCTAATTTACCAAAATAGTGAGGGCTGAATTTTGAAAACACTCAGTGGAAAAGATACAGGGGGGAAGTGTACCTGCTCACAATGGCCTCCTTGTATTCTGTGAATGCTTTTTAGGTTTGGTCTTTTGTTTTCTCTGGTATTTCTGAAAACAAAAACAAAAACAAAGAGAATGCTAACCACATTATGACTACATATCTGTGTGCTCTCCCTGGCTCATGAGATCTAGGTGAATTTTCTTTGAACTCCATCCCCAGCGCTATGGCCTGTAGAAATCCAAAGCCCTTCACCAAGCTTTCTTGGTGAAAGATTTGGGTTGTTCTTACTTCCTGCCTCTTAGGAAGTCTCTTCCTAGCAGGAGCTCTCATTAAATGGTGTGCTAGAGATGCTGATCTTTTGGACTCATGACGGCTGATTATTAAATAATCAGGAGTTTTGCAGGCCAGTTGTTAAATTCTTGGTAGCTTGACACCAGCCATGGCGGGAGTATTTATACCACAGAGACCGACAAACACGACAGATCAGGGCTTTTTACTTCCAGAGAGCTGGTGTGCCAGCTCACCACTCCCATAACATAACACCTATACGAAACTTGGTTCTTTCATTGGTTGTTTCTGCAAGAAATCTTCTCACAGTACTCCCGTGTGGTTTGAGGGTAATGGGGGGAACACTTCTCAGAGTAGTTTTTCCTTAGCCCCCGCCCCTCTCCCCCGCAGTGACACTTTCTCTGTGCCTGTTCATCTTTCCTACCTGTCCATCCCTATGCCACCACTGCATTGCCCTGAAATCTCAAAATTCTTTTCCCTCTATTCTGGAGTAATTCGGCTCCCCGAGTCTCCTCCCCGCTAACTTGCACACTCAGACTCACAGGAGATAGGCAGAATAAGTTTTCCATCTATCAGGATCCTCCCTTTCTAGAAATAAGTTGAGTGATAACTAGTAAAATTTCTTCCCCATTATACCAGTATAGAAAGTCTTAAAGGAAAAGGAGCTCCACAACTATAAAGCTACTCTATAATGATACTGTGTATGTCATACACTAAGCCTATTTTTTGCAGTAAAATCCTGACTGGATGATTTCTTAGGGCAGCAGTAAACTGCTTAGAACATTCTGCCTTTTTCTCTCACTTGCTATACTGTTATCAACTGCTAAAGATCTCTGATCCTAACAATAGTGTACAACAACAGAGTACGTGTGCCAGTCAGTGTGGTATATCATCATTACATTCTTGGTTCTAGTCCTTAGTGACCTTAGCATGTCACTCACCTCTCTGGGTTACTCATCTGTAAAACGGGGCAGGGAGGGCAGTAATCAGCATGTTTTATAAACTAGGATTCTACACAAGTATCACTTTTTTTTTCATTCTTATGTCCTTAGTTTTTTTATTAATTATTTTTATTAATGTATAATGTATTACTTGCCCCAGGGGTACAGGTCTGTGAATCATCAGGCTTACACACTTCACACAAGTGTCACTTTTTATGAAACATAGACTGTTAATACTAGAATGTTTCTAGTCAAGGCAATTGCTCTAACAAACTAATTTTTTCACAGTATAACTACAAATACAATTATGAAAAGGAGAAGGGGAAGATGGTTGGTTTCCGTAGCCTTGAGGATGATCCCAAATTAGTCCATTCCATGCAAGTGGCTAAGATGCAGTCTGATCGGGAGTACAAGAAAAACTACGAGAATACGAAGACCAGCTACCACACCCCTGCTGACATGCTCAGTGTCACGGCTGCCAAGGATGCCCAAGCCAACATCACCAACGCCAACTATAAGCATTTGATTCACAAGTACATCCTCCTTCCAGATGCCATGAGCATTGAGCTGAGCAGGAATATGAATCGCATACAGAGTGATGTAAGTCTCTGTTCTTTCTGGGTGATGTTTGGATTCCTAGCATGGGAATGGAGATCACAGTCTTCGATGCTATACTTTTGTGTCCGAATTGATAAAAGTAAAGTAATTGAAAAGTTAATTAGAATTTGTCTCTTCTTTTTATAGAATGAATACAAGCAGGACTACAATGAGTGGTACAAAGGGCTTGGCTGGAGTCCAGCTGGTTCCCTAGAAGTGGAAAAGGCCAAGAAAGCAACTGAATATGCCAGTGATCAGAAATACCGCCAGCATCCTAGCAACTTCCAGTTTAAGAAGCTGAATGACTCCATGGATATGGTTCTTGCCAAACAGAATGCACAAACCATGAACAAGGTAGACAGCCATCTTTCTATACAACTGTCCTTCCCTACAGCTCCCAGCAAGGCAGGGCTAGTAACCCCTGGTTCATGTTTGGGAAATCTAGTTTGGGTCCTCTGTTTCTGGGGTCTGACAGACTGTTCCAGAGCATGTCCCTACATCATTTTCTTCTGCCTACTTCTTACTTTTATTTCCCCTGACATTCTAAATTGAGTTGGAAATCTTTTTATTTTATTTCTTAAAAATCTCTTGTTTTTAAAAATTATTATATACTAAAAACTTTCAAATAATTCTAGAAGATAGGAAATATCCAAAAATATTACTTTTTTAAAAATCTGAGTTTGTTTTTGGTGTCTTTTCTGAGCCATATACCACTTCAGTTACTAAATTTAATCTAATTCAAATTGAGTGAATTCAAATGCTCTGTTACACCTTTTTCTTTTCTGTTTGTCCTTCAAATAACAAATGTCTTTTTTCTCCCAACTTCCTAGTACTTATATACCGTTGACTGGAACAAAGATAAAACCAAGATTCATGTGATGCCAGACACACCAGATATTTTACAAGCCAAGCAGAATCAAACTCTGTACAGTCAGGTAAAGCTATATCAGAATTTGGCTTGAAAGTAATTAAACTTTTTAAATGATGTAATGGTAAATAATTGATGAAAATTCCAAAGTAATAAAAATGAATGACTTAAACTGGCAAGTTAGAGATGCTGCAGAATATGGTGATTAAAAGCAAGAGCTTTAGCTGTGACTCTTGTGCTCTGTGGAGACAGGCACTGTGCTGGTTTTCTTTATCTCAGTACTCATTGTACTTGGCACAGAGAAGGAAATCGATAGATAATTGTTGAAAGAAAAAATTGCATCAGACAGATCTGGTATGGGTTTTTGGCTTTGCCATTTGTGAGTTATATAACATCGGGTCTAAGCCTTAGTTTCCTCATCCCTAAAATTGGGACCATAATAGTGCTTATTGATGAGGACCAAATGAGAAATTTCCATGTAAGGCTCTCAACACAGTACTTAGCACATAGTAAGTTCTGGATGACTTTCAACTGTTTTTGTTAATATTCAGTTTTAACACACATGCAAAATTTTAATAAATTTCATTCATAAAGATTAATTCATTTATTGTACCTCATAAAAGGTACATCAGTATCTATTACTTTTATCACTTGGATTATCAAAATTTTGTTTCCTGACTTTTTTTGGTTACCAGTTATTTTAACATCTGTGACTAAAACAGTGAGTCTAGACTGCACTTAACAGCAGGGAGAAAGCACCTGATATACTTGATATGCCCAAACAGTGTCTGAACAGAAAAGCTATTCTAAAACTGTACTGTGTCTCTTGTAACTGAGCCTATTCTCAGAGCCAGAAAACTGAAGCAAGATCCTGTAATACTAAGTCAGTTCTCCCCTAAAACAGCTTGGTTTGGTTTTATCTGTATCTTTAGAGATAAGGTAGATGATAGAATCTCCTGCCTGCTCTCTGGGTAAATTTTGGTTCAGTAATCCACTGGGGTTCTAATATTTACTGAATAATGCTAAGTTATATGTTTCATTTCCAGAAACTCTATAAACTCGGATGGGAAGAAGCTCTGAAGAAAGGCTATGATCTCCCACCTGATGCAATTTCTGTACAGTTGGCCAAAGCTTCAACAGACATTGCTAGTGATGTAAGTTTGGCTTGTTTGGCTTTTATGATGCATTTTATCTGAATCAGGTACCTTCATGCTGGTGACTACTTTTACAGACAGGCCTTGCCTTTCAAAATGTAATGCCATTCCCTTCATCTTCTCCTACCTCCCCTCTTCATTTGCTGAAAATTTGCTTTCTTTCTTACTGATTCAGTATCAAAATAAGAGCTTCCTGAACACAAGTTGAGTCAGAGGACCTGTGAGATCCATTATACTAAGATGCAATGTTTCTAGACTTTACAAAGAAACCAGAGATTTCAGTTTTCCCTTGCTTGCCTGAAAATAATTTGTTTTGTATTTATCTATTTTAGACAAATTCAAAGTGCCAGAAAATAAATCAACCTCAATGTCCTGATGTTGATAAATTTTTATATGCACATATTTAAAAGTTAGATGCCACTTCTTTTTATTTAACCCATTCTTATATCTACATAATGATAATAAATTACCTTGGGGCATAAAAAATTTAGGAAGTTTCAGGAATTTGGGTTTAAGTTTCAGAGAGCTTAACTTTTTGTTGGATATCTATCTGGTCCCAAAGTTCATGAAATAGGGATATTTGTTCACAAGACAACTTCTAGTTATGATTGGAAAGGATAATAAATTTGGTGAATAAACTAGGTACAATTCTTATTGATTAGTTAAATTTTTGCAAATATTTGACTTTGATATTCTGTATATAGATCAACACATCATTTTGTTAAATCTAAGAATTAACCTAAAAAATTTCAGAGGACTTTGGAATTTCAGAGGAAGTACTATCTCTTAAAATTTTTTAATATACTTTTCTTCTTTTATTTTTTTAATTTCTTTTCAGTGTTGCAGAATTCATTGTTTATACCCCACACCCAGTGTTCCATGTAATACTTGCCCTCCATAATACCCACCACCAGGCTCAACCAACTCCCCACCCACCTTCCCTCCAAAACCCTTAGTTTGTTTTTCAGAGTCCACAGTCTCTCATGGTTCACCTCCCCCATCAAATTCTCTCAACTCACTTCTCTTCTCCATTTCCCCATGTCCTCCATGTTATTCCTTATGTTCCACAAGTAAGTGAAACCACATGATGATTGACTCTCTCTGTTTGACTTATTTCACTTGGCATAATCTCCTCCAGTCCTGTCCATGTTGATAGAAAAGTTGGGTATTCATCTTTTCTGATGGAGGCATAATACTCCATTGTATTTATGGACCACATCTTCTTTATCCATTCATCTGTTGAAGGGCATCTTGGTTCTTTCCAGTTTGGTGACTGTGACCATTGCTGCTATGAGCATTGGGGTACAGGTGGCCCTTCTTTTTACTATATCTGTATCTTTGGGGTAAATACCCAGTAGTGCAATTGCAGGGTCATAGAGAAGCTCTATTTTTAATTTCTTAAGGAATCTCCACACTGTTTTCCTAAGTGGCTGCACCAACTTGCATTCCCGCCCACAGTGTAAAAGTGTTCCCCTTTCTCTACATCCTCTCCAACACTTGTTAACTCTCTTTTTGATTTTGGCCATTCTAACTGGTGTAAGGTGATATCTCAATGTGGTTTTGATTTGAATCTCCCTTATGGCTAATGATGATGAACATTTTTTTATGTGTCTGATAGCCATTTGTATGTCTTCTTTGGAGAAGTGTCTGTTCATGTCTTCTGCCCATTTTTTTGATGTGATTATCTGTTTTGTGTGTATTGAGTTTGAGGAGTTCTTTACAGATCTTGGGTATCAGCCCTTTGTCTATACTGTCATTTGTCAATATCTTCTCGCATTCCGTGGGTTGCCTCTTTGTTTTGTTGACTGTTTCCTTTGCTGTGCAGAAGCTTTAGATCTTGATGAAGTCCCAAAAGTTCATTTTCACTTTTGTTTCCTTTGCCTTTGGAGACAAATCTTGTCTCCAGAGTTGCTGTGGCTGATGTCAAAGAGATTACTGCCTATGTTCAAAGTTGCTGTGGCTAATGTCAAAGAGGTTACTGCCTGTGTTCTTCTCTAGGATTCTGATGGATTCCTGCCTCACGTTGAGGTCTTTTATCCATTTCGAGTTTATCTTTGTGTATGGTGTGAGAGAATGGTTGTTTCATTCTTCTATACATAGCTGTCCAATTTTCCCAGCACCATTTATGAAGAGATTGTCTTTTTTCCACTGTATATTTTTTCCTGCTTTGTCAAAAATTATTTGATCATAGAGTTGAGAGTCCATATCTGGACTCCGTACTCTGTTCCACTGGTCTGTGCATCTGTTTTTGTACCAGTACCATGCTGTCTTGGTGATCACAGCTTTGTAGTAAAGCTTAAAGTCAGGCAACATGATGACCCCAGTTTTGTTTTTCTTTTTCAACATTAGCAATTTTGGGTTTCTTCTGGTTCCATACAAATTTTAGGATTGTTTGTTTTAGCTCTTTGAAAAATGCTGGTGGAATTTTTATCTTAAAATTTTTTAAAACAAGACAAGGACTTGGGTTGGAGAAAAATTGTGTAAAGACAGCATCTGGCAATGAATTCTAAGAATAGAAGGGAAGGTCTTCTTTATTTTTATTTATTTATTTATTTTTAAAAAGATTTTCTTTATTTATTTGACAGATAGAGATCACAAGTAGGCAGAGAGGCAGGCAGAGAGAGAGGAGGAAGCAGACTCCCTGCGGAGCAGAGAGCCCGATGCAGGGATCGATTCCAGGACCCTGGGATCATGACCTGAGCCGAAGGCAGAGGCTTTAACCCATTGAGCCACCCAGGCGTCCCGGGGAAATCTTCTTTAAATCAGTTCATTTGTGGCACTCTAGAAATGTGGGAAAATCAATTAGATAATTTATTATTACTCACTCACTGTCTTGCTGGTCAGTTCCTTATTAGAATGAATCAACATGCCAAAGAACCTACAGCAATAATGATGCTTGAATGTTCCCGCAGGAGCATTTAATGTTATGTATTCTACATGAGGTGAAGATTATTTAGATTATTTAGATTATTTAGAAACTGAAGAAATAGCATCAGTGATTTCCTAACTATACTTTTGATAGTAGCTGATTTCTTTTTGTGTGAACCATTAGTTAGAACTGTTTGAAGTCTTACCCTAAAATTAACTTTATGTGAACTTTCTCACCACTGTAGAAATTATATCTCCTCTTAGTTTCAAACTTTTTAAAAAAATTTATTTATTTATCTTAGAGAGAGAGGATGAATTGGGGGAGGGGAAGAGGGTGAGGAAGAGAAAGAGAATCTCCAACAGACTCCCTGCTGAATGCAGAGCTGACACAGGGCTCAACCTCACAACCTTGAGATCATAACCTGAGCCAAAATCAAGAGCTGGACACTTAACCAACTGAGCCACCTAGGTGCTCCTCAAATAGTTTTTATATTCTATAAAATTTAAGGAAATTAGAGGGGTGCCTATGTGGCCCAGTGGGTTAAAGCCTCTGCCTTCAGCTCACTCAAGTCATGATCCCAGGGTCCTGAGATCGAGCCCCTCATCGGGCTCTCTGCTCAGTGGGGAGCCTGCTTCCCTGTGATCTCTGTCAAATCAATTAAATAAAATCTTTTTAAAAATTAAGGAAATTAGAGATTTTTATGAGTACTTAATTTAATAAATTAGAATCATAGAATTTAGTTAGACAACACAAAAGCTTTTTTTTTGTAATTTTTTTTTTTCAAAGATTCTATCTATTTACTTGACAGGCAGAGATCACAAGTAGGCAGAGAGGCAGGCAGAGAGAGAGGGGGAAGCAGGCTCCCTGCCGAGCAGAGAGCCCGACGTGGGGCTCGATCCCAGAACCCTGGGATCATGACACAAGCCCAAAGGCAGAGGCTTTAACCCACTGAGCCACCCAGGTGCCCCAACACAAAAGCTTTTTAATGCAGTCTCCCACTCAATGTCCTTCTCTCCACCTTCAACAGGTGGTCATCTGGTCTGTGAACATTTACACATGAAAGAATTTTGCACATAAAAAAATTTTATGTGCCCCTTTAGAGCAGGTCATTTCCTTGTTGGATCATCTTTAGTTGTCATTATATAGTTCCCTATTTTGAATTTGATTATGTTGTTGATCAACTCTCAGTCTGTTCTAGAATATCACAAAGTAGCTTATTTCTTATTCCACCTGATACCTCTTCATTTTACACGTTTTTAGTTATTCTCCTTGGTTTTAGTTTTATAAGTCTTTCAGTATTCTGATTATTCATGACTCTTGAAAAGCTCGTCACTCTACTTGTGATTTGTTCTATTTTTTTCAGTATCCTTCTCAAAATATTGTGCCCAAATTTAGTGGTGCTTCCCTGTCACAGGAGGTTAGGCCAGAGTAAATGAGTTTCTGACTTATTTTTATCTGTGTCCCTGCAGAATCTTTAACATTAGTTTTATAAGCAGCTTTGTCAGCTTGCCCATACTGAACTTATAGTCAACCTAAACTCCTGAGTATTTATAATATATATAATTGTGACTCCGGGTATGAAGTGAGAGTAGGACCTAACTCCATGAAGGAGTAGCCCAGGCACCTAACATCAAGTAAATGCTATTATTACTACTGTTATTATCGTTACTATTACAATAGTCATCCAGTACTAATGCAGTTTTTTCCCAGTTAAATCTAAATAGTGGATTTCACTTTTCTTAAATTTATGTAGTTCATTTGACTTGTCTTGGCAATATGTTGAGATCCTGAGGAATTCTCTTTCTAATCTAATGTATTTAGCTTTTTGTAGCTACATGTGCATGAAGGTATGGATCCTGAACAGGACAAGATTATAATATATAACCACATAGCAAACCACTAAAATTCCTACTGCTTAATAAGTTAATCTATACCATAACTCTTGTTGCTCAAGTCCTGAATCTTTCTTATTTCTTGGCCATGCAACCCATATTTTCAGATCACTCCCATAAGGCTATCAAAAGAGTTTTGTGCAAATGTTACCCTAAGGTCTGCATACCCAATGTCTAGCACCTCCTGGCATATATTTTTGTCTCTAGTTAGAATTTAGCATAATCTTCCCTGAGAATCAACTACATTACATTTTTTTCTGGAAGCGTTTATGTAAGTTCTTACATTTCTTACTAAATTAACAGGGACATCACTTTTCTCTTTTCAGTTTTGGAAAACAGACATGCCAACAATGCATATGGAGCTTTTAATTAAGCTCAGATTGTTGAGCTTCACATGATCTTTGTTTATGTTAATAAAAGAACTGATTCTTTTGATTTCAGTTTAAATACAAACAAGGCTACCGCAAACAACTTGGCCACCATATTGGATTCCGGAGTCTGCAAGATGATCCAAAGCTTGTGCTGTCCATGAATGTAGCCAAAATGCAGAGTGAAAGAGAATACAAAAAGGACTTCGAGAAGTGGAAGACCAAGTTCAGCAGCCCAGTAGACATGTTAGGAGTGGTGCTGGCCAAGAAATGTCAGCAATTAGTCAGTGACGTAGACTATAAGAACTACCTGCACCAGTGGACATGCCTGCCTGACCAGAATGATGTTATTCAAGCTAAAAAAGTTTATCAACTGCAGAGTGAGGTCAGTTTCTATTTAATTGAATGGCTTATATATTACTATTTGAGTAGCCATTTGGTCACAGAGAGACAAGGTAAAAAGAGGAGTTGTTATTGAATATCTAAAATGCACCTGTTTGTAATGTGTAGAATCACTTGAGTCGAGGGTCCAAATGAGGATGGGCTTTTGATGGAGTGCTTTGTATTTTCACAGAATCTGTATAAGTCTGACCTTGAGTGGCTAAGAGGCATAGGATGGAGTCCCCTGGGTTCTTTGGAGGCAGAAAAGAACAAACGGGCTTCAGAAATCATCAGTGAGAAGAAATACCGTCAGCCCCCAGACAGAAACAAATTCACCAGCATTCCCGATGCCATGGACATAGTTCTGGCAAAGACAAATGCCAAAAATAGGAGTGATGTGAGTAACTCTTTAGAAATAAATAGAAAAGTTATAGTGCCTGATAACTGGTAGGTGCTCAATAGCATTTGCTTAATAATTAGTAGGCTAGCATAGCTTCATATCCTACAGCATAGCACAACACAGCATGATGCGTAATGTTGGTTGCTTCATTTGAATTATCAACTACCCTATACTGAATCACGTAAAATGTGTTAGTACCAATTTTTGTCATCTAAAATTTTCTTATTTATTTATTTATTTATCCATCCATCCATCCATCCATTCATCCATTCATCCAGCCAACCAACTAACCATCTTGTAAATGAGAGCGCTATCAAACATACTTTTTTTTCTTTGAAACTTGAATGTGTTAAAGACCCAGACTTTGCGTTGTTGTTGTTGGGGTAAAGTTTATGAACGGGCGGTATTTTGAATACTTTGCACAGGCAAATGGAAGTGTTATAAAGAGTGTATTTTCTGCCAAACTTTTATAATACATTTAGCTTCGCCAAGTCAAGACACGTAGGTAATATCATACATATATACATGTGTGTGTATGTGTGTGAATATATCCCATCTTCAACTTACTTCCCTCTCCAGCACTGATACCAGTGTGTGGCATGTAACTCTAAATATTTATTGAATTAAATAAATAAAAGATAGCAGTGTAGAGTAATTCTATGCAAAGGGAAAGAGTACTCATCATTGTTCAGTGAGAAACATAACCCTGAAAATTACAGAAAGTTGAATGATGTGCACTGAGATTTTGGAACAGGTAAGAAAGTTTAAATTGATGCATAGTAATAATTGTCTGGGTCTTAGAAGGATCTGATTACTTCTGCTATATATTTTACACCTATCATATATATTAGTTTTATTATAAACCTCATAACCAGCTTATGGTAAGCATTTGAGAAATTGTAGCTCCTCTCTTCCCCACCAACCTTTCATGGGCTTCTTGCAATTTTTGTATCCAAAATTTATAATAAATGCTGACCTGTCAGTTTTATTATAAATATTCAGGTTTTCTTTTCTTCTTTTTTTTATGATGGTAATTTGAATCCAATAGGCTGACTAATAAAGCAACAAATTTATGCAAAATAGCTTCCCCTTTTCTCCATGAAACAGAGCTGTGTACAGAGCTCTGAACTAATAAAGTGGGCAAGAGAGAAACCTTCAATCATGAAATTTATCAACATTAAAAATGCCTCGGAACAGACCTCTTCAGCAGTATGCCCTGTTTGTAGCAATGTGGAGGTATAGATACCTTAAGGCCTTGGAAAAGGGCCATGTGGATCCTTGAGCCCTCTGTTTCTCCTTTTTTTAAAAAAAATTTATTAATTTTTTTAAGATTTTATTTATTTAGGGGCTCCTGGGTGGCTCAGTGGGTTAAGCCGCTGCCTTCAGCTCAGGTCATGATCTCAGGGTCCTGGGATCGAGCCCTGCATTGAGCTCTCTGCTCTGCCGGAAGCCTGCTTCCCCTCCTCCCCCTCTCCACTGCCTGCCTCTCTGCCTGCTTGTGATCTCTGTCAAATAAATAAATAAAATCTTTAAAAAAAAAAAAAAAGGAGAGAGAGAGAGAGAGAGACAGCAAGAGAGGGAACACAAGTAGGGGGAATGGGAGAGGGAGAAGCAGGCTTTCCATTGGGCAGGGACCCGAGGCAGGGTTCAGTCCCAGGACCCTGGGATCCTGACCTGAGCTGAAGGCAGACGCTTAACGACTGAGCCACCCAAGCACCCCTCTCCTTTGAATAATAAACCAATACATGTATCTCAGGATAAACAAATACTAGCATTTCTTGTTTTTCAGGGAGGGTGGGGCAGGGTTGTGGTGAAAATGACACCATTGAAGAAATGGTCCAACTTAGTGGTTCTCAACCAGGGACATTTAGCAACACCTAGAGATCTTTTCAGTTGTCACAACTTGAGGCTGGCATGCTACTGGCATCTAGTGGATAAAAGTCAGGGACGCTGCTAAACATTCCAGAAGCATACAGGACAAGATCCCTTCAACGAGGAATACTCCAGGATACAATACCAATAGTGCTGAGGTTGAGAATATCTCATCTTAATCAGATAGGTGAGCACAAAACCAGTATAAACATATGTGGAAATCGACAAGCCTTGCTTTGTTTTTATCCTGAAGGTCTTAGCTTCTGTGGGTTATGTGCATGTGCAGGAAGGAGAAAAGCATCAATCCCTGTAACCCACACTAAGTGCCTTAAGGGGAAACTGACAAGTTCAAGGAACCAATGAGACTTCTCAAGTTTTTATATTGAAATAATTTCAGGCATAGAGAAAAGTTGCAAAAATAGTACAAATAATTTAAATATATATGATAAATATATAAATGTAATTATGTATGCATATCTCTTTCTTTATCCCAATTCCCCAATTGTTAACATTAGTTACACTTGCTTTTTTTTTTCCTATTTTTTTCTGTTGTATATATGTAAGTTGCTGCATTGATGCCTCTCTATCCCCAAATACTTTAGTGTGCATTTCTTGAAAACAAGAACATTCTTTTACCAAGCCACAGTGCAATGATCAAAATCAGGAAATTAGCTTTGAAACAATACTAGTCCATAGAATTTATTCAGTTTTATCATGAATGTCCTTTATACAAAATAAAAACTATTTTCTGATCCAGAATGCAATCCAAGATCACACCCTGCATTTGTTTGTGGTGTCTGTAGTCTCCTTTAATCTGGACTGGCTCCTCATTCTTCCTTTGTCTTCCAAGTCCTTGACATCTGGGAAGAACATAAGCCAGTTGTTTTGCAGAATCTTCAACAGTTTGGGTCTATTGTTTCCTCATGATTTGATTCAGGTCTTGTACTTTTAGCAGGACATCACATGTAGTACCCTCCTCCGTATGTCCTATCAGGTGATCCATGATATCTTTGCATTCCAATACTGATCATTTGATTTTTGATCACTTAGTTAAAGTGGTATTGAGAGGTTTCTCCACTGTCAAATTAATATTTAATCTTTTGTAATTGATACGTGTCTTGTGAGGAGATTCTCTGACAGGTCTCTGTTTTTTATCAAACTTTCACCCCCTTGTTTTAGTAAACAAATGAAATTTTTGTTTGGGTTGTCTTGTCTTCCATAGAAGAAAGATAGCGGATGGCTCTGGGACATAGAAGACATTTTGATAAATTCCATACAGAATTCTCTTGGGATCCTAATCCACCCAAATTATTAGAGCCATAAATAATAAAATGCATAGGGACTGTGACTCAAATTTCTAAATATACCTCAAATATGTCATTTTTTGAGAAAGGAAGGACTATCTCCCAGATAAACAGTGAGGGAGACCTTTATAATCAGATGGAGAACTTCTGTTCTATTTGATGATCATGGCAGAAACTCTCATTACTTGGATTGATCTCTAATGGGCAGGGATATTTGTAATCTTGAGAAGGTAATCCATACTTTATATTTTGAAAGATAGTTATATCCCAGGCAACTAAAAAACAAAACAAAACAAAACAAAAAACCACTACTTATTTTCTGTTCATGTTATCTGCTTATGCTATCAGTTAAAACCCCTAATTCAGATGAATTCAGTGATCCTGCTTGAAGTTTATGATGTCATTCACTATTTGAATGAAACCACTGAAAAGCTCTTTTTTCTCATTTTAGAGACTTTATAGAGAAGCTTGGGACAAGGACAAGACTCAAATCCACATCATGCCTGATACACCTGACATTATTCTGGCTAAAGCAAACTTAATCAATACAAGTGATGTAAGTTTCCAAATTCATGTTTTTCAGAAAGCTTTTAATTGCTTCTAAGGCAAAGAATTGGAAATAAATTGCATGTCTGAATGATTTTGTTTAATGAACTACATGTGACTTAGATTCCTTATTTAGTGGTTTTTAGGTTGAATATCAAAATAATTGGCACTCCCTATCTCAGGCAGAGTTGGGAGTCTGTGCTGTCTGTTCCTTGTAGTTCTTTATGACACATATCATCATAAGATAATGGTTTATATTGCTCTTCCCTGTATGAATGGGAGCTCCTCAGGGTCAGAGACAATTTGTATTGGGCTTACAGTGCCTAGCTAGTATAGCGCCCAATACACACAAAACTCAATGAAATTTCAAATGAATGAACATTAAAAAACCCATGCAGGAGAATTCCATTTTTACTTTTATTGTCCTCATAGCAGAATTTCCTGAAATCTGTAGATGTAAAAATTAAATATTTTAAAGACAAATTCTAAACTCTAATAGAAAGGCTTCAACATTAAATAGTGTATTAGGATAATGCCACAAATGACTAAAATATGGACACATTCCAAGATCAAAAGTCATTTTAAACAATCTGGTTTCAGAATAAAGTGCATTAAATTGTATTCTCAGATATTTCATTATGTAACAAATCTGAAGAAAGTATTTCACTTGAGCTTTTATATTCAAAATTTAAATTTCCTCCAAAAAAATCTTAGATTTAAAAAACTATGAAGGATTTTGTTTCTTACCTCCAGATGCAGACCCTACTATGGACAGCTCTATATTGTAAAATAGGCTATTTTGCTACCTGTTAGCTGTGTGAAAGAGGCAGCCCATTAGGCATACTTTTTCCCCACGAAAAGCATTACTCTCGTCTAGCAAAAACTTCCAATGAAACACTCAAAGTTAATTGGAAAACAGCACCTAAGTGATATTTTATTTCACTTCTCTATCAATTTACTTCTGCCTCATTCTCAGAAATATTTGGGAAGAGCTAAAATTTAATTATGTTGATTTGGGTAATCGAAGAGCTTCACAGTTTAAAATAGGATCATTAGCAATCAATGGGCATAATTTCCAATTACATTTGAGTATTCTAGAGCAGATACTATTTCAGGGACTCTTAAAATATTTAGCACATTGCATTCATTATGCTGCAGTTGTTTATGGAAAACAGCTTTTCCCAAAGTGATCTTCATCTCTTAACAGAAGCTCTACCGAATGGGTTATGAGGAATTGAGGAAAAAAGGTTACGATCTTCCTCTTGATGCCATACCAATCAAAGCCGCAAAAGCATCCCGAGAAATTGCCAGTGAAGTAAGACTTTATCCACTGTTTATATTGATTTGATTACAATGTATCACTTTAAAGCCGTTTCAATTTAATCTTAAAGTGAACAGAATCTTCCAAGGAGTAACAAACTAAAATAGAGTGGAATGATCCCAAAGATGTAGTGTGGGATGAGGATAAACTCAAGGTATTTGTAGCTGGAATTTGTGTGAAATGTATTATGTGTGACATTTCTACCTGGAGTTAGCCTTTAACCTTTCCTACAAGTATCGTAATTCTGGGGCTCTCTAGGCTTTGTGAAACATGTAGAGTTCATGTGCTTTGTAATTGCAACATAAGTTAATCTTGTAAGCATCAAGGAATATTTTTTTTCTTCAGTACAAATATAAGGAAGGCTTTCGCAAGCAGCTCGGCCACCACATTGGAGCCCGGGACATCAAAGATGACCCCAAGATGATGTGGTCCATGCATGTGGCCAAGATCCAGAGTGACAGGGAGTACAAGAAGGACTTCGAGAAGTGGAAGACCAAGTTCAGCAGCCCAGTGGACATGCTAGGAGTGGTCCTGGCCAAGAAGTGCCAGACCTTAGTCAGTGACGTAGACTACAAGAACTACCTGCACCAGTGGACGTGCCTGCCTGACCAGAATGACGTCATCCATGCTCGACAGGCCTATGACCTCCAGAGCGATGTGAGTCTAAGATTTTCCTTTGGCTAACTAAATACCATGGCTGTTTTCCTAAGAAGAAAATTTTCCCTAAAGTAAGTGGTGTTGAGTTTACACAACGGAGTTCTGTGTCCCTAGATTAATGCCCATGCCCCATCCAGTCCCCTAAATATCTGGATGCACCATTATCCCACAAAGAGCCAACAAAACCCTCATTGCTTTGGTGAAAGCCTCTAATATTCTGATCTAGAAGAGTTGGATCATTTTCTGTGTGCTACTATTTAAAATACTATCTAAAATAAAATATTTTCCAAAATATTCTTCTAATTTGACTATTCCATTGCTTCAGAACACATACCAAAATTTGTAAATTTCCCAAGAATTCAACCAGTTAAATATCTATAGTCTAGTAAAATAAATAATATATAATTTTATTTCTTTAGGGGCATATTTTATGCTTATGTTAAGTGGCTTGTCACCTGTAATTTCAGAATTTGTATAAGTCCGACCTTCAGTGGCTAAGAGGCATTGGCTGGTTACCTAGTGGCTCTCTGGAGGATGAGAAGAATAAGAGAGCTACCCAGATTTTGAGTGATCACATTTACCGTCAGCACCCAGATAAATTCAAGTTCTCCAGCCTTATGGACTCCATCCCAATGGTTTTGGCAAAAAACAATGCTATTACCATGAATCATGTAAGTCTTGTCTTTAATTGAAGGAGGTATTTGTGTGTGTGTGTGTGTGTGTGTGTGTGTGTGCGTGTGTGTGTGCACGTGAAAGAGAGAGTGTCTGTATAAACATGGGCATTTTCTTCTATAAAAGAAAAATCGTATTTAATTCTTTTGCTTGGTATTAAAGTGGTTTTTAAGTAAGTGCTGCGCATTTTACTGATATGAGAATCTAGACCTGAAGATGTCACACATATCAACTCACAGAACAGACTGTCTTTAGTCTCATTAAGAACCAGATTATTAAAAAAAAAAAATTTATGTTTCTATTCATTACTAGCCTACACTAATCATGTCTTTTTTTTTTTTTTTTTTCCTTTAGCGTCTATATACAGAAGCTTGGGATAAAGATAAAACCACGGTCCACATTATGCCAGATACTCCTGAAGTTTTACTGGCTAAGCAAAACAAAATAAATTACAGTGACGTAAGCAATATATTCATGGCACGTGATATATTTTACTTACACTGCACTTTATAAATCAAACTTATGATGATTTATGTCTATTTCAGAAACTATATAAACTTGGCCTAGAAGAAGCCAAGAGGAAAGGCTATGATATGCGGCTGGATGCCATTCCCATCAGGGCGGCCAAGGCCTCCAGAGACATTGCAAGTGAGGTAAGTGCACCTAAAAAGTTCTTTGCCCTAGCTTTGACTCAAAGATTTTTCTGTCTCCTGGTTATATGGTAGGGCAAGTAAGGTACAAGGTTAAAGTTCTTGCCAACAGTCTTTTTTCTAAATATAGTTTAGAATCAAGGTAATAAAATTCTCAGTACAAAGCTATGATTGAGTCCATAGCAATATACATTTCAAAATATTGTCCATTTCATGCCGAATGAAAGCATTGGCTATTTGGCTGTAGTGCAGACATCTTTTGGGCTTTTCCACATGATAATTCTTATATACAATTGAATTCATTGTAGGATTCCTTCAAAACTAACTCACGCTTTATGAACCAATGAACCTACAAGGGCTGAATGAATATGACACACTATTCGTTGTGCAGTCATCCACACGTACCGTGTGTTTGCTTCTGCATTTGGTGATTGGTTGCCAATATTTACTATCTTTAAGTGATTTCTTTACTTACATTTCTAGGAACTTTTATCCTTCTATTTCATTAGTCAACAAAGTCAAGAATATAGTTGTTTCTTTATTTCCGAAATATGAGAAGTAACTATCATAATTTAAAAATAAATGGTCAACATTTACAGAAGGGTTAAAAGTATTAAAATGTTTCAAAATAATGTATAATACCTGCTGCCATTAAAAATTCATATTTATAAAGAATATTTAATGACACAGATGAGTGCTTGTATAATAACTAGAAAAGCCAGGTCTTATTCTAATTTTATTCTGACACACACACACACACAATGAAAAGTGGTTTTATGGTGGTTAACACTGAGTGATAGAATAATGTTGTTTTTTTTTGTATGCATATATACTTTATTTTCTAAGTTGTTAACAAAGTACATGTATTTATATATAGGAGGAAATCATTATATTTTAAGGAATAGGAAAATTGGGGCCTAGTAATTGCTTTTTACTAAAAGTTAAAACAGTTGATCACAAGGATTTTTCTTCTTCTAGTACAAGTACAAAGAAGGCTATCGTCAGCAACTTGGCCATCACATTGGTGCCCGAGCAATACATGATGACCCCAAGATGATGTGGTCCATGCATGTGGCCAAGGTCCAGAGTGACAGGGAGTACAAGAAGGACTTTGAGAAGTGGAAGACCAAGTTCAGCAGCCCAGTGGACATGCTGGGGTTGGTGCTGGCCAAGAAGTGCCAGACCTTAGTCAGTGATGTAGACTACAAGAACTACCTGCACCAGTGGACGTGCCTGCCTGACCAGAATGATGTCATCCATGCTCGACAGGCCTATGACCTCCAGAGCGATGTGAGTATATGAGGATCATAATGGCATGCAAAGATAGGAAATCAGTGAATTAACATCCCTTGGAGAAGGTAACAAAAGGCACCAAGCTTACGAGGCCCTGCAAGGCAGGAATAGCATTTCTTCTTTCCTTGAGAGTAATAATTGTTTAACTTTCCAGACAAAAAGAAGTATGATCTGATAGACTGTCCATTCAACTGTATTTTCAAGAGTACTCTTTATTTCATATCCTTTAGATGAAAATGTTTTCCCAATGCCAAGATAAATATTCATTGACTGTCTCAACAGAATATGTACAAGTCAGATCTGCAATGGTTGAGAGGCATCGGCTGGGTTCCTATTGGCTCTTTGGATGTGGAAAAATGCAAAAGGGCAACTGAAATTTTGAGTGATAAAATTTATCGCCAGCCTCCCGACAAATTCAAATTTACCAGTGTGACTGATTCTTTGGAACAAGTGTTAGCCAAGAATAATGCCATCAACATGAATAAGGTGAGGCTTCAAATTTCAGAGAACCAAGGTAGGACTCCTAAAGCGAAATAAAAGAAAAAGAAGCATAATCAAGAAAAGCAGGCAAGCAAGCATTGAGCAACCAAAGATATCTATCCATCCATCCGTATCTATCTCTGTGTCACTTATATTTAATAGTTACTTTAGTATTTGTTTCATAGTTTTGATAAAATGACATATTTTTATGGAAAACTATCTTTGCATAAAAGATACTCTCAATTTCCTTTTCTTAACACACATTTCAGATTATCATAAGGCACTAAATATCTGTTCTCTGAACTAATTACCTGAAGATGTGTCTATTATACATCATGTGTATAAGATGTTTAACCTTTTGTTATTTCTGTTTATAAAGTTTTTGTAGTCCTGAAATTTTTCTTAATTGTATACTGATTTTTTTTTCCTGATGACATTATCTATTTCCTTTGATAGCGTTTATACACAGAAGCCTGGGACAAAGACAAGACCCAGGTCCACATCATGCCAGACACACCAGAAATTACGTTGGCAAGAATGAACAAAATCAACTACAGTGAGGTGAGGGCAGATACTAATTCTATGAATTTTGCATGCTGTGTATTATTTCAGTTAACCTGTCTAAGGTGATATAATACTCTATAGCAACCTTATAAAGAATTCTTTTTTCTTGCTCCATGTAAATAACACCTCTTATATTTCTCAATTCTCATCCTAAACATCAAACTTCAAGTACTACAAATTATCACTTATGAAGTAAAATAGATAAGAATGAATGATTTAGGCAGTAATCATAAAGTTAATCAGAACTTTTATTAATTTTTTTAAGTTAGGAAATGAACAGTAGATTAAATATACATTTATCTTCTTCTTGTGCTGTATTGCTGTACTAGATATATTTTCCATATAGGATTTTTTTTCCAAATTGTAGTTTAAAGTCAAGATTTAAGATTATTAATTTATAAAATTAAGTCAAGGCTACTAAAATCACAGAATTATCAAATAACCCAGTGAAAGAAGAAATAGAGAGAGGACCCACCACGGTATTTAATGAGCCCATTCCTTTTCACTTTCTGTGAGCATAGGGCCATGTGCCCCCATGTCAGAGCCATGGATGTTTACGCTGAGAGGTCAGCCTCTCTTCTACTCCAAGAGTCCCACCCAACAGGTTGTCATCCTGCCCTTGCTTAAGTGTTCTCAGTGACAAGGTGTTTATCTTGTAAATGAGCCCATTTGTTCTGGAAAATTCCGTGAGGAAATGGTTCTGATGCAGAGTCACGGAGTTCTCTCTGCAGACCTTCCTAGTCCTCTGAGGCTGTGCAAAACCAGTGTCTGCCAACTCTGTGGAGAGGGTAACTACTGTGGTGCCTCCCCTGCCCCCTCACCCCAGGTTCTCTTTCTAATCCAGCCATCCCCAGTTCCTGTGCATTCCTCACATGACATCCCTGCTAGAATGTGACCCTCTGAACCAAACAAAATCTTGCAAGTGTAGAATACGGTTGACATCTTCTTTTCATTTCTGGACATTTGACCTCTAATTCTGCACCCAGGGCCTTAACACCCTGGCAGCCCTGTCATTGCTGGGGCTTGTGCAACTTGGGCTCAATTAAAACCCCAAGACATTTTGCATGGGCTTAAGCTAGGTTTCCTCTATCCTGCATTTATACATTTGGCAATTTAAATTCAGTTTAAAAGGAATTCAAAGATTCAAAGATTGACATTTATCTCTGCAGTTTCTTCTCCCTAGATTAAGCCTACTGGTGTAAGCCTCTGTAGATGTTTGTGAATCTGATTTTTCTGTCAGCTGATGTGTTAGTTATTTCTCCCAGCTTTGTGCTACCAGCAAAGAAAATATTGTTTCTTTGAAGGTATAAGTCAACCGTCTATCACTTTTCTGCAGGATATAACTTAGAGAATGTAGCTAGATGAGCTACCATCTTGAGTCATTTTATTTTGGCGAGTGCAAACTATAATTTTAGCACTTATATAACTAACTCTTCATTGTCTCCAAAACCAAAAAACATCAAGTCCTACTTGCAAAGCAAAAGGGAGCGAATTTTTTTTTAGCTAAGCCTCTAATATGGGTCCTGTATTGTTTCCTGTATAAAGGAAAGCATATACTGTATGTGTAGGAATTTCAGAAGACAAAGAGCCTCTGTAACTGGCCACTGAGCATTTTTGGAAATCTGGGCTCTGTCTTTGCTGCAAAAGCTCAGAGAGGCTGTAGTGTTGCTATTGGTTCAAAGACCTAACCTGCCTGCCAGAATATTCTGCTTTCTCTGTCTTTTCTCTCTCAGTTTAGTTCTTCTGCTTTCCCCCCACCACCACCTCAGTTAGGACAGGAAGATAGAATACAAATTCGATTATGTCATTCTTCCTCAAAGCATGGTCTCCTATTTCCTATAGAATTAAGCACAAACTTATTTTAGCACTAAGCCTTCAGACCAACTCTAGGTTCTTCTCAGTCCTTTCCTGCCACTTGTGCCTGGCACTGCTCCCCACTCCATTTGACACCCCTGCACTTTCTCTCCTTTGTGCTTTGATTCATGCAATGCCCTCTGGCCTTGACTGCCATCCTAGTCTCCGGAAACCACACTCATTACTCAAGGTTTAGTACAAAGATCAGTCTCTCTGCAAAAACTTTCTTGATTCTCAATTCAGAATTGATTGTTCCTCCCTGGAGCTCTTTGTCAATGATATGGTTAAATCACCTCTTGTGGTTTGACTTTTTGGTAGCTTGTCTGCAGTCTACCAGTCTTTCCATCAGTTCTCCCACAACCTTGACAATGGAAGAAGTCTCCTACTTCTCTTTGATTCCCAAGTACCCAGCACCATCAAAGCACAGCTGGTGCAGAATCAGTGTGGATTGAATTAATTTCCATGATCAACAGTTAATCAAGTCTTTCCCTCTTATCCACATTTTGCCACCTTAGGTGCACAAGTTTCAGCTTAATTTTTTAGTTCTCGTCAAAACTGACTGATGGGTTGTAACTAAAAATTTTGAAACAGTGGATAATATCTATATTTCATTAATTTCACACAAGTTTTACAATGAAAAACAAAGCTGCAATGTTCTATGTAAACATCATTTTTAAGTCTAAGCAAAGGCTTAGAACACTCAGTGGGAGATTATTATAGGTGCCTACCTGTGTTGAACTTAGTAAATTATTTTAGTCCCCTGTCAATTTTGGGGCATAAATGTCAACATCTATGTGTGTCTATATATTTTTTGCCCAAACTTAGACTCTGTATAAACTCGCCAATGAAGAAGCAAAGAAGAAAGGCTACGACCTGCGAGCCGATGCCATCCCAATCGTGGCGGCCAAGGCCTCCCGGGACATCGCCAGTGATGTGAGTTCCAGCATCGCCCCAAGTATATAATCAGGCTGAAGTGATGTTGTCACTGAGCTAAATCTTCAAAAAGAACTTTCCTTGCCCTTTGGAAATAAGTCCTAGTATATTTATGTGGGATTTTTCAAAAACCTAGTTTTGAAAAGTTTTGTTAGTTTTGAGGGAAGTGAAAAATTCGATATTCGTACAAGCAGTTTATAACCTTTAGGACACAGCATCTTCAATGAAAACTGACCCGCTGAAAACAGAGAAAGATCCATTCACGTGGGAATTATTAGAGTAAAGCTGCAGGCTTGGAGATATAAAAATTTTCACGGTGCTTCTAGGAAGTATAACTCAGAAACTAAAGTACCCCCCGTGAGAATCGGGTCCTGGCTTTATGTGACATTTTACTAACAATATTTACAAAATTCGTAGGACACATGCCATTATAATTCAGTGGATCAATATCAGAGGTGGCTACGAGCCCAAGGTTGTACCCTTAATAACAGCTCGTGGCTGTCTAGCACATACCTCCCAGAATAAATCCATCATCCCTTCCTGGTGCCTCAACCTATTCTTGAAGAACAGACCACTGTTCTAAAAATCAAGGGCCCAGTATTTGGGGATACAGCAATACACTTCCCTTTATGTTGTTGGTGACTCATTTTAGTTCATGTATGTTGGGCCTCTCCGTGAGTTTATGTCAATAATTATAAATAACAATAATAACTAGAAAGTATTGTGAATTCTGTGCTAAGAGCTTGACATGTGATATCTTATACTTCATAATTATCCTAGGATATAAGCAATGTCATTATCCCTGTTTTGTGGATTGCTTAAGCAACTTGTCTAAAATCAAACTCATAGTAGGTGGTGGAATTAAAATTGAGACAACCTCATTACTTCCCACTGTACCATACTGCGTCCTGCTGATCCCTCCATACTTTTCTTAGTGGTCTTTGAGACTAGAGGCATGTATTTTGAATAACTGGCTCAGATCCCAGGACAATGTCATTGAACATGGAATAATAAAAACATTCTTGGCCTATGCAGGAGTAGAACCCAGGAGTTTTTTGGAGCATGTTCTAACCAATTGGACTGCTACCACAGCTTCACTAGTATAATAATTCTGGTATTGTATTAGCATACTAGTGGTATACTGTTTGTTTATATTAGTATAATAACTGGTATACTAAACTAGGTCCTTGACCTAGAGTACTGCATCTTTCCAGGAACCAGACACTCATTTTATGACTTATGAAACATGCCATGTTGCCAAGTGCATCTCTTTCCTGACATACTTTTAGTACCTAAAATTCATTTCTCCAAATTCCCTTGTTCAAATGGCCTCTCCCTCCTGTGGGCACTACCTTCCTCCAGAATTATTCTTTATTACCAAGCCATAGGTGATTTGGGTTATGTACTACAATTATATGGATTCCATCTATGTTCTTAGCTCTATAAGCTTCAAGGGTAAAGGTCAGGATACCAGCTTGAGGTTATGTTTATTAGCAAAAGTCACCTTACAGCTTTGATGTAAGCAAGGTGATTTTGTACAGACTTTTGACCTCCAAGGGCTTATAATAAAAACCTGACTTGTGTGTTTCCATCTCAGTACAAATACAAAGATGGTTACCGCAAGCAGCTTGGCCACCACATTGGAGCCCGGGACATCAAAGATGACCCCAAGATGATGTGGTCCATGCATGTGGCCAAGATCCAGAGTGACAGGGAGTACAAGAAGGACTTCGAGAAGTGGAAGACCAAGTTCAGCAGCCCAGTGGACATGCTAGGAGTGGTCCTGGCCAAGAAGTGCCAGACCTTAGTCAGTGACATAGACTACAAGAACTACCTGCACCAGTGGACGTGCCTGCCTGACCAGAATGACGTCATCCATGCTCGACAAGCCTATGACCTCCAGAGCGATGTGAGTACAGCTTCCATAAAAGAGCGGTGTTCAGAAATAATTGAAACTCTATAAAAGTTGTCCTTCATATGCAACCCCTTCTCCCACGTAAGCTAAGATTTATTGATCAATGAGTGAGATCTCAATCAGAATAAACTTTTATTATTGCTTTTTTGAATGTAAGTGAAGTTGACAAGCTGGATTTGGTCCTATAAAGAAAAGAATTAAGCGATGTTAGAATTCAGAGTCCACCAGATGGAGACATTTCTTTTATTCTTGTAGGGGGGTAGAAATAACACATTTTTATATTAAAAATAAATTACTCTGAAGTTTGTTTTTAGATTCTTTGCAAACCAAACAAGGTTCTCATGAGAATTCTGATGCCTGCTACAATGTTAATTGTTACTCTTATGAAATAAGAGAAGTTGCTGTGTTTGTAAACTACTGGGTCAGTTCATTGCATTGTCTTCTCTTAGCACCGCTCAGAATGGCTCTCCGTGGAGCGGTCACGTGGAAATGGCGGACCCTAGTACCTAGTGCCGCTGCTTTCTATATCAATCTGGATCTGAGAAGCACAGTTCCTAACTGTTTGAAGGGATTATTAAACATTAGAGGATTTGGGAGGACAGTAATTGACCCTTACCAGAAACTATGCAAGCTCACCTAGGAAACCACCCACACTTGTTCTGTAGTTTTTGACACACCCACCCTGTGTTTTGCAACTGTGTCCAAAAAGAAAGGCTTTGCCTGTGCATGAAAGAGAGTTAAAATGGCTAATGTCACCCCCGGAATGACAGTGTTGACTGACAGCCTGACTGCATCTGTCTGTTAGTTGGGTGCCTTTCCAAGATCTCCTCCCCAACCCTGCGATAAACAGCCTTAATGGTTATTTGAAAGTTAACAGTCGTTTGAAAGTTAAAAAGCACTTCAGAGGTATGAAATGTTATTGTTTTCATTCTTGGAGTTGTTATTTTGGGGGCAATTAGTAGTCAGCGTAGGGCAATTCCAACAGGCTTTTTGTCTAGACTGCAAAATAGCAGTCTCTATTTTCTGCCTAATTGCTGTTATGGGTAAAATCCTTCCACTGAGCTGGGCAAAGGTCCAGTTCCTTTGCTGTGAAGTAGTTATGAATACTTAATGGGTTCACAAAAATCCTTAGCAGAAAAATGTTTTAAGGGGCGTCTGGGTGGCTCAGTGGGTTAAGCTGCTGCCTTCGGCTCAGGTCATGATCTCAGGGTCCTGGGATCGAGTCCCGCATCGGGCTCTCTGCTCAGCAGGGAGCCTGCTTCCTCCTCTCTCTCTCTGCCTGCCTCTCTGCCTACTTGTAATCTCTCCCTGTCAAATAAATAAATAAAATCTTTAAAAAAAATGTTTTAAAATAAATCATAGGAGAAAAGTATGGAAAGACAATTCTGGAAAGGAGTCCCTCTTAATCATCCTGAGTACTTGGTGGGAAGAGACTGGACTTTGGACCAATGTCATGGTGGTTTATTGCCCTGAGCCTTGAGCAATGCTAAGGCTGGGAAAAGTCTGCTCAGGGCTTCAGTGGCTCTGTGTCATTCCCATAGCTTCACTTCTTTTTGTGTTTACTCTTAAAGAGCATTACAGATATTTTGAAAGAGGAGGAAAAAAAGACAGAAGGCAATAAAACCGAACATAATCTAACCACTGAAAAAGCCTACTCCTGCTCATGTAATTTATTCACATACATTGTTTTATGTTTGTTCTTCATGTAATGTTATATTAATGACATTTCTACAAGTAACCAATATTCTTTACAATATGGCTTTTAATAACTACAGAGAATTTCTTCAGACTAGGCCTAACATGTATTTACTGGTAGCCTGTGGCTGGACGTATCTGTGGTTTCTCCCATTCTGGGATGCTGTTGTTTTCCTGTACACATGGACGTTATAATAATATTCACTGAACTGAACAACAAAAGATACTAGTTTAGATTTTTCTTTCCTTACAACCGGAAGCATATGGTCACTTTTTGTCATGGCCAGGAGACATCTCTGGGTTGTTTTTGACACAGTTGCTCTTTTAGTCTTCCTGACACAGAGAGCTTATTTTCTATTAAAAAACAATAACACAGCAGCTTATCCATATTGTGCACTATTTATTACTAATTGTCTTGGCTTCTGTACCCAAAATCTTTTAATCTTGCTGAAGAGCTTCTGCCATTTTTCTTCTTCACAGAACGTTTACAAATCAGATCTCCAATGGCTGAGAGGCATCGGCTGGGTCCCCATTGGGTCTCTGGATTTGGTCAAGTGCAAGAGAGCTGCAGAGATACTGAGTGACAACATCTACCGCCAGCCTCCCGACCAGTTCAAGTTCACTAGTGTGCCTGATTCCCTGGAGCAGGTGCTGGCCAAGAACAATGCCCTCAATATGAACAAGGTGAGCCCCAGCTGCCTCCAGCCTCTTTAACATGCCGGAGATGCTGCTATACTCTAATGACTAGTGCACTTAAAATTATTCGTTGAAGTGGAGGGTCACATTTACCTCCTAAATTACACACTTGAAATCCTCCAAATAATTTCTATTATTCCCAGTTTTAACCTAGATAACTAATACTAAGGCTCCAACCGTAAATTGAATACCGTATACCCAAGTTTGGTTTCTTTTTCCTACTAGATTAGTGATAGTTGTGTTTATTTTGACTTTTTGTTATTCCTATTTCAAGTGGTTTTTAAAGGTTTTTTATTTAAATAAAATTTAACGTATACCATATTATTTGTTTCAGAGGTAGAATTTAGTGATTCATCAGTCTTATATAGTATGCAGTACTGGTTCCATCTCATGTCCTCCTTAACGCCTAGCACCCAGTTACCCCATCCGCCCATCCAGTTCCCCTCCAGCAACCTTCAGTTTGTTTCCTGGAGTGAAGAGTCTCTTATGGTTTGCCTCCTCCTCTGTTTTCATCTTACTTTGTTTTTCCTTCCCTTCCCCTATGCTCATCTGTTTTATCTCTTAAATCCTGCCTATGAGTGAAATGATATGGTATTTGTCTTTCTCTGACTTATTTCACTTCGAGTGATACCCTCCAGTTCCAACCATGTCATTGCAAATGGCTGGATTTCATTCTTTTTGGTGGCTGAGTAATATTCCATGGCATATATATATACATACCACACCTTCACATGGTTTTCTATCAACATCTTCTTTGATAGCGTTTATATACAGAGGCCTGGGACAAAGACAAGACTCAAGTTCATATAATGCCTGATACCCCGGAGATCACGTTGGCAAGACAGAACAAGCTCAACTACAGTGAGGTAAGTGCAAACGTTGGTGCTACACTGATTTTGTTATCATTGTTACCGTTTGTTTTCCTGCATTTACTTTTGTGGAGATTCTCAGGCCTCAGCTATTGTGGTGCGTTTGGCTCTGTGATATGAACACTTATCACAGCCTTTCATTTCTGGGTTAAATATTATATGCTGTAGGATTCCATGGGCAAACTGAAGGCACGTTATCTTTTTAGTTGCCAGTATGGGTAGGTGGGGCTGAGGAGTATTTTTGGTATTTCTAAGCAGTAAGATGATCAGATAAAATAGTAGCTCAGTATTCATACTGAAATACTACTTATTGTTTACCTAATATTCAAGTTCAGCTGGGCATGCTATATTTTTATTTGCTAAATCTGGCAGTCTTACCAAGGGGGACTCTGATAATATCTACTTTTTCCCTTCCTGGATCCTAAATAAAATTGAGAGGTAAAACAAAGGAATATAATAATAAAAGTTGAAATCTCACATTTTATGCCATCTCATACAAAGATGTATTTGTATGAGAACTAACGGAGTCTAACCGAATCCCAGAATTAGGTTCCCAGAAGCAGAGGCCTCACTGGAGCAGGGCAGTCAGCTCCCCTCCCGTCAGGGCTAGAGCCCAGAGAAGCAGAGAAGAGCACTAGGCTTATTCCTAGAGGGACATGGTCAAAGCTTAGCAGGGAGTGCCCAGTTATCCCATCCCTAATGGTGAAATGAATCATTAAGTCATTTTACCTCTTCACAGGCAGAGAGGAAAGGGGCAGAAAAAGGAGAAAGGTCAGAGAAAAATAATTGAGCTCCTTCTATAGAAAGAAAGCCTCAGGTGTGGGAAAGAAGTGTTCTCTGAACAGCACCGATTTTTTTTTTTTTTAAGTAAAATGCAATCTATAGCTGCATGTTTTACTAATATGATACAATCAAAATTTAGACCCTTAAAGTTGTGATTATAGTCCAGTTAGCTTAGTTTTAAATTGTACTTCAGTCTTTTTCTCATTCTCATTTTTTAAACATTATAAAGAATTACGTGATTTTGAAAGATGTTTTAATAAAGAAATGGATAAAAGTATATGTGTATATATTTTATATATATACGACTAATAAACATTGTTCTTGAGTTATTTTTTACTTAGCATGTAGAAATTGATACTTTGTCAATTGATCTCTACTATTAGATTATACATTATATCAAACCACATGATATGTATTAATCTACAATATATAATGGACTAATATATCAACTTGTGTTAACTGATCTCATTTCTAAAGCTGTGTATATTTTCTTTTTGGTAAGATATAATTTATTTGCTTTCAATATTGCTAGGTTATTTCTAGAGTCTGTCCTTTATAAAATTACTCTTTAGTAATCTCCCAGTTGTCGCTGTCAAACCTTTTGCTTTAACTCTGACACTCTTTGTAGACTCTGTATAAACTCGCCAATGAAGAAGCAAAGAAGAAAGGCTACGACCTGCGAGCCGATGCCATCCCAATCGTGGCGGCCAAGGCCTCCCGGGACATTGCCAGTGATGTGAGTAGCAACACTCTGTGTATGTGCATGTAGATGGGGGGAATGATCATCATTACAGCAGGGAGATGCATCTCCGTGCCAGTTAAAGCATACTTATTGTGCTTTAAATGGAAAAAAAAAAAAAAAAAGTTTTTCATCGGAAAAACTCTTACATGTTTAAGTCTGAATCACTTTAATATTCATGTCCCATAGGTAGAGAGGGTATCCTGAACTTCAAGATAAAGTTGAATTTGAATCTATAGTTGCTCATATCTATAGTTATGAGACATTTATCTCCATATCTTGAACACGTAGCTTATAGAGAAATGAGAAAATGCCAGAAGGGTTAAAAAAAAAATAACTTGGTTACATGTGTTGGCTCAACATCTGAAAAAGACCGTGTTCAGCCAGATCTAGGAAAATGTGCATTTCAATGAATCTGATCTGGATTTTTGCCAACCCTTTCTTTGGAAAATTACCTTAAGTGTTTCCTTTTGAGTTCTTATCAAATGAAAACAGAAAAAGGCAGACAACCAAAAGCAATAAAATGGTGATCCTGATTGTCTTTCTGCTGTCCTCTGAAAGAAGTGGGTCCTTTGGTGAAGAATTCAGGCTTCCATAAGTATACTTTAGGATTTGTGTGATGTTGTTGCCTAAAGTAAAGAGAGAATATCCACTCAGAACTTACACCATCTCCAAAACGCTTTCTTTAGTTATATAACCTGTTTTCTCACTTGGCGAATCCCAAGAAATGCCAGCCAGATTTGATGTCCAGCAGAGCAGGGAATGCAGGATAGAAAACACAAGCCAGTCCATTTTAGGGAGTCAGATGACACAGTGAAGGTCAACAGAGCTAGAACTGGGAGGCCTGAGGGATGCATAGGGGAGGTAATATAGTACCTGTGGACTGGGGAATAGCATTTGAAAAATTGTATGTAAATTTCTGCATTAGTGATTTCACTGACCCAAGATGAAGAAAAGGCAGTGTACTGCCATGACTGATATTCTGGAAGTGTTGCTGCCTTTATTTCCAGGGACTTAATGTCTACAAACCATAGAACTATGTAGTTTGGCCTGTTTTCCCATTAGAGAATTGCTACAGTCAAATCAGAGTTTAGGATGAAGAGATGAGTTGATATTCAGATGATTCCAAATTTATTTTAAATTTGACACTTTAAGTGATTTTTTAAAATGATGTTTTAAACTAACAATACTTTTAGTTCTTTCTATTCATGCTTATTTTTTAAATGACTACTTTTATTTCAGTACAAATACAAAGATGGTTACCGAAAACAACTTGGCCATCACATTGGAGCCCGAAATGTTGAGGATGACCCCAAGATAATGTGGTCTATGCATGTGGCCAAGATTCAGAGTGACAGGGAGTACAAGAAGGACTTTGAGAAGTGGAAGACCAAGTTCAGCAGCCCAGTGGACATGCTGGGGTTGGTGCTGGCTAAGAAGTGCCAGGCCTTAGTCAGTGACGTAGACTATAGACATCCCCTACACGAATGGATGTGTCTGCCTGATCAGAATGACGTCATCCATGCTCGACAGGCCTATGACCTCCAGAGTGACGTGAGTACTAGGACCCATTTTATATGCCACCGGTGACGGTGCTTATGATAGTAATGCACGGTGATACATAGATAATGGTCTAGGATTAGGCTGAGGCCTCAGAAGTAATAACATTTTTTCTCTCTGCCTCTCATTGAGTGTGTCTTACTTTCCTATAGGAGAGAACATGATACTATGAAGGTCTAATTGGGCTTTGTATTTGAAAAGACATAGACGTGAAGTTTGGCTATTAAAGTTTTTCAGCCTTTTTCTTTCATTTTTTAAAGCAGGTGTCATAACAGCTTAAGTAAGACTTGCTTTTGTGTTTGATCTCACCAGAACGTTTACAAGTCAGATCTCCAGTGGCTGAGAGGCATCGGCTGGGTCCCCATTGGGTCTCTGGATTTGGTCAAGTGCAAGAGAGCTGCAGAGATACTGAGTGACAACATCTACCGCCAGCCTCCGGACCAGTTCAAGTTCACCAGTGTGCCTGATTCCCTGGAGCAGGTGCTGGCCAAGAACAATGCCCTCAATATGAACAAGGTGAGCCCCCAATTGGGGGGAAACTAAAATGGAACCATATATCCTTGAGAATATCTATGGTTAATTTAGTGTTTTTCGTTTTATCCAACTGCCATATTGTGTTTAGGGTTTTGGTTGCATTCTCTATTCAGTTACATTAGGATTGCAAAAATGTATGTGGGAATTTCTGCTTTGACATCTCTTGTGAAATAGCCAGTGTAAAGAATAGGATAGATGTTCAGTGTTCAACTTGTTTGCAGCCAATGAGAGTAATACATGGTTTGATATCAAGGTTTCTTTCTTTCAGGTACTTATCTAGGTGAGTATGAAACAAACAAGTGAGATGCAGATCTCCATGATATTTATCGAAAAGAAATCTAGAGAAGGCATATCCAGTTATATTTGCAGTTAATAAACCACTAACAAAACCATGGGAAGTATTTAATGTAGATATAGTACATAAGGATATTTGTATATGCTTAGAAAATAGTTGCTTGTAATTTAATTGGAGGTGATCCTGTAACAAAACACATACTTTTTCTTTTCATATCTTAGCCCATGTTTATATTTAGTGACAATAAGTATCTTGTAATTTCAAAGAGATCAAAGACTATTGTCATATAGCACACAGCATGGATAGCGAGCAAGGCTGGCTTTCAAATTTGTCATGATCTCTAAATTAGAAACTCCATTTACAACATTGTTTTTCTAATTCATTACCGTTTTTATCATTCACAGCGCTTATACACAGAAGCCTGGGACAAAGACAAGACCCAAGTCCACATCATGCCTGATACACCCGAAATTATGTTGGCAAGACAAAATAAAATAAATTATAGTGAGGTAAGACCATTTATTTTGGTTTCTTGATCTGACCTCATTGATTTTGTTGTTGTTGATGTAGTAGTAAAGTTAGAATTCTGGATTTAATTCTCATGTGCATCAGTTAGCTTAGTTTTATCTTTTTATGCCCATTACCATACCCTGAATATTTATGCCATCTGTCAAAAGGTAGATAGATAAAATGATACAGAAGTAAATACAAAAATGTCTCTATGTCAGGAAAAGGAAAAAAACTCCCAACTATTAATGATTGAAACTTATAATTTTAATTTAAAAATGATTATTATTTATCAGATTAATACTTAAATATTTTGTGAGTTTTTGTTCAGTTACCTGTGAAATGAGATAAAAATACATATCTTAAAAATTTCTGTGGTGGCTAAGTAAAGTTGTATATAATATGCCCAGCATAGAGCCTGGCACAAAATAGATGCCTATTAACCTTTGATTTCTTCCTCATACACTCTAGTTACCATACATATTAGATTTATCTACCATGCTCAAAATAACTTGTTTATTTACAAGAACAAAAATGAGAATTCTCAAATCCATCCATTTCAAAATTGCCTAAGGACAATACAATATAATTTTTATGTGTTATCTCCTGCCTCCCGAAACTTGTCATCACATATCTTTGTAGTCCAGAAATATTGCTGCAGAAACAGCTTCTTGCCCAATTGTACTTGCCAAAGTTAACAATTATCTGGTTTATCCAACAAGAAATTGATTTCTTACATGTTTGTGTGTCTTCGTTAAAAAAAAAAAAAAAAAAAAAAAAAAGGATTTTTTTCTTCAGTTTGAGAACATTGGAAAATTAAGTACTCATTTTCAAGACTTGACCATATTCAATCTCCTATCGGCATTAACTACTTCTGACTATAATTATGTGACCCTAAAGAAAAGGCATGTTTGTATCAAGTAACCATGACAAGTGAAATGAAGAGGATATGATTTCCCTCGCTCCAGCGTGATGAAGTAGACCAGCAGACAAGCCTAAGCCTAAGTATTTGATTGCCCATGGTAATTTGAGCGATTTTTCTCTTGGCCACAGAGATTCTCTGTTGGTTTAACTTTTCCAAAGAAGTCTGTCTCACCCTAGACAGATGAAGTTAGTTTCTATCCCAAACTGTAATGATGCTTTTACCTTTCCCTTTTGTTCAAATGAGGTCAGATGAGATAGGTGGCTTTTTGTTTGTTTGTTTTCAGACTGAGAGGAAATTGAAGCTTTTATTTCTATAATTTTCAGCTGGATTAATTTTCTTTAAAATTACATGAGGATGTTAATTCCCTAAGGGCTGTACCCTGAAGATTAGATTTCAGAATGGCTCTCTTGAGTTTTTCCTCAACCCAACTGGTACCTTCATTCCATACTTAGCTCAATAAATACATACCAAATAAACAAAGCAACCACATTTTACTTTTTTTCTCTTAAATTCTCATTTACCTGTTCTATCTAGTTCTCTTGGGTAAATAACATACCAAACAAGGTTTAAAACGTGGTCTTGAATGGTAACCAAAAGTATTCTCTTCTTTGAAGCCCTGAATCTTTTTCAAATGTTGAAAGAATGAAATAAATTTATTTGTTTGGCCTGAAGACATGAGTTGATTTAAACATATTTTTCCACTTATGCATAAGGACAGAGTCCTCCAAGGAAAAATATAATAGAGGAGCTATTTGGCTCTCCAGTTTCAAAATAAACATTTCTAGGAATTTTTAAGACCAAATACCCTTAGGATTATATCTCAAATGTATCAAATTTATTCTTATTTTTCACTTTAGCTTTTCCTTGTAAAATCTTATCCTGGGAAGAATGCAATTTGTCACATATTAATAATCTACACTAAAAACATACAATAACTTCCTTCTAGGACTCTTAGATCATTTAAAAATTAAGCACCTCTGCATCATATTTAAAATTCAGATATTATTCCAGTATTTTTAATTCAATCTAACATGAGAATGGGGCATAATAATGAAGCAATTAGTTTTCATTATTGCTGCCACACTATTTAAAGCCTTGCCTTACATTTAAAATGTTGTTTTTTACAGCCTTTATACAATGACAAAATACTGAACATTGTAACAGGAAGACAGATAAAGCCCTAAAGAATCAAGGTCATTGTTTGCCCTTAAAACCATCAGTGGTTTCTGAGTCCCTTTTTCAGAACTGTCTACGGGTTCTGTGACTGCTTTCCTTGACTCAGTAACACTTAGCAGAGGAAAGGGGAGAAACTGGGATTAAGAATTAAGTTACACCATCATAGACGGGTTTAAGAACTGTGTCTCTGGCGGCGTAAAGATGAGCTACCTTCAAATTTTAGGTGTCCTTGAGCTGTAACACGATGTCTTTCCAATAGGGATGCTGGCTTGCATTGTTTTAAGCACTTAACATAGCTGCACTTTCCTGGTACCATTCTAAGTTACCTGCCTGGGAGGGCCCTGTGTTAAGGTGGGGTCCACTTCTTTCTTGGCCACTCTTCTTTCACTTTAAAACAAAAGCACTGATTAAAGGCCCAGAAACAGATGAGATAGCCAAATGCTACTCGTGTTCCTGAACTGGATTCTAGGTAGAAAAACAATATTGTTCTAATGGACATTACTAGGACAGTTGGTGACATTTGAATATTCACTATCTATTAGATAGCAGTATTATGTTAGTATTAAACTTCCCAAATTTAATAAATATACTATGACTGTAAAAATGACTTTATTCTTAGGCAATACATGAGCTTAAGTGTTTAGAAGTAGAAGTCATGATGTCTACAATTTATTCATGATTAGTCCTTATTATTGGAAATAAGTCATATACATACCACATATACACATAAGAGAAAGATGAAGTAAGTATGGCTAAAAAAAAAAAGTGCTGATATCTGGGTAGCTGGAAGTTCACTGTACTAAAAACTTTTCTGTAGGTTTGAAGTTTTTCAAAATAAGAAAAATGCACATTTTTAAATATTAAAACATGCATTAAGATATTTGATTAGAAAAGATTTTATAAAGATTTTATTTCTTTTTTTTTTTTAAGATTTTATTTATTTATATTTGACAGAGAGAAATCACAAGTAGATGGAGAGGCAGGCAGAGAGAGAGAGAGGGAAGCAGGCTCCCTGCTGAGCAGAGAGCCTGATGCGGGACTCGATCCCAGGACCCTGAGATCATGACCTGAGCCGAAGGCAGCGGCTTAACCCACTGAGCCACCCAGGCGCTCTATTTCTTTTTTTTTTAAGATTTTTTTTTTTTTTTTTTAAATTTGACAGACAGAGATCATAAGTAGGCTGAGAGGCAGGCAGAGAGAGAGAGATGGAGAGAGAGTGGAAGAAGCAGGCTCCTCAGCAAGCAGAGAGCCCGATGCAGGGCTCGATCCCAGGATCCTGGGATCATGACCTGAGCCGAAGGCAGAGGCTTAGCCCACTGAGCCACCCAGGTGCCCCAAGATTTTATTTCTTAAAAGAAAAAAGAAAGGCATACCTGTGCCAGCTGATAATGTGATGCATGCCTGACAGTTTTAAAAAACAAAAAAACTGTGCCAGACAATGTAATTAATTAATATCCACCAAAACCTTTTTCAATCAAGGTATCATGAATTCCTATAAATCACAAAAATAACAAGATGTAATAAGTTTTATTTTTAAAAAGTATCAAAATGTGTATCTTATTTATCATGTTTTAATTAAAAAACAATATAAATTTGTTTTAACACAATATAGGATTGGTCAAAATTTTTATAGGTGGCTCACAAGCAAAAGGGGCTGACTGCCTCAGTACAGATGATTTGTTTAATGCACTGGTTCTCAAACAATGTTCCCGTAGCACACCTGTGTTCCATGGTCTGTGTTTATCTGCCCTACCACAGAAAATGAACTGTCAGGTGGTTTTTCTGGTTTACGGAAAAATTTGTCAAATACAATTTTTTCTGTTTTGTGCTTTCAACTCCTAAATCCTTGGTACCTGCTATTACTATATCTGCTAGCAGTTTTCAGCAGCTGACAATATGAATAGGGAGCAAATCAATATTAACAGACATTCAGGAACAGCAGATTAGCCTTAGTTCACTGTTCATTTTGCATATGTACTCACAGTGGTAAGTATTGTGTATTTTTACACAATACCTAATGAAATTGTTTTTTGCTAATGAAATTGTTTCTAATTCAAATTTGGAGTTAAATAAATCAACATTTCATGGTCATGTTATGAGAAGAGCAAGTGCTGAACCAATCCAACACATTTGGAAGTTATTGACTTGGTGTCTAAAATCTATGAGGATTTGTCTAAGAGAATTTGCAATTTTAAAACCTGCTGAATGTAAAATTGTACCTTTTATTTTTTATTTTTATTTTTTTTTTAAAGATTTTATTTATTTATTTGACAGAGAGAGATCACAAATAGGCAGAGAGGCAGGCAGAGAGAGAGGAGGAAGCAGGCTCCCTGCTGAGCAGAGAGCCCGATGCGGGACTCAATCCCAGGACCCTGAGATCATGACCTGAGCTGAAGGCAGCGGCTTAACCCACTGAGCCACCCAGGCGCCCTAAAATTGTACCTTTTAAATAGCTTGGATAAATAAAAAGTAAAAGAAAGAGATTTTTAAAAAAGATTTAAGGCTGAACATATTAGTACAGTTAGTTTTGCATGCAAAATAGTCTTCTTTCACCAAAAGTACGATTTTAGAGTGCAGTTGAGTACTGTATCTAAAAGCCATTACTTTTTCCCTCAGAACTGCTATCGCCAGGCCATGGAAGAAGCCAAGAAAGAAGGCTATGACTTGAGAAGTGATGCCATTCCCATTGTTGCTGCCAAGGCCTCCCGGGACATTGCCAGTGACGTAAGAGCTGATCACATCCTTCCCTTTGCTACCAACAGGCCAAACCCCTTGCACAGGGGATCGTAGCTGGAAATCTTTGTAGTCATCATCCATGGATCTGTAGCCCTCCATCTGAACTGCCTTTATTGTGTAGGCAAATAAATTGAGGATTTGAGACAGTAGATAACCTGCCCAAGATCACAAGCATCACAGAGACAAAACCTGGACTGCAATGTGGTTCTTTTGACTCTTGTTCTTTGGTGTTTGCTTAGTAAGATTGAGTACCTTGATTAAAGCTAGCTAGACATCTGTTGAGCTTCTCATAAAATCTTATAAGGTCTTCTCAGGATATACTCAAGACAAAGATGGCAGGAAAGAAGCAGGCTTTAACAGAGCTCTCCCCCATGACTTGAGGCAGGACAGAGAATAACAAAAAAGCTCTGTGTCCTTGGTGAGGGGTCCAGAAAATCAATATTCCTCTACCCCAAGAATGAAGACCTTAGATTCCTAGACAACTTCAATTTTAATCCAAATAGTAGAAATTGTTCATTTTTGTAGGTTTTTTTTTTAATCACGATTAAAGAAAACATAACATTTACTGTCTTAGCCATTTTCAAGTCTATAGCTCAGCAGTGTTAAGTGTACTCTCACTAATCTACAACAGCTTTCCAGAACTTTTTCTTTTGCAAAACTGGAAGTTTGTACCCATTAAAACAACAAAAATTGGCTATTTTTAAACTACCCTTCTAGATTATTTGTGTAGAGGAAATTAGTTATCAGAATGCCCTAGAAAAAAAGATTAATAAACTTTTCAGTTGAATCCACCCACATGACCAACTTCTGAGACCCTGTTTATCACTGTAATTGAACTCAACTTTTCACAATTCACTTTAAAAAAAATTTATTATTATTATCATTATTATTTTTTATTTTATTTATTCATCTGACAGACAGAGACCACAGGCAGTCAGAGAGGCAGGCAGAGAGAGAGAGAGGGAAGCAGGCTCCCCACCGAGCAGAGAGCCCAATGCGGGGCTCGATCCCAGGACCCTGGGACCACGACCTGAGCTGAAGGCAGAGGCTCTAACCCCCTGAGCCACCCAGGCGCCCCTCAAAATTCACTTTTTAATCACCTTTTATCAACATACATTTTTTTTACCATAGTATAAAGGGATTGTGGTGTTCTTCTGTGGAAATGTGCAAATGAGCACAACATCCTCCTTGATGGGAGTGAGCATTTTCTAATGTGTGGCGTCTCAGCAGCACGGGATGAAGCTGCCCTATAGTCTTTTACTTATTTGAGAAAGAGAGTGAGAGCGAGCATGAGGGCACTGGGGAGAGGCAGAGGTAGAAGCAGACTCCCCACTGAGCCAGGAGCCTGAGGACATGGGGCTCCATTTTAGGACCCATGAGATCATGACCTGAGCTAAAGGCAGTCGCTTAACCCACTGAGTCAGCCAGGTGCCCCGAAACCCCCCTGGAGTCTTAAGGATCTCATCACAAAAGAGCCTCATCACAGAAAGAATGACAGGAAGTAACTCTTGGTGCTCCCTTCTTACTCACTGGTTTCTTTCTTTCAGTACAAATACAAAGAAGCTTATCGCAGGCAGCTAGGCCACCACATTGGTGCCCGAGCAATACATGACGACCCCAAGATAATGTGGTCTCTGCACATTGCCAAAGTGCAGAGTGACCGTGAGTACAAGAAAGAATTTGAGAAATACAAGACCAGGTACACCAGCCCAGTGGACATGCTTGGCATTGTTCAGGCCAAGCAGTGTCAGACCTTAGTCAGTGATGTGGACTACAGACATCCTCTGCACGAGTGGACCTGCCTGCCCGACCAGAATGACATCATCCACGCTCGGAAAGCTTATGACCTCCAGAGCGACGTGAGTACCCTGAGGATGGTTCTGCACGTCGACAGCAAATCTAAGACGTGTCCCTGCCTTCTAATGCCAGTGAACTGGAATATATTTGTATATTTCAAACAACCCATGATTAAATGTTTAAAAAGCATTTCCCACAGAAAGCACTACAATTTATTTCAGGGTTTTCTTTCCCAAAACCCATATGGAAAAGAGGGAATAAGATATATATAGGCAAATATATATAGGTGTATTTCTTTTTGGTGATTCAGGCTTGCTTTGCATGAGCTAGGTGAAACTGAGTTCTCGAAAATATATAGCTGCACATTTTTGGCTGAAGAGGTAGAATTGTGGATGTGGAGGGAAGTGGAAGAGGAAGTATATTATGCTAAGTCATTTTAATAAACGTTCATATTTTATAACTACCAACAGGGAAATACTAAGATATTCCTGTCTTTTTCAAAACTGGTCATTTAATTCCTATAAACAGTTAGTATGCACTATTGAGAGTAAAATAAAATGAATAATTAGGGTAATAGCTAATATAATTTCTTTATAAGACCCCATTACACACTTGATATTTTGTGATTGTGAAGGTGGATATAAGTATGTCCTTAAAGTTCTCATTCCACATACACAATGTAGCTATGTGCGGTGATGGATGTTAGACTTCTTGTGATCATTTCACAATATATTCATATACTGAATCATCATGTGGGGACTTGAAACTAATATATTGTTACATATTATATTCCAATTTAAAATACAGATCAAGAGTGTGATTTGCAAGGGTTAACATTACTACATGTTGAAACTCATTACTGTAGTTGAATTTCACCTCTTTTCCCTTAAAAAAAAAAAAAGCAAGAGGTGTTGTGACTACAACACTCACATAGCACTGGTCTGAGTGTGGGGTCTTACTGGAAGCTATTAGAGTGGATTTTCCAAAGCTAAAGAAGTTCTGCTTTTGTGTAAAAATCCTATAATACCCTCAGGCACAGGTGTCTTCTACTTTTTATAAAAACTCTTTCACCATTCTTGGTATAATTCTCTGTACCAAAAAATGCTCAGGGAAGAACCTCGTTCTCAGGATTCAGTAATGCTTGTGAAGGAGTGAGAAGCTAGGCTGGGAGCTTTTATCTGTTCCTCTGTACTTTTGTATTTCTCTAACCATTTTGTGACAATGAATCTGAAACTTGAATTAGTAAATATGTTTCTTATCCATTGATTTGCAGAATTTATATAAGTCAGACCTTGAATGGCTGAGAGGCATTGGCTGGGTTCCAATTGGTTCCATAGAAGTTGTTAAAGCCAAAAGGGCCACAGAGATACTGAGTGATAACATCTACCGTCAGCGTCCAGAGACACTGAAATTCACCAGCATAACTGACACTCCGGAACAGGTGCTGGCCAAGAGCAATGCTATGAACATGAGTAAGGTGAGTTTTTAACCCCTTACTGTTAGATCGAGGGATTCACCATAGAAGAGGGTAAAAAAATCTGGCATGTTACTGCATTCCTATAATTCCTTTAGGATTCAGGATACCTTCTAGAGTGGTTTTTCCAATATACTACCATAGTCACTTACTAATACTTCAAGATAGTAAACTACTAAAAATACTATGTGCTGTAATTATTTCATAATTGCAGTTTAAGTACTGCAACCCAATTATACATTTCAGAATTGTTAAAGAATTTTAATAAGGAACAGTAACAACTGAGTCAGTGAAACAGTAAACTAGTAAGCTAAATACTCTTGGAAATAGTAATTTATCTACATGAAAGTAGGAATTTATGCAGCTTTAGTCATTTCACTTCTACTTTGTTTAGAGGAAAGGTGACATATAAAGGAAAAATATGAATGTCAAAGTAATTTTTCTCATCCTTTCTTTTTTTCACAGCGCTTATATACTGAAGCCTGGGACAATGATAAGAAAACAATCCATGTCATGCCGGATACACCAGAAATCATGCTTGCCAAACTGAACCGCATAAACTACAGTGATGTGAGTACACTGTTGATCATATAATGAACAGTAAGGCAAAAATGAGCAATTGTTTATTATTTCCTTAGTGTCATGTTTCAACTAATTTATTATACGTTGGTAGAAGAGAGTTCTCTCTTTATTCAGTTTTGTCTTGTGTGGTAGGTCCACAGTGTAGACTGGCCTTTTAGCAACTGGATATCAGAATGGAATGCTTATGAAGAACTACTTCAGTGGGACTAATATTCCTTTTGCCTTCCCCTACAGTGTGGGAGTCAAGTAATTACCTGATTAAACAGTTACTGAGCAGGAATATACTGTATTGGAACCCAGTGCATTATCATGCCCTGTATTATTCTGCTGCTTCAGTAACATGCTACCATTTAGTGTTCTTTGTAAGCATTGTTTCAGGCATCTCTGGACCAGCATTTTCATCAGGGCAGTTATCCTGAAAGCCTACTGTACAGATTGACTGTGGTCTGTGGTGATAGTCCATAGCAAAATGAGAAAAAATAAATACAATACTTGGAGTTTTTCTTAAATCCAAATATATTTAATTTGAAAATAATGTCCTTATTCTATCTTCTTCTGTACTATTAAGATGGCCTTTTTTTTTTTTTTTAAAGATTTTATTTATTTAGTTGACAGACCGAGATCACAAGTAGGCAGAGAGGCAGGCAGAGAGCCTGATGTGGGGCTCAATCCCAGGACCCTGGGATCATGACCTGAGCTGAAGGCAGAGGCTTTAACCCAGTGAGCCACCCAGGTGCCCCAAGATGGCCTTTCTTTTATATAATAATGGTGATAGTAGTTATTTTTTTTTTTAACATGTGCTTATTTCGCAAAATGAAATTTTGGCAACCACATACTGATCCATATATTTTTTAAAATTTAGCAATCAATAAAATCCCGAAGTTTCGAACATGTGCTTTAATAAAGGCCTTAAGCACCTATGAAGCAGTTTTGTAGAAACCCATCCTCACACTTGATTTTGTGGATTTCTTTCTACAGTTTAAATGAGGACAGGGAAGATTTAATAATAAACAGCTTTATTTTTTATGAAAAGAGTAATGATTAATGACTCTCTTTTCTACAGAAACTCTATAAACTTGCTTTGGAAGAGTCCAAGAAGGAAGGCTATGACTTACGTTTGGACGCCATCCCAATTCAGGCAGCCAAGGCTTCAAGAGATATTGCTAGCGATGTAAGTTGATGTTTTTGGAAGAGGCATTTCTTACTCAAAGATGTTCCCAAATGGCAGCTTTTGTCATTTTTCTTGCCAGAATTTTGGTTATCTCCACAAGTCTCAGTTTCATGTAGTGATTCCCCCATATACAACGTTGCAATTAAAGACAAAACCACAAGATACTGTGTCCATTATCCCTGTTAATCAGTCAGGGTCATAGAAGTATAGTCTTTAAAAATGAGTGTTTTATACACATTAAAAACGGGTTCATATTTTTGAATCTCAGAAGTTGAGCAGCAATTGTAAAAACATTGAAAGCACATCTAAGTCAGCCAATAAAAATGTGAATTCTTCCCCACTACTTCTATCCATTTATTCTGGCATTAAAGGAAGACTCGATGATGGATGTGTTTTAGAGTTTTGTTTCATTCTTTGTAACTTTTGATGAGGTTCTCCTACAAGATGCCCCTAACTGGTTCTATGGACAAACTGAGAAGTAACCGAAGCTTTTTCTCAGCGCTCACTTGTCTCTTCTCTGTATCCCTTCCCTTCTCATGAAAAACATCTCTTGAAGGTGTCTAATGTCTCATTTTGTACCAGAGCTTCTTAGAACCCAAATCCAAGCTTTCTCCTGGAAGTACCCTGTGCTGTAGACTTCTGCCTAATTCCTTCTATAATCAAAATGTTTTCTAGAGAAGCCCACACAATGATCATCTCACAGTAAAATGGGTCATGTTATTCTTTTTTTTTTTTTTTAAATTTTTTATTTTTTATAAACATATATTTTTTATATACATATATTTTTATCCCCAGGTCTGTGAATCACCAGGTTTACACACTTCACAGCACTCACCAAATCACATACCCTCCCCAATGTCCATAATCCCACCCCCTTCTCCCCAACCCCCTCCCCCCGGCAACCCTCAGTTTGTTTTGTGAGATTAAGAGTCACTTATGGTTTGTCTCCCTCCCAATCCCATCTTGTTTCATTTATTCTTCTACCCACTTAAGCCTCCATGTTGCATCACCACTTCCTCATATCAGGGAGATCATATGATAGTTGTCTTTCTCTGCTTGACTTATTTCGCTAAGCATGATACGCTCTAGTTCCATCCATGTTGTTGCAAATGGCAAGATTTCATTTCTTTTGATGGCTGCATAGTATTCCATTGTGTATATATACCACATCTTCTTGATCCATTCATCTGTTGATGGACATCTAGGTTCTTTCCATAGTTTGGCTATTGTGGACATTGCTGCTATAAACATTCGGGTGCATGTGTCCCTTTGGATCACTACATTTGTATCTTTAGGGTAAATACCCAATAGTGCAATTGCTGGGTCATAGGGCAGTTCTATTTTCAACATTTTGAGGAACCTCCATGCTGTTTTCCAGAGTGGCTGCACCAGCTTGCATTCCCACCAACAGTGTAGGAGGGTTCCCCTTTCTCCGCATCCTCGCCAGCATCTGTCATTTCCTGACTTGTTGATTTTAGCCATTCTGACTGGTGTGAGGTGATATCTCATTGTGGTTTTGATTTGTATTTCCCTGATGCCGAGTGATATGGAGCACTTTTTCATGTGTCTGTTCGCCATCTGGATGTCTTCTTTGCAGAAATGTCTGTTCATGTCTTCTGCCCATTTCTTGATTGGATTATTTGTTCTTTGGGTGTTGAGTTTGCTAAGTTCTTTATAGATTCTGGACACTAGTCCTTTATCTGATATGTCGTTTGCAAATATCTTCTCCCATTCTGTCAGTTGTCTTTTGATTTTGTTAACTGTTTCCTTTGCTGTGCAAAAGCTTTTGATCTTGATGAAATCCCAGTAGTTCATTTTTTCCCTTGCTTCCCTTGCCTTTTGCGTTGTTCCTAGGAAGATGTTGCTGCGGCAGAGGTCGAAGAGGTTGCTGCCCGTGTTCTCCTCAAGGATTTTGATGGATTCCTTTCGTACATTGAGGTCCTTCATCCATTTTGAGTCTATTTTTGTGTGTGGTGTAAGGAAATGGTCCAATTTCATTTTTCTGCATGTGGCTGTCCAATTTTCCCAGCACCATTTATTGAAAAGGCTGTCTTTTTTCCATTGGACATTCTTTCCTGCTTTGTCGAAGATTAGTTGACCATAGAGTTGAGGGTCTATTTCTGGGCTCTCTATTCTGTTCCATTGATCTATGTGTCTGTTTTTGTGCCAGTACCATGCTGTCTTGAGGATGACAGCTTTGTAATAAGAGCTTGAAGTCCGGAATTGTGATGCCACCAACGTTGGCTTTCTTTTTCAATATCCCTTTGGCTATTCGAGGTCTTTTCTGGTTCCATATAAATTTTAGCATTATTTGTTCCATTTCTTTGAAAAAGATGGATGGTACTTTGATAGGAATTGCATTAAATGTGTAGATTGCTTTAGGTAGCATAGACATTTTCACAATATTTATTCTTCCAATCCAGGAGCATGGAACATTTTTCCATTTCTTTGTGTCTTCCTCAATTTCTTTCATGAGTACTTTATAGTTTTCTGAGTATAGATTCTGTGTCTCTTTGGTTAGGTTTATTCCTAGGTATCTTATGGTTTTGGATGCAATTGTAAATGGGATTGACTCCTTAATATCTCTTTCTTCTGTCTTGCTGTTGGTGTAGAGAAATGCAACTGATTTCTGTGCATTGATTTTATATCCTGACACTTTACTGAATTCCTGTATAAGTTCTAGCAGTTTTGGAGTGGAGTCTTTTGGGTTTTCCACATATAGTATCATATCATCTGCGAAGAGTGATAATTTGACTTCTTCTTTGCCGATTTGGATGCCTTTAATTTCCTTTTGTTGTCTGATTGCTGAGGCTAGGACCTCTAGTACGATGTTGAATAGCAGTGGTGATAATGGACATCCCTGCCGTGTTCCTGACCTTAGCGGAAAAGCTTTCAGTTTTTCTCCATTGAGAATGATATTTGCGGTGGGTTTTTCATAGATGGCTTTGATGATATTGAGGTATGTGCCCTCTATCCCTACACTTTGAAGAGTTTTGATCAGGAAGGGATGTTGTACTTTGTCAAATGCTTTTTCAGCATCTATTGAGAGTATCATATGGTTCTTGTTCTTTCTTTTATTGATGTGTTGTATCACATTGACTGATTTGCGGATGTTGAACCAACCTTGCAGCCCTGGAATAAATCCCACTTGGTCGTGGTGAATAATCTTTTTAATGTACTGTTGAATCCGATTGGCTAGTATTTTGTTGAGTATTTTCGCATCTGTGTTCATCAAGGATATCGGTCTATAGCTCTCTTTTTTGGTGGGATCCTTGTCTGGTTTTGGGATCAAGGTGATGCTGGCCTCATAAAATGAGTTTGGAAGTTTTCCTTCCATTTCTATTTTTTGGAACAGTTTCAGGAGAATAGGAATTAGTTCTTCTTTAAATGTTTGGTAGAATTCCCCCGGGAAGCCGTCTGGCCCTGGGCTTTTGTTTGTTTGGAGATTTTTAATGACTGTTTCAATCTCCTTACTGGTTATGGGTCTGTTCAGGCTTTCTATTTCTTCATGGTTCAGTTGTGGTAGTTTATATGTTTCTAGGAATGCATCCATTTCTTCCAGATTGTCAAATTTATTGCCGTAGAGTTGCTCATAGTATGTTCTTATAATAGTTTGTATTTCCTTGGTGTTAGTTGTGATCTCTCCTCTTTCATTCATGATTTTATTTATTTGGGTCTTTTCTCTTTTCTTTTTGATAAGTCGGGCCAGGGGTTTATCAATTTTATTAATTCTTTCAAAGAACCAGCTCCTAGTTTCGTTGATTTGTTCTATTGTTTTTTTGGTTTCTATTTCATTGATTTCTGCTCTGATCTTTATGATTTCTCTTCTCCTGCTGGGCTTAGGGTTTCTTTCTTGTTCTTTCTCCAGCTCCTTTAGGTGTAGGGTTAGGTTGTGTACCTGAGACCTTTCTTGTTTCTTGAGAAAGGCTTGTACCGCTATATATTTTCCTCTCAGGACTGCCTTTGTTGTGTCCCACAGATTTTGAACCGTTGTATTTTCATTATCATTTGTTTCCATGATTTTTTTCAATTCTTCTTTAATTTCCCGGTTGACCCATTCATTCTTTAGAAGGATACTGTTTAGTCTCCATGTATTTGGGTTCTTTCCAAACTTCCTTTTGTGGTTGAGTTCTAGCTTTAGAGCATTGTGGTCTGAAAATATGCAGGGAATGATCCCAATCTTTTGATACCGGTTGAGTCCTGATTTAGGACCGAGGATGTGATCTATTCTGGAGAATGTTCCATGTGCACTAGAGAAGAATGTGTATTCTGTTGCTTTGGGATGAAATATTCTGAATATATCTGTGATGTCCATCTGGTCCAGTGTGTCATTTAAGGCCTTTATTTCCTTGCTGATCTTTTGCTTGGATGACCTGTCCATTTCAGTGAGGGGAATGTTAAAGTCCCCTACTATTATTGTATTGTTGTTTATGTGTTTCTTTGATTTTGTTATTAATTGGTTTATATAGTTGGCTGCTCCCACGTTGGGGGCATAGATATTTAAAATTGTTAAATCTTCTTGTTGGACAGACCCTTTGAGTATGATATAGTGTCCTTCCTCATCTCTTATTACAGTCTTTGGCTTAAAATCTAATTGATCTGATATAAGGATTGCCACTCCTGCTTTCTTCTGATGTCCATTAGCATGGTAAATTCTTTTCCACCCCCTCACTTTAAATCTGGAGGTGTCTTCGGGCTTAAAATGTGTTTTCCTGGAGGCAACATATAGATGGGTTTTGTTTTTTTATCCATTCTGATACCCTGTGTCTTTTGACAGGGGCATTTAGCCCATTCACATTCAGGGTAACTATTGAGAGATATGAATTTAGTGCCATTGTATTGCCTGTAAGGTGACTGTTACTGTATATGGTCTCTGTTCCTTTCTGATCTACCACTTGTAGGCTCTCTCTTTGGTTAGAGGACCCCTTTCAATATTTCCTGTAGAGCTGGTTTGGTATTTGCAAATTCTTTCAGTTGTTGTTTGTCCTGGAAGCTTTTAATCTCTCCTTCTATTTTCAATGATAGCCTAGCTGGATATAGTATTCTTGGCTGCATGTTTTTCTCGTTTAGTGCTCTGAAAATATCATGCCAGCTCTTTCTGGCCTGCCAGGTCTCTGTGGATAAGTCAGCTGCCAATCTAATATTTTTACCATTGTATGTTACAGACTTCTTTTCCCGGGCTGCTTTCAGGATTTTCTCTTTGTCATTGAGACTTGTAAATTTTACTATTATGTGACGGGGTGTGGGCCTATTCTTATTGATTTTGAGGGGCATTCTCTGAACCTCCTGAATTTTGATGCTTGTTCCCTTTGCCATATTGGGGAAATTCTCCCCAATAATTCTCTCCAGTATACCTTCTGCTCCCCTCTCACTTTCTTCTTCTTCTGGAATCCCAATTATTCTAATGTTGTTTCGTCTTATGGTGTCACTTATTTCTCGAATTCTCCCCTCGTGGTCCAGTAGCTGTTTGTCCCTCTTTTGATCAGCTTCTTTATTCTCTGTCATTTGGTCTTCTATATCACTAATTCTTTCTTCTGCCTCATTTATCCTAGCAGTGAGAGCCTCCATTTTTGATTGCACCTCATTAATAGCTTTTTTGATTTCAACTTGGTTAGATTTTAGTTCTTTTATTTCTCCAGAAAGGGCTTTTATATCTCTCGAGAGGGTTTCTCTAATATCTTCCATGCCTTTTTCGAGCCCGGCTAGAACCTTGAGAATTGTCATTCTGAACTCTAGATCTGACATATTACCAATGTCTGTATTGCTTAGGTCCCTAGCCTTCGGTACTGCCTCTTGTTCTTTTTTTTGTGGTGAATTTTTACGTCTTGTCATTTTGTCCAGATAAGAGTAAATGAAGGGGCAAGTAAAATACTAAAAGGGTGGCAACAACCCCAGGAAAATATGCTTTAGCCAAATTAGAAGAGATCCAAAATCGTGAGTGGGGAGAAAGGGGATAAAAAGAGGTTCAAAAAGGAAGAAAGAAAAAAGAAAAAAAAAAAAAAAAAGAAAAGAAAAGAAAAGAATTTTTTTTTAAAAAAGAAAACACCTAAGAAAAATGTAAAAAAATATATATATATATTAGATAAACTAGTAAAAAATCGTTAAAAAAGAAAAAGGTAACAGTTAAAAAAAAAAATTTTACCCGAAGGCGAGAAAAAAAAAAAAATGAAAAAGAAAAAATTAAATTAACTGCAAGACTAAAAAAAATCACAGGAAAAAAGCCATGAGTTCCGTGCTTGGCTTTCTCCTCCTCTGGAATTCTGCTGCTCTCCTTGGTATTGAAACCGCACTCCTTGGTAGGTGAACTTGGTCTCGGCTGGATTTCTTGTTGATCTTCTGGGGGAGGGGCCTGGTGTAGTGATTCTCAAGTGTCTTTGCCCCAGGCGGAATTACACCGCCCTTACCCGGGGCCGGGGTGAGTAATCCGCTCGGGTTTGCTTTCAGGAGCTTTTGTTCCCTGAGCGCTTTCCGTAGAGTTCCAGAGGACGGGAATACAAATGGCGGCCTCCTGGTCTCCGGCCCGGAGGAGCCGAGAGCCCAGGGCCCCACTCCTCAGTGCGCCCTCAGAGAACAGCGCCCAGTTACTCCCGTCTGCCTGACCTCCGGCCGCGCTCCGAGCTCACCGAGCCTGCGACCGGTTCAAGGTAACACGGAGCTGCGAGCTTACTGTCAGCTCTGTCTCTGTAGCCAGCTTTCCCGTTCCAATACCCGCAAGCTCTGCGACACTCAGACACCCCCGATCCTTCTGTGACCCTGCGGGACCTGAGGCCACGCTGACCCCGCGTGGGCTTCGCCCCGGTTTAGCCTCTGGAGCGATGTCCCTCAGCGGAACAGACTTTTAAAAGTCCTGATTTTGTGCGCGGTTGCTCCGCCGCTTGCCGGGAGCCGGCCCCTCCCCCCGGGGTCTATCTTCCCGTCGCTTTGGATTCACTTCTCCGCCGGTCCTACCTTTCAGAAAGTGGTTGTTTTTCTGTTTCCAGAATTGCTGTTCTTCTTCTCTTCGATCTGCCGATGGATTTTCAGGTGTTTGCAATCTTTAGATAAGCTATCTAGCTGATCTCCGGCTAGCTGAAGCAGTCTCAGCTTGCTACTTCTCCGCCATCTTGACTCCTCCTCCGGGTCATGTTATTCTTAAATTTTAAAAGTATAGAATATTAAACCAAGGCATGACTCTGTCTTGGTAAAAGTTCAATGACATAACAGGCTAATAAGTGAGATATTTTATGGTGAGACTATCTAAATGTAGCCCATTCTTTTGTTCAGGGCATTCAGTATAAATTCTAATGATAAGAGATATATTCTAAAATATCCTTAACAACACATTTTTAGAAAAAAAAAAGTCACATCCTTTAAGTAGATGTTCTTTTATTTATTCATTTTTAAAGATTTTATTTATTTATTTGACAGAGATCACAAGTAGGCAGAGTGGCAGGGAGAGAAAAGGGGGAAGCAGGCTCCCTGCTGAGCAGAGAGCCCGATGCAGAGCTCGATCCCAGGACCCTGAAACCATGAACTGAGCCGAAGGCAGAGGCTTAATGAGCCACTCAGGCGCCCCAAGTAGACGTTCTTTTTAGACTGTACAAGATGTTTTATCTTTCTTTGTTATGTAATCACATATAATAGAGGTAGTGCAGTTTAATAGAAAGGAAAAATATTAAGAACTAGTATAATATTAAGAACTTATGATATCATCTTGAACAAATCACCTAAAACCCTTTTAGGCTTTAGGTTTCTACTTTGTAAAATGGGGTTGATAATATTAACCTTTCTCTTTCACACTAGGAAAAGAAAAATACAAAGAAGAAATGTGTGTATGAAATTATAAAGTGTAGTATAAATGAGATGCTCTTAACATTAGACTCATATCCCTTTTCTTTTTTCAGTACAAGTACAAGGAAGGCTACCGCAAACAGCTCGGCCACCATATTGGGGCCCGGAATGTTGAGGATGACCCCAAGATAATGTGGTCGATTCATGTGGCCAAGATCCAGAGTGACAGGGAGTACAAGAAGGACTTTGAGAAGTGGAAGACCAAGTTCAGCAGCCCAGTGGACATGCTGGGGTTGGTGCTGGCCAAGAAGTGTCAGACCTTAGTCAGTGACGTAGACTATAGACATCCCCTACACGAATGGATGTGTCTGCCTGATCAGAATGACGTCATTCAGGCCCGGAAGGCATATGACCTTCAGAGTGATGTGAGTGGGTCTGATATTTATCAGCATGTGTTTATTTCTGTTATGTTCATTTGAAGATTTAAATGGCTTTATTAAGGAGTTCATGGATGGGGCAGCAATCCACCAAGCAAGTAGAGGGTAACTCCAAAGAGTTGTAAAAATACAGAAGGTTTTTATAGGAAGGAGGGTAGAACAAGGAAGTTATTAGCAAAAGAAAGGAGAGGATTGTTTCAGACAAGGTCACCTTCCCTTAGGAAGAGGAGAAGGAGGTCTTATTAGGTGAAGTGCCTTTTTTGCTTTGGGGATAGAGAGGGTCCATGTGACAGATAACCTCCTTGGTGCTGACCACATCAGCATATGTTTAAAAGATTTTTTAAAGTGATTCTAACTTTTTTGTACCATGGAATCTTTTGGCAATCCTGTGAGACCAGGGACAGCTTCTCAAGACAATGTCATGAAATGCGTACAATGCAGTATATATATTTCAGAAGAAATTGATCATATCGAAATATGGTTATGAAGATATTGAACTGAATCTATGATGTAATATGCACACTTCTTAACACACTAAATAAAAGATCTAGCACTGGGTGCAATAACTAATTTAATTTCAAAGAAGTAATGAGCATAAATATTTCAGGATGCCTGCAACAACTGTAATAGGACATGAAAATATTTGTGATTTTTTTATTGCTGACAAAGTCTCACATAGTGCTAATGCTACTATGATCTGTAACCTCTACTTAAATTAAAAGAAAGGTTCTATTTCAATTAGAGGTTAATAAAAATAAAGATATCATGTTTTTCCATTCAAGTTCATTGATGTCAGGTTCAGAATTGTTGGTTTAACATACCCTAATTTTCCAAATGAATTGATTGCATTATTTTTCTGACTGCTTCAGTTAAAAGAAATATCTATTACTTGTGCAAGGAAGTTTAAGAATGAACTATACATATTGAGACAATTTTTCTAAGAAGCTGAAAACAGCTCTTTAGAAATATGTGAGGCACTTTTGTTGTCAGCTGGTAGATTGTCCTTGGAACTCAAATGCTACCTCATTGGTATAGTAGCTCTTTGTTTTTTTGATCAAGGTCTGACAAACAGCCACTTTTGAAAGAGTGATAAACATAGTGACATTGTAAAGTTTTCTCCAAAAAACATACAAACAAAAAGAACTATTACCTTTATTTATCAGAAAAGTTCTCCTTTAGCCAAATATTTAAATTCAAAGAAAAATGAAGAAGAGAATAAAATATTTTTTTTACTTGAATAATAACACAAGGAAGGGGATTGGGGGTAAGATAAATAAGAGTAAAAATACATGTACTCTCTGGTTTAGAAGCATGTATATAGAATCACATGAAAAAAGATACCATTTTTGTCATCCCCAGAAAACACATGAATTCAATATGTGGTCAGCTGGTAGCATTCATCTTTATGACGTATGGCTAGTTGTGAAGACCACTGCCCCATGGGATAGGAACAAGCAGTATTCTGACAGAATATTATTCCCACACAAGGAGGAATAGGCAATCAAATCAGAGAATGCTTTTTATCAGGTGGCAGTCACTAATTTCCTTAAAATGGTTTTACATCAATGAAATGGATTGCATATTATTAGATGTTACAGGTCCTTAGTGTATGTGCTGCCAAAATGAGCACAGATTTTGTCTTAAACCAATAAACACTGGCTACCTTCAGGGACAAAGTGTTTGGCTAGCTAGCCACTCTTCACCAAAGTAAAGTCAGTTTTGTGGGTCTTCCCAGAAATTCACACAAGTGTTATACATTGTCTTTCTGTGCTAAATCAAGATCAGACACCAGGCTGTCAAGGTGATATTTGACATTATTTCGTCTCCAGGCTATTTACAAGGCTGATCTCGAGTGGCTGAGAGGCATTGGATGGGTGCCCATTGGCTCAGTAGAGATCGAGAAGGTGAAGAGAGCTGGAGAAATCCTGAGTGAAAGGAAGTACCGCCAGCCCGCAGACCAGCTCAAATTCACATGCATCACAGACACCCCGGAGATTGTCCTGGCAAAGAATAATGCCCTGACGATGAGCAAGGCGAGTATCTACCTCCTTCCATTTCCTGAGTCACACTTTCCATGCCCTAGGCTCACAAAGTGAGAAATGCCCACAAGCCTTTCCAGAGAAAGGAGATATGATGGGCCTGATTTTCTCTCCAATCTTCAGCAGCGCATCTGTTTGATTTTCTGTTGGTCCTGCATGTGCTTCTCAATATTGTATGCCCTAGTCGTGTGCATGAGGAAGCATAGCCTGGGATAAGGTCTGTGGAATAATGCACCTACTCTTCTGAGCAGTGATATGGGGACATCCACCCATCCATTGGTTTTCCCTGTACATTCTCCTCGGCAGAGCACACTCCCACCCTTGACTTCTCTTTATGCACCTTGTAAGAAATGTATAGCCATCTAGCATTTTGTTCTGAAGCTGGGAAACACAGTGCTTATAGCAGTGCTGGCAAACAACTCAAACTAGTTGCTTGGTTTCCTCTTTCATATTCGTTTATGGAAATCTACTTCAGGAAGGGAGCTGCTCCTGTTGCTTTTAGTATCATTACACAAGATAGATAATCAATTCACTTTTCCAGAGTTCTAGCAATCTGTTTATTGATACAGGGCTATTCTTATCTAATGGATAAGTCCTTAATATGCACATTTTAGATTGAATTGAACTTAACTAGAATTCTTCCACACCTGCTGGGACATCTGCCAGATACTCGGGTAGTGAGGTAGTGAGATTATGCTCAGTGCAGAATAGGAAGTTGACTCTCAGATACCAAACTCCAAAGCCTAAAGTACTAAAACTCTAGAAAATCCTTTTTTTTATACCATAACTATCACAGCAACCACAGTAATAATAAGAAACACCATAGAATCTACTGAGTGCCTACTGTGACTCAGGCATTTTACTTATGTTATGGTTAATGTTCAAAGAACACTCAGTAAAAACATGATTATCTCTCTCTTAGAAATGAGGGATATAAGGTATTATGTACCTTTCTCAAGATTACACAGCTTGGGCATAGTGAGGTTGGGTTTGAATATGGGGTTAACTCTGAGGTCTAGGGATTTCTACTCTATCATAATTCTATAGCCATGTTCCATCCTTGGAGGGTCTATGAGTAAGCTTGAGAGTCACTGGAAGAAAAGAATTCATAATCGAGACCATTCTATCACTTCATATTAGCTATGAAGCTACATTATGGCAGTTTAAATATTTAAGTACTATCATGTTTCTCTTTTCCCAGTACCCTTTTGCTTCCCTCACCTCTAAATAGCCTTGAAAGACTTTTACACAGTAAAATGTGTTAAATTTGAAAATAATTGTCTTGTATGGGCTCTAATGAAAGGCTTACTTCACTTCCTCCATAGCATTTATACACAGAAGCCTGGAATGCTGACAAAACCTCCATCCATGTGATGCCGGACACCCCCGAAATCCTGCTGGCCAAGAGCAATTCTGCCAATATCAGCCAAGTAAGAGGTTTCCCAATGGTCTTTTGAGGCTTTCTAGGATTCATTAAAATACTTTTTCCACCTTACAATTTCTTGTCTGGAATTGGCCTATTAACTTTTCCAAAACACTTTTATTTTTCTGTTGTGTATTACCCTCCGCCTAGAAACTTTACACCAAGGGATGGGATGAATCCAAGATGAAGGACTATGATCTGAGGGCTGATGCCATTCCCATCAAAAGTGCCAAGGCCTCACGGGACATCGCCAGTGACGTAAGTTCTCTCCATCCAGCCCTCTTCGGTGTCACATGGTTGAATGGTCTCTGTGAGGCTAGTGGGACACATTTCTCAATTGTTTCCACCTGTGTCCCCCACTCCTGCTTCCTACTTTCTAAGACTTTGTCCCTTTGTTGTCGCAGAAAAGAATAGCACAGTTTGGAATTGTAGCTAAGGGCTACACCAGTGAAGATATGTGAATATACTACAGTTATGCTTACAAAAGTGTAAAAGAGTTTAAAATTATGCAGAGATGCCAAAATGTTTGCCATATGAAATTCTTACCCATTTGCTTGTGGGTATTCATGTTTTCTGTAGTTGTCAGCATGCGTATGCCTCTTAAAATTGGGTTTCTAAAAACCCTCTTAAAATTGGGTTTTAAACCTATATTTCTCTCATTTTAGTACAAATACAAAGAAGCATATGAGAGACAGAAAGGCCACCACATTGGAGCACAGAGCATTGAAGATGACCCCAAGATTATGTGTGCCATACATGCAGGGAAGATTCAAAGCGAAAGGGAATACAAGAAGGAATTCCAGAAGTGGAAGACCAAATTCAGTAGCCCAGTGGACATGTTAGGCATTGTGATGGCCAAGCAGTCTCAGACTTTGGTCAGTGACGTTGATTATCGAAATTACCTGCATCACTGGACGTGCTTACCTGATCAGAACGACATCATCCAAGCAAAGAAGGCCTATGAACTGCAGAGTGACGTACGTAACACAGACTTTGGGGAAGATGGAGTAAGAGGATGTAGGTTGATTAGTTGTCCAGACAGTGCCTCTGTGGACCCTTCTGTGGATAGACTCATGGATTATGTGCACTGCACACCCCTAGGAGGGCACCACTCCTGTTGTTTAATACATAATCCATAGTTAGGGGTTATGTCCTGGGAATCCAAGAATATAGATGAAGAACCTCACTTAGGCCATGTCTTGTATCCCCTGGCCTAGATGCCAGACTGTTTTCTTCCTTTCATCTGTACTTTCTGGCAGGGAAAATAGATTGCAGACGTACATTAATTATCAGTATTTTTAAAGTATCTGCCGCTACTGTACTACAGCCAATACACTAAACAGAGTTTCCTACAGTCAATTACTGTAGGAATAAAATGGAATGAGATTCAACAAAATTTCCTTTAAAAATGCTTTCAGTTCTATAACTTTTTTGGAAATGTCAAATAATTATGAAATTCAGCATTATACCATTTTAGCACCCTTCACAGCTAGTACATGTAAGTATGCTTTTACAGATGACTCTGTCATCAAAACTAAAACCCCTGAGTCCTATAAAATCTCAGCTCCTACTTTTTGGGAAGCACCTTATCAGTCCCTCACTCCCACAGACTTTACTTTTCAATTATGAGGTGGTGTGTCTAACCAGGGAACATTATTTGTCTCAAACCTTTGTAGAGCGTGTATAAGGCAGACCTGGAGTGGCTGCGTGGCATTGGCTGGATGCCGGAGGACTCTGTAGAAATGAACAGGGTGAAGAATGCCCAAGACCTGGTAAATGAAAGACTTTATAGAACGCGGCCAGAAGCCTTGAAGTTCACGTCCATTGTTGACACGCCGGATGTTGTCCTGGCAAAAACCAACTCTCTGCAAATAAGTGAGGTGAGAACCATCCTATCACCAGCCGTGCCTTCTGTGGGACTCTGTTCTCAGATGACGTCATCCAAACCGAGCACGTGGGCAGCGCCTTTTGGAAGATTTAGAGTGACGGGAGCAACTCTAAGAATCTGTTGGCTAGTTTGGTATAGGCCCAGGCAAAGTAGAACAAATACTTCTTTAACTCCTATTAAATTCTAAAACCCGTAGCATAGTGCTGCATTTTAAATGGTATAACGTATTGGTCAGGGTGCTCCAGAGAAATAAAGCCAACAGGCGATATAGGTATATATAGATACAGGGGTGTGTGTGTGTGGGTGTGTGTGTATGTGTGTACTATGCATATATGTATATATATGTATATGAGAGATGTACATAGGTCTATAGACTGTATGTGTGTCTACACACACACACACACACACACAAAAGAGATTTATTTTATGGAATTGGGCCATATGATTCTGGAGGCTGGTGCATCTATAGGCTGCGGAATAGGCTGGAAACCTAAGGAAGAGTCATAGCTCAACAACAAAGACAGTCTGCTGGCCAAGTTCCTTCTTGCTCTGCGGAGGTCAGACTTTTTTCTCTGAAGGCTTTCAGCTGACTGGACAAGGCCCACCACACTACAAAGGGTACTCTGCTTTACCAAAGTCTGCTGATAACCTTGTCTATCTCATCAGAAAACTATCTTCACAGAGACATCTATAATGACATCTGACTAAATATTTGGGTGCTGTGGCCTTAACACATAGTTACCATCACAAACATTAAAAGAATTTCTCCAGGTTAGTTTCTGAGGCTTAATGTTTCAGATAGCCACTATTAATGTAGTATTTCCCTTCTTTTCACAGAAACTATATCAAGATGCATGGAATAAAGATAAAACCAATATCACCATTCCTTCTGACACGCCAATCATGCTGCAGGCCCAAATAAATGCCATGCAAATCAGCAATGTAAGTAGCATAAATATGAAGTGTAAATGCCTTTATAGGACAATACATGTCAGCCCGGGGGTGGTATAATGACAAATTACCTATCTTAGAGATTTGTACAGCTATTGGTGCTACACGTTTTCTCCTTAGCTCCCATTCCCGATGCAGTATGAATGGAAATTCTCTCCTTTAAACATTAGTTTAGATTCATGGCTGAGTCCCAGGACTGCAAAGAATTGGGATGTCTGAATCTTACTGGGGTCCTCCCTTCAGTCTTGAAAGCATTGTTCTATATCCAGTGTCCACAACTCTTTCATCATATATGAATGGAGAATAATGGAATCCCTAGTTAAATTTCTCTTGAGGGATTATGATGTAATGGTTTCTTCTATCTTTATAGATTTTTGATTGATCCAGAAGTGTCTTGTTTGACATTTCAAGCCATTAGAAAAGCAAAAGGACAGTTTTAAATCCTATCCAAAGAGTAAGGTACATATAAATATCTATGTCACTTCCCTTTAGCAGGGACCCCTGAAAAGTCAGAAGACAACATTAGGAAAAATTAAATCTCACTGGACCTTTCATGGTATCTTGATGAAGGTTTTCTAGCTTCACAGTTGATTCTTAGTTTCCATGTGTTATGTGGTGGGGTATTTTCAGATGTGTACCATATTGTGATGAAGACAAATATTCAAACATTTAGTAGATCTACAAGTTTAGCTTTAAAACTTTGGTCAGAAGTATCCTGCATTACATAAAGGAGATAGCCAACAACCAGAAGAAGAACTCAGAAATCACTGTTTTTCCTTATGCTGTCTTCATTTAGATCAAGTCATATGATTCATTTTTTTAGTACTTTGAGTATATTGACTTATTTTCAAGTTTTGTAAACCTGTGTTTTCCTTCAATAGAAACTTTACCAAAAAGACTGGAATGAGACCAAGCAGAAGGGCTATGACTTAAGAGCAGATGCTATTGAAATCAAACAAGCCAAAGCCTCCAGAGAAATTGCCAGTGAGGTACAGCCTCTATTTCCTTGTGTTTTTTCTCTTCTTACAACAAATGTAGTATTTTTTTTAAATTGGGGGGTTTTAAAAATCTATGTAAAAAATTTCATTTTGTTTTGCACTATGAACTTTCTCTTTTTAAATACATTAAAATGGAATGAAGCCCATTAAGGTTAGTATAGATGAGGTACATGTATAAATGATTTCTAAGTCATTTCTAAGTAGAAGTAAGAAAACATGAAGAATCTATGCAAAATTCTTGGGAAAATTCAGGAATCAATATATTTGATTGTGACCAGTGTCATTTTATCCCTCAATTATTTATGGTATTCTTCATAAATGTAGATCATATTTGAAAGTTTCATATGAGACTTAAGACTGAAATCACATTACATATATAAGATTTTATACTAGCGGCTTATGTGTAATGCTCTCAGTAACCTTTTGAAGTTCATTTAATAGCAACTTAAAAACTTAGTCAAAATAATTGTTCTACCAAGCTCCCTACCTCCCACCTCCAGCTCCAAATCTTTAAGCAACCCTGTTCCCCTTCTCTGGGTTTTCCTCTATTTTTTATGTCCTGTATCCACCTGTTTCTTCCCTTTTATTTATCATATTTATCTCTAAAAACAATAGCCAATCTATAGTATCTGCCTTATTCCCAGCTCTCTCTCCCCCTCTTTTGTCCTAACTATTCTGTGTTATCCAAATATAGAAAAGAAATAGACACTATCTTACTCTAGTACTAAGATACTTATGACAGGTGTGGGCAAGATGGAAACTCTTGTCCCCAGGCCTTTTGTTGTCATCTGATTCAAACCAGCAACATTGCTTTCCATTCCTGTGAAATACACACCTTTTTTAAAATCTGTCTCTAAAACCACACAAATGGCCTTTTCCTGTCTGAGGGATTGTTAGTACTCTTGGGGGACCATCTGACTTAATATTCCACTTTCTAGGCAACTTTGGAGACCATGATTACACCCACTGTGTCTTATTTTCCACATCTGAAATATGTGATAATAATAGTATGTACTTCACAGAGATGTTGTGAAGATTAAATGAGATTGTACTTGCTGCTATGCAACTATTTTTAAAAATTTAAGCGATCTCACATGAATCAACCTAAAACATTTGAAGCACTCATAATAGTGTCTGGCATATAGTAATTGCTCAGTAAATGTCAACTATGATTTTTTTTGTAATTACTCTTATTCACCATACTATTTCCCTCCTGATTTACTCATGCTCTCTATCAAACTACCTATCAAGGTACCATACTATTTCCTCCTGCTTTACTCAAGTTCTCTATCAAACTACCTAAAATGGCCCTATCCATTTTCCTTAAAGTGAACTGAATTATGTAATGACTGCCAGTGTTGAAATAAATTTTTATTAAAGTGAGAAGAATATTCTGAAAACAATAAAAAGTCCTCTTACTATGTTATTTTCATATGTCTTTTTATCTGATTCTTCACAACCTTAGTACAAATACAAAGAAGGTTACCGTAAGCAACTGGGCCACCATGTGGGTTTCCGCACCCTGCAAGATGACCCCAAACTGGTATGGTCTATACATGCTGCCAAGATCCAGAGTGACAGAGAATACAAGAAAGCTTATGAGAAGTCTAAAGGAATTCACAATACGCCATTGGACATGATGTCGATTGTTCAGGCCAAGAAATGTCAGGTCCTGGTTAGCGATGTTGATTATCGCAATTATCTGCACCAGTGGACATGTTTGCCAGATCAGAATGATGTGATCCAGGCTAAGAAGGCCTATGAACTGCAGAGCGATGTACGTATATCATCACCAGGATCTTGGGGAGATGTATCTGTATATCATCGTGGTGTATTCTCTAGGGACAAAATTTAAGTGGTAATCTTAATAGAACCTAACATAATCTGTACATTTCATCGTAGTAGAATAATTGTGGAACATTTTCTGTCTTACCAAGGATTCCTTCTCATGTGGCTAGGCCTTTTTCATGAAGACAAAAAAAAAAAAAAAAAAAAATCACTCTCCTAGTCTATGTAATTAGATATAAAATTTTAGTTCCAGTTGTTTAAACCCATTACATTTGCCTGATTGGATAGCTAAATTTCTGAAGCTAATGTGAGCATAAGGAAATGTTGGATTTCAAATTTATCTGGCACATGTAGGAAAAATGTATATGTATATGTTTGTGTTTTTATATAGAGGGGTATATACAGATAAAAGTATATATCTTTTCCTCATTGTACATATATCTAAAGACATTATTTTCCCAAATTCTTACAGATATTATTCTCAGTAGTATAAAAAAGGGCAGATTTCAAATGGCGAGCACAGAAGCTCAACCTTGTATAAAAACAAAATTATGTGCCATTGCTATCTGTCATCCCACAAGTGACCCTTGTCAGCACTGCTCCAATTCCTGTAGGATATTGTGAACTTCTCCCAGTGATGCGTGCCAGGGATGTAATACCCAAACATTAATATTTAATTTTGATTCTTCTATTTCATGGGTTTGGCCACCCAGCTGATTTGAATAGAGGGAGTGTGTGGTCTGCTGGCATTGTGCTCTCACATTTTTGACTCTTGGGTACTCTGTGGTCCTTTCCTTCATGCAGAACGTGTACAAGTCAGACCTGGAATGGTTGAAGGGTATAGGATGGTTGCCAGAGGGTTCTGTGGAAGTGATGAGAGTGAAGAATGCCCAGAACCTCCTGAATGAGAGGTTGTATCGTATAAAACCTGAGGACTTCAAATTCACCAGCATTGTCGATACCCCTGAAGTCATCCGGGCAAAGATCAATGCTGTACAGATCAGTGAGGTAAACTGGGTTGATGATACGTTTGGACATATTGAAGAAGTTTCCATAATAATTTTGACTGTGGACTTTAAACTGCTGATACCAGCATTAGAACTTTGAACATTTGTGTATCCAGATAGAATTTCATATACTCAATCAAGTACTAATTCACATTTCATTTACTTGGATGACTCTTTGGTCACCATATGTGTGGTAGGCTCTTTATATTCCACAGACTCTGATACACACTTTGAATATATTTTGAGGTCTTGCTTATCATGCAAGTCCACCAGTTAATACCATGGTCACAAAACTGCCACCTTTTTATTGCTTTTCAATCATGAGGTAAGTTGAAATGTCCAGGGGTGGCCCCAGTATTAGATATTATGATAGTTATTTGGACCAAGAAAGCCAGGACTCGATTAGTGATGTGAATTATTGTAGTTACCTGAGATGTGGGTTTACCTGCCAGAGAGTTACTAGTGACTTAATGAAAAAGGATCATTTTACTACCATATTTGTGACTCATTTTCCATTTATATTTTATCACATATCAATATATTCTTCTTGTTGATGTCACTATTGGCATCTTTTAAGGAAAAACACAAACGAAGGGGTGCCTGGGTGGCTCAGTCTGTTGAGCATCTGACTTTTGATCTCAGCACAGATCTTGACCTTGGGGTCATGAGTTCAAGCCCTGTGTCGGGCTCCACACTGGACATGGAGCCTACTCAACAGAAAAACAAAAAAAAATCTGCACAAATGAAAACAAAATGATCTACATTTGTGTCTGAGAATATCCAAAGAGAACCTTTAGTTGTACCCATAATTTTATTCATGTAGTAATTGACTTATTTACTTATCAGCCATCCTTCCCCCCCCCCCCTTATTACCAGCCATTATATCGTGATGCCTGGGAAAGAGAGAAGGCGAATGTGAATGTGCCAGCTGACACTCCAGTGATGCTGCAGTCCAAGATCAATGCCATACAGATCAGTGATGTAAGGAACTACACATCCACTTGCTTTACACAGTATTTTTTGCCTAACTGAAACTAAAGTTGATATACTCCAGAGGGAATTTAGCCAAAGGCATTTCCCTACCATTCCTTTTTTTCCCCTAGTCTTTAAACTAATGCTAAGTGCCATGTGCACACACACACGTGCATAGGCACACATGTTATGCATGTGTGTATATAAATAGGTATGTGTGTCCCTATCTTTGTGGGAAGGAAAAATCCACTGGTTGCACAAAAAACACAACATAAAAACATATATATGCAAGTATAGTAGTATTGGGTTCTCTTTTTAGTGGCCCATCAGTGATTTTTTTCCTTTTAAAGCCAAACGAGATATATTTTTCTCATTTTCACATGCTTTATTGTCTCCTAATTTCTCTCTTGAAAAAAAAAAAGAACTTTATTAAATTTCATTAAAACTTTACTGAAACTTAATTTCAATATGAAACCAGCCTACTTATAAATCTTAAGAGGAGGCTAATTTTCAATGTATCTTAAGAGATTTCCTTAAAACCGTCAGTAATGCTGACTCAGTGGCTCCCTCTTCAGATTAACTGTGGCATTGCAACCTCTCTTGGCAGAAACAATATAAGCAAGCTTGGGAAGATGTCAAGATGACTGGTTATGACCTGCGGGAAGATGCCATACCAATTCAGCACGCCCGGGCTTCCAGGGATATCGCCAGTGATGTGAGAGCTCCTCCTTTCCCAGCCTTAACGAGCACTAACTAATAGACGACCCATGGAAGTTAATACTTTTCTAATCTTTAACTTAATTCCCCAGTAATACACTTAAGTAGAATGGAGAGCGTCGGGATTAGTGTCTTGTTTTGAAATCTCAGATTCAAGAATAACTTTGACAACAGTTTGATGACCCTTTTGAATCAGCACTGGGTTCAGCTGTTCTCATCTCAGCACAGATTTTTTTTTTTTTTCGGTATCGTCTCATGATCACGTATTCTACAAGCACTTATAAAAAAGCAGTGGGTACAAAGAGTTCTGTTGTTTCTTAAAGTACAGCATACATAAATTGTTCCTGACATAACTATATATAGTTGATGGACAAGAAATTTTAAAATACTATACATTTGTATTTATGTGTGATGGAAAAATACTGATTTTTTTCCATTTAAATAGGATTATACATTTTAAAGTAAAAATCTTTCTAAGTTTACACTCTAAAATTTATTTAAACAAAGAATCTAGTAGATAACCTAAAGCATGAAGGTGGTAGACAGTGACTGAAGTTTGGGAAACACTAGATACGCCTATACTGGGGATAATCCCAAAGCACAGGACTTGCCTTAGAAGTGCTCACACTGTCTTCACGCATATGGACATAGAAGGCAAGCCAATGTATTAAGAATCATAAAACATATAGTATGGATTTAAGAAAAACAGTAACCAAGAGAAGCTAATCTAAGGGAGATGGAGTTATTTGGAGCAGGCTATTTAGACAAAGTGAGTTTGAAAAAAATGACTCTTCTTTCTTCTGTTCACATATACCAGTATCTGTACAAGACTGCTTACGAGAAACAGAAAGGCCATTATATCGGATGTCGCAATGCCAAGGAAGATCCTAAACTGGTTTGGGCGGCAAATGTGTTAAAGATGCAAAATGACAGGCTATACAAAAAGGCCTACAATGACCACAAGGCCAACATCTCCATCCCAGTGGACATGGTGTCCATCAACGCTGCCAAAGAAGGCCAGGCATTAGCAAGTGATGTGGACTATCGCCAGTACCTGCACCACTGGTCTTGCTTTCCCGACCAGAATGATGTGATCCAAGCCAGGAAAGCCTATGACCTGCAGAGTGATGTAAGTCGCTGGCTTGTGCAGAGAGTGCCCACCGAGGGGTCTGAGTAGTGAGCTGTTGTCCAGGAAGAAAGCGTTCCACAGTTTTCCCTGGTCCTTCCTTCTAGGACTTGGAAAAATACAACTCTCCCTGCATAAACCCTTTCAGGTTTACTGATTGCCTGTCTTACTGCTATTGAGAAAGTTTTCTTTTTTACTGTTATTGGTGCTGCCAGAATTTTTCTACAGATCCCTTAATGTGTACAGTGTTTGTAGTTTCATAAACATGAGGATTCACAGGGTCCCTCAATGGAAGAATGACAGGACTACTTCCTTGAAATTAATGTCAAAGGTCAGCAGCATGATCCAAACTCACTAGTTTCCTTAATAGGGTATTCTTCACAATGTGGTGTTACATTCGTTTACCTAATGTATTTTTAGACTTATTCATATTTTCTGCCTGTTCATTTTGTTGGAAATCATGGATTCCATCAGGATATTTATTTCTCGTGTAGAATGAATGCCTTCTTTCAGTCATTTATTATTGCTTTAAAAGTCCACCTGAGCCAGTATGTTACTAAAGTATTCAGAATCCCACAGAGAGATTCAAGCATCCCACAGAGAGAGCGCCTTCTGCATCATTTCTGCTTTTTACGGTGTGCACAGGTGCCCCTGCCACAGAAAACAAAGCAGACTGGAACACTGCTGTGCATATGAGGAATTGTGTTTGTGAGGTCATTGCTCAATTTTAATTACTGTTTGTGAGACATAAAATAGAACATAAAACTGCTTTCTTACTTTACTAAAAACAAACAAACAACAAAACCCACTTCTACCTTGCTTTGTTTTGCTTCCCAGGCCATCTATAAGGCTGACCTGGAGTGGCTTCGTGGCATTGGCTGGATGCCCGAAGGGTCTCCTGAATTGCTGAGGGTCCAAAATGCCCAGAAGATCCTACGAGACAGTGTCTACCGTACACCTGTAGTGAGCCTCAAGTACACAAGTGTTGTCGACACACCTGAAGTTGTCCTTGCTAAGTCGAATGCTGAAAACATTAGTATTGTAAGTCCCCTTGTCCCCATATGTTAAAACTAACTCATGCTTATAAGTGACTGATAAATAATTAACCTGGCAAGCTATTTGTAGGAGAAGAATGTTGATGAAAGCAAAGATTTTAATATGTAATGTTGATGGAATTGTGTTCTTGTTATTTATGAATTTCAAATGAAAAAGATATTAATACCAATTTCGTACTACATTTGAGCAACTTATGTGAAAACCTTTTATGTTTTTTTTTCTTAATATGAAAAAATTTTGGATCAGAAAAGTTGAAAGTTGTGCACTGGAACTAGCAGCATTACAAACTACAAAGTAATTTTGTTATTGTGGTTTTTTTTTTTTTTTTTTTTTTTTTTCCATAGCCAAAGTACAGAGAAGTTTGGGACAAGGATAAAACTTCCATCCACATAATGCCAGATACACCTGAAATTAATCTCGCTAGAGCTAATGCTCTTAATGTGAGCAATGTAAGTACCTCAACAGACCCCCTTCCTGTTTGGAAAGTCACCCGGTTGGTGCTATGATACCCCTAGGAAACTCTTCATAGGCAAGAGAGGAAGGATTGACTGGGTGAGGCCAGGGAAGATGTGTCACCATCAACCCTTTGACCAGAAGTGAGGAGAGGAGCAGATCCCTGGCTCAGAGTCACCCAGAAAGGCCAGTTACTGGTGAGCCAATGTCAACATGAGAGAAGGGAGAGGGAATAAGGATGAGAAAGTTGAAAGAGACATAGATAAACAGACACATGAACAAGAAAGGGGCATAATGACAGACGACAAAAAATCAGGATCAGAATTCTTTGCAAAACTTTATAGAAATTAGGGGCGCCTGCATGGCTCAGTCAGTCGTTAAGCATCTGCCTTCAGCTGAGGTCATGATCCCAGGGTCCTGGGATTGAGCCCTGCGTCTGGCTTCCTGCTTGGTGGGAGGCTTGCTTCTGCCTCTCCCACTCCCCCTGCTTGCATTTCCTCTCTCACTATCTCTCTCTGTCAAATAAATAAATAAAATATTTTTTTTAAATGAAAAAACTTTATAAAACAAAACAAAAAACTTTGTACAAATTAATTTTAATACCAGGATCTAGAGGGAATTTTCGAGGAAATCATAAATTACCAAAATGACGCCAGAAAAATATACAGCAAGAAATTAAGCAATTAAGCAAGCAAATTAAGCAAGAAATTAAAAACATATAGCAAGACGTTAAAAATTATTACAGACTCTCCTTCCTACTCTCAGATGTCAGGGTCATCCAGATGATTTCATAGGAGAATTCTTCCATAACTTCACGAAATAATCAGACTAGCATAGAGCCTAATGAAAGAAGGAAAGCCATCACAATTACTAAAGCTTGTCGAAGATAATTCCACAAAGGAAAACTATAGACCAATAATGAGGAAAATCTTAAATAAAATACTAACAAATAAAATTCACTAGTGCATAAATACGATAGGGAGACAACTAGGATTCTTCCATGAATGCCAAGAGGGTTCCATATTCAGAAACCTAATAATGTTACAGAACAAAAAAGAAAAATCACACATTCATCTTACTAGATTTGAAAAGACGCATGTAACCAAATCCAATATCCACTCTTATTTTTAAAAAATAAAGTCCTAGTAAAATAAGAATAAATGAATATCATCTTGATGTGTCTAAAAGAATAAATCTCAAATCAAAGGCCAGGCTCATCCTCAGTAAGTTAATCTTCTCACTCAAGCTCGGACTAAAACAAAGATGCCCACTGACATCACCATTATTTAATATTTGCTGGAACTTCAAGCTAAGTGAATAAGCTCCTCACTCAGGCCAAAATAATTACAGAAGAGTAAGAATGAAAGATAAATACTGGATTTAAAAGTCAAAATTATTATTATTTGCAGGATAAATCATTATGTCTGGAAAAAGGAAGAGAATGAACTTAAAAGTCATTAGATAAAATGAAAGAATTCTATGGTTAGTCACACAATTTAAGAAAGCTCAAGAAAGGTGTTGTCTCTGCGGATCACGGAGACTTCTTGTGTGTGGAATAAATATGAACCTAGGAGAAGGCTACTACCTTAGAGCAGGTAAACCTAGTTTACCATGGTTTGGAATTTCCCATCTTTCAGAAAATAACAAACCTCTGAGAGGGAAGGAAGCTGCCCAGCAAAGACTCCTCACCATGTGCCAAACTACACTCATCAACTCTGTTGTAATGGGCTTTTTTTTTTTCCCGAGAGATGGGAAGAAAATAAAATTTGGAGCACTGATAATATTTTTCTCAGACAAGAATAGCGCGGTGCAGGGCTATCTCATCACCAGCTGGCTGGTGGGAGAGGCAGCCCATTCCTCACTGCAGCGTAAGCAGACTCCTCAACCTCTTCTTTTCAATCCAGAGGCCTCTTTGGCCAGACTATTGGGGAAAGTCCCATGTCCTCTCTTTTGCATGATACATTTCTCAGCTGGAAATACCAGAATCCTACTGTTGATATCTTGATGTAAGCAGGACTAACATTTGAAGCTATGCCAGAAGTAAAGTTGTAAACTTTAGACATTTAAATATTAGATATTAAGACATTCATGAGAATGACTTGTGCTTTAGAAGAAATCAAGTGTCCTATTTGAATGCTAACCAAAATGTACTTTTTTTTTTACACATGGTGTTACCATTACTATAATAATCTTGATAAAATCCACTATATAAAATTGTTTCTATCATTTGGGAAACACAGCTTTTTCAGGATACTTGTATACGATTTTCTAGGTAACCAAGCAATTCACATTAACTTGACTCATTTAATTTCAAACTAATCATATGAGTAATAGGTTACTTACTTTATCAGAAGGGAAAGTTGAAACTTAAAGTGATTGAGGAATTTACCCATGTTCTTAAAGTTAGTAGATTAATTTTGGTCTCAAACTCAGATTTTTTTTTAACAAAAAAATATATTTGACTACATAAATAAAAATGTATTACATAATTTAAAATAGTGTCACAATATATGAAATTAAACTAAATAAGTAAAAATAAAAGATTTTATATAACATAATAACAAGTTTGCATTAAGTATTCTCCAATACATTGAAATGTGGAGAATATGATTTTTGTATAAAAAAGTCTATTGTTATTAGGACCAAGCAAAATTCATACAAAAACTTGAGTGAAAATTCATACAAAACTTATCTGTACTTACAAGGTCAAAATTTGTATGAGCACTCATATTTCATATATGCAAAGCCCATGAAACCATTAATAATTGAAATTCATCTCTCCTTTCTGCACTGTTAAGGCTCCCTTATTGATTGGTATTTCTGAATCATACATTTAAATTACTGTGATTTCTGAGTCTGACATTGTCAATACAGAATGTGCCTGTTTAAATATGAACATATATTGAAAAGCTTTCTGTACCTCAGTCACTACCCTAATTAACTTCTCTATCGAAATAAAAACATGCTGCATTTAAAGAAATGGCTACTGTGGAAGCGCCTGGGTAATTCATTTGGGTAAGCATCTGACTTTTGATCTCAGGTCCCATGTTGATCTCAGGATCATGAGTTCCAGTCCCACATGGGGCTCCATGCTGGTGGTGGAGCCTACTTTTTAAAAAAAGGGCTGTTAACCTCCAACTGTGCTTCAGAAGGAACATCAAACATTCCCAAACAATATTTATCATCAACCACATAAGATCTAAGAAACCATCCTGGGGTAAACCTCCCCACAAATATAAAAAGTTTACAATTCTGAAGATTACAAAATTGAGTTGAACTCTAAAGTTGAATAAATTCAATTACTGAATTAAAGCAATCCAGTAATCCTTATTAATGTCTGACCTTCACTTTAGCCCAATATTAGCAATACAGCCGTACAAAGAGCCACTAAGCCCTGTTATATAAACCAGGAACAACTACACAGAAGCCATGATTTAAATTAGAAAGAACTCTGGTCAAGCCCAGCTCTTTGGACTCCAGACACAGTTTCATCTTCCTGTAGTGTGGTGGTGAATTCTTCTTTTACCTATTCCCTTCTTAACTGATTCTGGAACTTCAAAACTGGACTGCTTTGATGGTAATTCTACTTGAACCCTTGAAATTATCAGTACATCTGAATCCAAAATGGTACCCTATTTTATCCCCTCTTCAGAAAATTTACCGTGAGGACTGGGATGAAATGAAGATGAGTTGCGACGTACGGCTGGACGCCATCCCCATCCAGGCTGCCAAGGCCTCCAGGGAGATTGCCAGTGACGTAAGTGTGGCCTTGTTTGACTTGTCAGTTTCTGAGCAAAGATCCTAGGTACATCGGGAGTACATACTGTGATCCATCTGCTTTGTTTTTCTGTCTCCAGTATAAATACAAGCTTGACCACGAGAAGCAGAAGGGACACTATGTGGGGACCCCCACAGCAAGGGATGACAACAAGATCCGCTGGGCCCTCATAGCTGGCAAGATTCAGAATGAAAGAGAGTACCGGCTGCACTGGGCCAAATGGAAGACCAAGTTCCAAAGCCCTGTGGATATGCTTTCCATCGTGCATTCTAAAAATTGCCAGACCCTGGTCAGCGACATTGATTACCGCAATTACTTACACCAGTGGACCTGCATGCCTGACCAGAATGATGTGATTCAGGCCAAGAAAGCCTACCAACTGCAAAGTGATGTGAGTGGGCTGCATTTTAGTTCGAGCTCTTCTCTCATTTTGCCATGACTTCCAGAAAGTTGATATCCCTAAATTTTTGTATCATCACTTCCTGTCTTTATACAGCTAAGAATTTGGTTTTAGTTAGACCTTATAGTACAGTGTCAAAAATCAGCAAAGCTGTGAAAGATCTAGATTCTGTATCAAGGAATAAATGGTTGTGTGAGTGCAAATGTTAATTTTAATGGTATAAAGACAACTGCTGTGAAGATATTATTTATGGCATTTAAGTAGCAACAAAGGTTCATATCATAAGTAAAATGCTGGCAGTCTGTGGAAAGAATGTAGGCACAGATTACCTTTTTTAGTTAATAATACAGTGTTTAAAAATTTTGAATTAAGTTGCTGCATTTTTTAAATCAGGAAATTAGGAGTACAAGTCTAAGATCTCTTAGTTCTTTAGAAAAAAATCAGAGACTGAATTTCTGAACATGCTTTACACCCATGGCAACAATGGCGGGAGCTGAATTGAGGCTAACCCCCTTCAAATAGAAAATAGATACCCCAGTTTTTATATGACTTGACCTCCTAATGAATTTACTTGTTACCTGCCTGGCTGCTTGAGTAGGTCATCCTTCTATGTGTTTCTCCATCAAACCAAGGGGTGGAATAAATAGCATCCTATGCCCAGAGTTGCTGAAATCACTCGGCCTTGTTCCCACAGGCTGTCTACAAGGCGGACTTGGAATGGTTACGTGGGATCGGGTGGATGCCAAATGATTCCGTTTCTGTCAATCACGCCAAACATGCTGCGGATATCTTCAGTGAGGTATTCCAAGATTTTACCCTGCCATTCAGTGCATTTCCTGGGAGGCTGAATTAAAATATACAAACCAAAACTCATTCACTCCCCATCAGCAATTTGGACAGTTGCTTGCGACTGCTGTCATTTAAGCCGGACATACACTTTCCCAAAACAATCCTCTGCTGTCCCTGTCACATCAGGGACCACATCCATAAGATAATATCCAGTATACCCAGCTGATGCTTGGAATTGTATAAATGGAAAACGTCTTTTGTCAGCAATGGTGATACGTTTGGGAGAAGCTTGTCCAGTTGAAAGACATGTATGGAGTAACATGATATACAGAATGAATCAGTACATGATTGTAACATGATATACAGAATGAATCAGTACATGATTGGTAGCTAAGCAAACCTGCTACTTTAAAATCTGTGGGAGATATAAGAAGGCAACTCAGTTGTTAAAAAATAAAATGCTAAGGAAAAGGCCAAATTGCCAAGAAGGTACTATTCAAATATGGCACTCTACACTTCTAGTAGAGAAAGACCCTTAAATCTAGTGCCTCTTTCTCAGCTCAGACAGAACCAGAAACTGCAACTATCTGAAGGGTATTTTCTTTCCCCTAGAAAAAATACCGCACAAAAATAGAAACTCTCAACTTTACTCCGGTGGATGACAGAGTTGATTACGTGACTGCAAAACAAAGTGGCGAGATCCTCAATGATGTAAGTACATGGTTCTCATTCTAAAATTGCCCAGTCGTGAAATGTCATTTCTAAAGCTTCCCACCTACGTTCGCTCAGCATGCGATCATCGTCTGCGATACGGGTTGTAATCTTTGGGATGATGCTAACATTTGCTTGGACGGCATTGTGCTTTCTTAACATCAAGTAACTCAAGCCTCTTGCCTCTCATTTCCAGATTAAATACCGGAAAGATTGGAATGATACCAAATCGAAATACACCCTCACAGAAACCCCCTTGCTGCACACTGCCCAGGAGGCAGCCCGGATACTGGACCAGGTAGGGGTTTTAGTCGGATGCCTGGTACTCTGTGTGGGGGCAGAGGACCATAGTGGAACTGTGGGCCAGGGGTGCACACGACCAATGTCCCATCCTTTGTGTAAGCCTCTGTTGTGGCTCTCTGTCTTTTAGTATCTCTACAAGGAAGGCTGGGAGAAGCAGAAAGCTACGGGTTACATCTTGCCTCCAGACGCAGTACCGTTTGTTCACGCCCATCACTCTAGTGATGTTCAGAGCGAGGTAATTTACCCGGGTATGAGTGCACGCTGGAGTGTGCCTGGGGCTAGCAGGCCCGGCCAGGCTTGAGGATGGCTGAAGTACCTGTTCCCTTCTAGATCTCCCTGTGGGCTTCGGGAGTTTTGTCCTGTTTTGTGGGCTTTCTGTAAGAGCTATACTTTGAGTGCTTTACTCTTTCTTCAATTCCCTCACTCCCTTAAGATCTCTGAGCTTTCAAATAAGACATAGGCAGAATTAGAAAGCTAATATAGTTTTTCTATTTTTAAATTGATATTTCTTTATACTTACTTATTTTCGTCCTTTTTATTATGTCTTCTCAGAGAGGCAGATGCCGAAGGCCTGCATCTGCTGAGGTTTCAAGCCCCTCTTTCCCTTGAGTGCTTGTCAAAACTGATGCAGTCTTTGTTTTTCTCCTACCAGCTGAAATACAAAGCTGAGCATGTAAAACAGAGAGGTCATTATGTTGGTGTTCCGACGATGAGAGATGATCCCAAATTGGTTTGGTTTGAGCACGCTGGCCAGATTCAGAATGACAGACTGTACAAAGAGGACTATCATAAAACAAAGGCCAAGATCAATATACCTGCTGATATGGTGTCGGTGTTGGCCGCCAAGCATGGGCAGGAGCTTGTCAGTGATATTGATTACCGTAATTACCTGCACCAGTGGATATGTCATCCTGACCAAAATGATGTCATCCAGGCGAGGAAGGCCTATGACCTACAGAGCGATGTAAGTGAGTTTCGTTTCTTAATTATCTAGAAACGTATGCTCTGAGCATTATAAGCAACACTCTGGAAGCACCAAGCTTCTGAACTTCAAGACAAATATTGAGTTTGGTCCCAGAAGAGAATTAGGGCTGGATATGAAGTAGAGAAAGCCCAGGAGCAGGGACTGGCTGGCTGACAGCTTTGCCTACTACGTATGTCTGAATAACCTTCAAAGTCATTGAAAAAAAAATTTTTTTGTATCTTTGCCATCAGCAACATCTCACATCTGCCTGGAAAATTATCAGTTGATTTAAAATAATGGTAATTGGCTTGGGGTGAGAATGGAGAGTGAGTGGGGATTTTAACAATATTAGAGGATAGTGTAGTCGAGGACCCGGGAATGCCCTATTCTTGCTCGGCCAGGCGTTTTACTCCTTCAGGCATTTATGGAGGACTTGATTGCAAGGAATCAAAGCAAAAGGGAAGCAGAGTACCGACGAGCCACATGAGGGCCCAGAATCCCTCACACAGACTTTTGGTAAAGGCATATAGGGTAGAGGGAACATGACGTAGGCCATCTTGCAGTGAAGCCCGAGTCAAGACCTGTAACTGCCACCAGCCATTGGTAAGGAACAGAAACACAGTGCATCAACGTGATGCTCAGGTGCCCCCCAGGAGCTAACCCTGCTGGGTCTTCTCATTACCAAGTGGGAGCAGGAAATCAAGGACTGCCTGCAGCACAGACGCTGAACTTGAACATCCCACCTCACTGCTGCTGCGGCAGAAGGACTGTTGTGGACCTTTAATCAGATTAGCAGCTCCACTGTCGGTAGTGAGGGCTGGCCTGAGAGAATCCGGGCACTAGGTGGTGGAGGGGAGAGCTAGGCTTGGCAGGAGGGATGTGTCCCCCTGCTCTACAATACATGTGCATTTAGTCATGTCACTTTCTTTATATAGTCTGAATGTCCTGCATATTTCTAAGTAATTAAATATAAGTCCACCTAAAATTATACCCTCCTCAGTAAAACCTTTTCTTAGGCTCACTGCTGAAAACAATGGCTCCCTGCCCATAACTCCCACAGCTCTGGGGTGTTCTAGCTCTTACACTCTCCCCTCATAAAGGACTTCTGTTTACACTAGACTCATTTATACTTAGCCCTTAAATCACCTAGCACACTACCTCACTCATAATTACAGGCTCAGGAAATATTTTTCAGGGGGCCCCGGTGTGGCTCAGTGGGTTAATTATTAAGCCTTTGCCTTCGGCTCAGGTGGTGATCCCAGGGTCCTGGGATCCAGCCCCACATCAGGCTCTCTGCTGAGCTTCTCCCTCTCCCTCTGCCTGCCACCCTGCCTGATTGTACCCTCTATCTCTCTGTCAAATAAATAAAATCTTTTTTAAAAAAGAAATATTTTTCAGGTGAACAGGTGAAATCATAACTGAATCAATGAGGCAAGAGTTGCTAAAGAGAAACCCTTAAAAAGCTCCTGAAAAAGTTACTTCTAATCTACTATCTGCAACCCTGTGTCAGTCATTTACATCAGCATTGTATCTCTCTTCCTACTCTCAGAATGTCTACAAAGCTGACCTGGAGTGGCTCCGTGGCATTGGCTGGATACCCTTGGATTCTGTGGACTATGTGAGGGTTACCAAGAACCAGGAAATGGTGAACCAGGTACACAAAGCCTGTTCTGACCTAAAGCCTGGCCCCCTTGCCTACTGCGTGGGGGCAGGTACACAGTGGAAGGAGACCAGTCTTAATCATCTTTTTCCTTACAGATCAAATATAAGAAAGATGCTCTTGACAACTATCCTAACTTTACAAGTGTGGTGGACCCACCAGCGGTTGTTTTGGCTAAGATTAACTCAGTCAATCAAAGTGATGTAAGTTTGTTTTATGTATAATGATGTGCATGGACTGGGGAGTTAGTGGTCTGTCATTGATTACATCTGCTTACTTCCAGGTAACTGCTTGTAAGAAAATGGACAATGGGATGGGAAACTATGAGACTGTCTTTGGTGGGAATGTCTTAAAAGTCACTAGTAGGAAGTATACTGTACTCACTTACAGAAAATATCTATATTCTTGTCCAAATTATTAGGTAAAATGAACTGAAATCCAACCAGTTCCTTAGTTTTTAATCTCTAAATGTAGACTGATTATTATCTTGCTAGGTAGAAACTATGAAACTTTAAATATACATTTATATTAACCAGAGGTTTTGTTTGGTTTTGTCTTGTTTTCTCTCCTTAGATAAAATACAAAGAAACATTTAATAAAAGAATAAAGGGCAAGTATACATTTTCTCCAGATACACCGTATATCACCCACTCCAAAGACATGGGAAAGCTCTATAGTACTGTAAGTTTTATTTTATGTGATTTACAACTCAATTCTTAATTTTAAGCTCTTGTCAGTATTCATATCTTTTGCTGATTTTGTGAACAACTGAATTTATAAGATTATTATATTTAGTCTTGTTTATTAGAAATAAACTTGTCTTGTGTATTAGAAATAGCATTTATTCAGCTGGTATTTTTTTGAGCTCCTGTGATGTGCCAGGCATTGTAGAAAGCACCAAGGTGCTAAAGTTTAATAAGACAAGCCTGTCAGGAGCCCATGTAAATGAGAGGCACAGACATTCAAGTAAATAGATAATAATGTATCAGGACTTATAGCAGCTCTAGGCGTAGGTAGGACTGAGCACCTGCAAACAGGAAAAAGAGAGGAAAGGCTGGTCTTTCTTTGGCAGTCATGTATGAATATCTCCAACCAGCAAATGGAAGACTTCCCCTCCAAATTTTAATTCATCTAAGTCAAAGGATGATGTGTGTGTATGAAGCGTGTGTATATGTGTATGCCCCGTGGAAAACAATTTTTGGTGATTCCCTATGTGAACATTTATTTTTACTTTTATTAGAACTATAAATATCATTAGACTTGGTTATAAAATGCCTCAGTGCCTGTAGATTTAATTTGCAGTAAACCCTTAGTAGGTAGACACAATAATGGCTCTAATAAAGGTATAAGCTTTGCCTTTCAACGTAAGTATTTTGTTGTGGTTTTACCATTTTCTTTTTAGCAATATCTGAAGGAAGTTGACCACAAACTTTTGTTGACAACATATTTCTTTATTCCAGATACTGTATAAAGGGGCATGGGAAGGAACCAAGGCCTACGGATATACCTTGGATGAACGTTACATTCCTATTGTTGGAGCCAAGCATGCTGACTACGTGAACAGTGAGGTCAGTAGCAGTTTCTCCTCTCATGGGTCTAAGAGTCTTCCTTGGCGAGCTGGTTAGAAAATCCCAGTGATTCTCAATGCTGTACCTACTTCACAGCTTAAATACAAAGAGACCTATGAGAAGCAGAAGGGCCACTACCTGGCTGGAAAAGAAATCAGTGAGTTCCCTGGTGTGGTTCACTGTCTGGATTTCCAAAAGATGAGGAGTGTGGTAAGCAAAGCTCACTTTCATAGAGGATTTGGCCCTTAAGTGTACTGTTAGTCTGCATGTTTGTAACATGTTCTTTAGCTGAGAGAGGCATGGACTCCTTCCTGAGATTTATCCCCACTCCTTCAAGTTAGCTTTGTGTACCTTTGCTAGCCCTGGGCTTCCTCCCTTTCCCTTCCTCCTCCACTAACCCACAGTGAGGTATCTATGTTTGGAAAAAGGAGAAAGCAACGAGGTAACTATTTACCCCTGTGTTATGAAAGGATGGGACATTGAAAAAGAAGAACATATTCAGGTATCTTTGTTTATTCTAAAGGTACTGATCTATACCAGAGCTAAGACTCAAAAAGAGATCAGTCTGTATAATTAACATTTGAATCCCTTTCTTCTTTTTGTCGTTAAAACTATGACTCTTTAGTTGAACTACAGAAGAGATTACGAGGACACCAAAGCCAATGTTCACATCCCCATTGATATGATGAATCACGTACTGGCTAAACACTGCCAGTACATCCTCAGTGACCTGGAATACCAACACTTCTTCCATCAGTGGACGTCTCTCCCGGAAGAACCCAGCGTTATACGGGCCCGCAATGCTCAGGAAATCTTGAGTGATGTATGATGCCCTTTCTGCAGCTTGACTTAGTTACAGGCTTCATTTGACCATGCCCTCCATGTTCCATTCGTCCCCGTATTCATAAATTTTGCTGCTTTTTAGAACAGTGACATGAGTAACCACTTTTTGGTGTAAGAAGACCTTACACCAATGACCCCTGTGTTAAATATTTAGCTTGTTTTCACACAGGCATACACTTAGCTATTCCTCTCCTCCTAAACTCCTTTAGGTCAGGGCATTACAGGCCTCCAGCTATTGAGAGGCCCACCCTATGACCACTAAGCACTGAGCACAGCCAACAGCTGATAGGAAATTATCAAAATGCCCAGTTATAAATTCAGTGAGTCCCTGTCACCTTTTATCATCCCTTCTTTCTTTCAGAATGTGTATAAGGATGACTTGAATTGGCTGAAAGGCATTGGATGCTACGTTTGGGATACACCTCAGATCCTCCACGCCAAGAAAGCATATGACCTCCAGAGTCAGGTGAGCTCTTCCTGGAAGGATTGGCTCCCTGTGGATCAGTGGAATCCGTGGTATTCTCTGTGGGGTGACAGCCAGGCCAGTCCTGTGCCAGGCAGAAAAAGTTATAGGATCCAAGGCGACCAAAGGCCCCCTGCCCAATAAAACCTCTCCTGGTGACCTGCTGTAGCATTGGGCCCTCTCAGTTTTAGTCTCTCCTGGGGTTGAAGTATTTGATGTCTCTCACAGAAAGCTTTCTGAGAGGTGTTTTCATAGTGAACCACTCTCAAGCAGCTATGCTGAAGTTGATAAGGTTAACTTGCAGGGAGTAAAATGCAAATGCATGCTTGGACCTTAGGTAGATAAGTTCTGAAGTAAAAACTAGGTATTTGGAAAATTTCCCGGCATGTGGTTGGGCTCTGACAGGGCAGGTTAGGGGAATATTGAGCCTGAGGGACCGCAGTCAGGGATGGGGTGCGTGCATGGAAAAGACAACAAAATGAAGATGAGGACCTGACAAAGAGCCAGCCCCCACTGTGGGTCGAGACAAGGTATTCATGTTGACAACCATCCAGAGCCGGCAGGAATGTAGAATGACAGCTTCTCTGTTACTATTAAAGCAGAAGCCCAGAAGTAAATAAAGGCCCACCTAAGTTGGCACAAACCGCCCAGGCTGACGGCAGGCCTGTATTTTACCATTTCCGGTGACTTGTTTTTCTTTACAGCTGCAATACACGGCAGCAGGGAAAGAAAATCTGCAAAACTACAACCTGGTCACGGACACCCCACTTTACGTGACTGCTCTTCAAAGTGGCATCAACGCCAGTGAGGTGTGTCTTCCTTATACTGCTCTTTCAGGATGAGTCCTTGTTAGCTCTACGCACTTGCGAAGAGCAGGAAAGAATAACCCATCTTTTGTGTGTGTAGGTGAAATATAAAGAAAATTACCATCAGATTAAGGACAAATACACGACTGTTCTAGAAACAGTGGATTACGACAGAACCAAGAACCTGAAGAGTCTTTATAGCAGCGTGAGTTCCTTTTTTCATCTTTGTCTTTATTCTCCTTCAGAGACGATAGGGAATAGTTGGGATAGGCACCTTACCCCCAAAGGTTTTTCCAGTTTTTTCAGGAACCTTCCGATTCCTCCTTTATCCTACCAGTAGTCCTAGTCCCAGTTGAGCCAGCCCAAGTGGAGTATTGCACCATCTCCAGCAGTTGAACAAACTCAGTTGCTGTTCCCTTACGGCAGGCGGGTAGGGTTGAAGCTATGCTACACTGACCCTGAGCTCGTCCTTGCCTGGCTTTGCCAGGGGCCACTGGCTTACAGCCTACAAAGACACTCCTTTTTTTCCTCCTCTGAACTGGTTAATTCAACAAACATTTTTCAAACTTCATTTTTAAAGCATTTTAGATTTACAGAAAAATTGCAAAAATAGTAGAGAATTCCAGCAATTCTCTACTAGAATTCTCTGTAAAGCCCCTATGGCTTTCTTTCTTTCTTTTTTTTTTTTTTTAAGATTTTATTTAGTGGCATCTGTGTGGCTCCCTAGGTTAAGCTCAGGCTCCCGCTCAGTGGGGAGTCTGCTTCCCCCTCTACCTGCTGTTACCCCTGCTTGTGCTCTATCTCTCTGTTAAATAAGTAAATATTTTTAAAAAGATTTTATATGAGAGAGAGAAAGAATGAGATAGCATCTGTGGAGTAGGGGCAAAGGAAGAGGGAGAAGCAGACTTCCAGCTGAGCAGGGACCCCACCCTCCCCCTCAGGGCTCATCAGGACCTGAGCTGAAGGCAGATGCTGAACCCACCAAGACATCCAGGCAGGCGAAGTACTATGGCTTTTTTTTTTTTTTTTTTTTTTTAGATTTTATTTATTTATTTGACAGAGAGAAACACAGTGGGGGGGGGGGGGGAACACAAGCAGGGGGAGTGGGGGAGGAAGAAGTAGTCTTCCCAGCAAGCAGGGAGCCCAATGCTGGCCTCAATCCCATGACCCTGGGATCATGACCCAGGATCATGACCCTGGGATCATGACCTGAGGCAAAGACAGATGCTTAACAACTGAGCCACCAAGGTGCCTCTCTGGCTTTTAACAAATGCAAAGAGTCATGTATTCACCATCACAATGAAAATACTGAAAACCTCTCTATCGCCTCAAAATTTGCCTCTTGCTTCCCTTCTCTCCCTAGACATCCATAGAGATATTGTCTGCACCAGTTAAAACAACAAACAAACAAACAACAAAAAAACACAACTTTTAAAAACCTTTTCCAGGGCGCCTGGGTGGCTCAGTGGGTTGAGCCGCTGCCTTCAGCTCAGGTCATGATCTCAAGGTCCTGTGATCGAGTCCCACATCGGGCTCTCTGCTCAGCAGGGGGCCTGCTTCCCTTCCTCTCTCTCTGCCTGCTTCTCTGTCTACTTGTGATCTCTGTCTGTTAAATAAATAAATAAAATCTTTAAAAAATAAAAATAAAAAAAAAAAATAAAAACCTTTTCCAGAATGTCATGTAGATGAAATTACGAAGGATGTAGCTATCAGGTCTGGCTCTTTCTCTTAGCAAAATGCATGCACTACACACACATTGCCATACAAACTAGTAGTTTATTGTTCTTATTGCAGAATAGTATTCCGCTGCATGAATGTACCACAATTGTTGATCCATTCAAGGTCAAAGGACATCTGAGTTGTTTCTAGTTTTTGACAATTATGAATAGAGCTGCTATATACATTTGAGTATAGGTTTTTGTGTATATGTAAGTTTTCATTTCTCTTGAGTAAATAAATACCTAGGAGTGAGAATATTTTTTGAGCTCCCACTAGCTACAAAAAACTAGGAAAGGATAAATAGATTTTAGTAGTGGTTTTCATCCTTCAGAATTTCCTAGACTTATGGGAAATGAATCAAAAACTGTTTTAATTTATGTACAGTAAAAGTCACTCCCTGTGGTGTGTGTACTATGGCTTTACAAATACATAATCATGTAGTCACTGCAGCGGTCAAAATATAGAAAAGTTCTTTATCACCCCATGATAACTGCCAAACAGTGATAAGTACTACGGTAGAGAACAAAATAATGGAGTGTGGAATTACAGTCATGGCATTAAACCTGTTATTCACTGAGGGGTACTTGGATCCTACTGAGTATGAAGATCATGAGGTGTTAAGGAGTGTCTGAAAAAGGCAGATACAGGAAGGATCCCCTCAAGAGCCAACCAGAATGCATTTTTCCGTATTCACAAGATAATTTTTAACCCCTACAGAACCTGTACAAGGAGGCTTGGGATAAAGTGAAAGCCACCAGCTACATCTTGCCTACCAGCACCATGTCCCTGACACATGCCAAGAACCAGAAGCACCTGGCCAGCAATGTAAGTCAAGTGCAAAGGTGATAACCTCCCACCCACCCTCTGACTTCCCCTGTTCTCTGCTCCTAGTATCTTTCTGGCTAATTCACGTGTTATATATATGTTTATATATATTATAAAAGAAAATCTTAAATTACATGCGATATTTAGATACAATATTAAGTTGTAGGAACTTTAACCCTTTATGCCTAAAATATTAAGTAAAGCCTTTAATTGTAAAATTCCCTATAACCTTCATTGCAGTCCTGATAAGCCATTTCCTTTTAGAAAGATAACCTCTTTTAGAAACTTCTACCTCTTAAATGTGAATTAATTCATAATTGTAAATTAATTGTGAATTTCACATAGCACTGTAGATCTCTTTTTCTACCACAACCCACAGTGAGAAATTTATTTTATGTTGCGAGTTCACAGACAGCTGAAGTTTACGTGAGTTCCTTCTGACAGTGTTTTACAGAAGACTATGTGCTGCTACCTAATGGCAATACAGTATATCATTTCAATTCGGTTCTATTCATTTAAATGCTAGTGATTCAATAACTTGATTTCACTTCTTCCTAATAGGCCTAGAGATGCATATTTAGGAAAAGACTTTGTTAGACAATATGTGGAATTAATTTAATTTGTGTTAAATATATATGGAATTAATTTAATTTCTACCTGGAGGAAAAACTAATATATGTGATTTTGCCCAGACCCAAGTCTGTTTGGAGGACTGCAAACAGAGTAGCCCAAAGGGACAAATTTCACTTGGGAAGAAAAGTTTTGTGTATAGAACTCAGAAAGCTCATCAGAGATTTTCTCCTTTAGTCATGAAAAAAACTATAGAAGCAGAATTTTCAGCAACTTGTTTTTGAAACAGGATGGGGCATAATTCTTTAAAAGAATTGCAACAGTGGTTTTTTTTTTTTTCCTTTAAAAAAAAAAAAGGTGCCTTTGAATACTATCTTCTTTATAATTGAGGAATGGTTTAGATGTAAGGAGCACGTGAACTAATATTCTAGGAAATTCTGTTGGGAATTTTGGTTGATTTCCAGTTAGCAAAGAGCTTCACTGCAATTCTGACACAAATACTCCTATCTTCCTTTTTTTCCCCTTAACTAAGATGTGGGCCTCTAAGTAATGAGGATTGTTCTTTTGTCATGTACTAGGAGTTTGGATTTTAGTCTTTTTAAGAGGCTTCTCTCCTAGTTCATGAAATCCTGGAGCATTAATTCATAGGCAATATGGCTTAAGAAGCAAAAGTTAGTTTCCCCATAAACATTGGTTACAATATATTTTTTGAAAACTTTATAAACTCTGAAATTCAAGGACTGTGTCTCTTTAGCATTAGGCTTGTCAGTCACTAAAAACAAAGAAATTCTTGATCACATTTTTTATCTTTTATTCATGGTTAAGAAAAGCAAAATCATTATCCTGGAAGAGATTATTTAAAAATTACATAATCTGTAAAATAAGTTAGGTGTAGCAGCAATAGTAGTACAAGTATGGGTATAGACATTTTTAAAATAGTAACTAAAATAACTTTTTCCTTCCTTTGTACTTTTTCTATGTAGATCAAATATCGAGAAGAATATGAGAAATTCAAAGCTCTTTATACTTTACCAAAAAGTGTTGAGGATGATCCAAATACAGCACGCTGCCTGAGAGTCGGCAAGTTTAACATTGATGTAAGTAATCCCGAAGGCCTTACTTCAAATCAAGGCCAGGCAGTATAGCCATCTGTCATAAATCAGAACATTGCCTAGTCATGCCCATGGCCCTGACTGTACATATGTGAAGAAGCAAGTGTCATTTCAGCACATGCTGTTTACCCCACCCCCATGAATCTATAGAAAGTGTCAGAAAATTCCAGGTAACACCTGATGGCTGTAGTCATTTACCCTGACTCCTCCAGGGCATAAGAAAGGCGTTTATTGCCATGATACCTTGCACAATTCCCTGTGTAATTGGCATGTTATTTTATCTTCACAGCGCCTCTACAGATCAGTTTATGAAAAGAACAAGATGAAAATCCACACTGTGCCTGACATGGTTGAGATGGTTACTGCTAAGGATTCTCAGAAGAAAGTCAGTGAGATTGACTACCGCCTCCATCTCCATGAGTGGATTTGCCACCCTGACTTGCAAGTCAACAGCCACGTCAGGAAAGTCACGGATCAGATCAGCGATGTAAGTCTACTGCTCATGAAGGTCCCCCTCCCTGGCCTCGCACAGCCATCCTGAAGGGAAGCAGACTCACTTGTGTCTTCACCTCCTTCTCCTGGGATTGCTTTCCTCTGCACCCATGGGTCTGTCCCTCAAAGCAGGGCTCTGTGGGCCACTGTTTCCCTGGCATCCTGAGCCTCATCACATGATGCCTCTTGATGTTCATTCCATAAAGTCATCCTGGATCCAGAGGGTGTCCATATTTTTGGTGTTTAAGTTAGTGTCACTTTTTTTTTTCCCTGATTCCATATATCTGCTACAATCCTTTAGATTGTGTACAAGGATGACCTTAACTGGCTAAAAGGCATTGGTTGCTATGTCTGGGACACTCCTGAAATTCTTCACGCCAAACATGCTTATGATCTACGGAACGATGTGAGTTTGCCTGGTTTTTTAGTTTTTTTTTTTTTTCTTTTCTAATATATTTCTTTTTTTCTACATAGTCTAGTCAAAGGGAGAGTTACGGACATTGTCACAGACCAGCTATGTCTTAAGTGGTGTTGAGGGTGGCAGAGCTGGAGAAAGATGCCAAGGAGCAGAGAACACCCATTTCTCAGTAATGCGTGTAGCTTTCCTATTAAGCAAAGCAGTTAAGCTGTCCTATTGTCCTCTCATGAAGAAAGGACCCCTGGCTCTTCTGTCTACATTTGGATTATTTCAGATATATCAAACCCATAACTCTCATATTAGGAAAATTCCATTTGTGAGGTGTTTGTGATGCTTATATACAGGATCTGTTTATAAAGAGAGAATTTGGGGTGCCTGGGTGGCTCAGTCGTTCAACATCTGCCTTTAGCTCAGATCATGATTCCAGGGTCCTGGGATCGAGCCCCGAATCAGGCTCCCTGCTCTGCAGGAAGCCTGCGTCTCCCTCTGTGTCCATTCCCCTGCTTCTGTTCCCTCTCGCTATGTCTCTGTCAAATAAATAAAATCTTTTTTTAAAAAAGGGAGGCTTTGCTGAGCAAATTAATGCTGTACAAGATTTCAGTAAAAAAAAAAAAAAAAAAGCTTAAATGTTCCTCACCTGCTAGAATGCTCTGGAAGCTCCATATGACTGTAAGCATTAATTATGCAGATTATCATAAAATTCAAATGCCTCCTGGTTGATTAAGTGCTAATGAAAGTAAATGTCTTGAGTTAAAAGGAACACGACTCTCTGTGAAAGCGGCAGTTTCTCATACAGTGAACCATCTAACACAGGCTTAATTTATTCCTCTCCGCAGATCAAGTACAAATCTCATGCGCAGAAAACGAGGAATGACTACAAGCTGGTCACTGATACTCCAGTCTACGTGCAGGCTGTCAAAAGTGGGAAACAACTAAGTGATGTGAGTGCCTCCAGGGAAGTCATGCGGACAGTAATAAAGATGGGGCCACCGTGGCCCAAAAAAAAAAAAAAAAAAAAAAAAGTGGCCTTTTGTAACTGGGAGACCAGAGTTGCGCCTTAGAGAGTCTGTTCTTGTTTGCTAAAAGCCTGGCGCGTTCAATCAGTCCCCAGGGTGGCAGTGTCAGCAGCCTCACTGTATGGAATCCTCGGTGTCTGAGAGCTTTTTGCTTTAAAGTTGCATTTTGTATCCTTGTGTCAAGAGCAACAGTTCTGTCCAGCTGCGGAAGCCTGCTGAGCAACTAGAGCGGACTGTGGTAGAGTGAGGGGACAGGCTCCAAGTGAGGGAGGGGGCGGGGTCCGGCCTCTACTGCACATCGTCCGCGCGGCGTGGGCGGAGCCGGCCCAGCTGTGCCTCCACGTGCTTCTGTGTGCGCTGCGGGCGCCATTCTGCTGTCGTGTCTGACGCCGTGCGGGCAGGACCGGCCCAAAGCAGCCCGCAAAGCTGCATTTTTTCTCTTTTTTTTTTTTAAACTAACCCCGCAGGTTAATTAGTAAACAGGGCTTGCTACCAGTGAGTTAGAATGTTCAAGCCTACTTATTTTGAAACTTACAGTGGTAAAATGCCCGCTCTTCCTCCCCTGCCTCAGCGGTGTCTTCCCCATCACTCTCCGTGAGGGGGTCCACACGCTGGTTGTGGTCCCACTGGTAAGACCAATAATAGATCAGATTTCTCTGGCCAGAGGGAAGAAGGCTACTTATTATGATTTTATTTTATTTAAGAGAGACTGGGTTTCCATTTATTTTGCTTCTTCCCAGCAGTGCTGCTGGGAAAACCAACTGACTCCTCTTCTCTCTGCACACAGGCTGTTTACCACCATGACTATGTGCACAGTGTCAGGGGCAAAGTGGCTCCAACAACGAAAACTGTGGATCTGGAGCGGGCCCTTCATGCCTACAAGCTCCAGAGTGAGGTGAGCAGTGCGAACCTAACGCGGTGCCCAGCAGAACTCCAAGAGGCAGCCTACAAGGGCCAGGCCGCTGGCTTCCATGGAAACCGCTTTGGCCTGGGCATTATCTCAGCCGGAACTTGTCCATTGTAAATGCTCTTCCATTCCCATGAGTTTAAAAAAGTCAAAGAAAGAAGCATAGTCTGTCTTCCCTCTTGGCTGGCAGGATCTTTATACCAAGCAAGAAATGGGCTTTTTAAGAGTAGTGTTTACAAGACACAGTGAAGAAAGGCAACCCCCTATCTCTGGCTCAAAAAAACTCAAAACCAAGATGATAAAGGCAAGGCATATAAGCACAAAAGACTACTAACAATGAGAGAGAGGGCTAGAAGTTACTGTTGGAATTCAGAAGAGAAGGAAACTGGATTCCACTCACATATTTCATATTCCTAGTCTGTGTCATCTGGTCATGCTACTTTGGTCTCAACCTTCGATGTTAGTCTCCTACATTGAATGTTAAAAGTAATTTGGTTTTAATTTATTTTTAATATTTCAAATACTATTCCTACTCCTGGAGCTCTCCCCAAAAAAAACAGACTATTTAAGGTCATAGTCAGAAACTTCTTTCCCCCTTCTGCCAGGAATAAGAGTATCCTGACCTTTTCCCAGCCTGACATCAGGACACTGTGTTTATGGGGAGGATGGCATTCCAAAGATGTGCCTTATAACCATGATTCTCTCAGGGATTGGTAATGACGTGGATATCTCCAAAGGGTGAGGGGGGGGTTAATGGCAGAGGCAACCCTGACTACCTGTTTTCTCTACTTTTCCCATTTTCTTCCTAGATACCATGCAGCTAACTGGGAATATATACATTCAAAACATAGAAGAATTATTTCCTATGAGCCCCTTCACTCATTGCTCTCTCTCTCAAAAACAGGTTAAGAGAAAAATTGATTCGTTGCCTGACCCTTAGAAAACTTACTTAATTTCTTCCTGAAATCAGTATAGTGAACATAAGGACAGGATGTATCTAACTGAAAATCTAACGTGAGCTGCATGTGACTTGTTTAACTTAGATAAGTTATTTGATGTAGATGTGATTAACCCACTTTTCCTCCTTCTGGCAGGGTCTGTACCGAGATGCTGGCCGGCGCTCTCTGCCTACTGGATATAGGCTTCCAGGTGACACCCCTCACTTCAGACATGCCAAAGACACCCGATACATGAGCAGTTATGTGAGTGGTCTCCTCATTAAGATGGGGTTTGAAGGGGGGGGCACTAATATTCATTATTAGCCGCTCTAATGCCCTGGTCACACCTTGAAGGTTCAATATGATGTAATGGTGGGACTAGAGAATGGGAGACAGTGTGTTTCCTAGCGGTGCTGTGAAATTGAAATTTGGCAATGCCTGGGTAGCCCAGTGGATTCGTATGGGACTTTTATGGGATTGTATCTGCATAAGTCATTTACCTTGGCTTAGGGTTCATGGCTGTCATCCTGCCTCTATTTCTGTTGATATTAGCACTGATGCATCCTGAACCATTCCAAGCCATATACCAGAAACAGAGCTTCATACACATCCTGCTAATATGTGGCCATAATACTATCTTCAAGATCTAACATCACTGTGTATTCCTTTGGAAAAGAAAGGACTTCTTGCCTAGCTGCTGGCCAGGCAGTGTCCAAAAGCCAGGGGCCCAAAATTATGGTTTCCAAAGCAGAGAGTTGCAGATTTAATTATCTCACATGTCATTTTTTAAAAATCAGTCTATAACGCCATTCATCAGTCTCAAAAGTAGTCTCTCGTTTCTTTGCACTTCCTAATTTCCTAACTGTACTGGGACTAAAATTAGAGTTTTTTTTTCTCATATTTTTCATACCTGGCTACAAACAGATTTATCTAGGCAACACTGAATTTTATTCCTTTCTGGACGTGGCTTTATTAGTCAACAAAATAATTTTCAGGGTTCAGATTACTATTAAAATTTGTCAGTGACTTTTCCTTATACTTAATCCTAGAGAGTAATTTTCAAATGAAAGCAATAGCTTTTTCTATTTGAGAAATGTTGAGCTACTCTCTATTTATCCATCAGTGGACTTATTCTGACTTTGCTTTTCCAGTTCAAATACAAAGAAGTTTATGAACACATCAAGGCAAACGGATATACCCTTGGGCCCAAAGACGTTCCATTTGTCCATGTCCGGAGGGTCAACGATGTTACCAGTGAGGTACTGTGAATGTTGATTCTGTGGGGGAAATAATTGAGTTTCAAAGACCATGGCTTTGAAATAAGACAATCAGATAAATACAATATGTGGAATTTAAGTAATTCACTCATTGTGGCACCTGGGTGGCTTAGTGGGTTAAGAAACTCGCTCATATGTGGAGCTTAAAAAACAGAGGATCATAGGGGAAGAGAGGAAAAAATAAAACAAGACGAAATCATAGAGGGAGGGGCGCTTGGGTGGTTCAGTTGTTCGGTGTCTGCCTTTGGCTTGGGTCGTGATTCCGGGGTCCTGGGATGGCACCCTGCATTGGGCTGCTTGCTCAGCAGGTGGCCTGCTTGTGTTCCCTCTCTTGCTTTGTCTCTCTCTGTCAAATAAATAAATAAAATCTTTTTGAAAAATCATAGAGACAAACCACAAGAGACTCTTAAACATAGGAAGCAAACAGGGTTGCTGGAGAGGAGGGGGGTTGGCAGATGGGATAACTGGGTGATGGACATTAAGGAGGCACATGATGCAACAAACACTGAGTGTTATATAAGACTGATGAATCACTAAACTCTAGCTCTGAAACTAGTAACACATCATATGTTAATTAATTGAACTTAAGTTTAAAAAATAAAAAGTAAAGACTACGGCTTTGTTTGAAGTGCATTAAGGGTTTACTGTCTCTTATAAATTTATGCATTAGCAAGGAATAAAAGAGTCCTTTTAGCTACCATTTTGATACTTGAATCCATTGGCAACATTTTTCTGTATTTGGCAGTGCCATCGTAGAGATCTCATTCATAAATTATAATGTGTATTAATTTATCTTTTGACATTTGTATTAAAAAATCTTTAATAAATTTACATTTTAGTCTGACTCATGACCCTCATTTTCCATATAAATGATTGGTTTGTATATCTGATCCTATCCAATCATCTGATAGAATGTGGAAGACTTTGTGCTCAAAATTCTTCATCTAAATCAAATAACTACCATTTTCTCTTTTTTCCTAATCTCAGCCCCTTTCTTTATCCTTAATTGCCCCTCTCATGGCTCTTTATGTAGAATATTTGATTGTTGATTAGTCAACAGATGCCTTCATCTTCCTAACACTAAATACCTGGAATGGTTTCTCTTCTAATATAGAGATTGTATCGCCAATTGTACCACAAACTGAAAGACAAGATCCACACAACTCCCGACACTCCTGAAATCCGCCAAGTCAAGAAGACACAAGAGGCTGTCAGTGAGGTGGGTATTTTCATAGGAGAGAGGACGACAGGCTGTGGAACCCATGGACTGTCAACAATTTGGTCTCTGATGTGTGTGTTTCTGGGTATTTTTCTAGTTGATCTACAAATCAGACTTATTCAAGATGCGAGGCCATATGATCTCAATGCCATACACACCTCAAGTGATCCATTGCCGCTACGTGGGAGACATCACCAGTGATGTAAGCATCTCATAAGGGACAAGAGGCTGTCCACATGTAAGCCAGCCAGTGGCCTTTGAATATCCTTCTGCACTGAGTACTTCTAAACTGAATATACAACTTGGAGGTGAAATTGTGTGGAAGCAGAATCCCACATTTCTCCAGCTATGGAAATGGTAGTAAGAGGACCACTTGGGAATTACAAGAATTGCTCACCACCATCGTGCATTCAACACTGAATTCTTACCAGCTTCTCACTCTACATGGCCTGTGTCCTGGGTCCTGTTCTGTGTCTTTGATCTGCTCATCCCCTCTCCCACCCCTTTAACAACTTCCTCCTGCCATTTTTTTTCTCCTTAAATATTCCTTCTCCTACAAGCCCATTCCATTTATTCTATGCTTTTCTCCCATCAATTTAATAATAACAAATATCAGTGTTCTCCTCAGCTCAGATTAGATATCAAATTTTAAAACCTGTGATTCATTTAGGTGCACACAAACAAAGAATACAGTGTGAGTGTGTTGAACCAGAAAGAAAACTTTCAGTAGAAAAGTGTCACTACTCTGTCTTATTTGTTCCTGGTTTATAGTTACTCATGGCCAGCTGTATTTCTGTTTCTGCCACGCAGATTAAATATAAAGAGGACTTGCAGATCCTCAGGGGCCTGGGCTGCCTCCTGTATGACACTCCCGACATGGTCCGCTCACGGCACCTGCGCAAACTCTGGGTGAGTGCACACCTTCACGGCACATAGCTATCCCCACACAGCTTCCATATATCCTGTCACCAGCTGCAAGGTGCTGGACAGAAAATCTTTGCCTGCAGCTACTTTTAAGAGGAAGTTTACCATTAACCGATTTGAACCATTCGTGACTCACCTAAACTGATATGTGCCTCTGTGAAAGCTGATGAACTCAGTGAAATGACAGTCATCTTTGTTGAGATGGGAAGACATCCAGGGACATGAAAGCCCTGCTCAAGTTGCATGTGCCAACCGCATGAAAGGTAGTGTGTGACTGTGGCATGCAATTCCTTAAATGATCGATTAACTTGTATTTCTGTTGTGTTTTCAAGTCTAACTACCTGTACACCGATAAGGCAAGGAAGATGCGAGACAAGTACAAAGTGGTGCTTGACACTCCGGAATACAGAAAAGTGCAGGAACTGAAGACACATCTGAGCGAGGTAAGAATGCTGAACCTGTCACTACAAGTGACTCGTTCCTCTGGTGGCTATTTTTCAGGCCACCACACTCAGCAAAAAATCTCCCCTCTGCCTTTAATTACAGAGTGCCTCCCATATGTAAGGAAGTAAAGAAAACTTGACCTCATTTTGCCTCATTTTACTTATTTTGTCCCCTTTTGATAAGATGAGGATATCAGTATTTGACTGCCTGTGATGAGAACTGCTGAGAGTTGACACGATTTTATAAATTGGAAAGGCCTTCTGTCTTACGCTATTGTTGCAGTCTCCAAACTGAATTTATTTCAAAACTCTCTAATCCCTGCTATCAGAAACCCTAATCATGGCAACGCCATGGAAAAGTCTTCTAATGGCTCCCTGCTCTGTGACCTACTCAACAAATTCTAGACTACTTTGTTTCATTTTCAGTTGGCCCCGAGGCTTCTGATTTATTGCAGCTAATTGTGTATAGATCTCGTGCTCTCACCTACACTCTTGGTTCCTTTTGAGAGGTGGACCCCACATTGTTTAGATGTGTATCCCATAGTGCCTTGGCTATGATCGATGTCCGTGTTTGCTAGTGACTCCATGTGCTTTGTAAAGGTAGGGGCATTCCACAAATGTAAATGGTCTTTCTTATTTTAGGTGAGTTGGCCCTTCTCATCAGACTTCACCAAGTTGACCCACACACTGGCTGTCAGGCCACTTCATTGATTTCCCATTTTCAGTGTTTCTAATGGCTGCTAATTAGGAATCACTTATGCCCTTATACTTAGAGACGCCCTGGCAAACCAAGTGTCCTCACTGCGGGGTGCACAGCTTGCTAAACTCCTAGTAAGCTAGAGGCAGAGGATGATGAATTCTTTAGCTTTTAAAATGATACATTGAGCTCCTTTGCTTTGCTGGAAGCTTAGCTATATTGCTTCAGCACTTAGCCAGGAATGCTTATGTTCTTCTCTCTCAGCAAAGTTGTGCTTCTCCACACAGGTTGTGTATCAGAATCTCCTGGGAAATATTTCTTACCTATCCTGACTAGACTCCCAACTCCCCAGCCTCACACCAGACCTCTGATTCTCTCTGTCTGAGCATCTGCATGCTTTTAGCTGCTCCAGAATGATTCTAACATGCAGCCAGGGTTGGAAACCACTGCTTTAAGTATCCAGCTGTCCTCCAAGTGCCACATAATAAAACATGATATGGCAACTTAACGTGCTTATTGGTATCTCCAAAATACTTTTGTTGGGTGTTTGGATTCAGAATTATCTAAAACTTTTAATTTCTCCTTTTCCCAGTTCCTATTGGGATTCTGTATGTCTTATGCATGTACACTGAGGAAAAAAAATAGCTATTCAGTAATTCATTTTTCCCCACACTTGCCTCACTGGAAGAATAACGTGAGCTTCATAAAATATTGATCCACTTCTTTTTTTTTTTTTTTTTTTAAGATTTTGAGAAAGATTGGGATTCATCCTTTGAATGTTTGGTAGAACTCACCAGTGAGGTCTTCTGATCTTGGACTTTTATTTGTTGGGAGATATTTTTTTTTGAAGATTTTATTTATTTATTTGACAGACAGAGATCACAAGTAGGCAAAGAGGCAGGCAGAGAGAGAGAGGAGAAAGCAGGCTCCCCAAAGAGCGGAGAGCCTGATGTGGGGCTCGATCCCAGGTCCCTAGGATCATGACCTGAGCCGAAGGCAGAGGCTTTAACCCACTAAGCCACCCAAGCGCCCCTGTTGGGAGATTTTTTAATTATTGATTCAATCTCCTTAGTAGTAATCGGTCTGTTCAGATTTTCTCTTTCATCATGATTCAGCATTGGCATGTTGTATAGTTCCAGGAATTTATCCATTTCTTCTTGATTGTCCAATTTATTTAGCACATAATTGTTTATAGTAGTCTCTTTGATACTTTGTATTTCTATGGTATCAGTTATAATATCTCTTTTATTCTGATTTTGAGTTCTCTCTCTTTCTTGGTGAGTCTAGCTAAAGGTTTGTTAATTTTGTTTATCTTTTCAAAGAACCAGCTCTTTCATTGACCTTTTCCATTACATTTTTTGTTTGTATTCTATTTTTTTCTTCCCTTATTTTACTTCCTTCTTTCTACTAACTTTGGGCTTCATTTGTCTTTTCTTTTTCAAGTTACTTGAAATGTAAAGTTAGGTTGTTTGTTTGAGACTTTTTTTGTTTCTTGAGGTAAGCATTGTTATGAACTTTCCCCTTAGAACTGTATCCCATAATTTTTGGAATGTTACATTTTCATTTGTCTCAAGATTTTAAAAATTTCTCTTGATTTCTTCTTTGACCCATTGTTGTTCAGTATCATGCTACTTAATCTCTACCTAGTTGTGAATTTCCCAACTTTCTTCATGTATTAACTTCTAGTTTTGTCCCATTGTGGTTTGAAAAGATGCATGATATGATTTTAATCCTTTTAAATTTATTGAGGCTTGTTTTGTGGTGTAACATGTAATCTATCTATTTAAGAAATTATTCTATGCACTTGAAAAGAATATGTATTCTGTTGCTTTTAGATAGAATGTTCTGTAAATATCTGGTCTACTCTATCATTTAAGGGCAATGTTTCCATATTGATTTTCTGTCTGGATAATCTATGCATTGATGGAAGTGGGGTATTAAAGTCCCCAACTATTATTGTATTGCTATTTCTCTGTTTAGGTCTGCTGATAATTGCTTTATATATCTGGGCATTCCTCTGTTGGATGCATATTTACAAATATTATATCTTTTTGTTAGATTGGCCCCTTTATCATTATGTAATACCCATTTTTGTTTCTGATTAGTCTTTAAAGTCTATTTAGTCTCATATAAATATAGCTACTTCACCTTTATTTTGGTTTCCATTTGCATGGAACATCTTTTTCTATCCCTTCATTTTCAGTCTCTATGTGTCCTTACATATAACAGGAGTCTCTTATAAGCAGTATATAGATAGGTCTTATTTTTTATTTTATGTTCTTTTAAGATTTAGTCATCTATTTTAGAGAGAGAAAGAGAGCACAGGCCTGAGTAGGAGGGGCAAAGGGAGAGGGAGAATCTCAAGCAGACTCCATGCTAAGGATGAAGCCTGACAGGGCTTGATGTCACAACCCCAAGATCATGACCTGAGCTGAAACCAAGAGTCAGACACTTAGCCAACTGTGCAACCTAGGTGTCTCTACTGAGACACCTAGGCTAAGTTGGCTAAGTGTCTGACTCTTTGGTTTTTTAATCCATTTGGCCACTCTGTGTCTTAGGATGGGAGAATTTAGTCCATTTACATATAGATTAATTATTTTTTTAAAAGATTTTATTTATTTATTTGTCAGAGAGAGTGCGAGAGCGAGCACAGGCAGACAGAGTGGAAGGCAGAGTCAGAGGGAGAAGCAGGCTCCCTGCGGAGCAAGGAGCCCGATGTGGGACTCGATCCCAGGACGCCGGGATCATGACCTGAGCCGAAGGCAGCTGCTTAACCAACTGAGCCACCCAGGCATCCCTAGATTAATTATTTTTTAATCCATGGTTTTTTAATCCATTTGGAGACTCTTTGTCTTAGGATGGGAGAATTTAGTCCATTTACATATAGATTAATTATTTAATTAAGAATTAGTCCATTTACCTATAGATTAATTATTTTTATGTATATGTTTACTGCCGTTTTATTAATTTTCTCTGGCTGTTTTTGTAGTCCCTCTCTCTTCCTTTCTTCTTTTGCTCTCTTTGTGATTTGATGATTCCTTTTAGTGATATGTTTATATTTCTTTCTTTTCTTTTGTATATTTCTGTCAGTTTTTGCTTTATGATTACCATGAAGCAACTTGTAACAACTGGTATTTATAACAGTCTGTTTTAAGTTGATAACAGCTGAAGTTTGATCCTATTGTAAAGCTCAACATTAATCCCTCTGCCATGTTTTATGTTTTTAATGTCGCATTTTACATGTTTTTATCTTATGTATTTCTTACCTAAATGTAATCATAGTTATTTTTACAATGTCTTTTAACCTTCATACCAGTGATTAATTCACTACCTTTACCATATATATATATATATATATATATATATATATATACATATATACCTTTCTAGTGAGATTTATTATCACTAATTAGAACCCTTTCTTTTCAGCTTAAAAAAATCTTTTTAACCTCTCTTTTAAGGCTTCTTTAATGATTATGAACTCCTTTAGCTTTTGCTTGTCTAAGAAATTCTCTCTCCTTCACTTCTGAAAGAGAAGTTTGCCAAGTAGAGTAGTCTTGGTCAGAAGGTTTTTTTCTTTTAGCACTTGGAATATATTTTGCCACTCCCTCTGGTGTGCAGTTTCTGCTGAAAAATCTGCTGATAATCGTATGGGCAGGTGGTTAATGTATATAACAAGTTTTTCTCTTGCTGCTTTTAATAATTTCTTCTTCTCTTTAACTTCTGACATTTTAATTATCATGTGTCTTGTTTTGGGTTTCTCTGGGTTCCTCTAATTTGGAATTCTTTGGGTTTCCTAGATCTGGATGTCTGTTTTCTTCCCCAGCTTAGGGAAATTAATATTTCAGCCATTATTTTTTCAAATAAGATTTCTGTTCCTTTCTCTCTTTTCCTTTTGGAAGCCCTGTGATTCAAATATTAGTCTATCTGATGCTGTCCCACAAGTTCCTAAGGCTATCTTCACTTCTTTTTTATTCTTTTCTCTTTTTGCTGCTCTGGTTAGGTGAGCTCCACTGCCTTGTCTTCAGGTTGACTGATCCTTTCTTCTGCTTTATCTAGTCTGCTGTCAACCCCCTCAAATGTATTTTTCAGTTGTTATTGTATTCTTCAGCTCTGTAACTTCTATTTGATACTTTCTTTTATTTTCCATCTTTTTGTTGGCATTCTCACTGTGTTCATTCTTCTTTGCAGTTTGGTGAGCATCTTTATGAGTGTTAAGTTAAACTCTTTATCAAGTAAATGAGCTCCATTTTATTAAGGTTTTTTTCTGAGTTTTATCTCATTCTTTCATTTGGAACATATTCCTCTTCCTTCATTTTTCTTGACTGTCTGTGTTAATTTATATACAATAAGTGAAACAACCACCTTTCCCAGTCTTGAATGAAGGCCTCATTTAGGATGTGAAACTTGTTGTTCAACCCCATCTCAACTCTTAGTTTTCTCTTGAAACTTTATGCTTGTTTAAGTATCCTATTATATTTTTAAATAGTTCCAGGTAGTTGAGGATGTGCCAAGACCTTGCAGTGTCCCAAAGGGGAGGATCTCAGCACCTAGATTTAGGTGGACTGGAAGCCAAACCCTCAGGCATCAGCTTTTAAATGTATGCAAATACATACAATCCTAAGGGACTACAAGCATAAACCCTATGAAACCAGCAAGCTGGAGCAAGGTAAAAGCAGAGCATCTACCTTTGTGGATAGGATCTACAACTTCGTTCCTTGTTAGCAGTTCCATAGGCCACTAAATATGTGTCATACCTAAAGCCTATGCCTCAGGCCAAAATTCCAGGACAAGCAAAGAGGTGTCCTTCACAGAAAGACCTTGGGGTGGTGACCTACCAAGAACTGTCTTTCTAATTGCCATAGGCCTGTGGAACCCAGAAATATAAGCCTTCCCGGCTATCTGTGCCAGGTACTCAAGGGGTATCCCCAGGTTGGCAGCTACAAAAATCAGGCACCAGGTGTGTAAAAGCTTCCCTCCAGGAGATATTGGCACTCAAAGGCATAGTAGAGGGTAAGGATGAAGATAATAAATGACCTCTAAGTTCTCTGAAAAGTATTTTAGTCAGCCCAAGATGCATTTTTAATAAAAAGCCTGCCCCTCAAGCTGCAGTTATGATGATGAGCTAACACGTCTTCTTTACAGAAAGACTGAGCTCGTGGGTCTGTTGTCTCTTGCTATGCCCTGGGGATAGTAGCTACTTAAGAACTCTTTCCCTATTGGTTACAGTCCTGTGGAACCCACAAGAGTAAGCCCTACCAGCCACTAGAGCTAGATGACATAGAGGTGTCTTCTGGCTGGAGTTGCAAAAATCAGACTCCCAGGCAAGGCTACGAGCTCCTTTCTGGGTGACCTTTGTTATAACAGTCTCATGGCACCAGGGGAACACAAGCTCTCCTGACCTTCACAGCTGAGTGACCAAGAGATGTCCTGTAGGGGGCAGCCACATATACCAGAATGAACAAAATCTTGCCATTTGCACAACTTGAATGGACCTCAAGGTCATTATCCGAAGTGAAATAAGTCAGAGAAAGATAAATATATGACCTTTCTTATATTTGGAATCTAATGTGTGTGTATATAAATGGTGTTAGCCATAGATGGGAAATAGTGGGTGGGAGAAATTTAGTTTATTTAGTTTAAAAAAATCTTTTTTTTTTTTTTTTTTTTTTAAAGATTTTATTTATTTATTTGACAGAGAGAAATCACAAGTAGATGGAGAGGCAGGCAGAGAGAGAGAGAGAGGGAAACAGGCTCCCCGCTGAGCAGAGAGCCCGATGTGGGACTCGATCCCAGGACCCTGAGATCATGACCTGAGCCGAAGGCAGCGGCTTAACCCACTGAGCCACCCAGGCGCCCTAGTTTATTTAGTTTAAATAAATTCTAAAAAATACTGATCGAAGTCACTTTTCTGGATTCAGAAGTTCTTTGGTAGAACCTGTAAATCTGTTTTAATGAGGACTTTTGGGTTTTTTTCAGATCAGGAAAGTTTGGAAAACACTGTTTTAGTAAAAAGTTTGATGGCAAAAGGAAGGTAGAGTTCTCAACTTTTGAATTGCTTTTGAGTTGTATAGATTCTTGACTTTGGAATGTTGTCCCAGGAAACATAAACTGGGATGTCTGTGAGGAATGGGCTAGATGGGTGAGAGGTAGTAAAGAGGGCACTTGATGTGATGAGCACTGGGTCTTTTACATTAGTGATGAATCACTGACTTCTACTCCGGAAACCTATATATTGCACTCCATGTCAACTAACTATGACTTAAATTTTAAAAAATAAAGAAGCATTAACAATGCATACCTAAGTATGGGGGAAATATAATATGAAGAAAATCATTGAAGTGGTATGGGAGAGTTGGGTTTTAGTCCCAGATTTACTTCCACTTTGTTGTGTGACCTTGTATAATTCATATATTCAATACCCCAGTTTCCTGAGCTAGAAGATTAGAGTAGATGATTCAGGGTCCTTTTAACCATAAGATTCTATGAATTTGTAGACTTGCTTTATTTGAAATTTAGCCCAAAAGAAATAGTAAGTTTTTATTTAATTTATCTCTTTTCTTTCAGAAGTAACAGAAAAAATAGCCCCAAGCAGATGAGCTATATTTCGTTTCAACTCATGCTTGTATATAATTTATATTAAAAGAAATAGATATGCACCTTCATATGTATGTACATATTATTTATCTCCTATATTTTATCTGTTCAACAGGCATTTATATTGATAATTAGAATTTATTTGCTACCCATTTGTACTTCCTAGTTTGCCTCACTGTATGAAACTCCGTCAACATTTATCAAAGGACTACTGTTTTTCAGATCTTTTATCCAAGTACAAGGTGAAAAAAGAATGATAGACCCGAGCCCCTGCATTCCATGGGCCCATATCTGTGAAGAGAAACAAACATCAATATGATGAATGATATCATATAGGAATAATCAAGACAGTGAGGACTCTGCTTTCCAGGCAGATAAGAGGAAGAAGAACATTCTAAGCAGAAAGAGCAGTATATGAAAATGGCCTTAATGAGTTCTTAGAATTGGAAACAGTTTCAAATAGCAGAAAGGGAGTGTGGAAGAATGTTGAGAAATGAGGCTAGAAACATAAGATAGAAGCCAGCTCATGAAATCCAATATCTTCATATTGGACTTGATGAAAAATCGCTGAGGAACTATTTCTGAACATTAAGGCATGATTAGATCTGAACTTCAAGAACATTGCCTTCTCAGACTTGCGAAAGATAAATGAGCCATGCAGAGTAATCCAATGGAGGACCTAGGAAGGTTTTTTTTTTGTTTTTAAAGTGCTTTTTTTTTTTTTTTTAAGATTTTATTTATTTATTTGTCAGAGAGAGAAGAGCGAGAGTGAGCACAGGCAGACAGAGTGGCAGGCAGAGGCAGAGGGAGAGGGAGAAGCAGGCTCCCTGCCAAGCAAGGAGCCTGAAGTGGGACTCGATCTCAGGACACTGGGATCATGACCTGAGCTGAAGGCAGCTGCTTAAGCAACTGAGCCACTCAAGTGTCCCAGAAGGTTTTTTAGGAGCATCTTGAGACTGATACAGGAGGAAGAGAAGAAATGATTACAGGAGGCCGAGCTAGGGCAGTGTCTATGAGAAAGGAGAAGGTGGATTGGACTTAAAAGCCATCACAAAATCAGGAGCCCAGAATTCATGACCATTTGTTATGGGAATGAGGGAGAAGTCTAGGATGACTCCTCAAGTTTCTGAGAGGCCTGCATGCCTGGGAGAGTGAGGACTCATTTTGCAAAGTAGACAAAATAGGTAAAAAAGCAGATTTGGGCTGGAGATGAACATAATACAGAGAATTCTGCAATGAACATGGTAAGTTCAGAGCATTGTTGAAAATTTTGTTCTGACTTAGGAGAGTTGATGATTGAATCATACGAACAGATGAGGTTACCCAAGGAGAAGTATAGGATGAAAGAGGCTAACCCTGACTCCAAAAAGTGGCAGCCTTTGGAGGACAGAACCATAGAAGTAAGCTGAGGAGTGCCTAGAAAGATAGGAGGCCATGTAGGGGAAGAGTGCAAGAATGGGAGGCAGAGAAGGGTGTTTTTCAGGAATGAAACTGCTGAGCAGTTTCAGTTGCTACAGAGAACAATTCTTGTATCTGGCAGTCGTAAAGTTTTTGGTAGTCTTTGAGAGTGACTTCATTGGCGTGGCTGGGTAGAAGCCAAACTGTTGCCTTGGGAAATTAACCAAAAGAGAGAGAGAAAAAAAAAGAAATACGTCGTCTGCTTGGCTATGAAAGGTAGAAACTAAGTCATTGGTAGAGATTGGAAAAGGCTTAGTGAAGGAGAGGACTGGAATTTATTTGCAGATGAAAGGAGAAGGCTGGGGAAATGAGAAGGTTGAAGATGTCAAGAGGGGGGCGAGAGTAGTTGCTGGCACAGGCTCCTAGAACAGGGCAGGTGAGAGCAGGACGGAGAATCCAGTAAGAGGCTGGAATCTTGAGCCAGCTACAGCATGTCTCTTATTTTGATACAAGGGAAAAAGAAAAAGAGGGCTCAGAAGGTAAATAAATTATTGGTTTATTGAGCAGAAACTGAGCCTGTTGCAGTGGGACAGGCCTTGGTTTCTTTATAAAGCAAGCACTAAAGGCATCTCTCAGCAGAGAACATAATGTATTGATGAAGCAGAAATAATGGTAATGACTATTTTATGTACAGCTGGTGTACAGAGCTGCAGGCAAAAAGCAGAAGTCAATCTTCACCTCAGTTCCCGACACTCCTGATCTTTTAAGAGCCAAGCGAGGGCAGAAGCTTCAGAGTCAGGTGAGCTTCATAAACAGAGACTCCTAAACCCACAGCACTGACATCGCAGGGAGGGTTGTTGCCTGTGGCTACCCACTCCGGCTCAGTAACAGACTCTCACGCTTGGTTGTCCTTGATGCAGCCTCATGGCCCTTATCTTCTAGCAGTTTTCTTTGGGGCCATCAGAACTGTGGTTGTGTTGTACATAAACAAGCCATATCATGTCTATTTTTTAAGTTGTGTGTACAACTTTTCTCATTGGATAAATGGTCGGTGGACCAAACTGCTTGATTCGTTCTGTAGGACCTATCTATTATTCATGATAAAAGAAACCACATTTTATGCACTCAAACAAAAATGAGTGGGGTGGTGGGAGTGTGTTGATCTAAAACCACATGGTTTTAGATCAGGCAGTACTCAACAGTAAGGGTGTTAGGTAACTAATGTATGTATCATGTTTCCAAATGTGGAACACAGAAAGAAGCAAATGAACAGAAATACAGGAAAAACCAGAACAAGTAGATTTGGCCCTCCCATTGAATAGTTAGAACTGAATGAAAATGACTGAATACTAAATAATAAATACTAAATAATAATAAATAATAATCTGTTTCTAACATCTGATCCCTATTCTTTGATCATTTAGTATCTGTATGTTGAACTTGCCACCAAAGAGAGACCCCATCATCATGCTGGAAACCAGACCAAAGCCTTGAAGCATGCTAAAGATGTAAAGGACCTGGTCAGTGAGGTAAGTTGAGAATTTGGCACCAAGGTGCACTGGGTTAAAGAAAAAAAATCTTGGGACACCTGGGTCGCTCAGTTGGTTAAGCAGCCAGCTCCTGATTTCAGCTCAGATCATGATCTCAGGGTCATGGGATTGGGTCTCGCATCGGGCTCCCCACTCAGCAGGGAATCTGCTTAAGATTCTCTCCGTCCCGGGCACCTGGGTGGCTCTGTGGGTTAAGCCGCTGCCTTCGGCTCAGGTCATGATCTCAGGGTCCTGGGATTGAGTCCCGCATTGGGCTCTCTGCTCAGCAAGGAGCCTGCTTCCTCCTCTCTCTCTCTCTGCCTGCCTCTCTGCCTACTTGTGATCTCTCTCTGTCAAATAAATAAAATCTTAAAAAAAAAAAAAAGATTCTCTCCGTCCCTCTTCCCCTGCTCTTCCCTGCTCATGCTCTCTGTCTTTTAGAATAAATAAATCATTTTTAAAAAGTTTCCTTAAAACCTTCCCTTGCTGCCTCTGATCAGAGAGCTAATTTCTGTAATTATGCTCAGCAGCATCAAAACATTGGGCCTGTTATCAGGCCCAATATATCATGGCCCTAGGTTGGATCTATGACATGACTGTGAATTGGGAGGGGTGAAAACACTTAAACTTAAGTTTGTCTCTTTTCTGCCTTTATTTCTTAGAAAAAGTACAAGATTCAATATGAAAAAATGAAGGACAAGTACACCCCTGTTCCAGACACGCCAATCCTCATCAGAGCCAAGAAAGCTTACTGGAATGCCAGTGATGTATGTGCCCTTTTCCTCTTTCTTCTGTTGTGATAGGGACAGCTGAGGTTGTGGTACCTAAGACACAGAAGATATTATAGTCCTCCATAGTTCAAAGACCTGGTCCACAACGTGGATCACAAGAACAACAGCAGCACTTGAAGCAACAAAAGGCACAGAGTCGGTCAGGCACAGTAACGAAGAATAATGCGGCGAGAGTCTAGGAGCCTATTGTTTTTCTTGTTGACCTTCTTAGCAAATAGTGACCCTTTCTTACAATTCTTTGGTGGCATTTGCTAGGGATACTTGACAAATAATTGTTACTTATCCATAAAGTCATGGTCTTGGAGTCAGCCAAACATGGTTCAAATCCCGCTGCTGTCACTTGCCCGCTATGTGATTCTGTATAATTTAATTTCTCTAAGACTCTGTTTTCTGATATGTGGAATGAGAATACAAATTGTGATAGAGAAGTTAGACAAAACAAGATATAATGTACACAACATTCCTGACATGGTACTGGGCTCTTGTTAACATGCAGAGAAAGGCTGTTCCCTTTCTTCTCTTGACCACCTCAGCCATGAGAATGACACATTTGTTAGAATTAGGAAGGACAGATTTTCATTCCCCACACCACATGAACAAGGACAAGACTGGCTTTCAATGGTAATGAGATGATCTGTTAATAAAGATATGAAATTAACTTAGGGTAGATAACCAGTTCTTATCAGTTTCATTTCTCAGAGCCCACCTGCAGGTGCGTCGCACCCATTACCAGAACCAGAATCCCTGGAGGACTGGGCATATGGGGGTTTAAACTCAGCCCAAAGTTCAAGCAACCCCACAACCCCTCAACTTAAGAATATTGCTCTAGGATTTCAGGGCATCTTAAAGTCATTACAGTGATCTCTAAACAGAAATATGAAAGGACACAGCAAAACTGAAACAGTGTCTCAGTTCCATAATATTGTCAGCAGTTTTCATTTGGAGCAGACAGGAGTCTGCTACCTGAATGAGCACTTTGTCCCCCGAAGCTATGAGATATCGTAAGTCCCTCCCCTGGTGTACAGTGGCGTGAGATCCAACAGCCTGATATAAACGGGCTGAGCACATAGTGCCGGCATCTCCTGACACATCCAAGGTTGTTAGCACGCTCCTCACTAAATGTAAAATGCCCATGGGTGCTGCTCAGGGCTACAGCATACCAACATACTAGGGCACTGGTTCTACACTCTCGGGGTCCGGGGACAGATGGTTTGGCTTAAAATATAAACTGAGAAACCTGTAAACGACTCTCAATCTATCCCCTAGGATATTTGAGTCGTCTTGTGACATCCCCATCTTTATCACTTCAAGGTTACTGTTGAATATTAATTTGAACCAAGCCTACTCTGTTACCACTCTCTCTGGGAGTGGTCACCCAATAAAGTTGGCACCTAGGGCTCAGGACACCCCAGTGGACAGCCCACCCCTAGGCCTTTCTCAGACCAGTGCTGATAACTCTAACCCTTAAAATAGTTGGATGTAACAAGGGTATATCTGGCGTTGACCTTAAAATAGCTGGATGTAACAAGGGTATATCTGGCGTTGAGTTTGGCTTTTCTACACTGGCAATTCCCCCCAAGTAGAGCTAAGCAATTTTATGAGATTATTCATGTGAAAATGTAAATTAAAATGTCAGACAAAAGACACCTTTAATTATGTATTTGTTCAGCTACTCCAAAAGACTTGAGGTTGAAAACAGACTGCTCAGAGAAGAACTCATCTTGTGGGAACAGGGTGAATCTTCTAGGATAGTCTTAGGTTAAGGTCAGAGATGTTATCTCTTGAACTACCACAGAGATCAAGATTATAAAACAAAGTTTCAGGACTGCCTCCTGGAGATGGCATTTTGATACTAGGAGCTGGAAACTAAATCTTTCTCTTCTTTCCATGTTCATTAATAAGTCTTGGGCTCAACAAAGTTGTTTCCTTTTTTCTCCTCCCAATTAGTTTTTTTTGTATGTTTGTTTGCTTGCTTTAGATTTAAATAAACTTCTTATTTTAAGTAGTCTTAGATTTACAGAACAGTTGCAATGGTAGGACAGACTTCCCATATACCCTATACCCTTTTCCCCCTGCTGTTAATACACTACCATGGGACATTTGTCACAATGAGTGAATCTATACTGATGCATCATTATTAGTTAAACTCTATTCAGATTTTACTGGTTTTCTCCTAATGTCCTTCTCTTCCAGGATATGAAAATGAGCTTTTTAATCTCTCTAAATTTATTCATGGGAAAACCTAAGAGAAAACTCAAGAGAGTTCAAGCTTAAAAGAACTCAATTATTTAGCATGGTGGTTTTTCACAATCTGTGTGCTTTTTCTCTTTCCAGCTACGCTACAAAGAAACATTTGAAAAGACCAAAGGAAAATACCACACTGTGAAGGATGCTCTGGACATTGTTTATCATCGTAAAGTCACAGATGACATTAGTAAAGTATGTCCCTGCATATTTCTACTTTGTTGGGCTTAATAACCTACTATCTTTTTTTTTTTTTTTAAGTATTTTCCCTTTCTTAAAACTCTCTAGAGAAATGTAGACTTTTTTATATGAAAGCTGGGTAAGACTTTATAGCTGTCTTTGTGTTTTTACCACAGGTAAAATACAAGGAGAACTACATGAGTCAGTTGGGAATCTGGTTGTCCATTCCTGATCGCCCAGATCATTTCCACCACCGGGCAGTCACTGATGCAGTCAGTGATGTGAGTCTCAAAACTTCCTGTTTTTACATAGGAATTCATACTCCCATGTGACTTACAAAATCAAACACTGCATAGAAACTGATGAAACACTTGGCCAGATTTCAGATCTTCTGTATGGATATTTAAATCTTAAAACTCACTGCTACATAACTGAGCTTTAACTTGTGAGAGAGAAAAATATATTCAAATTTATAAACTTAGGGGCGCCTGGGTGGCTCAGTGGGTTAAGCCTCTGCCTTCGGCTCAGGTCATGATCTCAGGGTCCTGGAATCGAGCCCCGCATCGGGCTGTCTGCTCAGCGGGGAGCCTGCTTCCCCCTTTCTCTCTGCCTGCCTCTCTGCCTACTTGTGATCTCTCTCTCTCTCTGTCAAATAAATAAATAAAATCTTTAAAAAAAATTTATAAACTTAATTTTTCTTCTAAATGGATGATATCCTATTACAGGACTGAAAGTGATCTACTTTGTCTAGCAAATAGGTTAGTTTTGATCATTTGGAGAGACCACTTCATGAAAAAATGAAGACCCATAACAATGCTCATTTTAGAATTTTCAGCTCTCTGTGTGAAAATATAGCTAATATACTTTCTAAGAAAACATGCCTGTCAAATTTGAATTGGTTTAATTAGTATTAAAAATTAAAATTTCCATATATGACACAACAATATACCATAAAATGAGCAGAAATCAGTATTACTAAAAACTTCTCTTAAGTAATTGTTTCAATACTTTAGTATTCCTTATGCTTCAGCAGTCAGAGCTTCTATTTGTTCTACTCGGATTGATCCTAGCCTACTACTGTTCGGAGATAAGTTCTTAAAATTCTTTGATGATGTTCTTCTCCCAGGTAAAATATAAAGAAGATTTGACCTGGCTTAAGGGCATTGGTTGCTATGCCTATGACACCCCTGACTTCACCCTGGCTGAAAAGAACAAGACTCTCTACAGCAAGGTATGTCTACTCAAGGATAAGACACCTGCATTGGGGCACCTGGGTGGCTCAGTGGGTTAAAGCCTCTGCCTTTGGCTCAGGTCATGATCCCAGGGTTCTGGGATCGAGCCCCACATCGGGCTCTCTGCTCAGCGGGGAGCCTGCTTCCCTTCCTCTCTCTCTGCCTGCCTCTCTGCCTACTTGTGATCTCTGTCTGCCAAATAAATAAATAAAATCTTAAAAAAAAAAAAAAAAAAAGAATTACCTGCATATTCCGGTGCCCACAGAGAGAATCAGGCTGAAGCAGTAGTTTTCCGTATGTCTCTCTCTATCCTAGCTTCTAGACCCTGTAGATGCAGTACGTACTGAATTGTTCACTCTGCTTAGGAAGTTTCTTAGTACTGACCTCTCTGACTATAGTCATTATTTATTTATATCATTTATTTGAATTTAATGAAAAGCCATCTTAGTATAACTTCTCATGGCTCTTCCAGAATTTCCTTCCTATTACAGTGTCTCTGGATGACTTACTTTGTTAGCGTTACTATGCTAACAAATACAAAGTGGGATGATTTTAATTCACAAACTTGATGTGTGACTTGAGGCAAATAACTTTGTTTTTATGGCCTTTTTTTCCCATTTCCTATTTACAAAATAAAGCACTTAGGTTAGCTTCCTTTGAGTTCTAAAATAGAAGTCAACAATTTTTTTTTAAAGTGCCAGATAGTAAATATTTTAAACTTTGTGGACAACATTCATTCTGTCACATAGTATTGGTTACAGTCCTTTAAAATTGTTAAAAAACATTCATAGTTCATAGTGTCATTTAAAAAAAGATGATAGTTTAGATGTTAGCTCACCTCTGGTTTAAAATTTTATGATTATCTAATTAATTACTGGAAAATTATTTCAAACTAATGGAATAAAAGTGCTTTCGAGTTCACATAGAATACAATAATAACCCTTATATAGAAACAATGAAGGAACTGATTTATGTTTTTGCCTAATGTGGCAGATAGATTCAGTTGACATCTGTTCAATAAAGGATGTGTTGTGAGGCTAGTTTTTAGGTATCCATCTGGGTATACGTTTCATTGCCTTAGGAGGCAAAGTGTTCAGTAATTACTTGTTAGCCTCCATGAGTAAATCATCTCAGTTGTATGATAGGATAAATGATATGTCTCATTCTTAAGGTAATCACAGCCTGCTATAAGTAACCATGTTCTTTTTTCTTTAGTATAAGTATAAAGAGGTATTTGAAAGGACGAAGTCAGATTTCAAGTATGTTGCAGATTGTCCAATCAATAAGCATTTCAAGTATGCAACTCAGTTGATGAATGAGGTACGTATGACTTGATCCATTTAAGCCTATTCAGTTCCATTAAGAAGTCTATAGAGTTATTTGATTAAAACCCAATACATAAAAGAACAGGAAGGTCAATTTAAATGTTGATTCAAGATAAAAATTTGGAAAGACTCTTATAATGTCATCATCTGATGGGCTCTACCAAAAACAGAGTGAAGAGACTGTCCAGTGAATAAGTGAAAGGGACTGTTCAGAGTGGTGTGAGGGCCCCACCGCCATCATTGCCTCTGTTTGCACTAGCATAGGGCAGCACAGCTTTTGGGGGGACAAGAGGGAGATCAAGGATTTTGTTGACTATCAGCCAAACCCCTTAAACATTATATTGTCTAGAGTTGGGAGACTCCAAGGCTCAAGGTTAATCTGGCATCCCTTACCAGGGCACAGAAATGGCGGTGGTTGGAAGATCCCCCCTTAAGGGGATAGTTGTGATTTTTGCAGTCAGATATATTGCTACTGTTACTCATACATTAGTGCAGAGAAGTATCCATTTGCACCCAAAATATTCCTTTATAGTCTACCCAGTCTTTCCTGGAACTGCTGTTGCCATAATTTAAATTCAGCTTAAAATGGCAGAAATGAGCAAGCTACAAATTAACTTACGTTTGGATGGTTTTATATTTAATTTACTATCTTTGGATTTTCTGTGGATTTATGGAAATCAAAAAACAGTGTTAGAAAATTAGTAAAATGTATCTAAAAATGAAAATGTGGCCAGAGGTATATTTATTTCAATATGTGAATTTTTTGTTGTTTTTGTTATTTTTAACAACAACGATTTAGTTCATTTTCAGTAGATGTCCATACGGGATCACTGAAGAATTACTGTCAGAAGCTTCCTAGGAATACAGTCTTGATAAATTTTGTTACTGTTTTCTAATTTGCGAAGGATTTCCGGGGTCTCTTCTATAATCAAATTTACTACCATAAGACAATTGGTAGAATTTGCCCACGAATATACTTTTTGATTCTCACAACCTTAGATAGTAAACCTATAGCTTATTAGTACCTTATTTAAGATGCCATAAAGCCTAACATTGCTTATGGCCCCATATTTAAAGATGGAAGATGTTTAAGCACAAGGTTGTCCAGTTTTGGTGTCATCAAATCAGATCTATCCCAAGTCCTAGCCTTCTCCAGGTGATCTTCAATCGACTCTCTTTACCTCCATATTATTACTATTCTGGATGCTTTGGAAGCCCATCTTTAGAAATGACCAATTTCTGGCTCTCTGGAGTGTTTATCTTGGGACATTGCTGTGTAGCCTTGAAGTTGTACTCTTGCCATAATTTGATATGATGTTTGAGCAGAAAAAATACAGAGCTGATTATGAGCAGCGGAAAGATAAATACCACCTGGTAGTCGATGAGCCTAGACATCTGCTGGCTAAGATCGCAGGCGACCAGATCAGTCAGGTACTGTGAATGCGGCTGGCTGGACAGCCCAGGCAGGACTGTGCTCCAGATCTCTCACGAGATGTCGTGCCGTCTGCTGCAAGGATGTCATAGGTTCTGCCTATGATATTGGGATGTTCCGTTTCAAATTATCTGTCTAGCCACCCAAAGAGCCCATGAGCTCTTTGAGTGTGCCAGTCCATACTCTGTGTCCTCACATGTGCTGTGGTGAAGATAAACAGAAAAGTCGGTCCTCTCACCCTTTATTCTCCTGGAGGATCTACTTGTAAACTGCAAATTGAGTTGTAGACGTGAAAACAAAGACACAAATTAATGGAAGGAAAGAGGACAGAACTCCTTAAACTGCATTTTTCTACTCCAGTGACGTCTTCTGTCCTGTAAGGCGGTGTTGGTGGGACTAGCTCTATTATTCCCCTTTTGGGAGGATGACGGATTCTCCGCTGCAAGTATCGCAGTCATTCTGCTTGGTACTGCCCTGTAGTTAGTGTCTTCACCCACATGTATATTTGAGTACATGAAGTGTGTGTGCCTACATCTCTTCACTCAGAAGTGATTGGGATATAGAGCCCTGTTCTCTCCTGTCTTCATAAGTCTCTTCTGTGCTTCACTGCTCTTTGCATGAACAGAGAAAATATAAATCTAGTGCCAAGATGCTTCTGAAACAAGGATGTAATGAAATTCTACGTCCAGATATGTTGACTGCCCTCTACAACACACACATGTGGAGCCAGGTAATGTCTGATATGATGCGAAGAAGAGACTGAGAAGCCTTGGGGGCGTTGACATTACGCTTTCCTTGATTCCCTTCCCCGCTCCCTGCCCAGACTGGTTTCCTGCTGCATAAGTATTCATTCCTTACACATGACCTCTGCCTGTGGCCACATGTGACTGCGTGGCAGCCACATCCGTATATCATCTAGTGCCTCCCAGTAAGAGTAATTGAGGCTGTTTTAGACTCTATTTCCAAACTGGTATAACACTGATTTCAATTTTTTAAATATTTTCCCCAAAGAAATGGAGATATAAGTAGATTCAGTGGCATCTAAAATATCTGAATAATGTATTCATTTAATATCCGTTGTTCAGTGATCACTGCAAGTGTACCATTTGGGAACGAGGAGGGTCGTGGTGCAGCTCCTTGAGTACTGTACATATTTATGGCCCCTCTTGAGCTTGATGCTAATTCTCTAGGTTATTTCCAGCATATCTGTCCTCATACACACTTGTTGGCAGTGTTGCTGGTAACATTGTCTTCCTGCAAGGTCAGTTGAAGCTCTTGCCACCACTTTTGCATCACAGAGGAAGGTACATTTGAAGCAGAAAAACAAACAAACAAACAAACAAAAAACAGATAATTGCTTAACTTCCAGATATTGATAAAATGCCATTGTTCCCACATGAAAAAAAAAAAAAGAGCTTTTAATCAGTCTTTTGTATTAGAAACTCATTTTATCACTTTAGTTTGACACCAGGTCAACATGTGAAATGAGGGAGATGAGGTCTCCATAAGAACATCTTGTTTGCCTGAACTTGTTCCTTTGTTCTGATGTGATCATCAGATAGTCATGCATGACATTTTGTTGCGCTTTCTGTATCTGTACTGCTTTAAATGGCTTGTGTGCATGGGAAACACTCATGACTTGGAAATTACAAAAAGTGAATGTCTTTTTAAAAATCATAAATACTTTAAACCACATATACTCATTTTTTAATTTTATATCTGTTTCATCTTTGACATGGATATATACCTTAAGACATCATACATATTCGATGCAGCATATTTTAAGTGGATCATTATCTGTCAGAGTCCAGAGAGCAAGGATCCAATCCTGGCTCCAGGATTTATTCTAGATGTGTCCCTTAGTTCATATTTTTTAACCTCACTGGGCCTGGGCTTCTAATGTATAAAAATATGGAAAATGTCACTTATTATTATGATTTATTTCCCTACTCCATTACACTATTGCTATCAAATACAGTTTTACATTAAACATTTCTGTTAAGGGCGCCTGGGTGGCTCAGTGGGTTAAGCTGCTGCCTTCGGCTCAGGTCATGATCTCAGGGTCCTGGGATTGAGTCCCGCATCAGGCTCTCTGCTCAGCAGGGAGCCTGCTTCCCTCTCTCTCCCTCTCTCTACCTGCCTCTCCATCTACTTGTGATTTCTCTCTGTCAAATAAATAAATAAAACCTTTAAAACAAAACAAAACAAAACAAAAAACACATTTCTGTTAAGATTAAAAGAGAAAGTATGACCCCGTGGCTTATCTAATAATCCTATTTGCTATGGGACTCTTTTGAGGAAAATTACCCTCGTTAAAGCCCTCTATTCTGCTTCAAGTTAACTTGTTCTTCTCTTCTGCAATTTAGATCAAGTACAGAAAAGATTATGAAAAATCAAAGGACAAGTTTACCTCAATCGTGGATACTCCAGAACACCTGCGTACCACAAAAGTCAACAAACAAATTAGTGATGTAAGTGCAAGAAATGCAGGATGGATTCTCAGACTCGGGGAGCATTTGCAAATGTGGAGGGACATTTTTGATTGTCACGATGTCTGGAAGATTCTACTGCTGTTTAGTGGGAGGGAGGCAGGGATGTTAAATGTTCTGCTCTGCTCAGAACGCTTCTTTTACAATAAAGAGTTATTCTTACTAAATTGGCAAACACGCCAATTTAGAGGCAGTGGAGCTTTAGCAGAAAGCATGAAAGTGCATGAAAAAAGCACACAAAACACTTTGCATGCATATTTTTATGCTACATTATATTGTAAACTGAGATGCACAATATTGTCTCCTTCTGCTTTTACTTCTCCTTCAGATACTTTATAAGTTGGAATACAACAAGGCCAAGCCAAGAGGCTACACGACAATCCACGACACACCCATGTTGCTGCACGTCCGAAAGGTCAAAGATGAAGTTAGTGATGTAAGTACGAGAATGTTCGCAGCCCCTCTCATCTTGGGCTCTTTCTAACGTGACATAATGAACCCTGGTCCAGTTATTTATTCCTGTGCAGCAGTCAGCCAGTGGCTTGAAACCAAAATCATCTCTTTTTTTGCTGGTGATTCTGTGAACTGACTGGGCACAGCTGAGCAGATCCTCTCTGCCATGTGCCATGAAAAATGCTAAATACATCCAGTGCACTGTTTATGAAGGCAGGAATTATAAAGTATTTTTAAAATATTTTTTCACTTTTTTATGTTAAAATAAGTTTTGGTACTTCAAACATGAACATCACTTGTTCATAAACCTCTATTTGATCCTTTCTCTGGAGCAGCCCATTCCCTCTCCCTGTAGAAAAATGAAGCATTTCTGTATCTGTTCCTCCAACCTTTCTGCTTATAACAATAACCAGAGATATTGATGAAAAATACGGACTTCAAGGCCTTTTGAGGAAAGTGCATGGTAGCATATTTTCTTCACAACAGACTTAGTCTGCCTTATGAAACATTGTGTATTATAGTGATGGTTTTAATTTCTTGCCTTTTTGATGCTTGGTGGGCCACTGTAAAAATTAACCTTGACTCACTGTGTTTTCTCCCCAGCTGAAATACAAAGAAGTTTACCAAAGAAATAAGTCCAACTGCACCATTGTGCCAGACTCTGTTCATATCAAAGCAGCCAAGGATGCCTACAAAGTCAACACCAACGTAAGTTCCAGAAACTTTCCCAAGGCTAATGGGGGATTTCGCTTCTGCAGGACACATGACCTCCTTTTACATCTCCTCAGGTGATTGAGCTCTAATGAGTCTGGATCAAGAGTTAGCCCCAGCAGCATGACTACTGGTGCTGGAATCGAAATGCTGCTTTTGCTTCTCGCAGAGGAGAGTGGGGAAGAGCCAGGGTGGCCAAACCTGTGCCACAGTGTTACACCCACTCAGCCTCTCTGCCAGGTGGCTGAGAAATAGGAGATTTAATTCTGGAATGAAGGCTGCATGTTGGAAACTGTCTCGTCATCTTTCATTCCCTCTACCCTTTATATCTTCGTCTTTTCCTGCTTTAGAACCCGATTCTTCTGGAAAACACACACAAACATGCATATGCCCATGCAAAGAAGCACATTTTAGTCACTTGAGGCTGCCAGAAGTTAGCCTGTGTCTTTCTCCTGCTCACCTTAAAGCCTCAACCACAGCGATATTTTTGTGCATTTTGATAAGTATTAACTTTCAAAAAATATATGAATTTCTTACATAATGAAACCATTGTAACCCAGTGAATGCCCCTAGTGTCAGAGAGAACATATATTAATCAGGGTCCGCAAATACCTTAGGGGTGGGCAGGTCTCTTGCAGGTGTCCCAAGGATGGATTGAGGGCTGGGTCGGTAGCAGGATGGGTGTGTGAAAAAGCAAACACATTATAATGTATGATGTAGAGTCAAGGTAGTGGGTATACAGGTATTCTTTAGGATTCTTGCAGCTCTGTTGTAGGTTTGAAAAATATGACAATAACTGGAGAAAACTCAGGGCATCATAAAGCAGACCTCATGAAAAGCTCCTCAAGAGCATGCAGAGTTGATGATATGCAAAATACACCTTCACAGAACAATGAAGAGTGAGGAAAGAAATGTGCCTGCTGTTGAGGGCTCTTCCCAGGACACAGATTAAGCACCATGTGCTCCTGTGCCTCAGATTTGGCCCCAGGCAGCCACATGGCCAGCTCAGGGAAGGTCTAGCAAGTGTGGGAGCCTCTCTAGAGCCAGTCTCTGGTGGTTTGAGTCCCAGCTCTGTCATTCATGAGCTGCCTCCCCTTGGGCAGTTTAACCCGCTGGTTGGTTCCTCAGCTGTCAATTTCGTGCAGCCATTGCAACCATTAAATGAGGTAGTAGTTAGGAAGCACTGAGAAAAGTGCCTGGCATGAAATGAATACTCTAAATTTAATCATTTAAAAAAGATCAAGCCTGAGTTTAGCTAGATGTTGAAAGTCCTTGACTCTGAAGATGAGCTACATTGACAGTGAAAGGAATTGTAGAATTATTTTACCTGGAGGCCTTTAAAATTTTTAGCCCCTATTTTGAGACAAAATAGTCCCACAAGACGACCTCTTCGGTGGCTGACTAGTGGCATAAATTGTCCGGAAATATTAACTGGGGCTCTCGCTTGCATAAAGAACAATGATATTTTGTATGTTGAGATGCACAATGTGTCCCCCCAGGCCATGCGCGGTTATGAATTCAGCCCATAGAATGAAATGACCTATTTTTGTCTTGTTACAAACAGCTGGACTACAAGAAGCAGTATGAAGCCAACAAAGCCTACTGGAGGTGGACCCCTGACCGACCAGACTTCATCCAGGCAGCCAAGTCGTCCCTACAACAGAGCGATGTGAGAAGGGACGGACGGTCGGGCTCTCTGACACACCTGAGACAGAAGCATGAATAATCACTCATAATAACCGCTGCTGCGGGTGTCAGCCTAGCACACTTGACATCCCAGAAGGATGGGGGGTGATGTGAGAAGGGGAAGCAAGTGCAGGAAGCAGACCTATGGTCTCCCACAGCTGGGCACAGGCACTAGGGTGTAGAGTCCTGAGTGAGGCTGGGGAGGAACTGGGGGTGAGCGTGTGGGAAGGACTTGGTCCTG